>NC_136428.1:250524897-251207397 GCF_052849685.1 Lactuca virosa
GTGGTAGTGGTAGGGGGTAAAATAGTCCCCGTAACCGGTTGAGATACACCAGAGGGTAGGTCAGGCACCCAGATATGCCTGACATGGGGTAGGTCGGGCACCCCGGTATGCCTGACAGTGGGGTAGATTGAGCACTCCGGTATGCTCAGCAGGGTAGATCGAGCACCCAGATATGCTTGACAGGGTAGGCCGGGCACCCGTATATGCCTGGCAGTACGCGATTTTTATGGTATGTGGTATGATGGGGGAACTCACTAAGCTTCGTGCTTACTGTTTTTAGTTTTGGTTTCAGGTACTTGTTTTCAAAGGAAAGGAGCCGACTCGATCGCAGCGCATTAAACGATGTTTTATGCATATGCGATCTTTGGGATTATACTCTGATATTATTTTACGATGATATGTTTTGATTATTGACACTTGAGTTTTGACATGGGATGTTATTATGAATGTTTCTATACTAATTGGTTTTATAATAACTTAACTATTGGTCTTGAATTTTGGGATGTTACAAGTTGGTATCAGAGCCTTGGTTTGAGGGATTCGGGCACACTCACGGGTGTGTCTGAACTCAAACTAAGGACTTGGTATGAAAAATTTCAAAAGTAAAATAATTTTATAAAAAGAAGTTTGAAAAGAATTTGAAAAGAGAAAATAACTTTGAAAAGAACAATGTGTGTGATGCGTGCAATCAGCCGAGCTCAAGTAAGTTTTCCCCAATATACCCATACATGTTATGTTATGATATGATATGATTATGAGAACCGCATGCTAGATTAGGGCTAAGGATCTAGGAAGGATGCCTTATATGCCTACTATATGTGCTTGTAGATATGCATGCTAGTAATGATCAGTCAGTGATAGGATAACCTGTTTAGGTTATGCCTGATTGTATGAACCTTCAAATTACATGCTAGTACAGATTCCTGATTAGAGGATAGAATGGTTTGATTGGAGTATGATGGCTAGATTTTCCATTGTCTGAATGTTGTTTGCTTTGTGCTTTGTTGGAATCTTAGTGATGTGAGTTAGCTACTAAGTGAATATGCTAAGTTACATGGGACACATGCCGGATAATCTCAGAGTTATGGACTTGACCCTATTGCACAGCTCTTGTTTGAGTCCAACCGTTCTAGGGACGGGTCTTTTACTCGAAGGATTATCTGATCTCTGTTTCATGTGGCTATATTCATGAGGTAGTTAGTTGACATTATTGCGAATCTTTCAGCAGCTGAGGACTGGGTGGGTTCGGGAACCTGGGAAAGCCCATGATATGTTTTAGTGGGTTAGTAGTGAGGTTTAGTGAGACTTGCGTGTATCAGATGAAGGAAGTGACTTGGAGGATCCGGGAGGATTGCTGAGGAAAGTATGGATAGGTGTGTAAGTTAGTATTGGGCCCGTACTACTGAAAGCACAAGATCCATACTCGAATCGGTTAGAGTCTGGGAGAATCCGAGAAGCTTTGGAGAGAAGTATGTGACCTGGTGTGGGGACAGAGGATGTTCCAGCTATTGCAGCTCATCCATTGGCAAGTGAGCTAGTGTGCGTAACAGGGTGTCAGACCCTGGAGGATACGACTTCCAAAGTCCGAGGATGCGAGATCGATTTGGAACACTTTGAGAAGAGAGGGTCGTGCCAGGTGAATATAGTAGAGGGTCCCGAGGAGAGACCCAAGACTTTTGATCATCGAGTGAAAGGCCAGCAAGGCCGGAGTCAGTGCAACACGTGCAGGAAAGTACACAAGGGAGTTTGACATTCTAGGGGTTTAGGCTGCTACAAGTGTAGCGGGGTTGGCCGTGTCAGCAGAAGGAGTCAGGCCCTGCAGTTTCAGACAGGAGAAGTCAGAACTCCAGCAGGCAATGTTGTGGGTATGTAACCTTGCCTTCTTTCGGTTCTATCTGCACATGGTTGTGGGAATTGTGCTGTGGTTTGGATACTATAGCAGGATGAGTAAGTGTATCCCTGGTTTATTTCTTTGCTCCTGTTGGGTTAAATCATCAAATATCATCATATGCCAATTGCATACCGTGAATTACTAGTGGTTAGTGTAAGATTGCTTCCCTTTTTGCTGTTTCGAGGTGTTCAGTGTTCTCTTGGATCATAGTACAGATTTGTCGCGGGGCAGTTAGGGACTCATTTGAAACCCAAAGCCTGGGAATCCTTAGTGTCCTTCATGAAGGAGGGTCCTATTGTTAGTTCATGTCATCGAGATCGGAAGGGAGTTTTGCACCATGTCCTCAGAATGGTTGAGGTATCTCAGGAGGAGGTGATCAGGAATCCTTCAGATGATTGCAGATGTGTTATTTTCTGCTACTTCTAAGTGGGTGTCAGGATCTATGCAGGAGTATTATTTAGAGAATATTAGGTCAGGGTTAGAGCAATAGCTCTCCAATGAAGTTAGAGTTCAATGGTTCTACCATTTGTTCGGGTATGGTTGACAATTGCCTATGGAAGAACTTTGGAGTTCAAGGCGCAATCATTGCTAGGAAGGGACTGGTAGTATGAAGATGGTGGTTTCAGTTGCGGGTGTTAGATGCATAAGTGTTCGGACATTGGATGTTCAAGAGAGATGTACTATCGCATGGGATGTGTTCGGTTAAAGTTCAGTGGAGCTGCGAGATTGGAAGTGGAAACAAGGATTCGTCAGCCAGGGTGAAGATTAAGGTCTCCAGTTATCAGGATGGGAGGTGGACTGAGGTGTCAAACTGGACCAGATTTCAAGAGTACTCGTCAAGTTTTCAGAGGATGGGCGATCTTAGGGTTTAATTGGTAATTGATCGCTAGCATTGGTAAGCACAGATTGTCATCAGCGGATTATTGGAAAGCAAGAAGGATTGGGGATCCTTCAATTCTCACGTGCCATGAAGACTTAGCTGAAGCTAAGTGGGGGAGAATCGATCAGGTATTCAGGAGCAGAAATAGGTGTGAGACTAGGATGAGTTTCGCATCCCCGTCAGGGAGGAAGGCGGTCGAGTGGCCGTCTTGATTGAGGATTGGGACAGTTGGAAGTTTAGAAAACGTTCCAACATTTGGTTCACGCTTTTCCTTGGCATCGGATAATAGGTTTAGGGAACCAGGTTAGAGGTCCAATTAGAATTCAAGTTCAGTTGAGTTGTAACATCCCAAAATTTGAGGCCAAAAATTTCATTTTTAATTAAGTGATTTATAAAATAGTTTATCAAATCATTGCCAAAATCATGTCAACACATAGAACCATAATATCAAGTCTCAAACCAAAACATCTGAAGTATCAAATATCAGAGTACAATCCCAGAAAACTCTAAGCGGAAATCATAGGTGTGTGTGTGACGCGCTGCTACACTGCCGGCTCCTTCCCCTTAGATTAAGAGGTACCTGAAACCAAAACTGAAATTGTAAGCACAAAGCTTAGTGAGTTCCCCCATCATACCACATACCAAACAGCCACATAGCATACATACTGCCGGGCAATTCTGGGGCGCCCGTCCTACCCATGTCAAGCCATTCTGGTGTGCTGGCCTACCCATGTCAAGCCATTCTGGGGTGCTGACCTACCCACCGGTCTATCTCAACCGAACACGGGGACTATTTCACCCCCTACTGCTAACACATAATAGCATACCACAATCATGCAGTCAGACGTATCTGGGGTGTCCGACCTACCCATTAGTCCTAACGACCGAATTGGGGACTAGTCCCCTCCTACTGATACTATCTCACATAACAAAGCAACTAGCATACTTCCATACCAAGCAATCTAGCATACTCACATATCCAACAATAACAGACCAGACGATTATCACAAAGATAATCATCCCAACTAACAATCACTAGTGGGCCGGCCTTGGTGCCTTAGACCCACTCCTACTGGAAGGCAACTCACCTCGATGTCGCGTAGTGTCTGAACTGTCCTCGGCGTGAAGGTCGGCTCTTCTCGACCCCTCAATCCCTACATGACAACCCTCAAGTCATCAAACAGAACAAACAACCCTAACCAGGGTCAATACTAAAACCAAGTAAGGTCAACATTGGTCAAAGTCAACACCCAGTTGACCTGACTCGCCGAGTTGGTCTACCAACTCGTCGAGTCCATACTCCACTAACCCTATCCAACTCCGACCCCACTCGTCGAATCTAGCAAGAACTCGACGGGTTCTCCTTCATTCAAAACATCGGGACCATCTTCATCCGACTCGTCGAGTTCCTCCTTGAACTCGGCGAGTTCATCTCCCTTATAAGAACGTGTCCGGTCTACGACTCACCGAGTTGTATGAACAACTCGTCGAGTTCATCTTCAAAGATTGGGAGATTGCCTTGGACTCGCCGAGCCTGTTCATACACTCGTCGAGTCCCATGATTCCCAGGTCCCTTTTAGCGTCTAAACATCTACGGGACTTTCCTCCCTAAAAACTGGTCCATCCACAGAAAGGATTTGGTGGTCATAACACCGCGACTCGCCGAGTCCGAAGAACAACTCGTCGAGTCCATCGTTGAGCAATACTATACAGTCGATTTCAATGGGCCTTAACACCTCAAAACCATAGATCTGGCCCCCTAATGTCCATTTCATACGTAAAGTTCCAAACTTGGTACACATGCAAGGGGTCTTTGGCCCAAAAAGCCATAAAAGATGGCCTCCATGGTGCATGGGGTCTTCATGGAAACAAAATGGGCACCTTTGTGCCATAAAACCCCCCAATAGACCTGGATCTAAAGCATACACTGACTTCCAACACTAAATCCCGAATACCACCTCTCTAGGGATTAGAAAGATGAAGGAAAAGGCCCAAAAATCAAGATCTATAGACAAAGGTTCAGCTTCATACCTCCAATAAGCTGAAAATGAGCTCCAAACTCTGGATCTTCTTGTTTCCCCTTGGTCCACAAGCTCCTTTCCTCTTCTCAAGCTTCACAACCCACCAAAAAGCACCAAAATGGCCTTAGAACACACAAAAACGACTAGGGTTTCGATATGATGTCTTCTGGGAGTATAAGGGACGATGGAGGCTGAGATAAGGTGTTTAAATAGGGTGCAAACCCTCAGATTTAGGGTTACACTCAAACAGCACCTACTCGCCGAGTCAGTCTCCGACTCGTCGAGTAGGTCACTAAAACTGTCTGTGGGTCTCGACTCTACTCGACGAGTTGGGCCTCCAACTCGTCGAGTCCCAGAGAAAAACACAAGAAATGCTTGAATTAACTGCGTACCAGGAATCGGGTGTTACATGAGTGTTAGGTCGAGTGCGTGTTCGACCTGGTATGGAAAAATTGTAAGACTACGGGGGTAGCCGTAGCATTCACTAGCAGTCAGATAGTATGGAAAGTGTTGTAAGACTACAGGGGTAGCCGTAGCATTCACTAGTAGTCAGATAGCATGGAAAGTGGTGTAAGACTACGGGGGTATCCGTAGCATTCACTAGTAGCAGATAGTGCTAGAAGTGTTGTAAGTCTGCGGGTGTAGTTGTAGCATTCACCAGGTTGGCAGATAGTGTGAGAAGTGTTGTAAGTCTGCGGGTGTAGCCGTAGCATTCACAAGGTTAGCAGATAGTGCTAGAGTAATGTATGTCTGTGGGTGTAGCCGCAACATTCACTAGGTTGGTAGATAGCATGAGCGCATTGTTAGGACGCGGAAGGAAGAATAGTACTCCCCAGTTCGGGTGTAGAAGTGAGGGCGTGGTGTCACACCCCCAAACCAGAACGGCGGAAATGTTCGGGGGCGGAGGACGTCACGTACAGTATCATAACAATGCAAAATAGTAAACAAGCAACAACATCATCCGTTGCATTAATAATATAATTTAATACAAGTGTGTTCTGTGTATAGTTTGAAAGACACCAAAATTTGAATCAAAATATAAGACGAGTCTTCAACATGCTCCATCTTCTCAAAACCTGGTCATCGGTACCTGTCTACTGGTGACCTGAGAATACAAGTTATTTTGAAAGAGTAGATTAACATTTAAGCTGGTGAGTTCATAAGTATTTTAGTATCAATGTTTGTACAAGTTTAATGAAAGTGTTTGTAAGTGTTTGATGTAAATGTTTGTAAGTGTTTGATGTAAATGTTTGTATACCTCCTAGAAAATCCTATATTTTCTACTTATAATGTAATGTAGTTTTCTACTAAGACCCGACTGTTCTATATGTTTGTTCTTTTTTAAAAGTGAGTGTTTTTCCCAAGTATGACTATTACTACCAGAAAAGAGTTTACATTACCGTTTATATGAGAAGATCAGTATATGAATGTAATGGGAAAATGAAGTTGTATAGTAGTATTGTATAAAGTAACTACAGATGTACTAACTACCTTAAAACCAGTTTGTTTAATTAAGGTAAAATGTGATGAGATTATAAATATACTTGATCGACTAGTAAATCACGACGTTCAAAGACGTCGAAATGGTATGACATTCGTCACCCGTAGACCTGCAGGTCCCACTGTAGCTAGCAACAAGGTGTAGGATGGTAAATCCCGTATAGATCTATACACAAACTCTCGCTCTCCCTCCAGGAGACTCTGGTTACAATACGTGACACAACAGTATATTTCCATGTCATGAAGTAGTGGCTCACATTATTGTTATCTTTGTTATTGTATTTGTATAGTATGTTCCTTCTGTTCTAGTGTATAGTACGTTCCTTCTGTGCTAGTGAATAGTATGTTCTCTATGTTTCTCGTTATAGTATGTTCTTTCTGTTTCTCGTTATAGTATGTTTGAACTGAATCATGTATGAACTGACTCTTGTATGTTTCATTGTTCTAGAAATAGTGAGTAGTAATCCTCTAAATTATACCTATTATAGTTTACTAGTACTGTTGTTTGAATGACTGATCATGTTTGCACACCTTTGCTACCCAAAGGTATTGAACTGATTGGAAGAACTTTTATATCTACATACATATACATAATATATAACTAAGATTCAAACGACCCTCGGACAAACAACCGATACCCTAAGTCCACAACCAAACAAGGAACAAGAAATAAGGCGAGTTATCAGTCCTAATCCCTTTCAACCTTATTTATATAACTATATCTATTTAGACATGATTTTGACAATATATAAGTTTAAAAGAGTTTGATAAAGAGTTTAGCATATAAAAGAGTTTTAACCATTTGAATGGTTATAGATGACTTGATGTCAGTTTATAAAATGTTTTGAAATAGTTTGTTTGATAACACAGTTTTGTAGTATAAGAAATCCACTTGTTTGATAGTTATAAATCACATGTGATTGATACAATAACTATAATGTTTTCTACTTGTATTCCCCCCCCCCCCCATAAAAGCATTTAAAATCATTTAAAAGATAAGTTAAGGGGTATGAACTCACCTGTAGTGAGTGATTCGAATGTAAGATCGATTAGGATGCTAAGTATGCTAAGTGAAGTCTTGAGCACAAACGGATCCTATTGAGCATATAATGACACATATATGTATATAATTAGTGTATATAACAACTAATCATGTAAGGGAACAACCTTAGGGACTAGGAAACACTTGGAATGAAGTTTCACAATCACATATGATTCTATAAAGGGTGTTCACGGCCACACAAGGGTGTGTTTATGGCCAAGATGTGTTCACGGCCAAGGTGTTTACTGCCAACACATGGAATAGCTAGGGTTTACGGCCATGACATGAACTAAGGAGGGTTTACGGCCATATGAAGAGTTTAAGACCGTAAACTCTTGATGTTCTTGCTAAAATGGTTGATTCTTGGATGCTAATCAAGAGTTCTAATAGATAACTAGTATGTGGAAAGAATACTTACGTTTTGGAAGCTAAAAGCGGTGATTACAGCCCAAAGAACTAGTGTGTGTTCTTGGTGTTCTTGATGATTTGAAGATCTAACCCAAAAGAGATGAATTCATGAATGAAATCATAGGGTTTTACTAGATCAATAAGGATTTCAACTAATAAATAAAAGAATCACTTACAAATGTGAAGAGAAATGGAAGTGTTCTTGATGATACTTGAGAGATAAATAAGTGTTCTTGACTTGGAGATGTGAGAAGTGAAGAAAAATGAAGGAAAATCATACTTAAGGAGGAAGTTCACGGCTAGACAAGAGTTTACGGCCGTAAACTCTAGTTTGCGGCCGTAAACTCCTTGTGATGGAGTTTTTCGGCTTGAATGCAACACAATGAACTTTAGCAGATACTTCCTAACACCAAATCCTTAAATGTACTAGGCTCAGAACACTCAAACAGACCCTTAACAAAGCTAGAAGATAGCAGAAACAAGTCTGACTTTTGATTGAATTGAATGGCTTTACAAGATAGGAATTTCAGGTTGTCACACGTGGAAAATCCACAGATTGGTTTATGGATTCCCCCAGAGGAATTAGACCTAGTTGAGCCAGTGATACGCCTATAGGAACGCCACTACAATCATGGGATCAGGGAAGCAATGGACCATACAAGATTGCTTGTGATATAAGGCTACCATTGGTCAGGTAGCAATCACTTTAGCCTTGAATTTGATGACGATAGGATTCGACGCATGGACCCGATCGGTTAGATCAGAAGGGTGTTAGAGCCACAGTGGCATGATAACTAGTGGCAACATATTCCTGCAGGCAGTTCAGTGTTTGGGCAATTTCAGTGTTTGGACAGTGATAGTATTTGCATTTTAGGTTGCAAGTACGGACGAAATAACAGATTGCTTGGGTTATACTAAGTGGCCTGCAGGGATAATTGGGTTTGTGATCCTGTTTGTAGTGGGAACCTCGAGTTATCAGAAGTTGAGTAGACAGTTGAGGGATAAGTGGACTGGGTTCAACAATAATGATTCTGTATGAGCGGTCTGTCGGGGAGTCAGACCACCTCGAGACTATAGATTTCAGACGGAATAGATGTGATCTTGTTGCAAGGAATTCGTTCATCTGCGGATTTGAGGGTCTTGCAAAGGTTGGTCACGGTTACCCTAGTAAGGCTAGGGTGTACCCAGGATTGTGGCCATGTTACTTGAGTGGTTTGGCGCGTAAGGAATGGTAAGGAATGATTTCGAGGACGAAATCTAATTTAAGTGGGGGAGCATTGTAACACCCCATTTATTAAATAAATAAATTAATAAATTAATGAATGAATATTAGCCTAAAATCAATAATTATATAGCAAGGTGTTGGTCTCGAGGAGCTAATTGTCACAATTTTAGAAGTCAGGGGTTAAAAGTGTAAGTTTCGAATTGGTTTCGTAAATACTTAAGAAGGCAGGGACTACATGGTAAATTATTGGGACTTAATTTGAAGAGATTTTGGAGGCTTAGGGGCTGAATGGTAATATAAGGACTTCAAATGAAAACAATTTGTAGAAGGAGGGGTTGTTGGGTAAATTTCGGACTTAATTTGAAGGGATTTTAGATGGATGGGGTTAAAAGGGTAAATTGTGGATTTGTTTTGAAAGAAAAAGGAGACGGAGGGACCATTCTTAACATTATGGCATTAAGTTTCGTAGGGCTCGGGTATATAACCCATACAAACCCTAACCCTAATTAGAGGAACAGCCGTCACCTCCCCCTTATGCCTCCCTCACCGGCCGCCAACCTACCCCCTTGCTTCTCCGACCACCGAGCCACCGCTGTGCCACTCCGCTGAAGACGTGAGCCACCGCTGCCAACTGTGAATGCTGGCGAGACTGTGCACTGCCGTATCCTCCTTTGCCGACGACGAAAAGGCCGCCGCCTGCTGCCACGCCGATGAGCGTCATCGTGACGTGGTTGTCGGAGACGTAAGCGAACCGTAAGGATCCGTCACCATCAGTTGAAGACGCCCACCTTTCCACTGTTGCAGCACCGCAAATGACTTTCTTCCCTCCGCTGCATCCTTTCGTATCTTCGTCGGTGCCACCTTCCAGCTCCATCCGCCGCCACTGACGCCGATGCAAGCACCACTATTGTCGGCTGTGCGCTACTGCCGTCGCCGCTCACCACCGCTGTTAAGTGATGGTGTGTGCAATGTGTGTGTGTGTTATCTTAGGGTTTGCGTGTGTTTTGTGTGGCTGGAAAACCAAGGAAGCCACCACCACCACCGTGAGGTGGTGGCTGCCACCACGTACCACCACCGGCCACCACATGGGTGGCTGTGTGTGTGTGTGTGTTTATCTAGTTGTGTGTGTGTTATTTTGGGTTAAAGCATTGTAAATTGTAACTAGTGGGTAGAATAATGAAAAGAAAACTCCTAACCACCACCGTGAGGTGGTGGCTGCCGCCTCCTGCCACCACCAACCGCCGTGTTGGGTGGCGGTGTGCTTTGCATGCGTTTGGATTACTTTTGGGATGCTTGGACTCGATTGGAATAGAACCCTAACCACCACCGTGAGGTGGTGGCCGTCGCCGTGAGCCGCCGTTGACCACCACTACCCGAGGTGGTAGTGGGTGGTGCCCGACTAGCGAAACCCTAATGGGCCTAATGAAACCCTAGTGAGCCTATTGAAACCCTAATTGATCTAAAGATTTAGTTTTGGACCTAATTGGGTTGTGATGGGTGGGAAACCCTAATTAGGGTTTAGAAAACCCTAATTTTGGATATATGGGCCTTGGACTTATCGGGACCCATATTTGGGCCATTGGAATGGAATTGTGAATTACACCCAATCACATCATATGACTTATCTATTAGAGTGATGGACTTAATGGATTAAGTCCCTAATGGGTTAAGTGAGAAACACTTAACCTTAATTGTCATTTTATGTGAAACCCTAATTTCACTTGGGCCTTGAGTTGGGCCTTTCCATTAGGCTTTGGTGATTGGGCTAGTAATGGGCCATTTAAGAACAACTTTATGGACTAAGAATATATGAATGGGCTTTAGGGTAAGGCACATATGAGGGTTTGGGCCCAATTTGGAAAATTAGGCCATAGATGGGCCATAATTGGGCCTTTATGATTATGAGATATTGGGCCATTAGAAATGCCAAATGTTTGGACCGGACTAAATGGTTGGGCCTTAGAATAAGACCATGTAAAGGTTTGGTCCCAATTTGGAAATTGGGCCATATGTTGGGCTTTGACTCATAGTTGACTTTTGGGACTTTGGATTGGGCCTTGGGCTTGAATAAAGCTAATTTAGGGGTAAAGTAGTACTTACCCCATGTATGTACTTATGGTTATGTGTTGGAACCCAATTATTAATTGGGTGTTATTTTGATGTTGACAGATCGGGAATCTGTCATCAAGCAGCTAGAGTCTTCGTCTGCGGGACTTCAGCAGTGTGAAGTGAGTTACTTTCCAGTATAAGTGGGTCTACGGCCACAATGTTGGCCCACTAATAGGAGTTGTTGATTAGATAGATGTCTTTGTGGTAATTATCTAGGTTTGCTCCTACCTGATATGTTTTATGTGCTAGCATGATATGATGTTATGTGATAGTGGTAGTAGGGGGAATACTCCCCGTGTTACGGTTGTAAGGATAGAAGGGGTAGGTCGGGCACCCCCGTATGCCTGACAGTATGTTTATGTTATGGTATGTTATTATGTGGTTGTGTTAGGGGTGAAATAGTCCCCGTAATTGGTTGAGATACACCGGAGGGTAGGTCGGACACCCAGATATGTCTGATATGGGGTGGGTCAGGCACCCTGGTATGCCTAACAGTGGGGTAGGTTGAGCACCCCGGTATGCTCAGCAGGGTAGGTCGAGCACCCAAATATGCTTGACAGGATAGGCCGGGCGCCCAGATATGCCTGTTTGTATGAGATTTGTATGGTATGTGGTATAATGGGGGAACTCACTAAGATCCGCTCTTACGGTTTTAAGTTCTGGTTTCAGGTACTTGTTTTCAAAGGAAATGAGTCGGCTCGATCGCATCGCATCACACTATGTTTTCCGCATATGAGATCTTTGGGATTATACTCTGATATTATTTTACGATGATATGTTTTGATTATTGACACTTGAGTTTTGACATGGGATGTTATTATGAATGTTTCTATACTAATTGGTTTTATAATAACTTAACTAAAACAAAATTTTTGGTCTTGAATTTTGGGATGTTACATCCATCTTCAATTGAAAGTTTTGGCGGTAACAAATACATTTTGGTTATTGTTGATCAATTTTTGCGAATTACTTGGGTATTTTTTCTTAAACAGAAATTTGAAACTACACAAAAGTTGATAGATTTTGTGAAAGAGATAGAATTGCAGTTGCGAAAGCTAGTTAGGAAGATTAGAAGTGACAATGGAACTAAGTTAAAAAACCAGACTTTTAAGGAGTTCTTGACGAACAAAGGGATTAGTCAAAACTTTTCATCACCTTACACTCCACATCAAAATTGTGTAGTTGAAATACGAAACCGTTCACTCTGTGAAGCTGCGAGGATAATGTTATCATTTACGAATCCTCCATTATAGTTTTGGGCTGAAACAATTGGAACTGCTTGTTTTACACAAAATCGTTCATATATCAATAAGAGATTTCTTGTTACTCCTTATGAGATCTTGAATAATCTTAAGCCTAATGTTAAATTTTTTCATGTTTTTGGATCTAGGTGCTTTCATTACAACACAAAATAACATCACAACCAATTTGATGTTAAAGTTGATGAAGTGATATTCTTGGGTTATTCTCTAACTTCCAAATCTTAAAAAGTTCTCAATAATAAATCAAAGAAAATTTAGGAAAGCTATTATGTCACTTTTCATGACAAGTTGATTAAATCATCTCAGAAAGAACCTAATGTTCAATGTAGCGAAAATTTTCCATCCTCTTGTTCGCAATCTGTTCCTCTTATGACACTTTATGAAGATTTTCTAAATTTATCAAGAAGATGAGTTGTTAAAACTCGTTGATGAATCAATTGAGAATGTTGAAATTCATGAGGAAGCATCTCCTTTTATGATAACTACTTCTTTTGGCACTCAAGTTGAGGGGAGAATGTAGCAAGTTTGGATCCTCAAAACAATTTCCAAGAAACTAATATGGATGATAATGATCTTCTGTAAGGGAGAATATAATCAATGATGATCATTTCTAGGGGGAGAATTTGGCTTCTGATGCTAATTTCTAGGGGGGAAGTCTTTTAAATAACGAAACAGATGATCAATCAAAATTTGAAGAAGTAAATGTTGAAATTGATGTTGAATACGATATGAACTATCCACCATTGACAAAATGGACTAAAGACCATCCACGAACTCAAGTCATTGGTGACACATTTACTGGAGTTCTAACTCATTCTCAACTTGAAGAGAAACATGCTCTTTTAGCGGAAAATCTAGAATTTTGCATGTTTAATTCTTTTATTTTTAAAAATGAACCTGAAACGGTGAAAATTTCTCTTGATCATGTAGATTGGTTTAAGGCAATGCAAGATAAATTAAATGAGTTTGAAAGAAACAAAGTATGGAGATTGATTCCTACACCACCAAATGCATCCATCGTAAGATTGAAATGGGTATTTAGGAACAAATTAGGCAAAGAAGGAAATGTCGTAAGGAACACGACACATCTTGTAGTAAAGGTTATTGTCAAGAAGAAGGTATCGATTACGAAGAGTCGTTTGCTCCTCTTGCGAGATTGGAGTCAATTTGCATTTTTCTTGCATATGCAGCACAAAAAACTTTGAAGTTTTTCAGATGGATGTCAAATGAACTTTTATAAATGGAGAACTTGAAGAAACAATATATGTCGAACAACCACCAGGTTTCTTAAACGATAAATTTCCATATCATTGCTATGTCTTTGATAAGGCTGTATATGGCATGAAACAAGCTCTTCGTACATTGTATGAAACTCTGACTCGGTTTGGTAAACAATCTAAGTTTAAATAATGATCATTTGACCCTACTTTCTTTTGTAAGAAAGATGGTAATCATTTAATGATCATTCAAAATTATGTTTATGATATTATTTTTGGATCAACAAATCCTCAGTTGACTGCTGATTTCCGAAAATTGATGGAGACTAAATTTGATATAAGTTTGATAGGTCCAATTAATTTCTTTCTTGGATTGAATATTAGACAAAGTAAAATGGGGATTTTCATTAATCAAGAAGCTTTTACGAAGTCCATGCTTACTAAGTTTGGCATGAGTGGAGAATCAAAAGTGAAAGTTCAGCTGGCGTTTGAAACTAAATTGACTCATTCTCTTGATAAACATGCAAAAGATCTTACTTTATATAGACAAATGATTGGTTCTTTGCTCTATCTTACATCAAGTAGGATAGATATCATGTTCACAGTTTTCTATTATGTGAGATATCAAGCAAATCCACGAGAACCTCACATGATCGCAATCAAGAATATTTTTAGATACCTTAAGCGAATGATGTCTCTTGGTATATGATGTCCATCTAATACTGGATTTTTTTGTAGGTATTCTTTGATGCAGATTTGGGTTGATGTGGTCTTGATCGCAAAAGTAGGACATGGGGATGTCAATTCCTGGACAATAAACTTGTAAGTTGGCAATCAAAGAAACATACGTGTGTTTCATTATTAACTGTAGAAGCTGAATATATTGTGTTTGCTTCATACACCTCGCAAATTATTTGGAATCAAAGCCAACTATGAGACTATAGGATAAGCATGAAGAAGATATCGTTGTACTATGATTCAGAAAGTGCGATAATAATATGTCATAATCCAGTGAAATACTCCAAAACGAAACATATTGCTTTGCGATATCACTTCATGAGAGACCATGTTGAAGATGGGGACGTTGAAGTTCATTTTGTTAGATTAGCAGATCAGTTAACATATATCTTTACTAAAGCCTTATCTGAAACAACATTCATTCGAATATTGCATGGGATTGGTATGATTGAAGTCGACTTAGTTTCAAAATATTCATGAGGAATGATAAGTTGCGAAATGTTATTGTTCATCTGCGAACTGTTTCGAACTTCGCAGGTGATCGCAAGTTAATAATTTGTGCGAGAATATTATTGTTTATTTCCGAATGGTTCAAATTTCACAGGCAGTCAGAAGATACAAAATTCTGCAAGACGATCACTGTTCATCTGCGAACAATTGCGAGCTTCGCATGTGATTGTTGCTCATTTTTGAGGTTACTCCTTGTTTGCGAGAAGGTGTGAGAAAAAGAAGACCAGTACACAAGGTAACTATTTGTTTGTTTCTTTCATTTCATATTTCATTTTGTTTACTGTTCATCTACGATGAGTTGCAAATTTTGGAGGTTATCGTAGTTCATTTTTATTATTTTCAAAAATCCAAAAAAAAATTTCTTTTATAAAATTTT
The DNA here is from genome assembly GCF_052849685.1 of Lactuca virosa. Classification (NCBI taxonomy): domain Eukaryota; kingdom Viridiplantae; phylum Streptophyta; class Magnoliopsida; order Asterales; family Asteraceae; genus Lactuca; species Lactuca virosa. The sequence continues at coordinate 250,540,077 of NC_136428.1, forward strand.
GAAAAATCCAAAATTATTTTTCTATAAAATTTTGAAAAATCCAAATATATATATATATATATATATATATATATATATATATATATATATATATATATATATATATATCAAATTTGAAAATTCCAAAAAGATTTTCTCTTTAAAAATTTTCAGAAATTCAAATATATTTTCTATTTAATAAAAATTTCAAAAATCCAAAAACATTTTATTTTTAAAATTTTTCAAAAATCCAAAAATATTTTTTCTTAAACATTTATACTAGAATATAGCATCAAGTTCCATCATATTCTTCCGTCCATATCTCAAAGGGACTCCATAATAATCCTTAATGATTCTATTACATAACAATTTGATTTATGGTTATTAAAATTTTGTGTTTATGATCATCGGGTCATTCTTCAAATAAATAAACACAAATCAATGTTGAAAAATAGGAGTGACGGGTAAGTGGGCATTTTGACGCCGAAAGACCGAAATGGACAAATAGTCTTTAGCAGTGTCAACCGGTATATATGTGGCATTTGGCCTTTTAGCATAAAGCAAGTTTGTATACCTCGCTATTTATATTTTTAGAATAAATATATAAGAAAGTATGGAAAGATATATGATCAATAATGAGATATTAATAAAAATCGCCATTTTTAGTTTTCATATTTGTTTTGTACCTCCTTGTCCCTGGTTGTTTTGTACTTCGCTATTTATATTATGACATGTCTCCGTCAATAGGTTGAATTTTACAATGATTTTATTTGAAAGCTCTTATTTGTTTTTTTTTTCAGTGTAATTTTCCATGTTTGGCTTACAAAACATGGATCATGTTATAATTCTGTCATTAAGTTTCTTCTAATCGGTGGTTGAGTAGATAAGCTTATATAACTAAATCATTTGTATCCTTTAAAGAGATTTATCATTCATTATTCTTTAAATCTAATTCCAGTTTGATAATTTTTAATTGGCTTTTGCAAATTTTATATCATTGCAAAACTCAGGTTTTTGTGAAAATTGATAACCATGATAAGGGATTTCAAAATGTTTATGTGCTTTAATCCAAGTAAAACTCAGGTTTTTGTGAAAATTGATAACCATGATAAGGGATTTCAAAATGTTTCTGTGCTTTAATCCAAGTATGCGCCACTAACATATTATCCGAATTTGATCAGGAGGTATTATCCGTGTTTTCATTATTGGGGTACTATCTTTTATATCGCTTCTTGAATGATGTATCTTCCCACATAACTTAGCAATATTTAGATGAAGGTGTTAGTCAAAAAAGAAAACATGATATTCTTTTATGATATGAATGGACATCTAAAGAGACGGCTCTGTTTGCAGATACCCAAGGAAGATTCATTATGGCGATAATTTAACTATCGAAATCCCTGAAACAGCCTAGAAGATCAGCATCAATACTTTTTTTTTTTCGTTTTTCCTCATTTGATTTGATTGCTGACTATATATGTTAAATTTATGACTGTTTTGACTTCACCTGATTTGTTTGTGGCTATAATTCTATAACAGATTAAAGAAACTAGAACTCATTTCGGTGTATACTGCCATAAAATTCGAAGCAAATATTTCTATTCAGAATAGAGGAATCATATTTGTGGATCGATTGTGTTTATTGTTTCTTGTGATTGTCGCCCTATAATTTTGAAATTTGGAAATGGAGTTAATGGAAGTGTTTGGTTTTGGGTTTATTATGTAGATACAATCGTAAATGAAGTTGTAAATGAATTTAAAAATGATGGCAGCAGTTCGATCCATAAATTATTTTATAGGTGGATAGGAAAAGCCATTGACCATGATTCGGTAATCAAGGCAGTAACCAAGTTTGAAGAAATGGCATCCTACTTTCATTGGTGGTTAATGTTAAATGCGAGAAATGGCAGCCTACTTACATTTTGCAAGAAGATCAAGCAATGTACTTTAATTTTTACAAATTTCTATTACCAAGATATAAATGTAAGAACATTGTTAATACGAGTATGAACTAATTTTTTTAGTTGTAAACCAGAAACGTACTTATAGTTGTAAACCAAATACCAATTTTTTTGGTTATTCTCCATAAACAACACCATATTTTTAATTTTTAACCCAAAACATGTAACTATCTTTACAGAAATTTATTTGCAAATCTATTATTAATATTACATTTTTTTTTTAAATTTCAATGTTGTTATACTTTGTCAACCGTGTAGCACACGGGTTATAACTATATATATATATATATATATATATATATATATATATATATATATATATATATATATATATATATATATATATATTCACTGTCTTGCCGTTCAAAAATAAATTATGATTTTTGTTGACCTATTTTTGTTTTAATTTATAGAAATAACCTTTGAATCAAGAATATTGCATTGTAGATTGACTAAAGATTACATAATACAAACTTTTTTTATTCATGTCTGAATTGGTGATTGGTTATCTTGGTTTAAAGTAAATTGCTATAACAAATTTGAAGTAACCATCGATTTAACCAAGAATGACCCTATTTTTTTTATGTAATTACATGCAAGGATGAAACAAGGAAGAAACAAGTGAAAATGACACATCAAACGGACCTTAGAAAGCTAAAAAGAGTTAAAACATCCTACCTAGATGTCTTAGACCGCCCCTAGGACGTGGGGACAAAGTGTTCAATAGTGTGGGTAGAAACCAGAGCAGGAAAATTGAAGACACTATTAGATAATAGGCCTTTAATGACATATGTACTATGAAACACACTAATTTTATGATATAAAAAACTGTATGTCATAAAAATGTCATCATTTTGAAAATCTAAACGATTTACGACATGCATAATTGTATGTATTAAATATGTGTCATCTATTTAAATCGTTTACCACATACAAAAATCTATGTTGTGTTTTACACTCATATATATATATATATATATATATATATATATATATATATATATATATATATATATATATATATATATATATATATATATATATATATATATATATATATATATATAACAGGCAAGCCTTAATCAAATGCGTATGTTTTCTTCACAAAAACATAATGTTGTCTTTATTTTATTATTTGACTTCATTTGTTATGCCCTCGTTCTAAGTTCCCCTTCAACGAAGCCCTAATTAAAGAATCAACATCGTCATGAACTAAAAATGGATTGACTGTGTTGTAAAAGAATCAATCGAAAGCTTCAAAAAACCATTATGTTCAAGTTTTTCGTTAATTTATACTATGTTGGGGTGTGAAGAAAAATCAGAATGTCCGAAAAGAGAATGCCTTCCTGGTGAGAGAATGGCTGGAAAAAGAATTCTCCCCTTGATCAATAGAATGGTCTATTGGTGCGAGAATGCTACCATTGACCAAGAGAATGCTCCGTTGGTGGTAGAATGCTCCATTGGAAAAATAACTCTAAGTCCTTAAAGTGGTCGGGCATGCACTTGGAGAATGTGTTGGAGCCTGAGCAATTGCGAACCTCCTTGAGGAGGATGCACTGTTATGTAGAATATGCTCCATGGATGTGTTGCTATGGATAATATTCTCCATGCATGCGTTGATCCTATTAAGCATGATCCTAATGATGGTAAAACCATCGCATTAGTTCAAGGATACACTCCTAATGATGTTGAATATACTATAGTAGCTGAAGGATGCACTCTATCTTGGTAAATATCCTCCTTACTCCTCAATTCTCTTGTATGGTCCTTTGGGGAGTTGTTGAATCTGCATGGAAGGTGGCCATGCACATCCCTCAATGTTAAAGATTCTATAAGTAGTTGTATGTCATATTGTGATTGGCTGATTCCATTTTGGGCCTACTTATGGATGAGCTTGGCACATCAGAATTAGTGTATCCACATGTTTGCCTATAAATAAAGACTTCAATCTCCATCAACATGGACTAGTTCCAGGTCAATGTGTGTATAAGTGCACATATTTCAAAAGAGCAATCATTTTGAGGTTGAGAGCATATCCTCTAGAACAGGTTGTCAGCGATTACTGTGAGGTTCATAGCATATCCTTTCCAACAGATTGGTATTAGAGTTATGACTGAAGATAGGAAAGTTACGATCAAAATGTTTGAAGGTCACGATTTTAGAATCTGGAGAATGCAACTCGAAGACTATCTCTACCAAAATAAATCACATGAACCACTAGCTAGATGGAAACCTGAAGCAATGAAGCATTAGGGGTGGGACTTATTATATCATTGTGTACTTGAGTGACAAGGTTACCCTTCGCAAAGAATGTAACTTACAACATTTTCAATTTGAAGACTACCTACAATATGATAAATGCATTGTATAATATGTTCCAAAAATCTTCAAGAATGAATAAGATTTTCTTGATTCGACAGTTGGTGAATCTAAAGATATAGGAGGGAGGCTTGGTGACTGAATATGTTAATGAATTCAATTTAATAATCTCAAGGTTGACATTGGTTTTGTGGATGAAGTCGAAGAATTGCTACTATTATCATCATTTCTCATTAGTTGACATAGTATAATGACAATAGTCAGCAGCTCTGCCGAGGATGCTAAGTTGACATTCAAAGGAATTTACGGTTTAATTTTTGGTAAGGATGTGCACATACAGAGTGTTGGAGAATCTTCTAGTAGTCTCCTTAGTAATAAAGATAAAGTATTAAAGTCCAACGGTGGGGGATGGGTTGGAAGAAGATCGAAGTCAAGAAAGAGAGGTGATCATAACAACAAGATGCATATTACCTGTTAGAATTACAAAGAGAGTGGCCACTTTAGGAATTAGTACATGAAGCCTCTTACAAACAAATTCAAGAAAGATATGACATGGTAGTAGATTCTGAAGCAGATATGCTCATTTGTACAGTAAAAAACTCAACTGAATCCTAGATCATAGATTACGATGGGTCGTTTCATGCAAGTAATTTAGAGATGTAATGCAAAATTTATGCCAGTACAAAGGGAAGGTCAATTTATAAGAAAAAAAGAGCCTATATATTATGGGTGTTGGGAATGTGATCCTCAAGACGAATATGGGTACGAATTAGAGCTTAAAAATGTCAACTTCATTTTATACTTGAAGAGGATGTCCATATAAGTAGGACAACTTGATGATAAGGGCCACCATGTTATATTTTGTGAACAACAAGGGAAGGCGAAGGAGGGAAATCATGTAGTTGCTAAGGGTAAAAAACAAGATGCATTTTACATGGTGGAAGTTTTTAAGAATGAAGCAACCATTGTTGAAGGAGTTGGGACATCTGTTTTATGGCACAAAAGCCTTATGAATATGAGTGTGGAGAGAATAAAGATACTAGTTTCCAAAGAAAGAATGCCATATCTAAAGACTATGAAAGTTGCTTCTAACTCATATGTTCTTTATAGATAAAAGCAAGTCTCATTGGCAAAGATAGTTAATCCACCCAAGATCGAGAAATTTGAATTAGTTCATTCAGGTGTTTATGGTCCCACTTTAATTTCTACAGGGAGAGGATCTTTTTACTATGACACTTTCATTGACGAATAAATGTGAAATGTTTGGGTTTATTTCTTGAAGCAAAAAATTTAAGGTTTTCAACGCATTCAAGAAATGGAAGCATGATGTGGAGAATGAAATGAACTAGAGGATCAAGTGTTGTTCAGTTCAGAATATAAGGTAAAATATGGTAGCAAAGTGTTTGTTGATTACTATATTAACCATGGAATTAGAAGGCTGTTGTCGGTTAAAAAAAACGTCAGTAGAGTGAAGCAACGGAGATGATGAACTGTGCTTTGAATGAGAGGCGAAGTGCATGAACCTTCATGCAAGTTTACCCAATATTTTCTTGGTAGATTCGGTCAACACAATAACATATTTAATTAATAAAAAAACGTTACTTTGCATAAGATTCAAAATTATAGAAAACGAATGGCAAGTCATGAGATTTCACTAAAAAAACATGAATGTTTTTGGTTGTGTATCGTATGTCAAGGCTACACACTCAAAGATAGAAAACTAGAGCTGAAGGATAGGAAGTACACATTTTATAGGCTATGGGTGGAATGAAAAGGGTGCCACTTATGGAATAACAAAAATAAGAGGATTATCAGAGGTTAAGATGTTTCTTTCAACATGAGTATCTTGTATAAGGAAAGACTTGCAAGAGGATGTGGCAGGAATAAGAAACCACATAAAGTAGGGAATCAAGTTGAGTTCAAAGATACCTTAGATGATGATATTATAAAACTTGCCAATACTTTAGAGATAGGTGAAAGTTCATGAACACTGGGAGCTTTGATAACCTTGGAGATAGTTGGAGTATAGGTGTTACAGAGTGAAGTTGTAGATGATGAAGAGACTGAACCTCCTAATGTCTACAGATATCCTAGAGAACAAAGTACTCTAGCCAGGTACTCTTTATCAAATAATTAGTTGATGTTGTTTGAGAATTGTATACCTTAGTTGAATCTAGAGGCGTTGAGGATGATATACTCCATACTGTAGGAGAAGTATCTAGAAGACAATTTGAGCTCACTTGACAACAATAAGACTAGGTCCTTGGTCAAGCTCCCAACAAGGATGAAATCACTGCAGAACATGTGGATGTTTTTGGATAAGTATAAGATAGACGGAAGTAAGACATCCAAGGAAAGATTGGTGGCCAATAGATTCAACAAAAAGGAGAGGTTGATTCTCCAATTGCAAATTCTAAATGTTGTAGCTTCTAAAGATATCCATATAAAGAGGATAGATGTGAATACAACATTTTTCCATGATGACCTGGAATGTGACATCTACAAGGCATATGCAGAGTGCTTTCTTGTATTTGATAAGAAAAATTGAGTATGCAAGAAGAAGAATAATATATATTGAATGAAGCAAACCTCTAAGAAGTGGTACTTCAAGTTTATAACTTCATGAAGATAAGAGGGTACATGGACGTGACATGGATTATTGTTGTCACGTGAAGAAATTTAGCTTTGCATACATCATCCATGTGTTAAATGTTGATGACATGTTAATTATTGGTTCCGACACGCAAAAGATCAATGAGCTTAAGATGCATTTATCTAGAAAGTTTAAGATGGTGAACCTAGGGCTGCTAAGCTTAAGAAAGTCCTTAGTACGAAGAACCCAACAAATTAATATATCAAGGTTTTTTCCATAAAGAAGTTGAAGTTTTTCATGGATTTAACTTCTTTCCAAGCATTTAAGGAATGAGATTGGTAGTAGATAGAAAGAGAGAGAGAGAGAGAGAGAGAGAGAGAGAGAGAGAGAGAGAGAGAGAGAGAGAGAGAGAAAGAGAGAGAGAGAGAGAGAGAGAGAGAGATAGATAAATAGATAGAGAGAGAGAGAGTATGAGTGCATGATTAAGGGTTCAAGCCTTGAAATTTAAGATTGTTGGGTATGAAGAACTTATCAGTATGGTTGAAAAGTGAGTGTCCTCCTGGTAAGAGATTAACCGAAGAGAGACTTCTCCCCTTGATCAAGAGAATATTCCATTGGTGGAGAATGATCCCTTGGTGAAATAATTCTAAGTCCATAAAGTGATCGAACACTTGGAGAATACGTTGGAGCCTGAGAAAAATGCACTCTATTTGATACCAATTGTGCTCCTCCTTGAGGAGGGTGTATTGGTATGGAGAATTCATTCCATGGATGTATGGTTATGGATAATGCTTTCAATAGATGCATTGGTTCTTCTAAATGTGCTCCTAATGATGGTCAGTGCACTCTAACATTTCAATGATGCACATGTAATGATGGTCAAGACGCTCCAGTAGCTCAAGATTGTGCTCCATATTGTTGAATGTGATTCTTGCTACTTAATGTGTCGGTGTGATAATTTGGGGAGTTGTTGAATGTGGTAAGGTGTATGGTAGGTGACCATGCAGATCTTAAGGTTAAAGATTGTAGAAGTTGTTGTATGGTGTCGTGACTAGCTTATTCCATCTAAGGCCTAATTATGGATGTGTTTGGCACATCATAAATTAGGGTATTCACATCCTTGCCTACAAATAGGGCCTTCCATACCATAAATATAAGAGAGTGCTAGATGTATGTGTGTATGAGTGCATAGATTTCAATAGAGAAAATATTGTGAGGTTGAGAACATATCCTTTTGGAGAAGTTTGTAAGCAACAAAGTTTCCTTTTGTTTTCACGTGTTTTTTTTTTACAAAAATTGTTTATCATTTCTCTAAAGTTTTTTAACCTTTTTAGTTGAATTCCATGAGATTGTGATAACATGATATGTAAATCCCCGCTTCAAATTTCCTCAAACCCTATATTTTCCCAATTTCTTTACCACCGTTGTAAAGAATCGTATACTGACACTATGGTTTTCCCTCAAGGATAGCATGTGATTATGAAGTCGTTTCAATCAATGGATTTATGAATCCAATAGAAAAACCAAGGTCGGGTAACACCATCCCCTTGTGTGTGTGTGTGTGTGTCCAATTACACAAGAAAGATAAATATAAGATGATTGGAAATAAGGGAATGAGTGAGGCAATAGGAGAAGAGGACCTATAATTCTATTAATTGGGTTTGATTACTAGTAATATTTATGATACATGGTTTTAATTAGAGGTATACAAGGACATGTTATTAAGTTGTTGAGGTTACTTCGATGTACGCATCATGATACTCTCTATCATTCTAGGGTTTTCTTTTTATTTCAGACTCTACAAGTTAATTTCCCTTACTTGATTTTAAATTAGTTTTTTCTGGTTTGATTTGTTGTATAGTGTATAGTTTATCGATTGTAAAAAAAAAGTAACTAAACTAACTATTTGATATGCAATATACCTAATATACCAAAACCAAAATGAAACTACACACATTTTAACTTATTAAAGTCATGTCATTAAATTTCCTAAAAAATGATTAAGATGAGGTTTTAAAACAAACAACCAACAGGCAACACGTGATTTTGTTGTTTTCTTGTATATAGTTATTAGTAAGGATGAGATTTAAAATCAGAAAACCAAAACCAGACTGGACCAGAATCGTTAGAACTGGAATATGTAAAATTGGTCCAGATTCTGGGTTTAAAGAGTTGATTTATCCAGGTTTTGGGTATTATGGGTTTAGGTCCTTCAGGTCTAGGTAAACCGGGTTGAAGAACAGGAACCGGTGTTAGAAACTGGAACTAGTTTTTTTTGAAAAGTTTAAAATATGCATATCTCATATGTTTGAAGTGAGATTGACATGCAGTTTTTTTCAGTGTGTAGTTTAGAGTTTGTACATGATTTTATACTATATTTGTGTCATTTTTGGTTACATATAAAGTCCCCCAAAGTTGGAACATAAAAGCTGAAAATTTTCTATGAAGTGAGATTGAAGTGAGATTGACATGCAGTTATATTGTATTCTATGAAAATTTTCAAATATACATATCTAATTCGTTTGAAGTCGGATTAGCATGCACTCATTTCCAATGTGTAGTTTAGCATTTGAATGTAATTTTAGAATATAATTTTGTTATTTTTGGCTTCATATTCATTGGCTTATAGTCCCCCCCTCCCACCCCCCACATTCGAGATATCAAAGTAGGAAATTTTCAGTGTTTCATTTTTTTTTTGAATTCTGTGAAATTTTAGAACATGCATATCTTATTTGTTTGAAGTTGGGTTAACATGAGGTTATTCCAATGTGTAACTTAGAGTTTGTACATAGTTTTAGACTATAATTTTGATATTTTTTCGTTATATATTCAATGACTTATAGTCCCCTAAAATTGAGATACCAAAGCTAAAAAATTTCAATGTTGAACCCACTAAGTAATTACCAAAAATGTTAATAAATGGAGTGGTTGGAAGATGGTTTGATATTCAATTACTTGCACTCCCTTCTTCAGGTCGAGGGTTCAAGTCCTGTTAGGGACATAAGTGGATTTATTATAATAGTTTATAGGAGTTAAATAGATTTGCCGTTCAAAAAAAATACCAAAAATGGAAAGTCCCGGTTTTCAACCCAAAATTTTCATTTTTATTTATTAAAAAATATCAAAGTATAATTACATTATGCGGAAACATGTTGCGAATTCACATGTGTACTGTCAAGCCTTGCCTTTCTCATGAATCATTTGAAATACTTAAAAAATATATATATTCGATTGGATAAGAACGAGGCTTAGTGAGTTCTCCAAAATACCATATACCACAATACATATACATGTATACAAACAATGGCTCATGATCTACCAATAATATGTGTATCTTAGACTTACGACCCAACCATTTCACCTTCAACACGAGTCTATGTGTACTTACGGTCTACATATCATTTAGTCAACACGGGTCTATGTGTACTTACGGCCTACATGTCATTTCGTCAACACAGGTCTATGTGTACTTATGACCTACATGCTATTTTTTACACGGGTTTATGTGTACTTACGTCCTACATGCCATTTCATCAACACGGTTCTATGTGTACTTACGACCTACATGGAATTTCATCAACATGCGGGCCTATAGGCTCCCAACCTCTTTGTTGTTCTGCCATCATCCCCTAACTAAATCTTAATAGACAGTTCAATATCACAACAATTACGTTCATAAAGACTGCAGTTTAAACTCTACTTGTACATGCACATTTATCCTTTCTACTCTACCAGTTTCAAGTACATTTACGCTTAAGCACATAGAGATTATACTATCAGCTCTACCCTACATGCCCTCTATCCTAACATACATGGACATATGTAATACATGGTGTAGTGAGATAACTCACGTGGACAGTTACTCAGACAATTAACAACTATCCTTTTGACAATTCAACTGCCGTGTAATGCTAATATCAAGTATTAAGCTATAGTATTATAACTTATTAATCCCTATGATGATTTGGTAATGAAAGCTAGATATTTCATTAATCCCAATGAATACTTAGAGTTCAGTCTAATAAGGATCAGCCTGGCAAGACACTTGGAGGTAGGGCGATTTTGGCATATAGCCTTTCTGAAATCCAACAACCAAGATAACATGACCATTCTATAAACCTTTCCCGTAAGTGGATCAATCAGTATTATAACTGGAATTACCGAATAATCTTATTTATACATTCATAACAACGATTATGAAAATAAATAGAAGTTACACTTAAAGCGTACTAAGTGTAGCTTAGCTTACAGGAGTTTCTAGCGAAAACCAGGATTTGTGCAGGAAGGACTTTGCTACCGAGCACTTATATTTATCCGACCCTCTTCCTTAGAGCTTCACTAAAGTGGAGTTCTTTAGACTCCCGAAAATACCCCAAAAGTAGGATCTTAGAGAGAGTGATGTGAAAGTTTGGAGTGAAGAGGATGTGGGAAATGAAAGAAACCAAAATACTTTATTTACAGCAAAGAGGTGTGCCACGACCTATGATGACATTGATCCGACGTCTTGCTGACCCATGTCGAATTCACAGTGGTCCGCACCCCCTGCTTATAGAAGTGTGGCACGCCTTTCTGCGCTTTTCGAAAAACTTCATAAAAATTGTATCTTTCTCATACGAGCTCCGTTTGTGATGTTCTTTATATCCACATGTAGTTATCAACCAGATCTATGGCTTTCATTTAGACACCATTGTCTAATTCTCACTTTATTTTTGATGTTATATTTTTAAAGTGCTTAGACTGTTAAAACCCGTATAAAAATCATAACTCTTTCATATATGACATCCGTTCTTAACTGTCTTTATATTGATGGGTTCATATTCATAAGATCTTCAACTCCCGTTTAGATTGTTTTAGCTAATAATCAACTGATCTTAATTTTCATTTCAGTGTCGTGCACTGTTGTATCGAAACTTCGAAAAATCATAACTTCATCATACTAAGTAAGATTTAGGTGTTCCTTATATGCACGATCTCACTTTTATGACTATTTCAACTTCTATCAAGACTATTTATCCTATATAGTCCTCTATCAAAAACGTATATTTACGTAACTGGTCATTTATACTATAAGACGAAAATGGAGTGTTACAACTCTTTCGCACTTACAGAGATTTCGTCCCCGAAATCCTACTCTTATCGCACCTAAATGTCATCTTACCAGAGCTTATCGATGTAACATCCCGATGTTGAGGTATTTTCAATTATAACCCTATGTATGATTAAATATTGCATTTTGGTCTCTGAGTATAAGAAAGAGTACAAAATCGCCCATAGTGGCATTTTGGTAATTTTGGGCATTAGGTAGTACGTTGGGCGTACACCTTGTACGCTAGGCATACGTGGAGAAACTCTAAACCCTAATTTTTAGGGTTTGGTCCATATATAAACACCATTATAGCCTCACTTATCATTCTCTCATCAGCCCCCATCTGAGATTTCGAACCTCTATCCAACCATAAGTGATAAAGAGTGTTTTGGGCTCATTCGTGTGCCTTTTTGATATTCTTGAAGAAGGGGAAGTTGGTGCAAGAACCATGAAGCTTGGAAGCAACTTAGATCTGGGATTACACACTTGTTAGCAACCTCTTGGAGGTAAAAAGTTCACAACTTTATCACTCTATCTGGTAGATCTAACCATTTCTTCCTTTAGGGCACTTTTGGTCCCAAATATAGTGATTCTTGAGCATGGCATGTTCTTGATCATATAAGTCGTCCTTTCAGACCATATGGAGGGTCTTAAGTCATAAAAATGTGGTCTTGCTGGTTAGTTTTACTCCATGTGTGCTATAGAAGATCTTAATGCATTAAGATGTTGAGATTTTGGGTATTAAGCACTTAATGGACATGAAAATTCATAAAGTTGGAAACTTTATGACTCTTGATGGTGTTTTAGCCTTGGATATGCAATTGGACATGTTAAGTCGAAGAGTTAAGCTCTAAATAGGTTAAGGTAGGGGACTTCTGCGTACGATGAGCGTACACAGATCTAGCCGTAATGCATCGGACATGCTCGTACGCCCTGCGTACCTCCGGAGTATGCCTAGCGTACAAAGCCTGAGTCAACTTGGCTGAGTTGACTCAACTGTGTTGACTCGGTTGACTTGTTGACTTTGACTAGTTTTGACCAAGGGTATTTGTGGGGAAATGTTATTAATTTAGAATGGAAATGTTTTGACATTTAGGATTTGGGTTGAGTTGGTATTTGGGATCAGAGTATTGATCAGATATTCATTAGAGTGTAAGGTGAGTTTTCCTCACTGTACTTATGGGTCGAAGGCACCAAGGTCGACCCATTAGATTGATATCCTGGTTACCGTATGATGTTATGATGTTATGATCAGTTAGATGCGTATTATTATCTGTATCTGTTGGCTTTATGTTCATGTTTGTTTGCTACATATGTCGACATGTTTGTTTGGGTTGAGGCGATCCTGTTATGTGTTGTAGGCCAAGATACCCGGGGACGAATGGATGGGCTGTAGTCCCTACGAGGTGGTCCAGTCAGGCCGGAGGCCCGAGAGCGGTTCAGATAGGCTATAGGTCCTGCGAGGTGGTCCAGTCAGGTCGACTGCTCGTGGAGCGGTCCAGATAGGCTATAGGCCCTACGAGGCGGTCCAGTGAGGCTGGTTGCTTATGTTTGCATGCTTGTTTGTTATGTTTATGTGGTGGTACTTTGGGGGAACTCACTAAGCTTTGGCTTACAATTTTAGTTTTGTTTCAGGTACTTTAGAGGACCGTGGAAAGGCGAAGGCATGGCCATACATATCCTTGGTTTTATGATTGATTGGATCTTGGGAGACTCTGTTTTTGAATAATGTTTTGAAAACAATGATTATGTAAACACTTCTTTTCAGTAAAAGGGTTGTTTTAAAAGTTTAAATTTATTGTGATTTTTTTGAGACGTTAGAAGTTGGTATCAGAGCCTTGGTTTGAGCGAATTGGAGGAACAGCCATGTGAGTCCAGTCTCAAACTAAGGAACTGCAAAATTTTTAAAAATTATTTCTAAAATTGTTTTCAAAAAAATCAAGAAAGGGTGTTATGTGTATGATCAGTCGGAGCCAGTAAGTAGACCCCAAGTTACCACACTATTATTTGATGTTATGTTATGTTAGAACAACATGCTAGTGATAAACTAGGGATCTTCAGGAATTGCATTATAGAACTTTTTGATTATATGATGCCTGATAGCCTAGGGTTTCTTCATTATATGAACTTGACATCATTACTGTAGTTGCTTAATGTATGCATCAAAATTATACATAACTAAGATTTTATAGCCTGAGAATGTTTGATTTGGCCTTATTTCCTATTCCTTGTTTAGTTGTGGGCTTAGGGTAGAATCAAGTATTTGACTGTCTATAGGATCCAGTGTTATATATGATTAGCATACACGAGTGCTGCACGGTTGGTGGAAGTTTTATGGATGAGTTATATGGGGTCAGCCGACCAGTCGAGGGATGTTTAGCCTTTCTCTAGGAAGTGAGAACAGGGTGTATGCATATTCTAGTGAGTGCTGTTAGGGTTGTTGTAATGATCTTCTGAGACAAATACGGGTAGGTGTGGAAGGTAGTATGGGCCCGTACTACTGGAAGCACAGGACATGTACGTGTAGCAGGATAGTCACAACCCCTAGGTTCGTGATGTGGGTTGGTTCCTATGGTGTGATATGTGTTTTATCTGATATCTCTCTAGTTTATTTTCAGTATGGTGTTCACGAGGGGATTCGGATCAGGAGCAAGTAGCCAGGATAGGCCAAGGTTGACCGAGGATCAGGTCAAGGAGATGATTCATGTTGAGGTTGTTTCTATTGTCCGGGGGAAGATACCGGATTTGTTTGGTTCTATCAAGACCGCTATGATGGAGTTCTTTGATGACCGATATGCTACACTTTTAGAGGCTGCTGCTGCTGCAGCCGCCGCGGCCTTTGCTGCTGCGGGGACTGGAGGGGGAGAGCCTTCTAGTATCGGAACTTCGACAATATGAAGCCCCCGATGTTTTAGGAAGTCGAGGATCCGATCATAGCCATGAGGTGGATGTCTGACGTTGAGGGATGTTTCTTTACGTGTTCCTGCCCAGCTGAACAGAAGGTCAAATCCGCTCTGAACCTTATTCGGTCTGGAGCGAAGGATTGCTGGAGGCTAGTTACCGGTTTATACACTCTAGAGCAGAGAGCTGTTGTATCTTGGGAGCAGTTCTCTGAGATTTTCCGTTCGAGATACGTCCCTTTGGTGGAGAGAGAGAGAGAGAGAGAGAGAGAGAGAGATTAGCCCAGGAGTATCTGGACCTGAGGCAGGGCACGGAGTCGGTGAATGAGATCACCAAGATGTTCACTAAGAGAGCGTTGTTCTGCCCTGAGTTTTCTACTTCTGAGCAAGCTCAGATGACCCGATACTTGAGCATGCTCAAGAAAGACATCTGCCAGTTTGCCTCTACACAACGCCATGGTTCACTCATTGAGTTACGAGAGTCCGCGAGGCGGCTTGAGATTGAGATGAATCTCCAGACGAGGGAGATGAGGCAGACCCTTGTGCAGTCGCAACCTGTGACGAAGCGCCTCAAGACCACTGATGCGAGATCTGGGAGTCAGAGGGGTCGTACTTGCAGCAAGTGTGTTAAGGTACATGAGGGTTCTTGTCGATCTACTTCAGGGTGCCACAAATGTGGAAAGGATGGGCATTATGCCAAGGACTGTCGCCGACATGTCTCTACACCGACCACCAGGATATGTTATCATTGTGAGCAGGTTGGCCATATTAAGGCCAACTGTCCTTTTCTCACAGCGGGACTGGTGCTGGCTCCAGCGCCAACGACTTTTAGGATTATTGATCGATGCCAGGGTATGGTGGAGCCACCGAGGGCTCGAGGCCGTGATTTTTAGCTGACTGCCGAGTATGCTAGGGCAGTGCCAGACGTTATGATTGGCATGTTTCTATTTATTTTTCTATCGATTATTTTATGGTATGATTATGTTTATGTTTCTAATAGGTACATTCTTAGTGAACTCTTGCCTGCTCTTGTCTTATTTGATTTGGGGACGAGTCGGTTCTTTGTGTCTCTATCTTTTAGTAGGGATTTTGGTATGCCCCTTAGCAAGTTGGATTGTCCATTGCGGGTTTCTATCGCCAACGAACACGAGGTTTCTGCATCTAGAGTGTATCAGGGTTGTGTATTGGAGATCTTCAGGGTGCCTTATCCAATTGATTTGATCACTATCCCCATGGGGGATGTATACGTGATAGTAAGGATAGATTGGCTGAGCAGGTTTGGTGCTATGGTCGATTGTGAGGGTCAGCAAGTGATAGTTAGAACCCCAAGTGGGGGAGATTTGGTCGTCTACGGAGAGGGTACCAGGGTTGGATCAGGGTTTTGTTCGGCATCCAGGGCTCGACAATATATTCAACATGGGTGTATGGGTTATCTTTCCTCTGTGGTTGATACTCGGGTAGGGGAGCAGACTTCGGATTCAGAGGTTCTAGTTTTCAGAGAGTTTTCTGATGTGTTTCCGGAGGAGGTACCTGTTGCACCTCCCGAGAGGTAGGTTGAGTGTAGGATTGCCCTAGTACCATGTGCAGCCCCGATTTCCAAGGTGTTATACCGCTTGGCACCATCCAAGATGCAGGAGTTGTCCTCTCAGCTTCGGGAGCTGTTGGGCAAGCAGTTCATCAAACCGAACAGTTCACCGTGGGGAGCGCTGATTCTGTTCATCAAGAAGAAGGATGTTTCACACATAATGTGCATTGATTACCAGGAGTTGAACAAGTTGACGGTGAAGAACTATTATCCCCTTCCACGGATTGATGACCTCTTTGATCAGTTGTAGGGTGCATCTTGGTTCTTCAAGATTGACTTGAGGTTGGGGTATCATCAGGTGAGGATGAGAGAGGAGGACGTGGAGACGACCGCGTTTCAGACTCGTTATGGGCATTACGAGTTCGTGGTGATGCCATTTGGAATCACCAATGCACCTGTAGTGTTTATGGATTTGATAAATCGGGTATGCAGACTGATGCTCGATCGATTAGTTATTGTGTTCATTGATGATATCTTGGTGTATTCTAAGACCAGAGAGCAGCACGATGAGCATCTTCGAGAGCTTTTTGGGAGTATTGAGGCGGGAACGACTATATGCCAAGTTCTCGAAGTGTGAGTTTTTGTTACGAGAGGTCCAATTCCTGGGAGATATCGTTCACTAGGATGGGATTTTGGTCAATCCGGCCAAGATCGAGGTCGGGATGCAGTGGGAGGTTCCAAAATATCCCTCAGAGTTAGAGATCAGGAGTTTCTTGGGTTTCGCGGGATATTATCGGAGATTTATTCAGTACTTCTCCAAGATCGCAATACCCCTCACTCTTCTGATGAGGAAGGGAGTGGATTTCCAATGGGTCCTTGAGCAGTAGGATGCTTTTGAGATGCTGCGACAAAGATTATGTGAGGCCCCGATGTTAACCCTTCCTGAGGGTGTCGAGGATTTCATGGTATTTTATGATGTATCCATCACTAGTTTGGGGGCGGTCCTTATGCAGAGGGGACGAGCGATTGCTTATGCTTTGTGGCATCTGGAGCCGCATGAGGTGTGATATCCTACTCATGAATTGCTGTTTGGGGCAGTGGTGTTTGCCCTCACGATTTTGAGACATTATCTATATGGGGTCTGTTGTACCGTTTACACGGATAACAAGAGTTTGAGATATCGTATGGACTAGCCGAACCTGAATATGAAGCAGCACAGATGGTTGGACGTGGTCAAGGATTATGACTGCGAGATCCTTTACTATCCGGGTAAAGCGAATATGGTAGCGGATGCCTTGAGCCGCAAGTTGTTTGGACCTTCAACGGGAGAGATGTGTATAAGGATATCAATTGATTCCCCACTTTTGGATTTGATTAGAGAGGTATAGGCAGAGGGAGTTAGGAAGGAGAACTAGAAGTATGAGAGGATCAGGGGCGAGATCGAGAAGTTTGTCACCAATAGTCGGGGGTTGTTGACCCGGTGTGGTTGGGTTTGGGTTCTATTTTCTAGTGGGATTAGAAAGATAGTGTTGGAGGAGGCTCATAAGTCTCGCTTTTCTATAAACCCGGGAGCCACCAAGATGTATCGGGATTTAAGATTAAGTTACTGGTGGCCGTGTATGAAGATGGAGATATCCTGGTATGTTGAGAGGCGATTGACTTGTAGGATGGTAAAGGCCGAGCATCAGAGGCCACATGGCAAGATTCAGCCTTTGAAGTTTCCCATGTGGAAGTGGGAACAAATAACCATGGATTTTATCACCAAGTTGGCAAATACCGCCAAGGGTTTTGATGTTATATGGGTCATCATGGATCGATTGACCAAGAGTGCCCACTTTTTGGCCACCTGGGAGAGCTCTTCAGCCGAAAAATTGGCCGATGTGTATGTTCGGGAGATTTTTACTCGTCATGGTGTTCTAGTCTCCATTGTATCAGACCGAGATGTTTGGTTCACTTCCCGATTCTGGCAGAAGTTCCATGAGGAACTGTGCACGAGGTTACATTTCAATACTGCTTATCATCCGCAGACCGACAGTCAGAGTGAGCGGACCATACATACACTTGAGGATATGTTACGGGCTTGTGTTATAGATTTTGGTGAGAGTTGGGATTCCTACCTACCTCTTGTGGAGTTCTCCTACAACAACAACTATCACTCCAACATTGGTGCCCCTGCTTTTGAGCTCCTATATGGTCAGAGGTGTCATACCCCAGTTTGTTGGATGGAGGTTGGCACAGAGTCATGAGAAGAGCTGAGGTAGTCCTTCAGACCATGGAACATATTCAACAGATCAAACAGAGATTGCAGACAGCTCAGAGTCGGCAGAAGAGTTATGTCGACCGGCGCTGATCAAAGTTGGAATTTCAGGTCAGCGCTATGGTGCTGCTGAAGGTCTCACCCTGGAAGGGTGTGGTACGCTTCAGTAAGAGGGGGAATTGGGTCCCCGGTATACTGGACCGTTCCGAGTGATCGCCAGCGTAGGCAGGGTGGCCTACCGGTTGAATTTGCCGAGTGAGCTCAACCAAATCCACATTACTTTCCGTGTTTCATAATTGTGTAAGTGCTTGTTGGATGATGAGGCAGTGGTTCCCTTGGATGATATTCAGGTCGATGAATGCCTGAATTATGTTGAGAGGTCGGTAGCGATAATGGAAAGGAAGACGAAGATTATGCGCAACAAGGAGATACCTTTGGTAAAGGCTCAGTGGCAACATAGGAAAGGCTCCGAGTGGACCTGCGAGCCGAAGGAGGAGATGCGGGAGCATTATCCTGATTTGTTTGTGACGGCCGACTTCAAGGATGAAGTCTAGTTTAAGTGGTGGAGAATTGTAACATCATGATGTTGAGGTATTTTCAATTGTAACCCTATGTATGATCAAATATTGAATTTTGGTCCTTGAGTATAAGAAAGAGTACAAAATGGCTCGTAGTGGCATTTTAGTAATTTTGGGCATTGGGTAGTACGTTGGGCTTATGTTTCGTACGCTGAGCATACTAGGGCGGAAACTAGTACGCTGGGCGTACGTGGAGAAACTCCAAATCCTAATTTTTAGGGTTTGATCCATATATAAACACCATTATAGCCTCAGTTATCATTCTCTCATCAGCCCCCATCTGAGTGACCCTCTATCAAACCCTAAGTGAGAAAGAGTGTTTTAAGCTCATTTGTGTGCCTTTTAGTGTTCTTGAAGAAGGAGAAGTTGGTGCAAGAACCTTGAAGCTTGGAAGCAACTTAGATCTGGGATTCCACACTTGCTAGCAACTTCTTGCAGGTAAAAAGTTCACAACTTGATCACTCTATCTTGTAGATCTAGCTATTTCTTCCTTTAGGGCACTTTTGGTCCCAAATATGGTAATTCTTGAGCATGGCATGTTCTTGATCAAATAAGTCGTCCTTTCAGACCTTATGGGGGGTCTTAAGTCATAAAAATGTGGTCTTGATGGTTAGTTTTACTCCATGCGTGATATAGTAGGTCTTAGTGCATTAAGATGTTGAGATTTTGGGTATTAAGCACTTAATGGACATGCAAAGTCATAAAGTTGGAAACTTTATGAATCTTGATGGTATTTTAGCCTTGGATCTGCAATTGGGCGTGTTAAGTCAAAGAGTTAAGCTCTTAATAGGTTAAGGCAGGGGACTGTTGAGTACGTTGGGCGTACCGGATGGTAGACTGTGCGTACACAGATCGGGCCTCAACGCCTCGGGCATGCTCGTACACCCCACGTACCTCCAGATTACACCCCACGTACGAAGTCTGAGTTAACTCGACTGAGTTGACTCGGTTGACTTGTTGACTTCGACTAGTTTTGACCAAGGTTGTTTGTGGGGAAATTTTATTAATTTAGAATGGAAATGTTTTGACATTTAGAGTTTGGGTTTAGGCGGTCCTACTTTGTGCTGTAGGCCAAGACACCCAGAGCAACCGGATAGGCTGTAGGCTCTACGAGGCGATCCAGCTAGGTCGGCGCCCCGTAGAGCGGTTCAGATAGGCTGTAGGCCTTGCATGCTTCTTTGTTATGTTTATGTGGTGGTACTTTGGGGAAACTCACTAAGTGTTGTCTTATAGTTTTAGTTTTGTTTCAAGTACTTTAGAGGACCGTGGAAAGGTGAAGGTGTGACCATACACATCCTTGGTTTTATGATTGGTTGGACCTTGGGAGACTCTATTTTTGAATAATGTTTTGAAAACAATCATTATGTAAACACTTCTTTTCATTAAATGGGCTATTGTAAAAGATTAAATTTATTATGATTTTTTTTGAAACGTTACAATCGAGATCACTCGTGATCTAACTCACATTGTCATATCGATATTCCTCGCCGAACATCGTTTTCTACCTTAGACGTTGATATGTGCATATTTAATCATTTATTTTGTGCATTATCTTAATATTTTTAGCTAAAATTATGTTATTTTCTGATAAAAGATACTTAATACGTTTGAATTCTATTTTGTAACAGCAAACACATGCTCAGGATTAAAAGAAAGCAAATGCGTAGCTGGAAGCTGGAGTATTGGACCAACTCAATCGCAGTCAAATAAATCAAGAAATATGAAGCCCATAACATGAGGAATTCCTGCCACGCTTTGGTGAGTAGAATATTCATGATCATAGAAGCTGCCTTAGGGAATACGCGTGGAACAAGATCGCCATGCCGTGAGAACTATTTTCCACGGCGTGGGAGGTAGATTTATGGAAACTATAAATTTCAAACATTAGGTCAAATGGAGGGACTTCTAACCGATTTTATGGAGAGTGCTGTGAAAAATACCATGGAAAACCCTTGGAGAATCAGAATTCGATTGGAGCTAAATTGTTGAAGGGATCTAGAAGAAAACAACATTAAATCTTTCGGTTTGCTAGCTTTAATTATGTCTAGTTTTATTAGCATTGATTCTATATGTTTTTCTTCTATCTTTATGGGCTAAAACCCTTCTACGTTCGTTGGTGATTATGAACCCTTTAAACTATGTGTAGGTTTCAAACTTATGATTAATTATTGTTGGTTTTTCTAGTGTTGAGAAATCAAAACGTTAAATGTTTTCGTTCTAGTATTTGATTGCCTTAATATAAGTTTTGTGTAGTAGATGATCATTCTATATACATGAACTTCATTACCTAGTGGTTCATAATCATTAAATTGCTAGAGCTAGGGTTGGACAAATCTTAGAATAGGTAATTAAAATTAGAAAATTTAATTGTGTTAGAGAGCATAATTGATCCATAATTTGTGCTTAGTTGCTTGACTTGATAATAAGAAATTAACTCTTAGATTTATCATTCATATCAAAATTCATATTTATATCAATTTTGTGGTTGCTTGTGTTTGATCATAACATAGTAATTCATAAATCGGTAACAACTAGGAATTTGATCATAATAACTAGTTAAATAATAATTTGGTAACCAACAATAGTAGTTTAATAAGAAATCAACCATATGGAAAATGGGGGATTCGGATCTAACGAAAGTACTATTTAATATTGAATCTAAATCGTTTTCTTGTTTCTTCTTGCATTAAGTTTACTTACTTGTTAAGTGATTTAAGTTTCTAGACTTGCAAAACTAGACCCCCCCCCCCTTTTATTTGCTTAATTTACTTTAATAACTTTAGTAGGTAATTTTAACTGTTATTTTTGTTCCCTGTGTTCAATACCCGACTTACCTGAACTATCCTATTAATCAATTAGGTACACTGCCTATCGCATATTAGTTAGTCTAGATTAGTTGGTTTTAAAACTAGTACTTAAAATACACATCAAGTTTTTGGCACCATTTCCGGGGAACGACCTAAATTTAGTTAATTTTGTCTGCTATTAGTTCTAGATCCTTTGTGTAGAATTATTTCACATAAAGTTATATTTCTTTCATTTTATATTTTTCCTGTTTTTATTTTTCTTTCCCTACATTGACCACGCTATGGTAGTTCTTTCCCACGCTTTGGCCATCGTTCAGACAATTTAGTTTTTTATTATTGTTTTTTCTTTTTATGCGTTTGTTTCCTGTTTGGTGCAGTATGTTTATCACCCGATCATCTTCATCTAATACGCTACCTGGTTGGGAAGATCATGAGTCTATTTATCGCAAAAGCAACAAAGAAATGAGAAAAGAAAAGATGAGCCGAAGGAAAAATTAAAACCGAACGAAGTATAGAGTGAATACATGGCCAATTCAGAGTCTGAAAAAGAAAGTGAAGTAGAAGACGAGATCGTTGACATAGCAGAGATGACCATGGAGGAGTATAAGAAACGAATGCGTGATAACGGGTCGGGTCTTGTGCAACCCGAAATTCCAAATACCACAAATTTCAAGCTAAAAGGGCACATACTTGCAATGTTAAAAGATATCCCATTCTACAGGAAAGATCACGAAGATGCTTACAAGCATATCGATGAAGTGAATGACATTTCAAACTACTTCAATGTTCCTAATGTGCCTCGTGAAACAATGTTGTTGCAAATGCTTCCCTTGAATTTTAAAGAAGCGGTGAAGGATTGGCTTAAAGCCCTTTCACCTAGAGCCATCACCACATGGGCACAACTTCGTGAAGAGTTCATCCAACAATTCAGCCTACCATCAACGATATCAAAACTAAAAATGAACGTGGCCAACTTTGAACAACTAGGCATGGAATACTTGCATGAAGAATGGGAAAGATACAAGGGGTTGCTGAGAAATTGTCAACAACATGACCTCAATGTTCAACAAGAAGTATCGATATTTTATGATGGGGTAAACGTGACCACACGACAACTCTTTGAATCTCAAGAACCGCTAACTAAGAAGGCCCCGATAAAAATTAAGGAGCTAATTTAGGATTTTTCCAAACACTCAAGGGAGTACCACAACCCCTGAGAAGATAAGACGATAGGATACAAAGATGGTAATGGAGCTTTGAAAGATTTGGTTGCGGTGATGGAAAAGTTAGACTCCATGGACCGAAGAATGACAAAATGGATCAATCCATCCATGCAATTCGAGTTGGGGGTGATAATTATTGTGGAACACATTTAACCAAGAACTGTGACCTCGACGAGAATGGAAATCAGAAGGTTGAAGCTTGTTATTCGAGTGGGGAAAAATACAATGAATATTGGAGAAAACCCATGAAGGAGTGGGTGCCATACAATAAATACAAGAAGTCGAAAGAAAAAAAGTTTAGGCAAACTGACCGAGGCTTTTATAAAAAAAAACAACTACCTCCCGAGTACAAATCCGAATTTGAGTCAATGCTTTCATACTTTGTAGTCAAAGAAAAGACATGACGTGATTGATGCTACAATAAGGAACAACAAGTGGCGATACTAAACATTGAGACTTAGTTGGGTCAATTGACCAAGTTAGTAAACGAGCGGTTACCACCGAAAAATCCCGATCCAAAACCTCAATCTCATGTATGACATTATACACTGAAAAAGAGGTTAATACTAAGCCATTAGTGATCCACGATGCAACTACCGGACATCCCGATCCACAACGAGATGAAGCGAAGCAAAAACATAAAACTAGTCTCCTAGTGCCCACGATGTAGTGACCACGACGCTACGTCGTGGCCATTGAACAATGAAAAAGCTTCATTTTTAAAACTGTATGAACCTCCACTTCCTTATCCTTCTCGAGCCATGCGAAACCCACTAGAGCCGGAACAGAAAAAGTTTATGGAACAAGTGTTATCTCACTCGATCAACACTCCATTCTTAAAAATCTATGGCTAAACTTCCTAAATTCTCTAAGGAAGTGATGGAAAAACGAAAGGAGTAGGAAAAAGCATTCACCATCATTCCAAGAACGTGGAATGCACAGAGCCTGCGCCACTTCTACTCTTAAAACAAGTGTTAAAGGTAGCACCAGTGCTAGCTAACACATTGCGTGTTCATTTTAGTATGTAAATGTAATCAACATAAATTACTTTACTATTTTCAGTCATATTTTGCTCTAAGAAAAACTAAAGTAAATAAGAAAGGTCAATTCAGATGCTCCTTATATCCAAATCTAAAGAGTCTGTGTACATTTACCGTGTGACAACAAGGACTGATCATCCAACGTCACCTGAGCGAAATCGTTACAAGGAGGAGTTTACATTAGAAAGGCTCATAACCGTCCTCCCAAAACATGTTCATCAATTAAAGAACATGAGACATGAGTGTAGAAGGGTCATAACCTTCCACAAACATAAAAAACAAAATTGGGTGAGCCTCAAGATGACGATCTTGGCTACACCCAGGGTCTTTAAGCAGCAGATTAGAGCAAATATCTCAAATACCAGCTTCGGTAAAGAAAAAAAGAGTTCAATAGCAAGAGAACTCTGACCAGGGGTGTAAGCAAACCCTGAGTAAACACCATGTGATGGCCAACATAAACCATACATGAAGAAAACAACAAAAAACAAAACTGGGTGAGCCTCAAGATGACGATCGTGGCTACACCCAGGGTCTTTAAGCAGTAGATTAGAACAAATCTCTCAAAGACCAGCTTCAATGAAGCAAAAAGAGTTCACTAGCAAGAGAACTCCTACCAGTGGTGTAAGCAAACCCTGCATAAATACCATGTGATGGCCAACACAAACCACACATGAAGTAAATAAAAGAATATGTGCGGTAATAGCAAGAATTCATACCCACAAATACAAAAAACAAAGCAAGAAATAAAGAAAATTGTTCAACAGAGTTACATCAAAACAAGCCAAACACAAAAGCTACTTACCAACAGAAGTATTATCATCACCGGGGGAAGTTTCCTCGTTCTGAGACTCCTGACAGAGATTTTGAAGCCCAGTCACGTCTAGGGCGCCCAAGAGAAGATGGCCAGCAAAGTCCGTCTCCGTGAAAGTCATTAGGTCGTCTTCCATCTCTTGAGCCCTGGCCACAACATTCTCCTCCGACTTTGGGTCAACCTCCCCAGTAGACACCTGCTCCCATAATATCCTCTAACCTTGATCCACACCTGCGGAAACATAAGCTTCTTTCACAAGAACCAAGCCTTGGAGGAATTGTGGACTTTCAATCAACTTATCCACAACTCGACTGAGCCCGTCGCTAAGGATCCAAGAAATATCCCTCTCCAACGCTCCCCTTGCGGCGTTCTCGGTCACAAGATCAACCTCCAGCTCTGCCACCCGCTTGCTCAGACTGGTGTTCTCCAATGACAGGACCCCCACACGATCGTTCAGTCCCTCCACCTCTTTCCCCAGTTTTTCCGATTGATCCACCAAGCTCGTCCTCTCAAATAACACCGCTTCCTACCTAGCCCCCAAGTCGCTCTTGTCGGCATCCAACTTCACCACTTGGGCCTTCAATTCTTCACATTTAACGCTCCTCCTATCCAAATCGGACTGGAGGTTCTCCATCTCGGAGATACGTTCGGAGGCCGCGACTAAATAAGATGACACTTGGGTGGGAGCGTAACGCAAACCATCAGCCATATGCTCGTCGGACAAGACACTTAGGGCCTCAGTCGTGGCAGGAGGAAACACGTGCTGACACCACTCAAGATCGGTGTCATGATCGGAGACAAGATCCTGAGCAGTTAGTCTCCAAGCTGGCTTATAAGCGTCCGGGTGAGAACCCATCAACACAGGGGTGGTTGTGGTTTTACCAAAAGAGGTGGAGGCAAGACCATGAGGAAGCGAAGACCCAGTCTTTGTCCCGGCTCCGTCGATTGTGGGAACATGGATGGTTTTCCCGGTGCTTCCTTCCCCCGTATGACAGGGCGGTTCAGTCGCCCCGGTTTGTGCCCCCTCCAGCAGTTTCGGAGGACCTTCATCTGGGGTACAGTTGGAATCCTTAGAACCCCCCCCCCCAGTAAGAGACTCAAATTACGCTTCTTACAAAGAGGGGGCTCGGTGCTGGCTGCCTCAGTTCGACCGTCGGAAGAGGCTTCCAAGAATGCAAAAGTCCTCTTAACCCGAAGAAGACTCCTTGGGGACCCGGACGGTTTAGAATCCTTCTGTAAAGCACCAGTGACGACAACGTCTTGGTAGGTCTAGATCCTCGCTAGCGCCGGTAACACTATCAGAACCGGCAGTCACCGTGAGTCCTTGGCCAGAAAAAGGAGGTGGAAGAGCCTCCACCAAGTCAACATCGCGAACCTGAAGCTCGCCGTCATATAGACCCCGAAGAGCCTTCTCCAAAGAAACAGTCTCCTCCACACCTGGTAAAAACAAGAAATAATGTCGGTTAAGCCAGAGCACCGCAACAAACGTGACTTGCCAATCTTTTAAAAAAGGGGGGGGGAGAAGAGAAGCGAAATAGATACCCTCTTTCTCAACAAAGAATTCAGGCATCTTGCCGCGAGCCTTCCAAGCAACACTCATCCCGCCGACGGCCAATAAACAGTCAAGCCAATCTTTACCGGTGATGCTGATCTTCTCCAGGGCATCAAACAGTTCCTTGTCAGCACCAAACAGTATGGGAGCACGGTCGACGTACACCTTAGTCCTTGAGTAGCTGAGTACCACGAGATCATTGTTCACCCACAATAATTTCTCTTTCCAGTTCTTCTTTGACTTCTTATCATGGATAAGAATAGGGACTCCCCGTCGGCGGGAAAGGGTTTGAGTCCCCAACTGGGTGGAAGCGTTAAAGAAATGCTTGAAAGCAGGAACGGTCAGCAAATGACCTACGCCACGACAAAATAGTTCAAAGCCCACTATCTTGTTGATAGCGATAGGGGTCAACTCCCTCACCGAAAACCCGTATTCACGAATGATCAGATTAAATAAATCGGTGGTAGGCAAACGAAGACATGCCTCGAATAGGACGATTGGAATCCCAACTTTGCATTCTGGTGGGCTGTACAGTGATGTGTCGGACAAGGGAATTTGCACGCCGTGCTCGGGAACGAACCTGAACCGGAAAGAGAAAGACTCTCATTCCTCAGGGGTAAGATCTCTTCCTAAAGCGCAAGCAGTAGCCATGGAGAATGCGAAAGAAATGTTGGAAGGGATTTCTCAAGAACAAAAGGGCAAAGAGAAACAAGTAGAAGGCAATGAGGAAATTCCAGGAGGAAATGGGGTTTTAATGCCATCAATGAGGCAACGAACCGTCTTCATGATGAAACCGCCGAACAACTGCGATTTCGCCCTACCAACTGCACAAGCTGCCAGTAGCCATCCTCCACGTGTCTGTAAGTAGACTAGAATAACTCCGCTACGTCACGAACGCATGAGTCTACTGGCCTAAGGTACTTGTTAACGTTACCTAACGGCCACGTTAAATGTAACAGAGACGTTACTACCTTGACTGAGACCCGGTCTTGGCCTCAGAGAGCCAAGGCCGAAGCGACAACTCATTCCTCGTCACAAGGGAAGAACATCCCACGTGATCTCCTCATTCACTCAAAACCAATAAGAGAGCAACAAGTAGCCCAGGTGACGCCCATAACTGACGTCTCCTGGCGGTTAGTTAGCGTGAATAGCACTCCCAGTTAGAGGAGGCCACGTATCACGCTCACTAGAGACGGTCCCCATGATCCGTTAGTAACAGGTATAAAAGGATCTCTTCCGGATCAATGAAGGGATCCATCTTCTCTCTTATGAAAACTACCCTCAGATTTTGTCTCCCTCTCAGAAAACTAACTTGATCGTCGGAGTGACGTCCCGGGAGAACACCCGGTCATCCTTTAACGATTCTCTTGTGATTGTGTTCTCAGGAAAGCACCCAAGTCAGATCCATCGTTCAGCATCCAAACCATCTGTGAACATGTCACAACAGGTACAAAGTGTACCATACTCACCGATGACAAAAGTATTCAATACATCTTCGATCAGAAAGAACTCAACATAAGAAAATGAAGGTGGAGAGAATTGTTGAATTTTTATGAATGTGAAATCCGTTACCATCTTGGTAAAGCAAAGGTTGTAGCAAATTCCTTAAGCAGTAAAGAACAAAAAAATCATTTGATTATGAGCGTTAACAATGACTATTCATTCAAATACCGCCACACAAATTCAAGATGCTCAAATCGAAGCCCTGATGAAAGAAAATGTTGCGAACAAGTCCTTACGAGGAATGGATAAGCAATTTGAACTTCATGACGACGGAATGCAATACTTCATGAAGTGATTTTGGACACCAAAAATCAGTAACTTAAGAAGATTAGTTATGGATGAAGCACAATAATCGAAGTATTTTATCCATCCAGGATCTAACAATATGTATCTTGACATGAAGAAACAATATTAGTGGCCAAATATGAAAGCAGAAATTGCCACGTATGTAGGCAAATGCTTGACTTGTTCTAAAGTCAAGGTAGAATACCAAAAATCCTTGGGACTATTACAACAACCCGAGATACCTGAGTACAAGTGGGAACAGATCTCAGTGGACTTCATAACAAAATTTCCTAAGATGTAAAGTGGATATGAAACTATTTATGTAGTGGTTGATCGTTTAACTAAGTCCACCCACTTCCTGGTAATCAAAAAACAGACAAGATGGAGAAACTAACCGGGACTTATCTTAAAGAAGTAGTCAAATTGCATGGAGTTCCTATATCTATTATCTCTTATAGAGATAATAGATTCATCCCATGATTCTAGTAAACGTTGCAAAAGTCTTTGGGGATGCGAGTAGATATGAGCACAACTTATCATCCACAAACTAATGGTCAAAGTGAAAGAACCATCAAAACTATGGAAGACATGTTCCTCCCTTGTATGATAGACTTTAGAAACGCATGGGACACTCGCCTACCTTTAGTTGAGTTTTCCTACAATAATATTTATCACATAAGCATCAAAGTCACACCTTTTAAGGCCCTCTATGGACACAAATGTCGATCACCAATATGTCGGGTAGAAGGAGGGGATATCCAGCTAGCTAAGGAGTATGCGGGTGATAATTTGCTTACTGGACCAAAGATTATTCACGAGATGACAGAAAAGATAGTCCAAATAAAAGAACAATTAAAGGTTGCACATGATCGCCAAAAGAGTTATGTTGACATGAGACGTAAGCTTTTAGAATTCCAAGTTAGAGACTTGATTATGTTGGAAGTCTCCACTTATAATAGGGTTATACGATTCTGAAAGCGAGACAAGCTTAAACCATGATATATATGACCATTTAAAATTTTGGCAAGAATTGGTCATGTAGCCTATCGACTCAAGTTACCTCAAGTACTTAATAATGTGCATGATAACTTTCATGTATCAAACCTCAAAAAGTCTCTATCCAATGACACTCTTACCATTCCTCTCGATCAAATCCAAGGCAACACTAAACGCTACTTCAAAGAAGAACCCGTGGAAATCATGGGTCGAGAGATCAAGAGACTAAAAAAAGCCGCATCCCCATAGGGAAAGTATGATGGAACTCTAGACGAGGATCAGGGTTTACTTAGAAAACTAAATATCAGATGAAACAAAAGTATCCCCAATTATTCAATAGTGTCCAGTTGTGGGTAGTACAATCTAAATTTCGGGATGAAATTCCTTTAACAGGGAGAGAATGTGACAACTGCCAAAAAATATTAGGTTAATTTATGTTCTTACAATCAAGAATAATTTCAATTAAACGCATATGTTATAGATCTAATGTAACCTATTTAAGTCATTTTGATGCAAATAAAGTTTATACATTTTAAGATGCATCCAGGATATCACAGAAATCTTCAATATGTGAAGTTTGTTGATAAACAAACGCAAACATTTGTCATTATATATAAGTAATACTGGGATATATATGATTTGAGTAGATATATATTTAGTATTATTATAAATAGATGAAATGTTACACAAATAGTACACATAACTACGAACCCAAGGACTTAAATACCATAAAAAATGGAGCTCGTATGAGAAAGTTCAAATTATCCGTAGAAAACGAGAAAATAAGCGTACAACTCAAAACCCGTGATTGTAAATTAGAACTTCAAACAATTTTTTAGACTTTTTAGGATATGAATCCGAGATTTCGAATTGATTCTCATAAGAATTAATATATGTAAGTAAGTTTGAAGAACTTTTTCTTTTTCACAAAAACCCAAAACCTGACAAACTACGTCATTAGATACAAACGAGACACATCACGTTCGATCTCACTATTAAGCCAGGATTGATTCTAGCCCTTGGAACGAAAATTTCAAACATATAAATATTAACCCTAGATCTCTCTAAAACTCTCACCTCTCATTTTTTCTCTCATCTCTCTCTCTCTCTCTCTCTCTCTCTCTCTCCCTCTCTCTCTCTCTCTCTCTCTCCCTCCCTCTCTCTCTCTCCCTCCCTCTATCTATCTATCTATCTATCTATCTATCTATCTATCTATCTATCTATCTATCTATCTATCTATCTATCTATCTATCTATCTATCTATCTATCTATTTTTCTATCTATCTATCTATCTATCTCTCTTTCTCTCTCTCTCTCTCTCTCTCTCTCTAACAGTCACACCCCCGAACCAAGGATGGCGGAAACATCCGGGGGTGGAGGACTTCATGTATAGTATCACAACGAGTATAATAGTGTTCATAGTAAAAACAACCATCATAAATATAATTGAAAAAGTTACATCATAGTATGAGTTTACATGTTTCAAAATCAATTACATTATGATGACAAAAATGTATAATTTGACGTCTTGCGTCCCATCCTCAAAAGCAGTTGATTACATGTTTCACTGGTTTCCTGAGAATACAAGTAGTTTTGAAAGAGTGTCAACAATTAAGTTGGTGAGTTCATAAGCTTTTGGATGAAATGTTGGAAAAACCTTTGTTTGTAAATGTAAATGAATACTCAAGAAAAATCCAATATTTTCCTTATAAAATGTTATGTAGCCTTAAATCCCAAGGTCGAGAGTATATGCGTATTTTGTACTTATATTTTGTTTATAATGGTAATGTGTTTCCAAAGAAAATCCAATATTTTCCTTATACAAAGTTGTGTAGTCTTAAATCCCAAGACTGAGAGTATGTAGTTTTAGATAGATAAAACCCCTTTTTGTAAAGTAGCATTTTTCCCGTAAACTTGAAATGTTGTTAACTCCCTATGTGAGTCGTTATAACCATACTATAACTAGAGTGAACCTGCTACATCGTTTTTCAGACGTCAAAATCCTATGACTTTTGTCACCCGTAGACCTGCACGTCCCGCTGTAGCCAGCAGCAAGGTGTGGGGTGTCAATCCCAATATAGATCTATACACAATTATCACGCTCTCCCTACAAGAGATTATGGTTATAACTTACAAGAATTTTTAACCCGTACTCTAAGAGTACAATTGAAGAATTGTCTCACAACTTACGTTAACGAGTTTACGTGTAGTGTGCGAGTAAAACCTTTTGTTTGGTGGAATTGAATTCCCTTTATATGACAAGTTTGTAGTGTGAATTCCATAAACTATATCTATAAAAGTTTATTATGCATGTTTAAGTGAATGAAAACCTTTAACAATGAATAACCATTTCTGAATATAATGTTAAAGTAACAAGAATATGCATTCAACGTATAGAAACCTAGTGATAAACACTTTGCTCAACATGTTACAAAGTGTGTTAAAACATTGAGCTGTTAAACTTTCTTTACACTTTCCTACAATGTTTTACGAAAATCATATAAAAATCATTCGGAGTCGTAAACTAAATCCGTAAACTCTGAGAGTTTGGAAATTGTGTCTTGTTTATTCATAATTTTTATTATGATTTTTATAAGTCTCTAACTTGTGTGAAAATGTTCATATTCACAGACTGGTCCGAATTCGTTTCTGTAATGATAGGAAGTTTTGTAAAAATCGCCATAAATTTTGGAAAAATCGTATGGAGAAGTGCAAGTAGTCATTTTAAAGGTATGAACCTGAGCTATTTGGATATTAAATAGTTTTGAAAGATCTTATGTTTAACATGGTCAAAACAGTCCGTGAATAGAACTCAACTTTTCTGTTGAAAGATGATGTTTGAGTTTAGTTAAGTTTTTGGTGTTTTAATTTGTATTCTCCCCCTAAAACTTGAAGAAACCATGAAAATGTGGGGGTATGAACTCACCTTGAGTGGTTTCTTAGGATGGATGTTGAAGGAAAGGGGTTTCCAAGTCAAGACCACTTGGGAGATGCTTGAAGGCTTGAAGATCTAAGAACAAATATGTCGATATTTGTGTAAGAATTCCATGATTTTAGTGAAGTTGTGTAGAATGTTTATGTGTAGGAAGGAAAACTTACCAGCAATAAGGGAAGGACTTGGGTCTCCTGGAGGAACTCGAGTTTCTAGAGAGAATATAAGAGGAAGTAAAAGTGTATCTTGGGAGGAGGAGAGTGGGGTTTTATAGGTGGAAGAGTGAGGGATTAGAGAGTGAGCTGATGGAAGAGATTTGATGAAGGTATGGGAAGATCTCGAATTGACTAGAGTAAGGTGGGAATAGTGACATGGAGTGGTCATGGAGTGGGTGGGTGGTTGGTGTCATAGATTCTTGACAAAGTCAACACTCCGAAGCCATACCTTGTACAAGATTTTGTCCAAAGATATGATTTTCCCTCAAATATATGATTAAATTATGGGTCTATGGAGTTTAATATATTAAAATATAGGTTTGGATGAAAAATCCCCATCGAAATCATGAAAACGAGCTTAAAAGACGAATCTAGTCGAAAACCGGGAAAAAGGAGCGAACTTGCGAGACCAGACCGAAGGTTCGGTCCTATAGAGTGAGAACCGAAGGTAGGTTCGGTCCTAAGCCTTGCACGCAAACTCAGTCAGGAGTGGACCGAAGGCGAATTGGACCGAAATAGACCGAAAGGGCTTGTCCGAACCGAAAGTGAGTTCGGTTCCTAGGAGCATGCAAAGGCAAGACAGGTGAAGCGAAAGTGGCTTCGGCCCGAAAGTCCGATCCGGACCGAAAACGAAATGGAGCGAAGGTACCCGAAAGTGAAATGGACCTAAGGCTCGGTTCATTTCGGTCCTAAAGAGGTTTCGGTTCTTTTAAGAGGTTTCGGTCCTCAAGAGGGTTCGGTCCTTTAAGAGGGTTCAGTCCTTTAAGAGGGTTCGGTCCTTTAAGAGGGTTCGATTCCTTAAGGCTGTTTCTCCATTTATCTTCCCGTTTCGAGTTGTTTTCGAATAAATTAAGGGTCGGGATGCCCCGAGTGAATATAAAAAGTTGAAAGAGATTTTGAGAGAGATTTTGAGAGAGATTTGGGAGAGAGAGACATATAGCGAGAGAGATTGAGAGAGACTTTGTCTGTGACCTTTGCGAGTGTTTAACTTCGAAACGCAAGGTTTGTAAACCCCGTTTTGCCATGTTATGAGTGTTATACGCTCCTGTAAGGTACGTATTAATATTCTATCGAGTAGTTACATCATTTTATTCTGATTAGGATCTAGGTTTTTCTAAACACGTGATATCCCAAAATGAGAATTTTCATTAAAATAGTAAGTTGTATAATGCTAAGCATAAGCATACCCTAATATACGAAGGTTAATTGAGTTGACCGGTTTGACTTGTTGACTTTATTTGACTTTGACTTGTCTAGAAATTGACGGTTGTCACATCATTCCCCCGTTAGAAGGAATTTCGTCCCGAAATTAGTGTTTTGACCGGGACTTCAAGAGTTGGGGAAAAGATGCGAGTATTTTTGTTTCATCTGATCCTCGTGTTCCCAGGTGAATTCGGGTCCTCGTTTTGCGTTCCAACGGACCTTCACAATAGGAATACGACTTTGTTTCGTTCTCCTGATCTCTCGATCCATGATTTCTACCGGTTCATCTACGAAGTGGAGACTCTCATTGACCTCGATTTCCTCGAGTGGGATCACAAGAGTCTCGTCAGACAGACACTTCTTTAAATTTGACACGTGGAAGGTCGGGTGTACATTGTTAAGTTCTTGGGGTAGCCGAAGTTTGTATGCTATCGGGCCAATCCTGGCAAGGATTTCGAACGGCCCGATATACCTTGGATTTAGTTTACCATGTTTACCGAAGCATATCGTTCCTTTCCATGGTGAGACCTTCAGTAGCACCCGGTCCCCAACCTGGAATTCCAAGGGTTTGCGTCGTTTATCGGCGTAGCTCTTTTTCCGATCTCGAGATGCTTTCAGTCTTTCTCGAATTTGAATAATCTTTTCCGTAGTTTCCCTTATGATTTCAGGGCCAGTGAGGGTGCTGTTAGGGACTTGCCCTTTTGCTAACTGTGTATCTCCCACTTCAGCCCAGCATAGTGGTGATCTGCACTTGCGGCCATAAAGAGCTTCAAATGGCGCGACCTTGATGCTAGTATGATAGTTGTTGTTATACGAGAATTCGATAAGTGGTAAGTGGGTATCCTACGCTTAACCGAAGTCAATAACACAAGCTCTTAGCATATCCTCCAAGGTTTGAATAGTTCTTTCGCTCTGCCCGTCGGTTTGTGGATGGTAGGCCGTACTCATGTCTAGCTTGGTCCCTAGAGCTTTTTGTAAGGACTACCAGAACCGTGAAGTGAATCTAATATCTCTGTCAGAGATAATGGATATCGGTACACCATGTAGTCGTACAATCTCTTTGATGTACGTCCTAGTCAACTTTTACATCTTGTCGGTCTCCTTTATTGGCAGGAAGTGCGCGGATTTGGTCAATCTATCGACGATTACCCAATGGTATCAAAACCACCCGTTGTCTTAGGCAGTTTGGTTATGAAATCCATGGTTATTTGTTCCCACTTCCATTCGGGTATCGCAGGTTGCTGTAGTAAACACGAAGTCTTTTGGTACTCTACCTTAACCTTGACGCATGTCAGACACTTGCTCACGTATGTAGCGATTTCGGCTTTCATGTTCGGCCACCAGTAGAGTTTCTTCAGGTCCAGGTACATCTTGTCTGAACTGGGATGTACGGAGTATCGAGTTTTGTGTGCTTCATTCAGGACGACGTCCCTGAACCCGCCGAATTTCGGTGTCCAAATTTCGGTTCATGAGATAACGAGCTCCGTCGTTCTTGACTTCTAGATTCTTATCCATTCCTCTTAATGCCTCACCTGTCACATTCTCAGGCTTCAAAGCTTCCAACTTGGCCTCTTTGATTTGCATGGACAGGTGTGAATGGATTGTCATGGTTAATGACTTTACTCGGCGACTCGAGTATTCTTTTCGACTTAAGGCGTCAGCTACCACGTTGGCTTTACCTGGGTGATAACATATCTCACACTCGTAATCATTCAGTAGTTCTACCCATCATCTCTGCCTCATGTTGAGCTCTTTTTGATTGAGGATGTGCTGAAGGTTTTTGTGATTGGTAAAGATGGTACACTTCGTTCCGTAAAGGTAGTGCCTCCAGATTTTTAGGGCGAATACTACTGCTCCCAATTCGAGGTCATGTGTGGCATAGTTGACCTCGTGCATTTTTAATTGCCTCAATGCGTAGGCAATGACTTTTCCTCGTTGCATTAACACACACCCCAGACCCTGGTTTGATGCGTCGCAGTAGACCACAAAGTCTTCGGTTCCCTAGGGTAGGGATAAAATTGGGGCGCTGCACAGGGCCTGTTTTAATGTTTGGAAAGCGGTTTCTTGTTTCTCCCCCCAGCTGAAAGTCACACTCTTTTGGGTTAGGGTGGTAAGTGGTTTGGCAATCTTGGAGAAGTTCTAGATGAACCTTCAGTAGTAGCCAGCGAGGCCTAAGAATTGGCGGATTTCTGTAAGCATCCTTGGTGCTGACCAGTTCTCGATCGCCTTGATTTTGGAGGGATCCACGTGTATCCCTTTCTCGCTCACCACATGACCGAGGAAGTCCACTTCTCGGATCCAAAATTCACACTTCGAAAATTTTGCATACAATTTCTCCGCCCTTAGTGTCTCCAATAACTGTCGTAGATGTTGGCTATGCTCTTCCTTACTCCTGGAATAGACCAGGATGTCGTCTATGAAGAAAATCTGTAACACCCTATTTATTTAATAAAATAAATAAATGAATGATATAAATAATAATGGTCGTAAAACCCCGAGATGTATTTTATATTATTTTAATTTAGCTTTTAAGTGATAGTAAGTTGATATGAGTGCTTGTTATCGGGACTCGAATGTATTAAAATCTGGAAATGGGGGTTAAAATGTAATTTCGAGACAAATTATGAATAGAATTCTGATGCTAGGGGTTGTTTGGTAAATATTGGACCTGAATAGTAAGGAATTTCAATGCTGAGGGCTGAAAGGGTAAAATTGGGACTCATTTTGAATGAAAAGAGGGGAAGAGGGGCCGATTATGTTATTATGGAGATTAGTTTGAGAAGGCACCGGGTATATAACCCTTTGTGTAACCCTAACCCTAGGGAAGAGTCTCAGCCGTCGGGTAGAACCTGCAGCCGCCACTACCCCCTTTCTCCCCCGATCTCCGGCGCCGCTGCTCGCTGCCGTCGAAGTCGTAACACCCCGCTGAAGCTCTTGCTTCCAGCGACCATGAGGGCCACCGGGAAACAAAGATAGGTGGGTTGCTGCCACCGTGTGCTTGCTAGACTGCCCTACAATCGTCTCCGGCGACTCGTTCTAGCCAAAACCACCGAGACCAGTCGAGCCACCACCGTAAATCGTTGCTACAGCTTTTCGTGAGTTCATGTGGGTGTGATTCTGCTTCAAGATTCGGGTGTGGGGGAGTCTGTTCGACTGGGAACCCAAAGGAACCACCGCCACCACCACGAGGCGGTGGCTGCCGACGTAAAAGCACCACTGTCGCCGCCATACGCCACCCTTTCGCCTCCATCTTCGCTGCCTTCGTTCATTGCTGCTACGCCATCATCTTCTTCGTTTCTTCCCGCTAGCCACCGTTGTGGCCGCTATGGTTACTGTTTTCGTCACCGCGCACCACCAGTGGGTGGTTGCGTCCAGATTCCGATTTGCAAGTCGTGTGTGGGTAAATTATTGGTTGGAAGACACAAGAGGACCACCATGGCAGCCAACCATGGTGGCTGTCACCGGGAATGCTTTTTCTGCCGCCACAAGCCACCGTGAAAGGTGGTTGTGGGCGAGTTGTGGTGTTTGTGTTCATTGGTTGTGATGTTATGAGGCTTCATGAGCATTCTTGGTTGGAGATCTGAAGATAGATGTGACAACCCGAAATTTCTATTATGTATAACATTTCAATTCAATAGAAGTCAGAACTGTTGCTGCTAATTTTCAAGCTTTTTGGAATAAGTTTGAGTATTTTAGGATTAACACTTTAGAAGATATCAGGTGAGAGGATGCTCTAGGGTTTATTGTGCAACAATAATACCCCAAAGCTCCAAAAGTTGGAGTTTACGGCCTAAACAAGGGTGTTTACGGCCGTAAACCCTATTTTGGGGGTATATATATGACACTTGGTCATTATTTGCCATTTTTCACAAACTCAAGATCCAAACTCAATTCTCTCTCAAGTATCTTCAACTTTTTCTTCAAGATCTCCAACTTGTAAGTGTTTCTAGCCCTTTTAAGTTGAGATATTACTTAATCTAGTGTTCTAACACACTTCCATCTGTGAAATCATTCCAAAAGGTTAGATCTTCAAGTTTCACCAAGAACACCAAGAACACACACTAGTGTTCTTGGACTTTTTACACCTTTTCAAGCTTCTATCTTGTAAGTACTTCTATCCTAGAGTATCTTAAGGCTTGTTACACTTCCATATATCAATAAATCACCCAAGAAATGCAAGATCAAAGGTGTTTACGGTCCAAGATGTTCTTGGACCGTAAACCCTAAAAAGGGTGCCAAAGTGTGCCCTTTACCCTTCTAAGCCTTGGGAACTAACATGGATCCTTTCCTTAATGAGTTAAGATCATGAAAACATCAAAATACCATAAACCATTTGGGTTTACGACCGTAAACCCAAAGGCAAATGGTCCAAGGACCGTAAACTCCATTTAGGAGTGAAATGGTGCCCTAATCACTTCCATAGGCTTATGCTTCAAGTGGAAATGCTTCTAAGGACTTGTAGAGCTTCAAAAC
Source organism: Lactuca virosa (assembly GCF_052849685.1). Taxonomy (NCBI): domain Eukaryota; kingdom Viridiplantae; phylum Streptophyta; class Magnoliopsida; order Asterales; family Asteraceae; genus Lactuca; species Lactuca virosa. The sequence goes on from NC_136428.1 coordinate 250,578,315, forward strand.
ATCACGTGGTCAAAGAAGCATGAGTTTACGGCCGTAAAATCATGGGTTTACGACCGTAAACTCAATGAGTTATGGTCATAAAACCGTAAACTCATGTAAGGGGTTCCCTTGAACCCTAAACTCAATAGCAATGTCCTACAACACTTAGATGCAATCATTAGCACTTATAACACTTATATAAAGTGTTTTACATGTCCTAGGATGTCTTAACTTTGTTAATTAGTTGTTTAAAGGCTAATTGAATACATATATGTGTTAATATATGTTATATAGGATCATTGAGTGTGTACAAGTCTTCACTTGACACCTAGCATCCTATACTTTCCGTTCATCTAAACCACTCACTACAGGTGAGTTCATACCCCTTAATTAACCTTTTAAATGTTTTTAAATGCTTTTATGGGGGGGAATACAAGTTGAACTATTATAGTTATTATATCAATCACATGTGATTAATAACTACCAAACAAGTGGATTTCGTACTTTTCAAACTGTGTTATCAAGCTGTTTTACTTCAAACTGTTTTACAAACCCTTTTACATATCAAATACTTTTATTAAACTCTTTTAAACTTATATTCTGTTATATTGACAAATGCATGCCTATATATGTATAGTTATATAAGAAATGTTTAAAGGACTTAGGAAGGCTAGCTCACCTTATTCCCTTTTCCTCGTTTGGATGTGGCCTTAGGGTATCGGTTATTCGTCCGAATGTCATCTAAATATTTGTTATATATCATGTATACATATATAGACATAAAAGGTTACTTCTTTCATTCATTTCAATGCCTTTGGGTAGCAAAGGTATGCAAACATGTTCATATACACAAACAACATTACTAGTAAACTATAATAGGTATAGTTTAGGAAGATATTATTACTAGAACAATGAAACATACAAAGAGTCAGTTCATACATGAGTCAATACCATACAGAGGAGATAACAAACAATACCATACAGAGAAAGAGATAACAAACAATACCATACAAAGAGAACATACAGGCTAGACAGAGGGAGAACATACAATACAGCTAGCACATTCATTACATGTACATTATTACATTTATGTGAGTCACTAAACGGGGCATGGCACTACCTGCCATGACTGTTTTTGTATCCAGAATCTCCTTAATTGGGGAGCGTATGAGTTTGTGTATAGATCTATACTGGATTGACTATCCTACACCTTGCTGCTCGCTACAGTGGGACTTGCAAGTCTACGGGTGCCAAACGTCATTTCTTACGACATCTTACATTGTCGTTTTTCTATTAAGTCGGTAGCAGGATACAGGCCGATCACATGGTACTTTAAATAACAATAGGTTTAAAGTAATTAGTACAACAGTAGTTACTTAATACAACACTACAGTACTATATCATTTTCCCATTACATTTACTTTGTGATACTCACACAATAAACAATAATGTAGAAACTATATTTTTGAATAATGATAGTCAGGTTTGGGAAAATACATACTCTTACAAGAGACACACACACAGACACTAGATGCCTTGGTAGAAGGCTACTTTTAGTAGGAAACATAGGGTTTTCTAGTAGAGTTCAAACAAATAAAACTTTTACAAACATATACAATTACAGACTTACAAACACTTTCATACAACTACAGACACTAATATACTTATGATCTCACCAGCTTTAAAGCTGATCAACTCTTTCAAAATAACTTGTATTCTCAGGTCGCCAGTAGACAGGTACCGGAGCCAGGTTTTTGAGAAGATGGAGCTCGTTCAAGACTCATCTTTATTTTGATGTATATTATTTTTGGTTTCTATATAACTTGACAGAACACACTTGTATGAAATTATATTATTAATGCAATGGACGATGTTGTTGCTTGTTTACTACTTTGCATTGTTGTGATACTGTACATGACGTCCTCCACTCCCGAACGATTCCGCTGTTCCGGTTTTGGGGTGTGACAATAGACCTGCCGCCATTCGTCACCACCGGCCGCCACTAGGTTGTTGTGTATATGTGTTTGTATTAGTGTGTGTGTGTGTGTGATTATTTGGGGTTTTAGCATTGTAAAATGTAACAAAAAAGAAGAGTAATAATAATAGAAATCTCAAACCACCACCGTAGGGTGGTGGCTGCCGCCACCGGCCGCTGTGTCGGGTGGCGGTGTGCTTTGATGGTGTTTTGACTCGTTTGGATGTTTGGACAAGGGACTAAGAAACCCTAATGGGCCCAATGAGGCCTAATGGGCTTAATAAACTCTAATGGGCCCAATGAGGCCTAATGGGCTTAATAAACCTTAATGGGCCCAATAAAGCTTAATGGCCCTAAAAGCCCAAACAGATGACTAATGGGCCTAGTGAAACCTTAATGTGTCTATTAAACCTTAATTGATCAAAGACATACCAATTGGGCCTATTGGGCTAAGATGGGGTTGGAAACCCTAATTAGGGTTTAGAAAACCCTAATATTGGATTTATGGGCTTGGACTTATTGGGGCCCACTTTTGGGCCATTGGAATGGAATTGTGTGATTAAGCCCAATCACACCATATGACTTATTTAGAAGAATGATGGACTTAATGGATTAAGTCCTTAATGGATTAAGTCTTTAATGGGTTAAGTGAGAAACACTTAACCCTAATCGTCATTTTATGTGAAACCCTAATTTCACTTGGGTTTATAGTTGGGCCTTTCTATTGGGCCTTGATGATTGGGTTATTAATGGGCCATCCATAGTCAAGCAATCAGACTAGAATAATTTAATGGGCATAGGGTAAAACCATGTAAGGGGTTTGGGCCCAATTTGGAAAATTGGGCCATAGTTTGGGCCTTTATGATTATGTGATATTTGTCACACCCCAAAACCGAGAACGGCGGAAACGTTCTGGGGCGGAAGACGTCATGTACAGTATCATAACAAGGCATAATAGTAAAGACAAGCAACAACATCCATTGCATTAATATAATAATTATAATACAAGCGTGTTCTGTAAAGTATTTAAGACACCAAAAGTATAATCAAAATAAAAGATGAGTCTTGTATGTGCTCCATCTTCTCAAAAGCTTCATCTGTACCTGTCTACTGATGACCTGAGAATACAAGTTATTTTGAAAGCGAGTATCAGCATAAAGCTGGTGAGTTCATAAGTATTTAGTGTCATTGCTTGTATAAAATGTTAGTAACAATGTAGTGTAGTAATCGGTTTCAAATGTTTGTAAATAGTATACTCCCTGGAAAGCCCTATGTTTTCCAGTAAAAAGTAGTCTTCTACCAAGACCCGAGAGTTTGTATAATTGTCTTTTTGTAAATGTAAGGGTTTTTCCATAGTAAAACTATTAGTATAAAAATATAGTTTACTGAAACGAGTATGTGACCAAGTCACAATGTAATGAAATACAGACTCCAGGTAGTACTGAATGAACAATACGCCACGAAAAGTCTATAATAGTATTATGTAGACTCCAAGCGGTACACCTTGAAAAGTCTATTTTTGCCTTAAATCCTTATTTAGTTAATTTAAGGTTTGAATGTGAACTCGTATGTAACCATACTGATCGACGGCTGAATAACTGATGACCCACCAGGTCACACGTAGTATGGTGACATTTTGTCACCCCTTGGCCTAGTCGGCTCGGACTGTAGCTAGCAGTCGGTATGTGGGAGTGTCTGTCTCGTATAGATCTATACACATAATGCCCGCTCTCCCTCCAGGAGACTCTGGTTACACGGTGATAGCACAATGAAGTGTCGTATTGAGAAGTAGTATGTCACATTCTGTTTTAGTAATTAGTGTTTGTATAACGTATAGTATATTCTCTTGTATCGTGTATAGTATGTTCTCTTGTATAGTGTATAGTATGTTATGTTACTTCATGTAGTACTTATGTAATGACTCACAATGTATTGACTCTTGTATGGATCGTTGTAGTAGTAGTAATGAGTAGTAATCCCTTAACTATACCTATTATAGTTAAATAGTAAGGTTATTTGGATGCCTTTGTTACACAAAGGAAAATGAACTAATGTGAAAGCTTTTATATCCAACACATGTATATATGATATATATAACTAAGAATTCAACGACATTCGGACAAATAACAAGATGCCCTAAGTCCACAACCAAACAAGGAACATGAAATAAGGTGAGCTATCAGTCCTAAGTCCTTCAAGTCTTACTTATATAAATATACTAGTGTAGATATGGATTTGAAAATATTACAAGTATAAAAGAGTTTGAAAACAGTTTTAGTATCAAAAGAGTTATATACAAAGGTTTGAAAGCTTGAAAATCCATAAGTTTGATCGCATATTGAAAGTAGTAAGAAATCTTTCTGTTTATTCTAGTTATTAATCACATGTGATTAAAGAAATAACTAGAAGTGTTCAAATTGTATTCCCCCCTCCCATAAAAGCATTTAAAATCATTTAAAAGGTTGATTAAGGGGTATGAACTCACCTGCAGTGAGTGGAGAGTATGGCCTCACATTGGAGTTTACTCCTCATTTAGTAATCCTAGATGTGTTTACGGTTTCTGGACCATTTCCCCCATGAGTTTACGGCCGTAAACTCATGGTACTTGGTGCATTTGTGTGTTTTAAGGTCTTATACTTCACAAGAAAGTGTTCTAGGTTTGCATCAAAGGCTTAGGAAGTAATAGGGCTCGAAATGGACCTTCTTTGGAGTTTACGGTCCTTGGGCCACCTTGGAGAGTTTACGGTCGTAAACCCTTGAGTTTACGGTCGTAAACCCATGAGTTTATGGCCATAAACTCATGGTTACTCCAACCATTTCGTGTGTTGGTGTTTCTAGTTCATGCATGCAAGGTTCTAGTCTTTTATCCAAGCCATAGAAGGTGTTAGGGGCACCAAAACACCATTTGATGGTGTTTACGGTTCAAGGATCTCCCTTGACCGTAAACACATATGTTATTGGGGATTTTAATGTTCTTCCAAGGGATTAACAAGTATCATAAGCAAATAACTAGATAGAAGGAGTGTACTTACTTATAGGAAGCTTGTAAGAGTGTTTAGGACCCAAAAACACTAGTGTGTGTTCTTGGTGTTCTTGGTGTTTTGAAGAACACTTGAAGATCTATGTAAAAATCAAGAATCCATGGATGAAATGATGTATAAACACTAGATGAAGTGTTGTATGAACGAATCTAGGAAGGAAATACTTACATTTTGGCGGATTTGAAGAAAGTGTGTGGTGATACTTGAGAGAAAAGTGGTGGGTGTTCTCGAGGTGGGAAGTGTAAAGTGAGAATGGGGAGTAAACTCATGCTATATGCATGAGTTCAAGTTGAAGAGGAGTTTACGGCCCAAACTCCTCTTGTTTGGCCGTAAACACCTTGTTATGGTGTTAGTTGTTTAATCGTTACACATTACGTCCTAGAAAACACTCCCCTTTTATTTAATCGCTACATGAATTTATTTTAAAAACACCCAAACGGACTTTAAACCGGCCAAAATGTACTGAAATGTATTTGACTATTATTTGAAGTGTTTGACTGAAGAGATTATACAAATGAAAATTTCGGGTTGTCACATCATCCCCCCGTTAGAGGGAATTTCGTCCCGAAATTAGATTTTAAGCAACTAAGTTATTACAAATAACTAAGTAAAGAGATGAGGATATTTAAGTTTCATTTGATCCTCGCGCTCCTATGTGAATTCTGGTCCTCGCTTGGCGTTCCAGCGAACCTTCGCGATTGGGATGCGGCTTTGTTTCGTTCGTTTGACCTCTCGGTCCATGATCTCTACAGGTTCTTCCACGAAGTTGAGGTTCTCGTTAATCTCGATCTCGTCAAGTGGGATTATAAGAGTCTCGTCGGATAGGCACTTTTTCAAGTTAGAGACGTGGAAGGTGGGATGTACGTTACTGAGTTCGCGGGGTAGATTGAGTTTGTAAGCTACGGGGTCGATTCTTGCGAGAATCTCAAAAGGCCCAATGTATCTTGGATTTAGCTTTCCACGCTTTCCGAAGCGTATCAAGCCCTTCCAGGGTGAGACTTTCAAAAGGACTCGGTCTCAAACCTGGAACTCCAAGGGTTTCCTCCGTTTGTATGCGTAGCTTTTCTGTCGGTCTCTAGAGGCTTTCAATCGTTCACGAATCTGGACGATCTTCTCTGTCGTTTCCCGAATGATCTCCGGACCCGTGAGAGTGCTGTCAGGGACTCGTCCTTTAGCTAACTGAGTGTCACCCACCTCAGCCCAGCACAGAGGGGATCTGCACTTCCGGCCATAGAGGGCTTCAAATGGAGCAGCCTTGATGCTCGTGTGATAACTGTTGTTGTAAGAGAATTCGACGAGAGGTAAGCGGGTGTCCCACGCCTTCCCAAAGTCGATCACACAGGCTCGCAGCATATCCTCCAAGGTTTGGATAGTCCTCTCACTTTGTCCGTCGGTCTGTGGATGGTAGGTTGTACTCATGTCCAGCCTCGTTCCTAGGGAGCTTTGTAGGGACTGTTAGAATCTCGAAGTGAATCTACTATCTCTATCAGAGATAATAGACATAGGAACACCATGCAGTCGTACGATCTCCCTAATGTATGTTCTCATGAGCTTCTCCATTTTGTCGGTTTCTTTGATGGGTAGGAAGTGTGCGGACTTGGTCAATCTGTCGACGATGACCCATATGGTATCAAGTCCACCCTTTGTCTTGGGTAACTTGGTTATGAAATCCATGGTGATTCGCTCCCACTTCCATTCAGGTATCTCCGGTTGCTGGAGTAGACCTGATGGTTTCTGGTATTCGACCTTGACCTTAGCGCAAGTAAGGCATTTACTTACGAAGGTAGCAATCTCTGCTTTCATGTTAGGCCACCAGTATGACTTTTTGAGATCTAGATACATCTTATCTGAACCCGGGTAGACGGGGTATCGAGTGTTGTGTGCTTCCCTCATGACCAGGTCTCTGAAGCTACCGTGTTTCGGTGTCTAGATCCGGTCCATGAGATATAAGACTCCGTCACCCTTGGCTTCCAAGTTCTTATCCATTCCTCGTAGGGATTCTCCCGCTACATTTTCAGGTTTCAAGGCTTCGAGCTGAGCCTCCTTAATCTGTGTGGGTAGATGCGAATGGATAGTCATTGTTAAGGATTTGACTCTTCGACCAGAATATTCTTTCCGACTTAGGGCGTCTGCTACTACATTGGCTTTGCCCGGATGATAATGAATTTCACATTCGTAGTCATTGAGTAGCTCTACCCACCGTCGTTGTCTCATATTGAGCTCCTTCTGGTTGAATATGTGCTGTAGGCTTTTGTGGTCTGTAAAGATAGTACTCTTCGTACCATACAGGTAGTGCCTCCAGATCTTTAGGGCGAATACAACCGCTCCTAATTCGAGATCGTGGGTGGTGTAGTTGACCTCATGTGTCTTCAGCTATCTTGAGGCGTAGGCGATGACCTTACCTCGTTGCATCAGAACACAGCCGAGTCCTTGATTTGGCGCATCGCAATAGACCAAGAAATCTTCTGTTCCTTCGGGGAGGGACAGTATCGGTGCGGTGCATAAGGCTCGTTTCAGCGTTTGGAATGCCTTCTCTTGCTTCTCTTCCCAGTCAAAGGCCACGCCTTTCTGGGTCAATGTCGTTAGGGGTTTCGCGATTCGAGAGAAGTTTTGAATGAATCTGCGGTAGTAGCCAGCGAGGCCTAGAAATTGACGAATTTCCGTAGGCATCTTTGGTGCTGACCAGTTCTCGATGGCTTTAATTTTGGATGGGTCCACATGGATTCCTTCTTCGCTAACCACGTGTCCTAAGAATTCGACTCTTCGGATCCAAAATTCGCATTTAGAGAACTTCGCATAAAGCTTCTCCGATCATAAGGTTCCTAGCACTTGTCACAGATGATCGCTATGCTCTTCCTCGCTTCGAGAGTAGATAAGTATATCATCAATGAAGACGATGACAAACTAATCCAAGTAAGGACGGCATACTCTATTCATCAAGTCCATGAATACTGCGGGCGCATTGGTCAGTCCGAAAGGCATCACTACGAACTCGTAGTGTCCGTAACGAGTTCGAAAGGCTGTCTTCGGAACATCCTCCTCTAGCACTCGTAACTGGTGATACCCGGACCTCAGATCAATCTTGGAGAAGTAGCTCGCCCCTTGCAGTTGGTCAAATAAATCGTCTATGTGCGGAAGAGGGTAACCATTTTTGATCGTGAGCTTGTTGAGTTCCCTATAATCGATGCACATACGAAACGATCCGTCCTTCTTCTTGACGAACAAGACCGGAGCTCCCCAGGGTGAGAAGCTTGGTCTTATAAAGCCCTTGCTGAGTAGTTCGTTAAGTTGACCGGACAGTTCCTGCATGTCAGCAGGTGCTAGACGATAGGGCGATTTGGCTACGAGGGTCATTCTTGGAATTAAGTCGATTCGGAACTCGACTTGACGTTGCGGGGGTAATCCTGGGAGTTCTTCTGGAAAGACGTCGGGAAAATCGCGTACTACGGGGAGGTCTTTTAGGTCCTTTGTTTTCCGGCTCGTATCGACAACGTGCGCCAGGAATGCACGATATTCCTTACGCAAGTACTTCTGGGCTTGAATACTTGAGATGATACGAAGGCTTGAACTGGGTTTGTCTCCGTAGATCAACAAGGGTACGTTATTCGTAGATTCAGGCGGACTGCCTTTTCGAAGCACAGAATGTCAGCACGATAAAGACCCAGCCAGTCCATGCCTATGATGACGTCGAAACTCTGGATAGCTACTGGTGTGAGGTTGATTGGAAACGAATGATTATCTAGTGTGAGGGAACACCCTATGTAAATCTCACTAGAACTCTCTGTCTTGCCGTTATCCATTTCTACGACGAACGTTTCTTTTAATGTTTGTGGTGATTGATTTAGTAAGTGTTTAAATTTTTGATTTACGAAGCTCCTTTCTGCCCCACTATCGAATAGGATACAAGCATAAGAGTTATCGAGAAGGAACGTACCCGTGACTACCGTGGGGTCTGCCACGGCCTCATTGTGGCCAATAGCAAGTAGTCTTCCTGCTCCTCCCATATTCCCAGCTTTAGGGCAGTTTCTTTTGAAGTGTCCTATCTCACCGCACCCGTAGCAGGCTTGACTAACTCCGGCACTGGGAATCTGATTGATGGGTTTAGGTTGTGTTCTGCAAAACCGTGCGGTATGGCCCTTCCGGTCGCAGTTAGTGCAGTGCATCTCACGGCAGGGGCCGTTATGATGGAAAGAGCACTTAGTGCACTTGGGTAGGTTCCCTGCATATGTTTTGGCTGGTACAGGGGCAGCAGGAGTTGTGGCGGCATGGACAGCCACTGCCTGTTGTTTCTTGGAAGAGGATTGATGTGATTTGCCCTTCCTTCGATCCCCACGCTTGCTTTTGTTGTCGGTCGCGTCGGTTGGTGCTGGGGCAGTAGTTGTGGTTGTTGCTTGAGTAAAAGGAGTTTCGTGATCGATGAGCCTTTGGGCCAATTCCTTGGCACTATCAAAGGTCGCAAGGTGTGAGGCTAGAACATTCCCTCGATATGGGGTTACCAGGCCCCAGATGTATCTTTCAATCTTCTTGGTTTCAGTGGGGACCATGTTAGGACACAGAGCCACCAGGTCGCAGAACCTGGCTATATAAGCCACTATGTCGGAACCTTTCATTTTAAGGTTCTAGAGTTCTTCCTCAAGCTTCTGAATTTCGCCCCTCGGGTAGTACTCCCTTGTCATAAGGTCCTTCAGTGTGTCCCAGCCCATGGCGTTAGCAGTTACCAGGGAGAGTGATTTGACATGGCCATTCCACCATGTCAGGGCTCTTTGGGTGAAGGTGCAAGCAGCAAATTTTATCTTGCTTCCTTCAGGACATGAGCTCATCTCGAAGATGGCTTCTGTCCTTTCGATCCATTGGGATAGCGCAAGGATCCCTCCAGTCCCATTGAAGTATGTAGGTTTGCAACTGATGAAATCTTTATAGGTGCACTCCCGTGCACGCGGATGGATTTCACCTTGGCTGGAGTTTGTGCCAGTCCCCGTTCCACTAACACCCCCAGAGTTTACTTGAGCCATGGCGGCGGTCACAGCTGCGGTTACAGCTGCTTGAAACATCACCGGATCGAACTGCGGTGGGGGTGGTGGTGGTGGAGTTTGATTTGCAGGCGTGTTTCTGGTTGGACGCTTGCGAGGTGGCATCTTTTACTGAAAATTTATGAAAATGATAATAACAGTAAGAATCGATTGCAATCATGATGAGAGTGTTTCATGGACTAAATCGCCATAGTCTAACTATCAGATAGTGTCATAACAATAGAGTAGGGAAAACACAAGATAACTGCCAAGATTACTGGTATTAATGATGTAAAATAAGTTCGGGAAAATGACCTAACAGTAGGTCTTACATCAAACCATAAGGGAAAATGTTGGCAGTCTAGAAGTTTAGTTAGGGTACTTTCAGAGTTAGGAATGTTTACAGACAAGTGCTCTACAGAGCATAGAAAGGAAAAAGGCTATTCCTTAATCAAAAGAGAAGGATGAGTTAACATCTCCTACTAGCGACGGGTAACCCTTGGGCGAACCCTTAGGTCTGCCAGTTGACGTACAACTTCCTGAAGATGTCGTTCATGAGTTCTCTGACGCACTCGGAGTTCCATGACTTCGGCTCGGGATGCAGCTAATTGTTGCTGCAGAGCCTCATTGGTCCTCCTAGTCCTATCCATAGCTTCTTCGAGTTGGGGAATACTGACAGTGTTAAGGCCAGAGTTGGCGTCAATTTCCACTACTCGCTCGATGGCTACATGACCTTGCTCGACGTTCCTAGCAATCCTACGGACCATGATGGGTAGGACTCGGTCAGCTGAACCTCCCTCTCTTATGTTGTAGAAGCTTCGGTCTCCGTCGTAAGGTAAGGGTTGACCCTGCTCATCACTCCATCGATTCAAGGTTATTGCCCACAAGGGAGTGGGACCTTGAAATGTCGGACTGGGGTTGAGGTTTGGAAATGGAACTCCTTGGGGAAGGTTGTTGACCTCTGGTTCGGAGTCGGAGATATCAGAAAAGCCTTCTGCACTGTGATCATCCAGAGGGATTGGGTGATCATCTTCTGGCTCCTCATCAAGCCATCCACCAATGCCTTGGTTGGGATAGTACGGATCGCCAGGGAGATGGAAGCCAGCCATGCTATCGACGCGAGAATAGGGGAAAGAATAGTTAATAGACGTACTAATCTAGATACTTATAAGATGATCGTTAATAGTTGATTCAATACTTGCATAGTGCATACTAATTATATGCAACCAAAACAGGATAGACCTTCGAATAAGTGACCCTAACTCTAAATCCACAACCAAACAAGGAACAGGAAATAAAGCAAAGATCACGGATTCTGAGTCTATAGCGTCGTAGTCGCATGTAACCTTAGGGAATCCACTCAACAACTATTGCCCTACTAGCAACGACCTTTTTAGTTCTCACATGTGTAACCTATAGTAATGCAGAATACTCCTATACTATTATGTTCTAATGTTCTCGTTGTGGTAGTGTTGGTAAGTTTTTAGACTTGTTGCAACCTTACAATCATTCTTAGGCACATGCTAGTCACCCCTCAGAAAATATAGTTGATCAGGCTATATCCCCTTAGGTTTGACTATATGTCTCTAAACCTAATTGTGATGTTCAACAATCATAATACTTTTGTTCTGTTCTAGTATGATACTGACCCTGGTATGAATAAATGTATATATATATATATATATATATATATATATATATATATATATATATATATATATATATATATATATACTTAGTTAAATATTTTATTATTTAAAAGTATATATTCTTGGTCAGAGTGTTTTAATCCCGATGTGTTTATAGTTCGTATATCTTTTTATGGGTTGATATACTTGATTCACTATAAACAGTGCTCTGATACCAATCTGTCACACCCCAAAACCGAGAACGGCGGAAACGTTCTGGGGCGGAGGACGTCATGTACAGTATCATAACAATGCATAATAGTAAAGACAAGCAACAACATCCATTGCATTAATATAATAATTGTAATACAAGCGTGTTCTCTAAAGTTTTTAAGACACCAAAAGTATAATCAAAATAAAAGATGAGTCTTGTATGTGCTCCATCTTCTCAAAAGCTTCATTTGTACCTGTCTACTGATGACCTGAGAATACAAGTTATTTTGAAAGCGAGTATCAGCATAAAGCTGGTGAGTTCATAAGTATTTAGTGTCATTGCTAGTATAAAATGTTAGTAACAATGTAGTGTAGTAATCGGTTTCAAATGTTTGTAAATAGTATACTCCCTGGAAAGCCCTATGTTTTCCAGTAAAAAGTAGTCTTCTACCAAGACCCGAGAGTTTGTATAATTGTCCTTTTGTAAATGTAAGGGTTTTTCCCTAGTAAAACTATTAGTATAAAAATATAGTTTACTGAAACGAGTATGTAACCAAGTCACAACGTAATGAAATACAGACTCCAGGTAGTACTGAATGAACAATACGCCTCGAAAAGTCTATAGTAGTAATATGTAGACTCCAGGTGGTACGCCTTGAAAAGTCTATTTTTGCCTTAAATCCTTATTTAGTTAATTTAAGGTTTGAATGTGAACTCGTATGTAACCATACTGATCGACGGCTGAATAACTGATGACCCTCCAGGTCACACGTAGTATGGTGACATTTTGTCACCCCTGGCCCTAGTCGGATCGGACTGTAGCTAGCAGTCGGGATGTGGGAGTGTCTGTCCCGTATAGATCTATACACATAATGCCCGCTCTCCCTCCAGGAGACTCTGGTTACACGGTGATAGCACAATGAAGTGTCGTATTGAGAAGTAGTATGTCACATTCTGTTTTAGTAATTAGTGTTTGTATAACGTATAGTATATTCTCTTGTATCGTGTATAGTATGTTCTCTTGTATAGTGTATAGTATGTTATGTTACTTCATGTAGTACTTATGTAATGACTCACAATGTATTGACTCTTGTATGGATCATTGTAGTAGTACTAATGAGTAGTAATCCCTTGACTATACCTATTATAGTTAAATAGTAAGGTTGTTTGGATGCCTTTGTTACACAAAGGAAAATGAACTAATGTGAAAGCTTTTATATCCAACACATGTATATATGATATATAACTAAGAATTCAACGACATTCGGACAAATAACAAGATGCCCTAAGTCCACAACCAAACAAGGAACAGGAAATAAGGTGAGCTATCAGTCCTAAGTCCTTCAAGTCTTACTTATATAAATATACTAGTGTAGATATGGATTTGAAAATATTACAAGTATAAAAGAGTTTGAAAACATTTTTAGTATCAAAAGAGTTATATACAAAGGTTTGAAAGCTTGAAAATCCATAAGTTTGATCGCATATTGAAAGTACTAAGAAATCTTTCTGTTTATTCTAGTTATTAATCACATGTGATTAAAGCAATAACTAGAAGTGTTCAACTTGTATTCCCCCCCCCCCCCCATAAAAGCATTTAAAATCATTTAAAAGGTTGATTAAGGGGTATGAACTCACCTGCAGTGAGTGGATTTGATGGAAGTGCCGGGTAGGATGTTAGGTGTCAAGTGAGGACTTGAACACACACACGGATCCTATGTAACATGTAGTGATACACAAATATATCTAATTAGTCATTTTACAACTAATTAATCAAGTAAAGACCTCCTAATACATGGAAACACTTTGTTTTAAGTGTTAGGAGTGCTAAAGGGTTGCATCTAAGGAGAGTATGGCCTCACATTGGAGTTTACTCCTCATTTGGTAACCCTAGATGTGTTTACGGTTTCTGGACCATTTCCCCCATGAGTTTACGGTCGTAAACTCATGGTACTTGGTGCATTTGTGTGTTTTAAGGTCTTATACTTCACAAGAAAGTGTTCTAGGTTTGCATCAAACGCTTAGGAAGTGGTTAGGGCTCGAAATGGACCTTCTTTGGAGTTTACGGTCCTTGGGCCACCTTGGAGATTTTACGGTCGTAAACCCTTGAGTTTACGGTCGTAAACTCATGGTTACTCCAACCATTTCGTGTTTTGGTGTTTCTAGTTCATGCATGCAAGGTTCTAGTCTTTTATCCAAGCCATAGAAGGTGTTAGGGGCACCAAAACACCATTTGATGGTGTTTACGGTTCAAGGATCTCCCTTGACCGTAAACACATATGTTCTTGGGGATTTTGATGTTCTTCCAAGGGATTAACAAGTATCCTAAGCAAATAACTAGATAGAAGGAGTGTACTTACTTATAGGAAGCTTGTAAGAGTGTTTAGGACCCAAAAACACTAGTGTGTGTTCTTGGTGTTTTGAAGAACACTTGAAGATCTATGTAAAAATCAAGAATCCATGGATGAAATGATGTATCAACACTAGATGAAGTGTTGTATGAACGAATATAGGAAGGAAATACTTACATTTTGGCGGATTTGAAGAAAGTGTGTGATGATACTTGAGAGAAAAGTGGTGGGTGTTCTTGAGGTGGGAAGTGTAAAGTGAGAATGGGGAGTAAACTCATGCTATATGCCTAAGTTCAAGTTGAAGAGGAGTTTACGGCCCAAACTCCTCTTGTTTGGCCGTAAACACCTTGTTATGGTGTTAGTTGTTTAATCGTTACACATTACGTCCTAGAAAACACTCCCCTTTTATTTAATCGCTTCATGAATTTATTTTAAAAACACCCAAACGGACTTTAAACCGGCCAAAAATGTACTGAAATGTCTTTGACTATTATTTGAAGTGTTTGACTGAAGAGATTATACAAATGAAAATTTCGGGTTGTCACAATAGTGGGCCATTAGAATGTTGAATGTTGGACTGGACTAAATGGTTGGGCCTTATGGTAAGACCTTGTAAAGGTTTGGGCCCTATTTAGAAAATTGGGCCATATGTTGGGCTTTGACTCATTGTTGACTTTTGGGCCTATGGATTGGGCCTTGGGCTTGCATAAAGCCAAGCTTGGGGTAATGTAGTAATTATCCAAAGTATGTACTAATGGTTATGTAGTGGAACCCAATTATTAATTGGATGTTATTTTGGTGTTGACAGTTCGGGAATCTGTCATCCAGCAGCTGGGGTTGAGTCTGCGGGACTTCAGCAGTGTGGGATTGTGTCTACGGGACTTCAGCAGTGTGAGGTGAGTTACCTTCCAGTAGGGGTGGGTCTACGGCCACAATGCCGGCTCACCAATAGGAGTTGTTAGATGATTGTCTTCGTGATAATTGTCTATGTTTGCTACTACCTGTTATGTTTATGTGCTGGTATGATATGATTTTATGTGATAGTGAAAGTAGGGGGTGAAATAGTCTCCGGTTACCGGTCGATAGGACCGAAGGGGTAGTTTAGTACCCATTCATGCTAGCCAGATTATGATATATGTGATATGATATTATGTGGTAGTAGTAGGGGGTGAAATAGTCCCCGGTTACCGGTCGACAGGACCGAAGGGGTAGGCCAGCACCCAGATATGCTAGGCAGTATGTGATTTATGTTTATATGCTAGGGTTTTATGTGGTAGTGGTAGGGGGTGAAATAGTCCCCAGTATCCGGTTGAGAGGACCGAAGGGGAGGCCAGCACTCAGATATGCTAGGCAGTATCCGGTCGAGAGGACCGAAGGGGAGGCTAGCACCCGGATATGCTAGGCAGTATCCGGTCGAGAGGACCGAAGGGGTAGGTCGGGCACCCAGATATGCCTGACAGTATATGTATGTTATGTGATTGTATGGTATGTGGTATGATGGGGGAACTCACTAAGCTTTGTGCTTACGGTTTACAGTTTTGGTTTCAGGTACTCGTTTTCAAGGGGAAGGAGCCGGCTTGATCGCAGCGCATCACACTATGTTTTCCGCACATGAGATCTTTGGGATTACACTCTGATATGGTTTTATGATAATATGTTTTGATTACTGACACTTTGGTTTGACACGAGATATTATTATGAATGTTTTTATACTGATGGTTTTATGTAATAACTTATTTAAAAATGAAATTTTTGGCCTTGAATTTTGGGATGTTACAAGTTGGTATCAGAGCCTTGGTTTGAGGGATTCGGACACACTCTCGAGCATGTCTGAACTCAAACTAAGGATTTGGTATGAGGATTTTCAAAAGTTAAATCATTTTATGAAAAGAAGTTTGAAAAGAATTTGGAAGAGAAAAGAACTTTGAAAAGAACAAAGTGTGTGATGCGTGCAATCAGCCGAGCTCAAGTAAGTTTTCCCCAAGATACCCATACATGTTATGATATGTTATGTTACGATATGATTATGAGAATTGCATGCTAGATTAGGGCTAAGGATCTAGGAAGGATGCCTTATATGCCTATTGTATGTGCTTGTAGACTTGCATGCTAGTACTGACCAGCCAGTGATAGGATAGCCTGTTTAGGTTATGCCTGATTGTATGAGCCTTGGAATTGCATGTACAAATTCCTGATTAGAGGATAGAACGACTTGATTGGAATATGATGGTTAGAGTTCCATTGTCTGAATGATGCTTGCTTTGTGCTTTGTGGGACTCTTAGTAATGTGAGCTAACCATTGAGTGAATATGCTAAGTCACATGGCATACAGGCCGGATAATCTCAGAGTGAGAGACTTGACCCTATTGCGCATCTCTTGTCTGAGTCCAACCGTTCTAGGGATGGGTCTTTTACTCGAAGGATTATCTAATCTCTGTTGCATGTGGCTATATTCATGAGGTAGCTAGTTGACATTACTAGGAATCTTTCAGCAGCTGAGGACTGGGTGAGTTCGGGAACCTAGGAAAGCCTAGGATATGTATCAGTGGATTAGTAGTGAGGCTCAGTGAGACTCGGGTGTACCAGTTGAGGAAGTGACTTGGAGGATCCGGGAGAATTGCTGAGGAAAGTATGAATAGGTGTGGAAGGTAGTATTGGGCCCGTACTACTGAAAGCACAGGATCCATACTCGAATCGGTGAGAGTCTTGGAGAATCTGAGGAGCTTCAGGGAAGAGTTTGTGACCCAGTTCGGGGACAGAGGATGTTCTAGTGTTGCAGCTTAGCCATTGGCAAGTGAGCTAGTGAGTGTGATAGGGTGTCAGACCCTGAAGGATATGACTTCCAAGAGTTTGAAGATACGAGATCGATTTGGAGCACCTTGGAAAGAGAGGATTGTGCCAGGTGCGTATAGTAGAGGGTCCCGGGAAGAGACCCGTGACTTCTGATCATCGGGTGAAAGGCCAGCAGGACCGGAGTCAGTGCAACGCGTACGAGAAAGTACACGAGGGAGTTTGTCACTCCAAGGGTTTAGGCTGCTACAGGTGTGGCAGGGTTGATCATGTCAGCTGGAGGTGACTAGGATTCCTCCAGATGTTGCGAGTGAGTTTGGATAAGTCGGATCTCGGGTCGGTTTTCTGCTAGTGTTTGGGTTATCAAGGATCATATATGCCATCCTGCATGCCGAAAGTTCCTTGATGAACCCACAGAGGGATGCATCTTGCGGAGTGGGTTTCGCGTGTACCGTTATCATTTCGGATCTTTGTCGGGATCTGTGCAGAAGAATTATTTAGAGGATACTCGGTCAGGAGTAGAGCTATAGTTCTCCAGTGAAGTCAGCGTTCAGTGATTCTATCATGGTTCAGGTATGGTCGACAATTGTCTATGGATGAACTTCGGAGTTCAAGGCACTACCGTTGCTAGGGGAGGACTGGTAGCATGAAGATAGTGGAGTCAATTGCGAGTGTTAGGCACATGGGTGTTCGGTCATTGGATGTTCAAGAGAATTGCATTTCTCGCGTGGGCGCAAGATTGGAAGTGGGAGCGAGGATTCGACAGCCAGAGTGAAGAATAAGGCCTATAGTTGACAACATGGGAGATGGATTGAGGTGTCATACTGGACCAGATCTCAAGGGTACTCGTCAGGATTTCAGAGAATGGGTAATCTTAAGGTTTGACTGGTGATTGATCTTTAGCATTGGGTAAGCTTAGGTTGTCATCAGTGGGATACTAGAAAGTGAGGAGGATTGGGAATCCTTTAACTCTCGCGTGCCGTGAAGACTTAGTTGAATCTAAGTGGGGGAGAGACTTTTTATAAAGTTCTCCAAATGTGAGTTCTGGTTGTGCGGGGTGCAATCTCTTGGCCACCTTGTCAACCAGAAGGGTATTCTAGTTGATCCGGCCAAGATAGAGGTCGTGATGCAGTGGGAGATTCTGAGGTCTCCATCTGAAATTCGGAGTTCCCTGGGTCTAGCGGGTTATTATCGGAGATTTATACAGGTCTTCTCCGAGATTGTGGTACCTTTGAATCGACTGACCAAGAAGTCGATGGCCCTCCGCTGGGGGCCTGAGCAGCAGGAAGCCTTCGAGACTCTCAGATAGCGGTTGTGCGAGGCACTGATTCTCACCCTGCCAGAGGGTGTAGATTATTTCGTGGTTTACTGTGACGCTTCGATCACGGGCATGGGTGCGGTACTGATACAGTGGGGTCACGTGATAGCAAGTTTCGGGAACCAAGTTAGAGCTTCAGTTAGGACTCGAGTTCAGTTAAGGATTAGGTCGAGTGCGTATTCGACCCAGTTGGGGCAAGTGTTGTAAGACTACGGGGGTAGCCATAGCATTCACTAGTGATCAGGAAGTATGGAAAGTGTTGTAAGACTACGGGGGTAGCCGTAGCATTCACTAGTGGTCAGTTCGCATGGGAAGTGTTGTAAGACTACGGGGGTAGCCGTAACATTCACTAGCGATCAGGTAGTATGGAAAGTGTTGCAAGTCTGCGGGTGTAGCCGTAGCATTCACTAGCAGCCAGATAGTGTTAGAGTGTTGTAAGTCTACAGGTGTAGCCGTAGCATTCACTAGCAGTCAGATAGTATTAGAGTGTTGTAAGTCTGCGGGTGTAGCCGTAGCATTCACTAGGTTGGTAGATAGCTTGAGCACATTGTTAGGACACGGAAGGAACAGTAGTACCCACCAGTTCGGGTGTAGCAGTGAGGATATGGAAATCCACAGATTGGATTCAGAATTACCCAGATGGATTAGATCTGGTTGAGCCAATGGCGAGACCATAGGAGCGCCACTATAGTTATGGGATCAGGAAAGCAATGGACTGTACAAGATTGCTTGTGATATAAGGCTACCAGGTGGCAATCACTTTTAGCCTTGGATTTGATGATGACAGGATTCGACGCATGGACCCGATCGGTTGGATCAAAAATTTGTTAGAGCCTCAGTGGCATGATAACTAGTGGCAACTAGTTCCAAAGAAGGATTTCGTTCGAAAGTCGTGTGAGGCGACTAAATGGGAGTCCTTTGGCTCCGCAGCCGGGCCGGAACCCGATATTTCAGATGATTGGCTAGCGAATTGAGACCCAGGAGGTCTCGGTAGGTTTTGGGAAGCAGCCGTGTGGCAACATAATGCTTCAAGCAGTTTAGTGTTCGGTCAAATTCAGCGTTTGGGCAGTATTAGTATTTGTGATTTAGGTTGCAAGTACAGACGGAATAGCTAGTTGAGTAGGAAGTGACAAGTCACTCACAGCGGGATTAGCCGAGCCTTGGCCAAGAAGAAGTGATATGCAGGGGTAATTAGGTCTGTGATCCTGTTTTATAGTGGGAACCTCGAACTACCAGAAGTTGAGTAGACAGTTGATAGATAAACAGATTGGATTCGTCAATGATGATTCAGTACGAGTGGCCTGTCAGGGAATCAGACCATCTTGAGATAATAGATTCAGACGAAGTAGATGCGATCCAGTTGCGAGGAATTCGTTCATATGAGGATATTAGGGCTTTGCGAAGATTGGTCACGGCTACCCTGGGAAGGCTAGGGTGTGCCTAGGATAGTGACCATGTTACTAGAGTGGTTGGGTGTGTAAGGAAGGATAAGGAATGATTTCAAGGACGAAATCTAATTTAAATGGGGGAGAGTTGTAACACCCTGTTTATTTAATAAAATAAATAAACGAATGATATAAATAATAATGGTCGTAAAACCCCAAGATGTATATTATATTATTTTAATTTAGCTTTTAAGTGATAGTAAGTTGATATGAGTGCTTGTTATCGGGACTCGAATGTATTAAAATCTGGAAATAGGGGTTAAAATGTAATTTCTGGACCAATTATGAAAAGAATTCTGATGCTAGGGGCTGTTTGGTAAATATTGGACCTGAATAGTAAGGAATTTCAATGCTGAGGGCTGAAAGGGTAAAATTAGGACTCATTTTGAATGAAAAGAGGGGAAGAGGGGCCGATTATGTTATTATGGAGATTAGTTTGAGAAGGCACCGGGTATATAACCCTTTGTGTAACCCTAACCCTAGGGAAGAGTCTCAGCCGTCGGGTAGAACCTCCAGCCGCCACTAACCCCTTTCTCCCCAGATCTCCGGCGCCGCTGCTCGCTGCCGTCGAAGTCGTAACACCCCGCTGAAGCTCTTGCTGCCAGCGACCATGAGGGCCACCGGGAAACAAAGATACGTGGGTTGCTGCCACCGTGTGCTTGCTAGACTGCCCTACAATCGTCGTCGGCGACTCGTTCTAGCCAAAACCACCGAGACCAGTCGAGCCACCACCGTGAATCGTTACTACAGCTTTTCGTGAGTTCATGTGGGTGTGATTCTACTTCAAGATTCGGGTGTGGGGGAGGCTGTTCGACTGAGAACCCAAAGGAACCACCGCCACCACCACGAGGCGGTGGCTGCCGACGTAAAAGCACCATTGTCGCCGCCATACGCCACCCTTTCGCCTCCATCTTCGCTGCCTTCCTTCATTGCTGCTACGCCATCATCTTCTTCGTTTCTTCCCGTTAGCCAGCGTTATGGCCGCTATGGTTACTGTTTCAGTCACCGCGCACAACCAGTGGGTGGTTGCGTCCAGATTCCGATTTGCAAGTCGTGTGTGGGTAAATTATTGGCTGGAAGACACAAGAGGACCACCATGGCAGCCAACCATGGTGGTTGTCACCGGGAATGCTTTTTCTGCCGCCACAAGCCACCGTGAAAAGTGGTTGTGGGTGAGTTGTGGTGTTTGTGTTCATTGGTTGTGATGTTATGAGGCTTCATGAGCATTCTTGGTTGGAGATCTGAAGATAGACCCCATAGACACCACTGTGAGGTGGTGGCTGCCGCCATTCGTCACCACCGGCCGCCACTAGGTTGTTGTGTATATGTGTTTGTATTAGTGTGTGTGTGTGTGTGATTATTTGGGGTTTTAGCATTGTAAAATGTAACAAAAAAGAAGAGTAATAATAATAGAAATCTCAAACCACCACCGTAGGGTGGTGGCTGCCGCCACCAGCCGCCGTGTCGGGTGGCGGTGTGCTTTGATGGGGTTTTAACTCGTTTGGATGTTTGGACAAGGGACTAAGAAACCCTAATGGGCCCAATAAGGCCTAATGGGCTCAATAAACCCTAATGGGCCCAATGAGGCCTAATGGGCTTAATAAACCCTAATGGGCCCAATGAAGCTTAATGGACCTAAAAGCCCAAACAGATGACTATTGGGCCTAGTGAAACCTTAATGAGTCTATTGAACCTTAATTGATCAAAGACATACCAATTGGGCCTATTGGGCTAAGATGGGGTTGGAAACCCTAATTAGGGTTTAGAAAACCCTAATATTGGATTTATGGGCTTGGACTTATTGGGACCCACTTTTGGGCCATTGGAATGGAATTGTGTGATTAAGCCCAATCACACCATATGACTTATTTAGAAGAATGATGGACTTAATGGATTAAGTCCTTAATGGATTAAGTCTTTAATGGGTTAAGTGAGGACACTTAACCCTAATCGTCATTTTATGTGAAACCCTAATTTCACTTGGGTTTATAGTTGGGCCTTTCTATTGGGCCTTGATGATTGGGTTATTAATGGGTCATCCATAGTCAAGCAATTGGACTAGAATAATTTAATGGGCCTAGGGTAAGACCATGTAAGGGGTTTGGGCCCAATTTAAAAAATTGGGCCATAGTTTGGGCCTTTATCATTATGTGATATTGGGCCATTAGAATGTTGAATGTTGGACTGGACTAAATGGTTGGGCCTTATGGTAAGACCTTGTAAAGGTTTGGGCCCTATTTGGAAAATTGGGCCATATGTTGGGCTTTGACTCATAGTTGACTTTTGGGCTTATGGATTGGGCCTTGGGCTTGCATAAAGCCAAGCTTGGGGTAATGTAGTAATTATCCAAAGTATGTACTCATGGTTATGTAGTGGAACCCAATTATTAATTGGATGTTATTTTGGTGTTGACAGTTCGGGAATCTGTCATCCAGCAGCTGGGGTTGAGTCTGTGGGACTTCAGCAGTGTGGGATTGTGTCTACGGGACTTCAGCGGTATGAGGTGAGTTACCTTCCAGTAGGGGTGGGTCTACGGCCACAATGCCGGCCCACCAGTAGGAGTTGTTAGATGATTGTCTTCGTGATAATTGTCTATGTTTTCTACTACCTGTTATGTTTATGTGCTGGTATGATATGATTTTATGTGATAGTGAAAGTAGGGGGTGAAATAGTCCCCGGTTACCGGTCAATAGGACCGACGGGGTAGTTTAGTACCCAGTCATGCTAGCCAGATTATGATATATGTGATAGGATATTATGTGGTAGTAGTAGGGGTGAAATAGTCCCCGGTTACCGGTCGACAGGATCGAAGGGGTAGGCCAGCACCCAGATATGCTAGGCAGTATGTGATTTATGTTTATATGCTAGGGTTTTATGTGGTAGTGGTAGGGGGTGAAATAGTCCCCAGTATCCGGTCGAGAGGACCGAAGGGTAGGCCAGCACTCAGATATGCTAGGCAGTATCCGGTCGAGAGGACCGAAGGGGAGGCTAGCACCCGGATATGCTAGGCGGTATCCGGTCAAGAGGACCGAAGGGGTAGGTCGGGCACCCAGATATGCCTGACAGTATATGTATGTTATGTGATTGTATGGTATGTGGTATGATGGGGGAACTCACTAAGCTTTGTGCTTACGGTTTACCGTTTTGGTTTCAGGTACTCGTTTTCAAGGGGAAGGAGCCGGCTTGATCGCAGCGCATCACACTATGTTTTCCGCACATGAGATCTTTGGGATTACACTCTGATATGGTTTTATGATAATATGTTTTGATTACTGACACTTTGGTTTGACACGAGATATTATTATGAATGTTTTTATACTGATGGTTTTATGTAATAACTTATTTAAAAATGAAATT
The DNA here is from genome assembly GCF_052849685.1 of Lactuca virosa. NCBI lineage: Eukaryota > Viridiplantae > Streptophyta > Magnoliopsida > Asterales > Asteraceae > Lactuca > Lactuca virosa. Next base: position 250,601,421 of record NC_136428.1, read on the forward strand.
TTTGGCCTTGAATTTTGGGATGTTACACAATCACGAACTTGTCTAGGTAAGGCCGGCACACCCGGTTCATTAGATCCATGAACACTGCGGGTGCGTTTGTTAACCCAAAGGGCATCACTACAAACTCGTAGTGACCGTACCGAGTTCTGAATGCCGTTTTGGGGACATCCTCCTCCTGAACCCGTAGTTGATGGTATCCCGATCTCAGATCGATCTTTGAGAAGTAAGATGTTCCTTGGAGTTGGTCAAATAGGTCGTCGATTCGGGGTAAAGGGTATCGGTTTTGATGGTAAGCTATCTAGCTCGCGGTAGTCGATGCACATGCGAAACGATCCATCCTTCTTCTTTACAAATAGAACTGGTGCTCCCCAAGGCGAGAAGTTGGGTCGAATGAACCCCTTGCCCAGCAGTTCGTTTAGTTGGCTGGATAGTTCCTGCATCTCGGCTGGCACTAGATGGTAGGGCGCTTTGGCTACGGGGGTAGCTCCGGGGATTAGGTCGATTCGGAATTCGACTTGTCGGGTGGGTGGAACTCCGGGAAGGTCTTCCGGGAATACGTCAGGGAAATTACAGACCTTCGGGATGTCTTTAACGTTCTTCACCTCTTGTTTCTTATCCAATATGTGGGCTAAGAAGGCGTGGTATTCCTTTCGGAGATACTTTTGGGCTTTGGCGAAGAGATGATTTGTAGGTTTGCACTAGGCTTGTCGTCGTAGACGACCAGAGTTTCGCCACTCGGCATATTAAGGCGTACGACCCTTTCATAACACAGAATGTCAGCACGATTTGAATTTAACCAATCCATGCCAATGATGATGTCAAAGCTTTTTATTGAAACCGACAATAGATCTATTTTGAATGAGTGATTGTCTAGAGTGAGGGTACCCCCTGAGTATATGTCGTTAGTGCTTTCTGTTTTTTCATTAGCCATTTCTACGACGTATGTATCTTTTAGTGATTGGGGATTTTGTTTTAATAATTGTTTGAATTTGTGGCTAACGAAACTCCTCTCCGCTCCACTATCGAATAATATGCATGCATATGAGTTATTGAGGAGGAACGTACCGGTAACCACCGCGGGGTCCTCCCTTGCTTCTCCTTGCCCTAAGGCCTAGATCCTTCCGACACCGCCGGTGTTTGCGTTTCTAGCTTTTGGGCAGTCCCTCTTATAGTGCCCAGTCTCCCCGCAACCGTAACAGGCTCGGCTTGCTCTGGCGTTGGCGGCCGGGTTGGCTTGTTGGGCAGACGCCCTGCAGAAACGGGCGGTATGCCCCTTTTTGTTACAGCGGTTGCAGTGTATTTCACGACAAGGACCGTTGTGGTGAAAGTTACACTTGTTGCGCTTGGGGAGGGTTCCAGCATATTGTCTCAGTGGTGCTGGAGTGGAAGGAGTAGTGGCAGCATGGATGGCAACAGTTTGCTACTTCTTGGCGGGGTCCTGCGCCGGTTGCTTCTTTTTATTATCCCAGAACTTCCTCTTGTTGTTCCCTCCTCTTGCTTGATCGGAGGTGGTTGTCACAGTGACATGGCTGGCCCGATGATCAATGAGTTGTTGTGCCAACTCCTTGGCACTATCGAAGGTAGTTGGCCGTGAGGCCAACACGCTATTTTGAATCTGCGAAGATAATCCCCAGAGATATCGTTCCACCTTCTTGCTTTCCGGAGTGACCATCGTCGGACAAAGGAGTGCTAGATCATTGAATCGGGCAGTGTAAGCTGCAAGGTCAGAGCCCGTCATCTTGAGACTCCACAGTTCTTGTTCTCAGTTTTGAACCTCACCCCTTGGGCAATACTCCTTTAGCATCATGGTTTTCAAGTCTTCCCAACTTATCGAATTAGCCACGGAAAGAGTTAGAGATTTTACGTGGCCATTCCACCAAGTAAGGGCTCTGCCGGTGAAAGTGCGAGCTGCGAATTTGACTTTGCTTGCTTCGGGGCACGCACATATCTCGAAGACAGATTTGGTATTCTCGAACCACTGCATCAAATCGATGACTCCCCCGCTACCATTGAACGAATCGGGTTTGCCATTAGTGAAGTCCTTAAAGGAACACTCTCTCGAACGCCCTTGGCTATCTCCTTGAGTGGAGTTATTAGTACCGCTCCCTGTCCTCCTGGCACCGTCAGTGCTAATTTGGGACATAGAAGTTGCCACCGTGGCCGTGACCGCAGCTTGGAACATAACATGATCATATTGGGGAGGCGGCGGTGGTGGATTTGTTTGCGTTTCGCCAGTGTGTCTAGCAGACCTACGAGGCGGCATCTTTCTGTTATAGAATTTCGAAGACGAAATGCGTATAAGTCTTTTAGTAATGGTTATAAGTCGGGTGTCGTAAAACTAGGTTATTAGTTTTCAAGTATAGTATTTCCTGATTTTCAAATGTTTGCAAACAATTCATAGTAGGAGTCTATATAAATAAACTTATGAATTTTAGTAGTAATGACTTCAAATGAAATCTTCTAATCTTTGTTCCATGCCTGATCCACTCATAAGACCACTTGATGTATACTGGTTGTGTGCAACTAAGGTTCAATAGACCGTCGAACTTAATGAGTCTGCCCTGAGCCCACAACCAAATAAGGAACAGGATCCAAGGCGGACTTACCATTTCTAAGTCGATCGCCTCTTAATTACATATAACCTCGGGGTATATATTAAATAATCTCTGAGTTACCATAAGCAAATCGTTTGTAATGCCATGTTATGCAATCTGAGGTGAACTCCCAATAAATAAAATGCATGCCAATTTTCATTGATACAATTTAGTACATGTCTTTAGGAAAATTTGACCTTATAGAAGGTCTACATTATATTAACGTAATGGAAAATTTTGACAGCACATAGACCCTTCGACTAGTGTAATCACTTAGACGCAGGGTTAAACCTACTTGCAGGGAAGAGTAGCCCCAACGCATACCCATAAACCTAGTTTATAACAAAACGTGAGTAGTTGCAAGCACTACTCAAGGCGGGTGGTATCAGTTGGTTCCTTGCGGGCCTTGAGACGAGGTCGAGGCTCCCTGCAGTTCCGCAATTCGGCGTTCAGCTGCGATCACTCTCTCCTCGAGATCCGCATGCCTTATCTGGTACTCCCTTACCTCTTCCCGAGTGGTGGTAAGGTCCTCGATGAGTTGGTCCATGGGATAGAAGTCTCTTTCCAAGTACTTAGTACGAACATCTGAGGCTTCTACAACAACATTGAGGTCCTGAACTTGATTCGCCACTTCCCTATTCTGGTCCCCAAGGTTCGTGATCTGCTGGATCACGACTGGGAGGGCTCTGTCAGCCGGTCCCCCATGACTGAGGTCGTAGTAACCCCGTTGATCGCCAAATGGTGATCGTTTTCGTTGTTGACGGCTCCATCTCTCGATCACTGTTGCCCAACGGGGCTCGGGCCTGTTGTAGCCAAATCGGTTCGCAGACACCCTGGCGATGTAAGGAGGGTTGATGACTTCCTCCTCCGGCTCCTCCTCTTCTTCTTCGTCCTCTTCGGGGTCTTCTTCAGGCTCCTCCTCGAACACTTCATCGGGATCCTCTTCCGGTTCTGCTTCCAACCAACCACCGTTCCCCTGGTTCGGAAAGTAGGGGTCTCCGGGTAAATGAAATCCTGCTATGTCGTCTGTACGAGAATAGGGGTGTAAGAGGAACATAATGAATCTAGAAATATTGTGCTTAGTTAACATAAAATACTCGTATAGTATTTTAACAGTTGTGTTTGATTCTTAACGTGTTTCTTGTATGGGTATTGGTAAGTTGATAGACTTGTTGTCCACTGTAACTATCCCCCGGCATATACTAGTAACTTCTCAGACGAATATAGTTGATCAGGCTATATTCCTCCCAGACTTGATTGCATATCCCAGGGCATATTCACATTGCACAACTCCTCTATTTTTAACTTTTGTGTTTTCCTTAGAGGTGACACTATACCGGTATGCATGTATGTACTTATACTTTTTCATAAAAATAACGCTTTTATTATTTTTAAAAGTATACTTGTAGGGAAAACCTTTAAATCATAGAATCTTAGTCCCTTTGTGTTTATAGTTGGTATATCTTATGTGGTTTGATATACTATGTTCACTATAAACAATGCTCTGATACCAATCTGTCACACCCCCGAACCAAGGATGGCGGAAACATCTGGGGGTGGAGGACTTCATGTATAGTATCACAACAACGAGTATAATAGTGTTCATAGTAAAAACAACCATCATAAATATAATTGAAAAAGTTACACCATAGTATGAGTTTACATGTTTCAAAATCAATTACATTATGATGACAAAAATGTATAATTTGACGTCTTGCGTCCCATCCTCAAAAGCAGTTGATTACATGTTTCACTGGTTTCCTGAGAATACAAGTAGTTTTGAAAGAGTGTCAACAATTAAGTTGGTGAGTTCATAAGCTTTTGGATGAAATGTTGGAAAAACCTTTGTTTATAAATGTAAATGAATACTCAAGAAAAATCCAATATTTTCCTTATAAAATGTTATGTAGCCTTAAATCCCAAGGTCTAGAGTATGTGCATATTTTGTACTTATATTTTGTTTATAATGGTAATGTGTTTCCAAAGAAAATCCAATATTTTCCTTATACAAATTTGTGTAGTCTTAAATGATGGGTTTTATGCATAAGAACAATCCTATGTGCTCATACAAACCCTAATGCTTGGATCTAGGTTTCTCTATTGTACATGCAATGAATCCAAGACTTACAAACCCTAATCTAGCATACATAATATCAAAATTAACATATAACATCAGATCTAGATGTTTACCTCTTCAAATAGTAGCTTGATTCTTCTTCTCTTGAGCTTAGAATCACAATTGTAATTCCTCTAATGGATCACAAACACCACACAAGCAAGAAGGCAACTTTGAGAGAGAGGAGGATGCTAATTTTCGGCCTAGGTTTTTCTCTTGGGAACAAGTGGCCGAAAATTGCATGCAAGGGTCTCTATTTATACTATAGGCTGCTAGGGTTTCAGTCTAAACCCTAATGGATACCTTGGCCACCAAGTAGCCCAAGGAACCTTCTGGAATAGGGCCCTTGGACGAAAATATGATGATCCTTCATCATAATTTCGTTCCCCCTTAGTCCATTAGGTTTCCCAGCCCAAAACTCAAATATCACACACTTGACAGTTTAAGTCCCTTTATTTAATTAATCGCTTTTAGTCACCAAATTAATTCCTAATTAATTTATGACTAATACTAATTAAATAAATATGATTTCTCCTTTAATATATTATTCTTATAATATATTAATAAACCATAATATCCTCTCTCTTTCCTCAAATTACCTTGTCAAGTTGCTTTGGTGAAGGCAACCCAAAAGGACCATGCATAACCGGGTCAAGTACATACCAAATATAGTTACGGGCTTAGACACTAATCCAACAGTCTCCCACTTGGATAAGTCTAGTAACTATATCTCACATATGACTTCAGGATCTGGTTAGCAATCGTAGCTCTTATACGCTTCTGTCAACTCTGATCAAAATCATGTCCTTCAGATAAGGGATCGTATAATCCTCTGTTCTAGATATCATACCGACAATACTTATTGTCCAGTATTTTGTTTCTCGATCTCTGATTTTTTCGACATAGAATTCAGTTGAACACATCAACCTCATCCTGACGGGGCCCGGCACATAAGTCAACCAAATCATCGACTGGCCAAGATATCGCTTTTATACTCTTAGAATAAAAGGAACAGAAAACTTCGACTTATATGCTTTTATTATCTACTAGCTAAGTTACACACAATAATACGTCTTATAACATCAAGTTACTGATGCGTTTTTCGTATTATCAATGCATAATCAACTAGCAAACAATAACCATATCTCTAGGTTTAAAGATTATATGATATTATCATCTTGCGGTCACTTGTGATAACTTTCATGAAGTGATACTAGCAAGTGCGGGTTTATTCCAATGCTCAAAACATATTTCATAAGCACTCATAAACTTTGTAGCAAACCTTTGCTATGTCCAAAACCTTTTAGACAATCTACAAACAAATTTATGACAATCTTCTTTCATATCTACTTCCAACATATGAGCGATTGTGGACTGTTCGAACAATCTTATTATTCAGGAAGTCAAAACATGCAAAATCGAAACAATAGATAAATAATCAACACAAGACATAAACTTTCTTATAAATAACACACCTTTATTTAATCATCAAATGTTGAATACAAAATTATCCATTACAAGTTTCCTACCTATCTAATCTAAACTAATATCGTCCTTTAGCCCAATGCTCCTAGCGTGCTTCAAATGCTTAACCCTACTCAGTCCCTTCGTAAAGGGGATCTGCTGGGTTATCTTCTGACGATACCCTCTTCACAACGAGGAGTCCCTCTTCTACCCGATGTCTAATAAAATGGTATTTCCTGTCGATATGTCGAGATCTGCCATGATCCCTTGGTTCCTTGGTCAAGGCAACCGCTCCTTCATTATCACAGAAAATTTCCATGTGCTCCTTTATGGATGGCATAACTCCAAGGTCTCCTATGAAGTTCTTCAACCATATAGCCTCCTTTGACGCCTCGCTTGCTGCAATGTACTCTGATTCGCACGTTGAATCAGCTACGGTCGCTTGCTTGGAACTTTTCCAAGTCACTGCTCCTCCATTCAGGGTAAAGACCCAGCCTGACTGCGATCGGTAATTATCCCGATCCGTCTGAAAACTAGCGTCACTGTACCCTCGCACCCTTAAGTTATCACTCCCACCAAGGACTAGAAACCATTCCTTGGTCCTTCGTAGGTACTTAAGAATACTCTTGACAGCAATCCAATGCGCTCTACCAGGGTTCCCTTGATATCTGCTGACCATGCTCAAAGCGAAGGCCACATCAGGGCGAGTATAGGTCATAGCGTACATAATCGAGCCAACTGCGGAAGCGTAAGGAACTCGGCTCATATCAGCTATCTCTGCCTCTGTACTCGGGCTCTAAGTCTTACTCAGTGTGGTATTGCATTGGATTGGCAACTCCCCTTTCTTGGAATTTTCCATACTAAAACGTTTTAGTACCTTTTCCAAGTATGTATCCTGACTGAGTCCTATCAGTCTCTTACTTCTGTTTCTCACTATCCTTATTCCCAGAATATACGCAGCCTCTCTGAGGTCCTTCATAGCAAAACACTTCCCAAGCCAGGACTTGACCTCCTGCAAGGTTGGGATGTCGTTTCCTATGAGCAGTATGTCATCGACATACAATACGAGGAAGCTCACTATACTCCCACTGGCCTTGACATACACACATGACTCATCTTCGTTTCGCAGAAAACCAAACTCTTTGACCTTCTCGTCAAAACAAAGATTCCATCTGCGAGATGCTTGCTTTAATCCATAAATTGATTTCTCAAGCTTGCACACTCTATTTGGATGCTTCGCATCGACAAAACCCTCTGGCTGATTCATGTAAACATTCTCAGCCAACTTCCCATTAAGGAAAGAAGTTTTAACGTCCATCTGCCATATTTCATAGTCATGAAACGTAGCTATTGCGAGCATTACCCTAATAGACTTTATATTGGCAACTGGCGAGAAGGTCTCATCATAGTCAACTCCAGGAGTTTGAGTAAAGCCCTTTGCGACCAATCGCGCTTTATAAGTGTATACTTTCCCATCCATGTCTGTCTTCTTCTTGAAGATCCACTTGCACCCGACTGTCTTACGACCTGGTACATTATCAACCAAATTCCAAACTTGGTTGTCATCCATGGACTGAATCTTGCTGTCCATTGCCTCTTTCCATTTAGCAGACTCTGGGCCTACCATGGCTTCCTTGTAGCTATTAGGTTCGTCCATATTTATTAGTGTACTATCACTAATAAACGTATCCCCGTCAGTAGTAATATGGAAACCATAAAACTGGGGTGGAACAATAACTCTACTCCAACGTCTAAGACGTAAGGACTAGTCATTTGGTTCAACAGGAGTTTCCTCCTCAGGTTGAGCGCCAGTGTTAGAGGTTCCTTCATCTCCTGACTCTTGAAGCTCTTCAAGGTCAATCTGACTCCCACTGTCTCCTTGACTTATGAGTTCTCTCTCTCTGAAAACCCCTCTCCTAGCAACAAAGACAACATTGTCACTTGGTCTATAGAAGAGATAGCCAAAAGACTTATGTGGATAGCCGATGAAATAACACTTCTCACTACGAGGTTCTAGCTTGTCGTGAGTCTCTCGTCTTACGAAAGCTTCACAACCCCAAACCTTTATATGTGCTAACGAGGGAGCTTTCCCTGTCCACATCTCGTGAGGTGTTTTGGCAACCTTCTTGGTGGGAACTAAGTTAAGGATATGGGCGGCAGTCTCTAAGGCATACCCCCAGAATGAGATTGGTAACGAAGCACGAGTCATCATAGAACGAACCATGTCCAACAAGGTTCGATTACATCTCTCAGTCACACCATTCAATTGTGGCGTTCTAGGAGGCGTCAATTGGGAAACTATTCCACATTCTTTTAGATAGTCGTGAAACTCAAGACTTAGGTACTCTCCCCCTCGATCAGATCGAAGCATCTGGATTTTCCTGCCCAGCTGATTCTCCACTTCATTCTTAAACTCTTTGAACTTTTCAAAGGTTTCTGACTTTTGCTTGATCAAGTAGATATATCCATATCTGCTATAATCGTCAGTAAAAGTCACGTAGAAGCGACAAGTGTCCCTTGTGGTGGATCTAAAGGGTCTACATACATCAGTATGTATGAGATCCAATACACCCTCACCCCTTTCACATGTGCCAGTAAAGGGATACTTGGTCATCTTCCCAAGTAAACAAGACTCACACACGTCATCGTCCCTAAGGTCGAATGACTCCAAGACTCCATCCTTTTAGAGTTGGGCTATGCGTTTCATGTTAACATGGCCAAGGCGACAATGCCACAAGCATGCTTTGTCCAAACTTGTGGACGAATCAATATTCAAAACATCATTTCCTAAATTATCTATAATTAACACAGATTCATAAATCCCATTACAAGGTAATGCATTGAAATAAAAGACACCATTCAAATAAGCATTAATAGAACCATTACTATTATCAAACGAATATCTGAAACCTTGTCTAAACAATCCATGAAAAGAAATGATGTTCCTTGCCATATCTGGCGAATAGCAACAATTATTTAAATCTAGCCCTAACCCATTACTCAACACTAACGAATAAACTCTGATCTTGGTGACTGGTGAAGACTTCTTGTTTCCCATGATCAAGTTTATCCTTTCATGCTCCACTTCCCTACATTTTCTTAGCCCCTGCAAATCAGAACAAATGTGGTAACCACATCCAGTATCAAGGACCCATGAAGTAGCAAGTGATGAGTTATTAGATTTAATTAAACACATACCTGCAAAGGTGGGCTTTATCTTCCCATCCTTAATATCCTGCAGATATTTAGGGCAGCTTCGTTTCCAGTGGCCCTTCTGGTGGCAATAGAAGCACTCTGCTTCCTTGGGGTCAGAAGAGGTGTTAGGTCAAAAATATGGTTTATACTTTGCTTTTCTAAACATTTATTGTTTTTATTATTTGGGCCAAAAATAGTATAGGATTAATTGTAGCTTGGATCGAGCATTGGATTATTTGTATTTTGGGCTTGGCCTTAGGTCCATATATATATATATATATATATATATATATATATATATATATATATATATATATATATATATATATATATATATATATATAGGGTGAGGAGTGCATGTGAAGGAAAAACACTAGAGGAGCTTAAGTGTGTGCATTTGAAGGTGTTCTAGAGAGAGAAACTAGAGAGAAGAACAAGTGTGTTTTAGTGTGTGTGAATCTCATGTAAAGGATCATCATTCTATTCATTAAAACATTGAGATTCATATTATTCTTCTTCTCCTTCTCTTCTATTTGATCTGACATCATCCGTTTGATTGGGATTCCGCACCATCAAACGAATCTGATTCATACACAAGCATATTGGGGGCTTACAATTGGTATCAGAGCTTAGATTGTATCACTCATCTTTGTCAGATCTGGAGCCGATTTGATCTTATTTTGGAAAAATTCCTACGTTTTTGGATAGATCTCTGAAAATTAGGGGGGGTTTGTTCTTCGCGTTTTTCATAAAAACGAGTTTTTGATCGAGTTTTGGAGCAAAAATGGTGAAAAACGTCGTTTTTTCGCGATCTGAATATGTGTTTACGGTCTTTGAAGGGTTTACGGTCGCCGGAGTTTACGGCCGGAAACAGTTTACGGTCGGCTCGGCACAGCAGCAGCAAGCTTCGCATCAGCGCTTCAATTAAAAGGGAAACGGAATTGGGGGGTGCCGGGGATCGAACCCGGGACCTCTGGTTGAGCAACACAGCGCTTTACCAACTCGTCTAGCTGACAACTTGCTTCACTCCTTCGAACTTTAATTCATAAAGTGTCCTTTTCGGATCCTAATTTCGCATTTTGACACTTTCAGCCCAAAATTCAATTTCTTTTCATTATAAATTCCAATTTCAACCAAAAATTTAGTGTTTAATTTTTTACTTTTATTTTTGACTTTTTACTTAAAATTTTGACTTTGACTTTTAAAATTTGACCTTTGACTTTAAACTTTGACTTTCTCGTTTAACTTTTAAATTTTCAAATTTAGCTTTTTGGTTTGACTTTTAAGTTTGACTTTTCAAGTTTGACTTTTGAGTTTGACTTTTTAAATTTGACTTTTGAGGTTGACTTTTGAGTTTTTAGTCAAAGGGCATATTTTTTAAAACAATGAGTTCTTCAAACGTTCCAGTCAATAAAGTTTCATGTTCTCAATCTTGTGAAACTACGATTAAATTTCTTCGGGAACAAATTGATTTATTAAAAAGAGAAGCTGAGGACCTGAGATATGAAGGATATCAACTCAGGAAAGGACAGAAACCCCTTAAGGCCCAATTAGAAACAAAAATAAAAGATTTTAAAAGAATTCAGACAGAATACAGTGAAAAATGTGAGCTTTATGATTATGTTAAGAGACAAAATGATGAGTTAATTACCGAGCTTGATACATTAAAAAGACAATTTGAAACTGCAAATTTTGATTTTAGAAAATTTGATGGATCAAGCGAGGTAGTTGCCAACATGATTGATCACTGCATGCAGTTCAAACGAAACCAACAAAAGGGTTTAGGATACGATAGTGTACCTCCTCCTTATAACCATACATATCAGTATCAACCCCTATCCAAAGATGAGATTGCCAACGAACCATTCATGGTTTATGGCAAGTCATATGGTTTCGTTTCAGGAGGATTTATTAATGTTGAAAGTACTAATGTTTCTACTTCCCCTGCAGATCAATCCTTAGATCAGGCAAAGCAAGAAGTTGATGATACATCTTGTGATGCCTTTGATGCTTTTGCATCGGATCATGTTGAGTTAAATTTTTTTGACATATTTGATTATTTGTTTGAAAATACTGATGTTCCTGTTTCTAGCACATCTACTTCATATGCAGGTAAAGTAGCAGAGGATGAGAACAAGGAGAACACCATTAAACAAACCAACATCTCCTTGAACTCTGAATCTGTTGCTTCGAACTCAGTTGCTTCTGATCAACCTGTTGTTGAGAATTACATGCCACCAAATCAAGTTAAACAGAATGCATGCTGCAACTGTGCGTGTGGGAAAAGCAAGAAACAAGGCAAAGATACGCCACCAGGGGCAGGAAGAAACAATTTCCCAGTGAAGAAAAAGACTTGCTTTTACTGTGGAACACCTGGACACATTGCCAGACATTGTCCAAATCGCGCATACGTTCCCTACTACGCACATGGATGGCAAAACGCGCCAAGAGGGAGATATTCCAAAAGAAACCCCTCAAGGTCACGTTCAGACAATGATGACTGGAATGCGCAGAAGAGCAAGAATCAAACTCCAAAGGACAAGAATCAAAATCCCAAAGTCAAGAAGGAAATGCCGGCCAAGAAGCCAAATCCAAGAGATGCTCCCGTGAAGCGAAAATCAAAGACATCTCAACTGTGACATCCGCCTAAAATGGATTCGGGTCAACCCAACCCAATTGGAAATTTAATAAACCCTACTCAAGATTACTTGATGCTAATAGGATCAAAACCCATACAATACGATATAACTTGACGTTAATAGCAACATAGTATTGTACAACGTTATAACTATAATCAAAGTAAATTATGATACCATATTAAAATCAAATCAAAGTATAATGCTCTAATTCAATTAAAAGAATCAAACTTGAATTCTCTAATTAAACTTCAAATCAAAGTAGATTGTAATAATCAAATAATAACCTATCTTTTATAAAACTCCATTTTTATAAACTTTACATTAAATTTTATAAAACTCTATTTTTTATAAACTTTACTTTAAATTTTATAAAACTCTTATATTAATTATGTAAAAGATGCTTGTGTTAGTGCGAAATTATGAAGACCACCAAAAGCAAAAAGATTATTCTCATGGTCTCCCACTCACACCTCCCATCCACTTTCATTTCCTTTTTCTCCCAACACATTATTCTCTTCACCACTTAAATCTTCTCTATTCTTTCTCTCACTCTCAATCTCGAAATTTCCTCCAAGAATACTCATATTCCATCCAAGAACAATATATTATACTCAAATCTTCATCCCTCTTGAAGCATTCATCAAGGTATGTTGTTAAAAGTTTCAAATTCATACAAGAAACAAATTAAATCCACCAAAATATCTAAAACTCATTTTTTGCATAAACCTGATTTTTCTCAGAATACCATCAATAAAATAAGAAGTTCTGGAAATTTTCAGAAAATAACTTATTTTTATTGAATTATCATAATTATTGCAATAAAGTAGGGCAATAATTCACATAAAATACTTGTTGCATTCAATAAACTCTGAGAAAATTCTGGGATGACCTGTATACTGATTAAACATGATATATGAAGTTTCATGCATTTATATTACTGTTTACTATTATTTATGATTTTATTTATTAATTAATAATGAAATATATAAAAAATACTTCCCATAGTCACAAATATCTGAAACTTATACACTGGACTCTACATCATGTTATAAAACTATGGTTAATTTTACAGATTTTGTGAGAATCATTTACTATTTTTCCTGAATTTTGTGTTGTTTAATCATTAAAATATTAAATAAATACTAAAACAGTTCAGAAAAATATACAAATTTTACAGTAATTCATATTGTATGAAATAATGATTTCCTAATAATTTCATAATTTTTCAATACTGTTTACTATTTAAAACTATTTTCCTAAGTATTTAAGCATGTAAAAATGCATTTTAATGATTATTTCATATAAATAATTGTTAAAATCTGTAAATAATTATAATTGGGCAAGTTATTATTTTAATAAGAAATTATTAAAATCTGGCCTAAATTGAAAATATAAATTAATTATGCAAAGTAAGTAATTCAATTTAAAATTCATTTAACAAATAAATACATTAATATTATAATCAAAATGAATTATTGTTAATTCATCTAATATAAGAATATGTGTCTAATTATTTATTAATACTCCATTCTCGTTTAGCAGTTCCTAAACCAAAACTATTAATTATATTAGGTTCTACGCCATTTTGACCCGAATCGTCTATCGTACGACACACGCATTTCGTTTTGGGACTAATGTGAGTAATCTACCCCATATTTTATAATTTTCAATACTTTTGGGGTGTATCATGTGGTTCTAATATGTTTCAACTTCATTTTATTGTTTTATCACAATTGAGACATTGTTGGGACATTTATACGTGAGTCATTAATTGTATAACTATTGTTCGTTTACGCTACATGTACTTGTAGTGCATTATCATTTTTAGTCTAATCTCCATGACTATGCCCGTATTCTTGAGGTACGTTATGGACAATAATAGCGCTATTGGGTTGACCACCCCGCCTTGGGACGCTAAGGTGATTGATCACACGTGGTTGAGTGTGTATGATGATTAGATGCTCCATCCTATATATATTTATATATATACATATGTATATATATAGGGTGAGGACTTATTGTTGTTGTTATCAATTGTTAATCAATTTTTGATTTATAAACCGTTATCTCAAGTACAATTGTTTGGCGACTTCAAAAGAAAACAGATTTCAAATTATAAATGTTTCAACTTCACAATTTTCTCTACTAAAATGTGATTACTCACCAACTCTCGTAGTTGACCTGTTTTTACCCATGATGCAGATTTGAAGAATGGAGAATGATGAAAAATAGGTTGTGCCTTAGAAATCCACAAGACAATTTAAATTTGATGTAATAAATGTGGTTTGCATTTGTATTTGTACTTGTATGTTGTGGATCTTGTTTGCATACTTAGTACTTAATTGAATCTAATCACATTATAACCTAGTTGTCATGAGACTTTGAACAATATATCACGCCTTGATCGATTCCGACAAGGATCGGGGTGTGACAGATTGGTATCAATGCCCTTGACTATAGGGAATTAGGTTAATTGCCTTGACCTAGTCTATAGGCTCTAGGGTCCTCTCGTATGCTAGTTTATAAAATGCACACACAACTGTATGCAATTCGCACTTAGAAAATCCTAGGAATACCTTTGTGTGTTAATTGCTCCCTTATGTGCATACGTATTACTCCTGACACTTATATGTGTGCATACACTTGTGAATATTCTCCACTTTCTCTGAAAATCACACACATACTCAAGTTGTTTAACAAAATGTATATACATATATGTATTCCTTAGAGCTCATAGGAAATTCAAAGTCATCCACTCTAGTTGGGTAGGATCATAGTAATGGACGCGTAGTAACTGGAAGGGGGAGGTGCCGGTAGCCCGAAAGTCCTGACTAGGTAAGCATTCGTATACATCCCAATCAACCGAGGGACCAGTTTGCTTATCTGGGGACCAAAGGCGAGAGTTCCCAAACCTGTAGGCCAAAGCGCGTCATTCACATTACTTTTGAGCCATCAAAATACCCGACCTTATCAAACGTATCCGAAAGGATACACTCCAAAATGGCCAACTCATTGGACTATTAAGTTCCCTAATGGGCCTAGAAGTGGGAAAGAAATGTGAAAACTTAGTTTTGTGGGGGCCCACGCAAGTGCTACATGTTTCACATTTAGTAACCATGGAAAGCCCAAAAGGTGCCCAACACTCCTAACCATGGCCCAACAAGTGTTTTACAATTATTTTACCCAACAATGTCTAAAAACTTTATTTCCATAATCAATTTACAAATAACTCACAAGTCCATATGCGTGTTTCTCGTAGATGGCATT
The DNA here is from genome assembly GCF_052849685.1 of Lactuca virosa. Lineage (NCBI taxonomy): Eukaryota > Viridiplantae > Streptophyta > Magnoliopsida > Asterales > Asteraceae > Lactuca > Lactuca virosa. The sequence continues at coordinate 250,616,696 of NC_136428.1, forward strand.
ACGACCCCCATACGCTGCTCGCAACAACAGAAGGCTAGCTGCCCTGGTCGCCAAGGAGGTAGCAAACGTCATCCCAACAATTGCAACCCAACTTCATTCTCTTCAGCCACAAGCTCCAGCAACAACCCCTCGTTGCTCGTTCAAGCACTTTCGTAACTGCAATCCGCCTTACTTCAAAGGCACCGATGGTGCCACCGCACTCCTCACATGGATTGAAGAAATGGAGAGTACTTTCATCCATAGCGAGTGTCCTGAGGACCTGATGGTCCGTCATGCTACAGGGTGCCTCCTAGGTCATGCTCTCACATGGTGGAACCTAGATAAACGGGCAAAGGGAGAGGTTGTTGCCTTGGGAATGACCTGGTCAAAACTAAAAGAACGCATGATGGAGAAGTTCTGCCCTGACAGCGAATTGCAAACTCTCGAGGATGAATTCTGGAATCTGAAACAGGAGGGAGGCGACAACGCGACCTACACCAATAGATTCCATGATCTCTCGAGACTCCTACCTCACATGGTTCAACCTATGAAAACTGCAATACGCCGCTACATCAAAGGGTTACCACGCCAGATCCGTGATTCGGTGACCAGCAGCAGGCCATCTACCCTAGAATCCGCCATTGAATTAGCAGGTCAACTCAACGAGGACAATGTGAACGATGGTGTCCTCCCACGCAAGGGTTCAAAGATGTCAACTGAAAAGTCGACCCCTGAGACCCCCCTAATTGTCAAGTCCGAGTCCTCCCACCGACATGACAAAAAGAAGCGGAAAAGTCATCACCACAACCATGCTGTTATTACCCCTGCTACTCCTATCACCCAAGTCACCCCACCAGCCCAACCAAATAAAAAGCCGTATACGGGACCTCACCCCCTCTGTAACCACTGTAACTATCACCATATGACCACCAGCCCGTGTCGCCTCTGTACGAATTGTGGTCGCTATGGCCACTTGGCGGACACATGTCGTGCACCAAAAACTCAGCGACCACTCTATCTACCCTCAAATCAGCAAACACAAACCCGATATCCAACTGGAACATGCTTCAACTGTGGTGACCCCACCCATTTCAAAAACGCGTGTCCTAGGTTAGTCAATATCATCAACATCCAAGCCCAGGCAAATCCAACAATGCAGGTTCCAGCTCCCAAAGGCCGAGCCTTTGTCATTACCGCAACCCAAGCAAAGACCGATAACAAGGTCGTAAATGGTACGTTTCTCATAAATAACTGCTACGCGTCAGTACTTTTTGATTCAGGTGCCGATAAAAGTTTTGTGTCTTTGGAATTTGAGCCCATACTTCACACACCTCGCACGATTCTTAATGAGTACTTTACCGTAGAAGTCGCCGATGGAAAATACGTTTCACTCAATGCAGTCATCCAAGATTGCACTTTCGATTTTTCCGGTCATAAATTTTCTGTCAATTTAGTTCCTATGGAACTTGGAAGCTTCGACATCATCGTAGGAATGGATTGGCTATCCCAAAACCATGCTGAAATAGTATGTTACGATAAGTTCATTCGTATTCCTCTCGCCGACGGTCAAAGTCTTCGTATTTATGGCGAGACTCAAATCGAAAAAGCTTAGTCTTATGTCATGTACTCAAGCTCGATCATATCTACGAAAAGAATACATGGCTTTCTTAGCCCATGTGGTGGAAACAAATGTCAAAGAAAAGAAGATTGAAGATATTCCGATAGTACGAGACTTTCCCGACATCTTTCCCGATGACGTATCTGGACTCCCTCCAGTACGTGAGCTAGAGTTCCGCATCGATCTTGTTCCTGAGGCTATTCCCATAGCCAAGTCTCCATATCGGTTGGCTCCAACCGAGATGCAAGAATTGGCAAGTCAGCTCCAAGAACTAACCGATAAGGGATTTATCCGCCCTAGTACTTCACCCTGGGGAGCCCCGGTTCTCTTCATCAAAAAGAAAGATGGTTCGTTTCGTATGTGTATCGATTATCGGGAGTTAAATAAATTAACCATCAAGAACCGATATCCGTTACCTCGGATCGACGACCTTTTTGATCAGCTTCAAGGAGCTTCATGCTTCTCAAAAATTGACCTTCACTCGGGTTATCACCAACTTCGATTACGGGAAGAAGACATCCCCAAAACCGCTTTCCGAACCCGCTATGGTCATTACGAGTTCACCGTTATGCCTTTCGGCCTAACAAATGCCCCTGCCGTATTCATGGACTTGATGAATCGGGTATTTAAACCTTATCTTGACCGTTTCGTTATCGTCTTTATTGATGACATCCTCATTTACTCCAAGACAAGGGCAGAGCATGAAAGACACCTTCGCCTAACTCTCCAAACGTTGCAAGGAAATCGGCTCTACGCCAAATTTTCGAAATGCGAGTTTTGGTTAAATGAGGTACAATTCCTTGGTCATATTGTAAGTGACAAGGGTATTTTAGTCGATCCCGCAAAAGTTGAAGCAGTCCAGAATTGGAAAGCCCCCCGTACCCCCAAGGAAATTCGGTCCTTCCTTGGTTTAGCCGGCTATTACCGGCGTTTCATTTCAAATTTCTCAAAGATTGCTTTACCGCTTACTTCTCTCACTTGCAAGGGTACACCATTTGATTGGGGACCCAAGCAGGAATACGCTTTCCAAATCCTTAAACAAAGTTTGTGTGACGCTCCGATTCTTACACTCCCTGAAGGATCCGAAGATTTCGTGGTATTCTGCGATGCCTCCAATCTCGGTCTAGGTTGTGTTTTGATGCAAAGGGGAAAGGTTATAGCTTACGCATCACGACAACTCAAAATCCACGAAAGGAATTATACGACTCATGATTTGGAGCTCGGTGCCGTGATTTTCGCTCTTAAAATTTGGAGGCATTACCTTTACGGCACTAAATGCGTAATTTTCACCGACCACAAGAGCTTGCAACATATTCTTAATCAAAAGGAACTCAATATGAGGCAAAGACGATGGGTCGAGCTCCTAAATGATTACGAGTGTGAAATACGCTATCATCCGGGCAAGGCAAACGTCGTAGCCGACGCGTTAAGCCGAAAAGAACATGCCCATGCGTTTCATCTAATATGTTCTCCTATCTTGTCCAATCTCAGGGACCGAATTCGAGGAGCCCAACACTCGGCAATTACCGAAAATGACATGCCCACGGGAATTGATGGGGAGTTGGAAACCAAATCTGATGGTATTTTCTATTATCAAGATCGCATCTGGATCCCAGATCGTGACAATCTTCGCATATTCCTGATGGAAGAAATCCATAAAACCCGATATTCCATTCATCCGGGCACTGACAAGATGTATCATGGCCTGAGAACCAATTATTGGTGGTCGGGAATGAAAAAGGATATTGCTTTATTCGTGGCCAAATGTCTTACATGTTCCAGGGTCAAAGTAGAACATCAACGACCCTCTGGACTATTGGTCCAACCAGAAATCCCCAGGTGGAAATGGGAAGCGATCGCCATGGATTTCGTAACCAAACTTCCCCGTACCACAAAAGGACACGACAACATTTGGATAATCATTGACCGTTTGACCAAATCCGCTCATTTCCTTCCCATCCGGGAAAATTTCAAAGTCGAAAAACTTGCTCGGATTTACATCAACGAGATAGTTAGTCGGCATGGCATTCCTCTCAGCATCATTTCAGATCGTGATGGGAGATTTCTCTCTCGGTTTTGGCAATCACTTCAAACAGCCATGGGAACCCGCCTCGATCTCAGTACCGCCTATCATCCTCAGACCGATGGTCAATCTGAGAGGACAATTCAAACACTCGAAGATATGTTGAGGGCGTGTGTCTTGGATTTCGGAGGAAACTGGGACTCTCATTTACCGTTGGTGGAATTCTCCTATAATAATAGTTATCATTCTAGCATCAAGATGCCACCATTTGAGGCATTGTATGGCCGTAAATGCCGATCTCCTATTTGCTGGCATGAAATCGGTGAGTCTCACGTGATTCGCGCAACAGTGGATTCTCCAATCGTTGGTCCTGAGCTTATCCAGGAAACAACCGACAAAATCACTCAGATTCGCGATAACCTTCTCGCAGCTCGTAGCCGACAAAAGAGTTATGCCGACAAGCGATGCAAACCGCTTGAATTTACCGTAGGTGACATGGTCATGTTAAAAGTGTCCCCATGGAAAGGTGTGGTTCGATTTGGACGCAAGGGTAAATTGGCACCACGCTACGTAGGCCCGTTTAAGATCATAAAAAGTCCAATCGTTGGTCCTGAGCTTATCCAGGAAACAACCGACAAAATCACTCAGATTTGCGATAACCTTCTCGCAGCTCGTAGCCGACAAAAGAGTTATGCCGACAAGCGACGCAAACCGCTTGAATTTACCGTAGGTGACATGGTCATGTTAAAAGTGTCCCCATGGAAAGGTGTGGTTCGATTTGGACGCAAGGGTAAATTGGCACCACGCTACGTAGGCCCGTTTAAGATCATAAAAAGGATCGGACCAGTAGCCTACGAGTTGGATCTACCAACAGAGCTTAAGAAAGTTCACCCGGTATTTCATATAGCCAACCTCAAGAAGTGTTTAGCAGACGAGAACCTTCATGTTCCTCTCGAGGATATCCAAATCGACGAGACAATGCAATTTATCGAGAAACCCTTGGAAATTGCTGACCAAAAGGAAAAGCAACTCAAAAGAAGTCGCATTCCCCTGGTTAAGGTCAGGTGGCAGTCGGCACGTGGACCTGAGTATACATGGGAGCGTGAGGATCATATGCGTACCAAATACCCACAACTTTTCTCTTAAGGTACTCTCTTCTTAAATTTCGGGACGAAATTTCCTAAAGTAGGGGAGACTGTGACATCCGCCTAAAATGGATTCGGGTCAACCCAACCCAATTGGAAATTTAATAAACCCTACTCAAGATTACTTGATGCTAATAGGATCAAAACCCATACAATACGATATAACTTGACGTTAATAGCAACATAGTATTGTACAACGTTATAACTATAATCAAAGTAAATTATGATACCATATTAAAATCAAATCAAAGTATAATGCTCTAATTCAATTAAAAGAATCAAACTTGAATTCTCTAATTAAACTTCAAATCAAAGTAGATTGTAATAATCAAATAATAACCTATCTTTTATAAAACTCCATTTTTATAAACTTTACATTAAATTTTATAAAACTCTATTTTTTATAAACTTTACTTTAAATTTTATAAAACTCTTATATTAATTATGTAAAAGATGCTTGTGTTAGTGCGAAATTATGAAGACCACCAAAAGCAAAAAGATTATTCTCATGGTCTCCCACTCACACCTCCCATCCACTTTCATTTCCTTTTTCTCCCAACACATTATTCTCTTCACCACTTAAATCTTCTCTATTCTTTCTCTCACTCTCAATCTCGAAATTTCCTCCAAGAATACTCATATTCCATCCAAGAACAATATATTATACTCAAATCTTCATCCCTCTTGAAGCATTCATCAAGGTATGTTGTTAAAAGTTTCAAATTCATACAAGAAACAAATTAAATCCACCAAAATATCTAAAACTCATTTTTTGCATAAACCTGATTTTTCTCAGAATACCATCAATAAAATAAGAAGTTCTGGAAATTTTCAGAAAATAACTTATTTTTATTGAATTATCATAATTATTGCAATAAAGTAGGGCAATAATTCACATAAAATACTTGTTGCATTCAATAAACTCTGAGAAAATTCTGGGATGACCTGTATACTGATTAAACATGATATATGAAGTTTCATGCATTTATATTACTGTTTACTATTATTTATGATTTTATTTATTAATTAATAATGAAATATATAAAAAATACTTCCCATAGTCACAAATATCTGAAACTTATACACTGGACTCTACATCATGTTATAAAACTATGGTTAATTTTACAGATTTTGTGAGAATCATTTACTATTTTTCCTGAATTTTGTGTTGTTTAATCATTAAAATATTAAATAAATACTAAAACAGTTCAGAAAAATATACAAATTTTACAGTAATTCATATTGTATGAAATAATGATTTTCTAATAATTTCATAATTTTTCAATACTGTTTACTATTTAAAACTATTTTCCTAAGTATTTAAGCATGTAAAAATGCATTTTAATGATTATTTCATATAAATAATTGTTAAAATCTGTAAATAATTATAATTGGGCAAGTTATTATTTTAATAAGAAATTATTAAAATCTGGCCTAAATTGAAAATATAAATTAATTATGCAAAGTAAGTAATTCAATTTAAAATTCATTTAACAAATAAATACATTAATATTATAATCAAAATGAATTATTGTTAATTCATCTAATATAAGAATATGTGTCTAATTATTTATTAATACTCCATTCTCGTTTAGCAGTTCCTAAACCAAAACTATTAATTATATTAGGTTCTACGCCATTTTGACCCGAATCGTCTATCGTACGACACACGCATTTCGTTTTGGGACTAATGTGAGTAATCTACCCCATATTTTATAATTTTCAATACTTTTGGGGTGTATCATGTGGTTCTAATATGTTCCAACTTCATTTTATTGTTTTATCACAATTGAGACATTGTTGGGACATTTATACGTGAGTCATTAATTGTATAACTATTGTTCGTTTACGCTACATGTACTTGTAGTGCATTATCATTTTTAGTCTAATCTCCATGACTATGCCCGTATTCTTGAGGTACGTTATGGAAAATAATAGCGCTATTGGGTTGACCACCCCGCCTTGGGACGCTAAGGTGATTGATCACACGTGGTTGAGTGTGTATGATGATTAGATGCTCCATCCTATATATATATTATATATATATATATATATATATATATATATATATATATATATATATATATATATATATATATATATATATATATAGGGTGAGGACTTATTGTTGTTGTTATCAATTGTTAATCAATTTTTGATTTATAAACCGTTATCTCAAGTACAATTGTTTGGCGACTTCAAAAGAAAACAGATTTCAAATTATAAATGTTTGAACTTCATAATTTTCTCTACTAAAATTTGATTACTCACCAACTCTCGTAGTTGACCTGTTTTTACCCATGATGCAGATTTGAAGAATGAAGAATGATGAAAAATAGGTTGTGCCTTAGAAATCCACAAGACAATTTAAATTTGATGTAATAAATGTGGTTTGCATTTGTATTTGTACTTGTATGTTGTGGATCTTGTTTGCATACTTAGTACTTAATTGAATCTAATCACATTATAACCTAGTTGTCATGAGACTTTGAACAATATATCACGCCTTGATCGATTCCGACAAGGATCGGGGTGTGACACTCAACGGCCGACATCAAGTTCAAAATCAAGTACTGAGCCACCCATCAGATCGAAAAAGAAATGGGTTAAACCCAACTACAAATGGGTTCCAAAGGCTCACTCTCCCAAATCAACTAATGACTCTAATATTTCTTCATCTTCTGTTTGTGATAAACAGGATATGTCATGGGAGAGAGTACCGTGCAAGGATGACAAAGGTCGACCCAGTTTCAAAATGGACTGGGTTCCAAAGACCAACTGATCCCGCTCTGTGTCGGAGCAGCTATGGAGGCATATCATCAGACTTCGGTTTGTTGGTAGTGGCTGTTCCTGGCACATGATAGGAGACATCTCTCAACTGTACAACACTCAGAACATTGTTTGGGAGTATGTGTCCTTTTCGGGAAAGGAAGAAAGGAAGAGATCACAAACGGGGTTAGTGCTTAATGACATGAAGAATTTTCGGATCTGTTCTGAGATTACGCGTGCTGTTCTCAGACCTTCTGGATGCAAATTCAATCGGTGACTTACGGTTTGAGTTTTCCTCTCTATACTCCTGAGTTTTTCTTAAGCTGATTCGCTTTAAAGACTAATTTTTGCTTTAGGATAGTTTAAATTTGTGCATTTACTTTCGTTTCTCTCCTATGCACAAATTTAGGGGGAGAAATAAAAACAAAACAAAAATTTTAAAATTTTAAAAAATCCAAAAACATTAGAAAATCAGAAAATCAAAAATATAGTGTTAATGAAATGTGCTTGAGGGAGATGTTTTGGGAAGTGATATAATCATGTGATAACAGACAATCTGAATCTGTGTAAGGGACTAAATCTGAATTGTCTAGGCTCTGTGTTCGATGCGCTGGTAGGCACGAGAGATTAAAATGGACTTGACTACGCTTGGTGAACTTAAGGAATCTAGACACTTGAAAAATCTTGACCTAGATAGATCCATTTAGCCTAACAATACGACGCTCAGATAGGTTGAGCAGGGAGATATACATCATAATCCACCGGTCACATTAAAGTTATCCGTATCTAGAACTGTGGTTTAACTCTTCCTCGATGTACAGACTTTGTCCTTAATTCCGGTATTTATGGGGCGACTGGGGAATTCCGATAAAGTAGGTCTGTAGAAAATTATTTTCTTGCTTTCCTTCTGTTAGTCATATGTTGCCTCCTCTGCGTGATTGAAATACATCCGACCTGGACTGCAACATATGCAACTCTATTTCTATGTATCTTTTATCTATTCAATTCTTCCTTCCTGTTAGCCATATGTTGTCTCCTTTGCGTGATTAACCATCCGACCTGGTACACAGCATATGCACCATTCTACTTCTCAATTCCTCTAAATCTGGTTAGTCATATGTTTCACCCTCTGCGTGATTGGAAGAGATCCGACCTGGGTGTATAGAATATGCATTCTAAATCTAACTTCTCTCATAATAATTGTCTGCTCACCTAAAGTAAGGAGTACTTTGGAAGTTCCTGATTATTGGGGTATGTCAGGAAGCGGGAAACATGTTCTAGTACATTTAAAATTGAACAATCACTAGGTTGTCTGTAGATATCGCTGCTCAATTTAGGTGGACAACAATATCTTTGGTCGTCGTCAGCTGAATGGTCCTTAAGGAATATTATCTAGGAACTTAGGATCACATTGTCTTGTCACTTATAGTATGTCCTAATTTTGTCACAATCTCTCATGTTTAAGTGGAACACAATACCGGCGATCAACCAGATAAAGACGTGAAGATAGACGGTACCGACAAGTGGAGTAAGGCTGTCTAACAACTTTGATCCCAAATCACTCTTAAAGTTAGATATCATTTTTATTTTTGTTAAATTTGTTCATAGTTTCCTTCTAATTTAAATATTATGGGAGAATTAAAAAAAAATTAAAAAAAATCAAACAAAAATCAGAAAATTAAAAATCCAAAAATAGTGTTATTTCTGTTTTATTTCTTTTTCAGAAAATATGAAAAATCCAAAAATATTGTGTGCTAAATTTTTCTTTTAGTTTTGTTTTGTCTTGAATAGTGAATTCAGGTAAAGATGAAACTCATGGAGTTTGTGTTGAAGATTTCTGAGCCAAGGCTTCATCCGTGATCATCGAAGAATTCTCATTCGAAGGAGCAAGAAATGAAGATTATTCTTTCGACATTCAATATTTCAACCCCAAAAGCAAGGTGAAGCTGCAATTGAAGATTATATGACGGATTGCATTGAAGCCTCCTCAATCAGTCCGCTGCTATCTTGAACTTGCTGAAGTGATCCTGAAGATTAGTTCTCTCTGATGTTCTCTCTGAAGATTCTCAAACTGAAAGCATTATCTTTCAAGAATCAGTACAAAAAGCCTCCTCACCCAATGTGCGTTCAATGTCAAATTCTGAAGAAAAGCCCAACTGCTCAAGATGAAGTCATTCATTGAAGATTCATCAAGTTCATCTTGAAGTTGTGAAGAATTTGAAGATTAAAGTTGAAGCCAAAGCTCCCAATGAAGATTAACAAGAAAAGCCAGCTACTTTTTAGGGGGAACTTGTTGGGTCATTGAAGAAAAGAAAAGAAAGCTATAAACCAAGGGGGAGATTGTTGGGTCAAAAATATGGTTTATACTTTGCTTTTCTAAGCATTTATTGTTTTTATTATTTGGGCCAAAAATAGTATAGGATTGATTGTAGCTTGGACCGAGCATTGGATTATTTGTATTTTGGGCTTGGGCTTAGGTCCATATATATATATATATAGGGTGAGGAGTGCATGTGAAGGAAAAACACTAGAGGAGCTTAAGTGTGTGCATTTGAAGGTGTTCTAGAGAGAGAAACTAGAGAGAAGAACAAGTGTGTTTTAGTGTGTGTGAATCTCATGTAAAGGATCATCATTTTATTCATTAAAACATTGAGATTCATATTATTCTTCTTCTCCTTCTCTTCTATTTGATCTGACATCATCCGTTTGATTGGGATTCCGCACCATCAAACGGATTTGATTGATACACAAGCATATTGGGGACTTACAAGAGGGCTTAGCAGAACCTGCTTTGGTCCCACTAGAAGAGGAACCATCTTGGGTCTTACCCTTATGGTGGCTCTTAGAAGGAGCCTTCCTCTTCTTTCCCTTTCCTTGGCCAATTGCCAACACAGGAGCAGCTACAGTAGAGGATGATGCAATAGATTTTTCCTTGAGGTTGCTCTCAGCTGTCCTCAGGAGCCCTTGAAGTTTACTCAGGGTGACCTCTTCCTTGTTCATATGGTAAGTCATTCTGAACTGGTTGTAGTAGGAAGGCAAGGAGTGGAGGATGATGTCGATATCCAAATCCTCATCAAACTTAACATTAAGTTTGAGAAGACGATCAACATACCTTTGCATTCTTTGCAAATGAGCAGTTAGGGATTCTCCACTCCCCATCCTAGCGGTGATCATGTTGGTAATGATCTCATAGCGCTCTTGCCTTGCGCTCTGGTGGTACCTGTCCAGCAAATCTTGATGCATCTCATATGGATACATGTCCTCATAGGACTTTTGGAGTTCTAGGTTCATGGTGGCCAGCATGATGCAATGAACTTTCGTCGCATCACGCTCATGGGCCTCAAAGGCGGCCATCTCTTCAGGAGTAGCTTCTTCTGGGTTGATCTTTTCTAGTTTCTCATCAAGGACATATTCTTTGTCCTCGTAGCGAGTTATCATGCGAATGTATCTCATTCACTCGTTGAATTTCGACCCATCAAATGTCACCATTTGACACAGGTTCATCAACGAGAATGACCCAGAAGTGTTGTTGTTTGCGTTTGTGTTAGACATCTGAAATAGAAAGAAAGGTTTGATTAGAAATGAATCCCTAATTAAACACCCAAATGAGAAATTAGGGCTAGGATCCAACAACATTATTTACAACTTAGAAAAGGGATGCCGTAATCTAAAAGTAAATAATTTGAAGGTAATTGAATGAAGATTCACTAATTTTCACCACGAAAAACGAAAAGAGATTAAGTTTTAAATGTATTTGAAAATTCCTAGATTTCTTTTTGAGATTCATTGAACATTTCAATAGCATGTTTAAATCTCGATATGCACTTCAAATTTGCGACTGGGATGCCGAGGATCGCAAACAAGTTGTGAATAACCATGCGAATCAACATGGTGCACCCAATGTCTCTATCACCTAATCAATGTGCCGGTTAGCCACGCACGCTCCATTGATCTATGATAAACATCGAGCCACCCTTTGTCACCAATGTCAATCCCAAATTAGTGTGCCGGTTAGCCACGCACGCTCCACTAACGTTTGACAGTGGTACAAAGTGTAATTCCATGGAATAGCATCATTTTCACATTTTACCCTAAAGTAACTAAGATTGGGAATTTATAAAACAATGTAGTTACTTTAATATTTCCATTATACTTATAATGAGGAATTAAGTGCCCTATCCTATCCGTTCGGCTAATGACCCTCCACCAGTCAAGCAAGCGGTAGGTGTGAGTGTACACCCATTAAGCGCCATTTTATAAGCAGCAACCTTATACCCACCTTATAGACTGGCTTCGTGAATGAGGCCTACTAGCGATAAGACTAGCTTATTCTTATACATATATATATATATATATATATATATATATATATATATATATATATATATATATATTAATCTTGTAATAGATAGAGTATAAGATTGAATTTTAAACTTGTAAAATTCTAAGGGTTGAAATTTAAATTTTTCAAAATTAAACTTTTAATCAAAAATTAAATTTCAAAACTTGAGGGCAAGTTTTGAACTTTTCAAAACACAAGGGATCAAATAACAAATAATATAAATCAAACAGTTAATTTAGTGATTATCTATATTTGACCTAATTCAATTTCTTGCAAGATAAGTTACCCAATTAATTCAAATAATCAATTTTAATCATATAAGGAATTTATTATCTAATCAATTGGTAATTATCTTGTGTTTTGGCAAGGATAATCTTTCAATAACAATAAAATTCGAATTTTATCAGTTAAAAACATATAAGGCAATTATTCTTCACCAAAACAGTAAGAAATCCCGAGATATCCTCTGTCTGAGTCCCAAACTCGCCGAGTAGCAATCTGAACTCACCGAGTAGGGCCAACTCGCCGAGTCCAGATACTGACTCGCCGAGTTGGTTCGGGTAGAGGCAAGAAAATTGTTTTTCAGCAAGAATTCGACAATTGCATCACATACAACAGAAACCAATCAAGGCTCTGATACCACTGATGGGTTTTATGCATAACAACAATCCTATGTGCTCATACAAACCCTAATGCTTGGATCTAGGTTTCTCTATTGTACATGCAATGAATCCAAGACTTACAAACCCTAATCTAGCATACATAATATAAAAATTAACATATAACATCAGATCTAGATGTTTACCTCTTCAAATAGTAGCTTGAATCTTCTTCTCTTGAGCTTAGAATCACAATTGTAATTCCTCTAATGGATCACAAACACCACACAAGCAAGAAGGCAACTTTGAGAGAGAGGAGGATGCTAATTTTCGGCCTAGGGTTTTCTCTTGGGAACAAGTGGCCGAAAATTGCATGCAAGGGTCTCTATTTATACTATAGGCTGCTAGGGTTTCAGTCTAAACCCTAATGGATACCTTGGCCACCAAGTAGCCCAAGGAACCTTCTGGAATAGGGCCCTTGGACGAAAATATGATGATCCCTATGACTTTTGTCACCCGTAGACCTGCAGCTCCCGATGTAGCTAGCAGCAAGATGTGGGGTGTCAATCCCAATATAGATCTATACACAATTATCACGCTCTCCCTACAAGAGATTCTGGTTATAACTTACAAGAATTTTTAACCCGTACTCTAAGAGTATAATTGAAGAATTGTCTCACAACTTACGTTAACGAGTTTACGTGTAGTGTGCGAGTAAAACCTTTTGTATGGTGGAATTGAATTCCCTTTATATGATAAGTTTGTAGTGTGAATTCCATAAACTATATCTATAAAAGTTTATTATGCATGTTTAAGTGAATGAAAACCTTTAACAATGAATAACCTTTTCTGAATATAATGTTAAAGTAACAAGAATATGCATTCAACGTATAGAAACCTAGTGATAAACACTTTGCCCAACATGTTACAAAGTGTGTTAAAACAGTGAGCTGTTAAACTTGCTTTACACTTTCCTACACTGTTTTACGAAAATCATATAAAACTCATACGGAGTCGTAAACTAAATCCGTAAACTCTAAGAGTTTAGAAATTGTGTCTTGTTTATTCATAATTTTTATTATGATTTTTAGAAATCTCTAACTTGTGTGAAATTGTTCATATTCACAGACTGGTCCGAATTCGTTTCTGTAATGACAGGAAGTTTTGTAAAAATCGCCATAAATTGTAGAAAAATCGTATGGAGATGTGCAAGTAGTCATTTTAAAGGTATGAACCAGAACTATTTGCATATTAAACAGTTTTGAAAGATCTTAAGTTTAAGATGGTAAAAACAGTCCATGAATAGAACTCAACTTTTCTGTTGAAAGATGATGTTTGAGTTTAGTTAAGTTTTTGGTGTTTTAACTTGTACTCTCCCCCTAAAACTTGAAGAAAACATGAAAATGTGGGCGTATGAACTCACCTTGAGTGGTTTCTTAGGATGGATGTTGAAGGAAAGGAGTTTCCAAGTCAAGAACACTTGGGAGATGCTTGAAGGCTTGAAGATCTAAGAACAAATATGTCGATATTTGTGTAAGAATTCCATGATTTTAGTGAAGTTGTGTAGAATGTTTATGTGTAGGAAGGAAAACTTACCAACAACAAGGGAAGGACTTGGGTCTCCTGGAGGAACTCGAGTTTCTAGAGAGAATATAAGAGGAAGTAAAAGTGTATCTTGGGAGGAGGAGAGTGGGGTTTTATAGGTGGAAGAGTGAGGGATTAGAGAGTGAGCTGATGGAAGAGATTTGATGGAGGTATGGGAAGATCTCGAATTGACTAGAGTAAGGTGGGAATAGTGACATGAAGTGGTCATGGAGTGGGTGGGTGGTTGGTGTCATAGATTCTTGACAAAGTCAACACTCCAAAGCCATACCTTGTACAAGATTTTGTCCAAATATATGATTTTCCCTCAAATATATGATTAAATTATGGGTCTATGGAGTTTAATATATTAAAATATGGTTTTGGGTGAAAAATCCCCGTCGAAATCATGACAAACGAGCTTAAAAGACGAATCTAGTCGAAAACCGGGAAAGAGGAGCGAACTTGCGAGACCAGACCGAAGGTTCGGTCCTATAGAGTGAGAACCGAAGGTAGGTTCGGTCCTAAGCCTTGCACGCGAACTCAGTCAGGAGGGGACCGAAGGTGAATTGGACTGAAATAGACCGAAAGGGCTTATCCGAACCGAAAGTGAGTTCGGTTCCTTGGAGCATGCAAAGGCAAGACAGATCAAGCGAAAGTGGCTTCGGCCCGAAAGTCCGATCCGGACCAAAAGCGAAATGGAGCGAAGGTACCCGAAAGCGAAATGGACCGAAGGCTTGGTTCATTTCGGTCCTAAAGAGGTTTCGGTTCTTTTAAGAGGTTTCGGTCCTCAAGAGGGTTCGGTCCTTTAAGAGGGTTCGGTTCCTTAAGGCTGTTTCTCCATTTATCTTCCCGTTTCGAGTTGTTTTCGAATAAATTAAGGGTCGGGATGCCCCGAGTGAATATAAAAAGTTGAAAGAGATTTTGAGAGAGATTTGGGAGATATATATATATATATATATATATATATATATATATATATATATATATATATATATATATAGCGAGAGAGATTGAGAGAGACTTTGTATGTGACCTTTGCGAGCGTTTAACTTCGAAACGCAAGGTTTGTAAACCCCATTTTGCCTTGTTATGAGTGTTATACGCTCCTGTAAGGTACGTATTAATGATTAATCGAGTAGTTACATCATTTTATTCTGATTAGGATCTAGGTTTTTCTAAACACGTGATATCCCAAAATGAGAATTTTCATTAAAATAGTAAGTTGTACAATGCTAAGCATAAGCAGACCCTAATATACGAAGGTTAATTGAGTTGACCGGTTTGACTTGTTGACTTTATTTGACTTTGACTTGACTAGAAATTGACGGTTGTCACACTGACAACGAACCACCACGGGTAGCCACTCCGGCCATCGGCAACCACCTTTGGCCACTGTAGCACCCCCTCCGCCGCCATTATCGACCACCAAACCACTGCTGCTAACCTCTGACCACCCATACCACCGCCGAACACCGCTCTTCGTCCGCCAGTAGTAGTGACACTACCCTATTCCGGAGAACCTCAACAAATTTTCCGGCCAATATTCACTTTCCGGCGAGACACTATTCATTTTCCGGCGAAGCACTATTCCAACGATATTTTCCGGCGACTTTTCCTGGCTTCTCTCTTTAGTCTTTTATTAAAGCTACACAATCATCACAGTGAGTTTCACGACCCCATTTCTTACGTTTTAAAATTTCGGGGGAGAGTACATATCAAAATGATTATAAACTTATGTTTATTTCAAAACTTATGCTTATGCTTACAAACTTATGCATGCGGATATATCTTGTTGAACTTATGCTTACAAAACTTATGCACGTGATTATATGTTGTTAATGTAACAACGTAAATTTTCAAAACAATTTTTCATTTTTAAATCACATTTTCAATCATCAAAAACAATATCAAACATACTGTATCCAATGTCATCATAACAAACAAATCCCAGAATCTCAAAACATAATCTCTATGAGTGTGTACGAATCATGCCGGCGCCTTCCCACGATCCTCACTAGTACCTGAAACACATAACACAACAACTGTAAGCATAAATGCTTAGTGAGTTCCCCAAAATACCACATACAACACATACGCCTTTCCAAGCCATAACTCTGTGGGATCTTCCGATCCAAATGTCTCAGGGAACTTCCGTCCCGAATCCCGGTAGACCTTCTGGTCCTACCCGTATCGACCTTCCGGTCCGTAACCTCTTGACCTTCCGGTCCATATCATCTTGACCTTCCAGTCCTTATCATACATAACATACATAACACATACATATCACATAACAACATACAGCTCATACATCTCATAGCATATAAGACCTTCCGGTCACACATAGGTACCCTTCCAGGTACAGTGTAGTGAGAAGACTCGCCTCAATGTAGTCGGATAAACTCTCGTGCTCAACGTCCCAACCTAGCCTCCTCCTATTATTCAAATAACATCCCCGATCAATATTCTCTCATAGTCTCATCTCTAAAGATTGGGTAGAAGGTCATTCTACCCCTCTCTGAACTCTCTTGAATCAGTCTTTACCAGAACCCTAAGGGCAACGAAAGTCAACGGTCAAACTTTGACCCGACTCGTCGAGTGCACATGGGCGACTCGGCGAGTCCATGCGGGTCCTCTGAATCCTTCTAGCCTCTCTTGGCTCGTCGAGTCATCCTTCCACTCGACGGGTTCCTCCTGTCACGAATCGCAGGGCAACCCCGACTCGACTCGTCAAGTCCACTTATGAACTCGGCGAGTTGCTTCCATGTTCATACTCAAATGACCTTCTAAGGTCAGATCTACTTCTCTAATCTATAGATCTGACCTTCCCAAGCATGATAATCACGTAAAGGTCAAATCTTGGTACACATGCAACACACCCAAAGCTTCTTTTGGTGAAATAACCTCTAAAATGGCCTCCTAGGCTCATAAATCAAAAGGTATGGCATAAAGCAGAGTGGTAAGGACTCTCTGGACCTCTTAAGGTCCAGATCTATGAACCAACTCGCCTTGGGACCTCACATACTCAAGATTCAACTAAAAGAGGCATAAAGAAAACCCTAGATTTCACTAAAATCATAATAAACACGAGAATGGCACAGATTGTTACCTCCAACAGCTTCCTCTGATCAAATAGAAGTGGATCCAAGCTCCTCAACCCGCCTAGCTTGTTCTACCTCCTTCCTTCTTGCTAAAACACACAAGAAATGGTGAATTAGCCTTCCTCTTGCTCCACAAACGATATCTCTGCTCTCTAGGGTTTCTCAGGGGTGAAGTGGCCGCAAATGGAGGCCATAAAGGCCTTTAAATAGGGCACAGACCCCGATAATTAGGGTTTCAATTTACAGCGTGGACTCGTCGAGTCCACCCTTCCGACTCGTCGAGTCCGTTCATTAATCCAGTCAGCAAACACGGTCCTACTCGACGAGTCTACGCCTCAACTCGTCGAGTCCCTCTCTTTTACTCATAAAATAAATGATCAAACATAATACCTGGAAATCCGGATGTTACAATTCTCCCCCACTAGAATCAGACTTCGCCCTCGAAGTCTTGCTCTGCAAACAACTCTGGATGCTGCTCCCGCATCTCCAACTCCGGCTCCCAAGTCAGCTCGGACCCTTTCCGATGTTGCCACTGGACCTGCACCAGGGACACCTCTTTGTTCCTCAGAACCTTGATCTTCCGATCCCGGATTGCGACTGGCCTCTCCGCATAATTCAGGCTCGCATCCACCTGAATATCCTCCAGAGGCACCACCGCCGACTCGTCGGCTATACACTTCCGCAACTGAGATACGTGGAAGGTATCATGAATCTGGCTCAACTCCGCAGGTAGCTCCAACCGATATGCTACCCTTCCCACCCTCGCGGTCACCCTGAACGGCCCAAAATATACCGGGGCCCCAGCTTGCCCCTCTTCCTGAATCGAATCACTCCTTTCCAAGGAGACACTTTCAGGAGTACGAAGTCTCCCACCTGGAACTCAAGCTCGGATCGTCGCCTATCCGCATAACTCTTCTGGCGCCTCTGAGCCGTCAACAACCTCTGTCTAACCTGTTGTATCTGCTCGGTCGTCTGAAGCACTATCTCAGTGCTACCCATCACGCGCTGCCCTACCTCTCCCCAGCAAATGGGAGTCCGACATCTCCTACCATACAACAACTTGAAGGGAGGCATACCAATACTCTAATGGTGGCTGTTGTTATAAGAAAACTCAGCCAACGGCAGATACGTGTCCCAACTTCCCCCGAATTCCAACACATATGCTCGAAGCATGTCCTCGAGCGTCTGAATCGTCCGCTCACTCTGTCCGTCCATCTGGGGGTGGTAAGCGGTACTGAAATGCAGCCTCGTACCCAACTCCTCATGGAACTTCTTCCAGAACCTGGAAGTGAAACGTACATCTCGGTCTGACACAATCGAGATCGGTACTCCACGCTGCGATACCACCTCCCTCACATACAACTCTGCCAATCTCTCTGCAGAAGAGCTCTCACTGATAGCAAGGAAGTGAGCGCTCTTCGTCAGCCGGTCGACAATCACCCAAATCGCATCGACACCCCTCGTGGTCCATGGCAATTTAGTGATAAAATCCATGGAAATCTGTTCTCACTTCCACTGGGGAACCTCAAGTGGCTGCAACTTGCCGTGCGGACGCTGGTGCTCAGCCTTAACCCTGCGACAGGTCAAGCACCTCTCAACAAACCATGCTACATCCCTCTTCATACAGGGCCACCAGTAATCTTTCTTCAGATCCAAATACATCTTAGTGGCCCCGGGATGGATCGAGAACCTCGATCGGTGCGCCTCCTCCATCAAAGTGGTGCGCGCCCCGCCTGCATTCGGCACCCAAATCCGACCCTGAAAGGTCATAAGCCCGCGACTATCGGTAACGAACTCAGGTACCTGACCAATCACCCGCTCTCTCTTGCGGTTCTCCGGTCTCACGGCCTCTGCCTGGGCCTCCCGAATGGTGTCCAAAACCGGAGTCATCACTGTCAGTCGCATACAAATGTCTCGAATCGGGGCGCTCTCCGCCCTACGGCTCAGGGCATCAGCTACAACATTAGCTTTGCCCGGATGATACAGGATCTCACAATCGTAATCCTTTACCACGTCCAACCATCTCCTCTGGCGCATATTCAAATTGGGCTGATCCATCAAATACTTCAAGCTCTTGTGGTCCATGTATATGGTACACCGAACCCCATATAAGTAGTGACGCCAGATCTTGAGGGCGAACACCACTGCCCCCAACTCCAGATCGTGAGTGGGATACCTTGTCTCATGAGGCTCCAGCTGCCTCGATGCATACGCTATCACATGCCCCCTCTGCATAAGTATTGCACCCAACCCCGATATCGATGCGTCACAATACACCACAAAATCCTCCATCCCTTCCGGGAGGGCAACACCGGGGCCTCGCATAATCTCTGGCGAAGTGTCTCAAATGAGGTCTGCTGCTCCGGACCCCACGAAAAAGCAACACCCTTCCGGGTCAACCTGGTGAGAGGCACGGCGATCTTGGAGAAATCCCTAATAAATCTCCGATAATAGCCGGCCAATCCTAGAAAACTCCTGATCTCGGTGGGTGATCTCGGAACCTCCCACCTCATAACCGCCTCAATCTTGGCCGGATCGACCAAAATCCCATTCTGGTTGACGAGATGCCCCAAGAACTGGACCTCCCGTAACCAGAACTCGCACTTGGAGAATTTGGCATAAAGCCTCTCCGATCTCAATACCCCGAGAATCTCTCTCAGATGCTCCTCGTGCTGCTCTCTAGATCTCGAATACACCAAAATATCATCAATGAACACGATCACCGAACGATCCAACATCGGCCTACACACCTTGTTCATGAGATCCATGAACGCTGTCGGTGCATTGGTGAGCCCGAAAGGCATCACCACGAACTCGTAATGCCCATAACGAGTCTTGAACGCCGTCTTTTGGATATCCTCATCATGCACTCTCATCTGATGATATCCAGACATCAGATCAATCTTGGAGAACCAAGACGCTCCCTGTAACTGATCGAACAAATCGTCGATCCTCGCTAATGGGTAACGGTTCTTGACCGTCAACTTGTTCAACTCCCGGTAATCAATGCACATCCGGTGTGAACCATCCTTTTTCTTGACAAAAAGGATCGGCGCTCCCCAAGGGGAACTACTCGGTCTAATAAACCCCTTCCCCAGCAGCTCTTGAAGTTGCGAGGATAACTCCTGCATCTCTGGCGGCGCAAGGCGATAAGGCGCCTTGGCGATAGGCGCTGCCCCCGGAACCAAATCGATGCGGAACTCTACCTGCCTCTCGGGAGGCACACCCGGCAACTCCTCGCGAAAAACATACGTGAACTCACGCACTATCAGAACGTCATTCATCGAACTTAGCCTCCCAGCGGCCACTCGTGTGTCCATCACATAGGCTACAAACCCGCTGCAGCCCTGCTGTCAACTCTGTCTCGCTTTGGCAGCCGAACAAAACGTTGTCCCACATCGAGTACCCTCGCCGTACACCGTAAGTACTCCCCCACTAAGGTCTCGTATCGTCACCAACTGTCGCTCGCAGTCTATAACAGCCCTAAATCGGCTCAACCAATCCATGCCCACTATGACACATACGTCGCCCATTGCAATCGGGACTAGATCTATCGGGAACTCGACACCGAAGATATCGAGTACACATCCTCGAACCACTTCCGTAGCATACACCGCTCGCTCGTAAGCTATAGAAACTCACAGAGGTCGACTCAACGCCTCTCTTCGGATACTGGTGTGCTGACTAAACGCTAAGGAAACAAATGACCGACTCGCACCCGAGTCAAATAACACCAAAGCAGGTACGAAATTCACAAGAAAAGTACCTACGCATATCATAATATAAGCACAACACCTCAAACTCAGCATAAATAAATGAAAGAATACATACCAGCCACGACATCGGGCGCTGCGCAGACCTCCTCCGCTGTCAACTGGAAGGCTCTCCCGCGAGCCTTCGGTGCCTCGGCCTTCACTGGCCGAACCTCAGTAGCTCGCACGGCGGCAGGGGCAGATCCCTGCGGTGCTCCCTGTGCTGTCCCCCGCAGCTGCGGACACTCGGCCTTCCGATGGCCCGTCTGGTTGCAATGAAAACAAACCATGAACCCCTTAGGGCAATCCTTGGCTATGTGCCCCTCCTTGCCACATTTGTAGCAAGCACCCGATCGACAAACCCCGTCATGTCCCTTGTCGCACTTTCCGCAAGTGCGGCCCTTCTGGCCTCCAGATCTCGAATCGGCGGGCTTTGCCCGCTTGGCTGCCGACTGAGACTGTGCCGGCCGCCGATCCATCCCCTGAGACTCGGCCTCCTACCTGGCCTGAGTCTCCAACTCGATCTCCCTCTTCCGGGCATTTGCCTGGAGCTCAGCAAATGTCCGGTAAGTTGAGTTCAACACGAACTCCCGAATATCCCTCCTCAAAATGCCCAAATACCGGCTCATGCGTGCCTGCTCGGTAGACACCTGTTCAGGGCAGAACATCGCCCTCTCATGAAACTTCCTGGTAACCACAGTAACAGAATCAGTACCCTGCTTGAGGGTCAAGAACTCCTGGGCCAGCCGTTCCCTTTCCACCGGGGGAACATACTCGTCTCTGAACATGGTGGTGAACCTCTCCCAGGTCACCTCTGAAATCTCTGCAAGAGTGAAGCTCGCCGTCACGAACTTCCACCAGTCCTTCGCTCCCAAGCGAAGCTGGTTCAGCGCGAACCGTACCCTCAGATGCTCCGGACATGAACACGTGTAGAAGCATCCCTCAATATCAGAAATCCATCTCATCGCAGCGATCGGATCCTGCGTCCCGTCAAACTCTGGTGGCTTCGTGTTGCTGAACTCTCGAAACAACAACGAGTCACCTCCCTGAGGCCTGGCAGCAGCCACAGCTGCAGTTGCTACAGCAGCCATAGCCTCAATCACCGCTGGGTACCGCTCATCAAAAGTCTCAATCAATGTGGTCTTGATAGACCCAAACATCTCCGGAATCTCGGCTCGAATCGCCGCTGCCACCTCATCGTGGATCATCTGACGAAGCTCCTCATCACTCACGCCGCTCGTCTCAGGTCTGTGGTGTGTCCCAACCATGATGTCTCTGAAATACAACATAATAATATCAGAGACTTGCTCGAGCGTACTCGCACTCGATAACTCAACCCTACTTGTTCCCTAGTACCCTAAGGGTTCTTACTTGGACTGCGCACTGATCCGGTGTCTTTAGTAGTACGGGCCCTATACTACCGTCCACACCGCATCAGTATTCACCCCAAGTCCTCCTCCTAGGATCCCAGATCACAAGTACTCTACATCTCGCTGGCATAGGCTACCCTTCGGTACACCTCTCAAAATCTCATCACTGCTACCTACTCACTCTCAAGCATCACATAGCAGCATAAATCTTCCTAGGCTAAGGCATCACAAATCAGGCCACTCTAGTCCTAATATGAATACCTAGCCTACTCTAACATGCATATCATATCATATCATATCTCATAATACATAATATAAGGGTATTTTGGGAAATCACCGTTCGGGCGCTGGCTGATCGTACACACTGCTCCGTTCTGCCTTTCTCAAAATCTTTTACTCTCTTAGAAAAAATGTTTATTGTATTAAAAACTTTCTCAAATCCTCAGTTTGAGTTCAGATACATCCGAAGATGCACCCAAATCCCTCAAACCAAGGCTCTGATACCAACTTGTAACAACGTAAATTTTCAAAACAATTTTTCATTTTTAAATCACATTTTCAATCATCAAAAACAATATCAAACAGACTGTATCCAATGTCATCATCACAAACAAATCCCAGAATCTCAAAACATAATCTCTATGAGTGCGTACAGATCATGTCGGCGCCTTCCCACGATCTTCACTACTACCTAAAACACATAACACAGCAACTGTAAGCATAAATCCTTAGTGAGTTTCCCAAAATACCACATACAACACATACGCATATCCAGGCCATAACTCTGTGGGATCTTCCGATCCAAATGTCTCAGGGAACTTCCGTCCCGAATCCCGGTAGACCTTCCGGTCCTACCCGTATCGACCTTCCGGTCCGTAACCTCTTGACCTTCCGGTCCATATCATCTTGACCTTCCGGTCCTTATCATACATAACATACATAACACATACATATCACATAACAACATACAGCTCATACATCTCATAGCATATAAGACCTTCCGGTCACACATAGGTACCCTTCCAGGTACAGTATAGTGAGAAGACTCGCCTCAATGAAGTCGGATAAACTCTCGTGCTCAACGTCCCGACCTAGACTCCTCCTATTATTCAAATAACATCCCCAATCAATATTCTCTCATAGTCTCATCTCTAAAGATTGGGTAGAAGGCCATTCTACCCCTCTCTGAACTCTCTTGAATCAGTCTTGACCAGAACCCTAAGGTCAACGAAAGTCAACGGTCAAACTTTGACCCGACTCGTCGAGTGCACATGGGAGACTCGGCGAGTCCATGCGGGTCCTCTGAATCCTTCTAGCCTCTCTTGGCTCGTCGAGTCATCCTTCCACTCGACGGGTTCCTCCTGTCACTAATCGCGGGGCAACCCCGACTTGACTCGTCGAGTCCACTTATGAACTCGGCGAGTTGCTTCCATGTTCATACTCAAATGACCTTCTAAGGTCAGATCTGCTTCTCTAATCTATAGATCTGACCTTCCCAAGCATGATAATCACGTAAAGGTCAAATCTTGGTACACATGCAACACACCCAAAGCTTCTTTTGGTGAAATAACCTCTAAAATGGCCTCATAGGCTCATAAATCAAAAGGTATGGCATAAAGCAGAGTGGTAAGGACTCTCTGGACCTCTTAAGGTCCAGATCTATGAACCAACTCGCCTTAGGACCTCACATACTCAAGATTCAACTAAAAGAGGCATAAAGAAAACCCTAGATTTCACTAGAATCATAATAAACACGAGAATGGCACAGATTGTTACCTCCAACAACTTCCTCTTATCAAATAGAAGTGGATCCAAGCTCCTCAACCCGCCTAGCTTGTTCTACCTCCTTCCTTCTTGCTAAAACACATAAGAAATGGTGAATTAGCCTTCCTCTTGCACCACAAACGATCTCTCTGCTCTCTAGGGTTTCTCAGGGGTGAAGTGGCTGCAAATGAAGGCCATAAAGGCCTTTAAATAGGGCACTGACCCCGAGAATTAGGGTTTCAATTTACAGCGCGGACTCGTCGAGTCCACCCTTCCGACTCGTCGAGTCCGTTCATTAATCCAGTCAGCAAACACGGTCCTACTCGACGATTCTACGCCTCAACTCATCGAGTCCTTCTCTCTTACTCATAAAATAAATGATCAAACATAATACCTGGAAATCCGGATGTTACAGTTAAACTTATGCCTGAGAACTTTTGTGTACAAGTTTAGGCTTACCAACTTATAGAACATATCACCCAATAGTTACATGAGAGACATTCAATACCTAAGAAAAATACTTAGAAGTCCCCTAAATTACAACTGTTATTCTTCGTGAGCGAGGGAATTATATATAGATCTATAGGGGTTGATACCCCCCACCAATAGTTGCTAGCTACAACCTTGATGGTCGAGTCACAATGAGTGATAACTGTCTACTTATTACAATTTACAACATCCAATGAAACATTAGGAGGGGAAATCTACATAGTCGAAGCTCAGTTATAAGGACTCATTGTAATGTTTAAAGTGTGATTAATACACTAATAATTTATAAGTTGGGAAACCACTTATATACCGGGAAACTACTTATGATTTGAAAATACTATTATTCAAATACTTCAAACATGTGAACTCATTAACATTATGTTTGCAATCTTCAAAATAACATGTATTCTCATGGAAATAAGAGTTGGAAGTTTACACTCATGGAATAAGTTGTGGAATCGCAGTCTTCCTAGTTTAGCAACGTAGTTTTATAGAATTACCTAGTATTAGAGGAAATCCTATGTAATTTCAAGTTCATGTACCTCTAGACTAGCACCTATATAATTTCCTTTTTAGAAATAAGAATTTCCACTTTTATGTTATTTGTTGTATTTGTTCTATGTATTTAATGATTGTGATTCATGACATCGTCTCACCACCTACCGATTCTGCCATCGACTGGGGGTGTGACACTTAGGATCATTGATGACCCGATTATGTTGTACTTGATTCGATGATGACTCAGGGTTGCTAATGACCCGGTTATGCTGTATTGAGTCGCTGATGACTCGGGGTCGACATAGACTCGTTGGGTTGACATACACGTTGATGTTATATATTTTATGTTGTGTTGTATGTTATATTTTGGGGAACTCACTAAGATTTGGCTTAAACTTATGGATTAAATGTTTTAGGTAATTCTAAGGATCGTGGGAAGGCGAAGGCATGATTGTACACATCCATCAGCCGCTTTTATATTTGAGATTATGCAATTATATGATACTATGATGTTCCTTTGGGTTGTGGTTTTGAACAATGGTTTTATGAATGGTTGTTTTATAAAAATTGCTTTTACCGTATTTAAAAAAATTGTAAATTTTTTTGTGAAAATCGAGACGTTGCAAGTTGGTGATAGAGTCCTGGTTTGAGGGATTTTGATGAACACTCGTGTGATTCCAAACTCAAATTAAGGATCTGAAGATTTTTATAATACTTTTTGAAAATAATAAATTTAAAATAGGAAAAGAATTAAGATACGATGTTTACAGTTATCCGGTTCTCAAGGATAGTGATCTCCTAAAATATCCATACTTGTTATATATTTGTTGATATAAAAAATGTTAGAAATGCATTCTAGATTATAGGATAAGGATATCTTCAGGAATCACATGATAGAATTACCTGATTTTGTAATGCCTTGTAGCCTAGGAGATTGCTTACCTGTCTTACTTGAAATCTAGTTTAATACAGCTTGTTGTTAAGCGTATGCTTTATAGTTGTACATTATTAGCATTATATAGCCTTAGAATGCTTGTTTAGCCTTACTTCATGTTCTTTGTTTCGTTGTAGGCTTAGGGTAGAATCATTTATTTGACCATCTATATGATCTTGTATTATGTATGACTTACATACACGAGGCAACTATTGGTGTTGATAGAAACTTATAGTAATTTGAGAGCGTGGTTGAGGAGGATCCTAGGTTGAGTATCTAAGAAGTTTAGTTGTAGCTCTTTAGAATTAATAGGTGTGTATGTACACCTAGAGGTGGTCTAGGGCAGTGACTTATGACTTAGGGATATATTTTGAGACACATATAGATAGGTGTGGAAGGTAGTATGGGTCCGTACTACTGGAAGCACATGATCTATACGAGGATCAGAAGAGTCCCAAGGCTATTGAGGAACTAGTAAGTGAGTGGATAATGTGTGAGACAGCTATAATTTGAATTTGAACCTTCTCTTGTATATATACAATATGGTGATGACCAGAGGATTGGGTTCCGGTGCTAGTGGCCTAGAGAGGCCAGGTATGACTGACATAGAGATTCGTGAATTGATTGTTGCTTAGGTGTCTGTTGCGGTCAGGGATACGATTCCGTAGTTATTCAGGTTTATCAATGATGAACTCATAGCCATGTTTGATGAGCGATTTTCCATTGTTACTAATGTTGTCGCCGCCACAACCACTACCGTTGTTGCTGCAAACAGTGTCAGAATGTGGTTAGATGCAAACGTTGGAACACTAGTTGTGATTCTCGAAATTCTAAGGGCTTTTTAGGAGGAGCTTGCATGGCTATTGATGCCGGCTAGAGCTGGAATATTTCAGAGACGTTTTTAGTTATTTTTAGCATTTATTTAATAGTTTCCCTTTTATTTAATAGGTTCCTTTTATCTATTAGTTTTCTTTTATTTTGTAATCGTTGCTAGACTATAAATAACACCCAATGTCGAACATTTTTGAATATTGATGGATGAATTTTGAATTGAAGAACTTTTGTTCTATTGAGTTGTGTACTCGCCCCTATGTCAATTCGAATTCAAATCAATACATCTTGATTTGTCTTCACCGATATTCAATCTGTAGGTCTAGATTGTCTATGAAATCTATCATTTTCTTCTTTTCTTGTCGAGCAAGTTATCATTGCTCTTGTTTTCTTATCGTTATTCTTATTTTCCGCTGTGTTCATAAAATCATAAAAACCCAAAAAGAAATCACCCCCTCCATACACGCATCATGTGACAGCATGACATGTCATGATGCACTCCCTCAAGCCTTAAAAATACATGTTAATCTGATAATTATAATTATAATTAATATATTAATTATTAATAAGAAAACACTTGATGGACATTAAAAGAATACTTTCTTTGACCTGACCCGTTTTAAATATGCTATCCATTCTGCTTCACAACTTGATCGACATACCTATATTTGATAAATTGTAAAAGATACTTTAATGAATAGACACTCTTATAAGTTAAACCAACAATAAAAAAATGTAATACTCCATATTGATGTTGCCAAATAAATATTATTGTGAGCCTTGGAAATGACCGGAGGTCCAAATAGTGAAAGCAACTCGTTGTTCCAACAATAGCATTTTCTTTTGATTATTCTTCACCATTTATTGTTTGTTTGTTGGGGTCAATTTCAAGTTTTTCTTTTTTTCTTTTTTCTTTTTCTGATTTGAATAAAACGGTTCCTCCTTGCAAAAGAAAACGAACATGAAATTTGAATACACATATTATTATAAAAACATACTTTGGACATTTATAATTATTACAAGTAGGAGCAAAAAAAAAAAAAAAAACGTGAATTAAGACATATTATAAAGGACAAATTATTAGTTTTACTATTTTGGCATTCATAATTTGCATATATCCTAAACCATGTTTAGATGCGGCTATGTTTTATACCTTGTCCAATAATTTTCCTTTTGAAATCAACTAGATTATTACCCGCATAAAATGCAGGGGACGTATAAAAAATACATAAAAAAATTTATTTTTATTTTTTTCTAAAATAACATATTTTTCACATTTGTATTATAAAAAGATTAGTTTTATTTTTAAAATATTTTAAACTAAACTATTGTATTTTAAAAATACATTTCTATAATTGACTGTCAATTAATAGCAATGTACTTTAGTTTAGACACGGTCAGATTTAGCCCATAATAGATGCAGGTGGAACAAAAAAAAAACAAAAGTAAATTTCTATGTTTTGCATTTAGCTGGAAACGGGTTAAAGCAAGATTGTCACATACACATACACATAGTCAGATACCTATTACAATGTTGTAATGAAAAGAAATGAAACTAAGATGCCACAGTAATGTCATGCATTTAGCATTAATCTTCTAAACCATGCTTATATTTCCATCCATAAATTAAAAATCTAAGAGAAAAAACAAAACAAAATAAAATAATAGCATTGTACTATTTAAATACAATGGTTAAATAAAAAATTATTAAAAATAAAAAGAAAGAAAGAAAGAAAATATGTTCTTATTATATATATATATATATATATACTTTCCAACTTCTAAGTGTTTTGACTTATTAAAATGACCAAAATGACAAAAATTGACTTGAATGGTAAAAATGACAAAAAAATCAAATACATTATTTTATACGGTGAATGTGAGTTTAAATTACCATAATAGAAACTGCATATGTTTTATGTTGTTGAAATGAGCAAAATGTCCAAAATGGTCATTTTGACAAAAATATACTTAGTTGGTCAAAATATACAAAATGGTCCAAAATGCATTCTTAATCGAAGTCTAAAATGACAAAAAAAAAATGACTTTTCTTATGTTTAACCCAATTGAAATGACCAAAATGACTAAATTGGTAAATTTGACCAAAATGACCAAAATATACCTAAGCAGTCAAAATGAGCATAATGGTTAAATGGTCGATTTGAAAAAGGATCAATTGTGTTCTTTTATACCAAATCCAAATCTAAAAGGACCAAAATACTAATTTCTTTATATTTTACGTGATTGCAATGAGAAAAATGACTAAAATTGTTATTTTGATCAAAATAACAAATATACAGTTAAACGGTCAAAATGATCAAATTATGTTCCTTTGTATATATAATGTCATGTTTAAGATGATCAAAATCACATTGTTTTTTCCGGTTAAACCTAATAATAGAAATGATCAAAATCATCATTGTGACAAAAATGACAAAAATAGACTTAAATGTTCAAATTGCACATAACGATGGAAATGCATTTTTTTGTTTCATATATGGTAACATGTGATTAATTTCATTATACATGTACTTGGTAAAAAAAATCACATTAATATGAGCTTAAAAACGGTTAGAATGTTATTTATGCACATGACATGAATGAAGAGTTAACCCTTAAAACAGACTGCATGATATATTGTTAAACTAATTCTATTTAACGTGTCAAAGACATTCTTAGGATAAATGTTCGTTTTTCAATATTACTTTTAAATATTACATCTACTTCTATAACACGTTTACCTAATGATACATATGCACATGCAGTCTAATGTCATTATATAATGAATTGTGATTTCAATTAACTTACATAAGGAATTGTCATTTTCGATTAACAATAATCATTTTTAGTATATTTAAATTTTACATAAAACATAACTATGTTCTGCCGCTACACCCGATCCCATTCCAACACTATACGTCTTTCCCTTTTAATTCTTATTTTTCTCATTTACAATAAAAAATCATTGCCTTTAACTGTAAAAAAATTAATTCAAATATCTAAATATTATAATATTGCAGAAAACCTGTTATTAAATCGGGATGCTATTAGTAGAAAGGGGGCTTATCTTATAAAAGATGGAATTTTAGCTATAAGGGAACTATATTTTCCCCGTTGTTAATAAGGATGTAACTGAGCCGAGTACAATAATTTCAAGCTCAAAACTCTACTCAATTAACTCCTTTTATTTAATAAAAGAATTACATCTCATATATGTATGTTCAACATGAGATCTAAGCATTATACTTACACATCAGCATGATGTTTTAACAAATTTAAAGCAACATATTCCATATTTGTTTTCAAAGCGACGTAATTCCAAAAAAAATCATAACGTTATTTAATTCTAGATTTCAAATCGACTTAAAGCGGTTTAAACACCGATTCAAGGCAACATATTTTGAGATTTAAATATATTTAAACAAAAATTTGAAACAATCATCGTCAACTCTTTTCCATACCTATGCTAGATATAAATCCAATACACCTAACTAAATCCTTATGTGATTAAGATTCGTAGTGTTTTACAAATCCTTTCCAAATTTGTATCAATTAAGAAAACTTAATAAACAATCCACTTCTATAGTTCCAGACTTTAAAATATTTTTATATCACACTCTAATGTTTGAAAGTTAAAATCCCAAAACCAAAGCAAAATAAAGTGTAATGTTTTACACAAAATATTGATCTCCTACTATGAGATAGCCATTCTAAACATTTCAAAACCCATGGATTCCTCCAAAAAAAAAAAATCAAAATTAGAGAAATATGAGAAAAAAAAAATGAAACAAAAGAACAAATATTAATCTAAATATGATAAATAATTCTTTGATATCTCATGATAGATTCAAACACATGATCACACATTCTACTTTTTCGAACATTAGAGATGTATTTTTAAGGACTAACATGTAGCACCCACATATATTTTTTATTTGTATTTTTTGATTTTTGAATATGTCCTACTTACCTGTTGCAATATTTCCATCACCATCTCCTTGAATTTTGATGGTATCAAAATCCATACAGGCTCGGATGTATCAAACTCCATAGAGACTTGAATTTCCAATCTATTTAGAGCTACCCTTTGAAAGGATATTTTTGGTATATATTTGTGCATGGTTCTTGAACGTGTTCTACAGCTTCCCCAGGAGTCATCAATTCCACATACAAAAAAAAATCTTGAACATTCTTCCAAATCCAATTATCAAAAAATGAGAGTACATTGTTATATTTGACAAAAAATGAAAGTACATTGTAATTACCTTAACATAATATGGAGCTTGAATCAAACCAGGAAGTACTTAAGAATAGCTTCAAGCACAGTAAATAATCCTATCAGGCATAAAAAATACTTAGTTATAATTTAACATAATGATACAAATTTAACCAAGAATGATTAATAACGTATCATAAGTAAAATATAAAACCAGAATATAAGGTTTTTTGGTCAAATTTGAATCTTTTCTTAAAAAATACAAAATACTAAAAAGGTAAAATACGATATATCACGATAAACTTCAGTTGTAATACCTACTTTGCTAATTTTGTAGAGATTCTTGAACCACCAATATGGTTATAAATGGAGTTTATTAGACCACCATCTGTCTCTCCCCTTAGATGGTGAATATAAAATAACAATTTATCAGGAATCTCACGGTTTGTGATGATAAACCCAACAAGATTCAAGATAAACTTACATACATATATTGCCCATTCTTCAAAATTTTGTTAAATATCATTTGGAAAGCCAAAACCCACAATGTCAATCTGATTAATTGCATTAAGACGATGAAATTCATTGAACCAGAAAATTGACATACTTGCAGCTAGGATTTGATTCATTCCCTTATAATCTCAAATATGAATGTGAGACTTGTTCATGAAGTAGAAATAGAATAATGAATACAGAAGATGACCAAAATTGAAAATATTCAAAGAGTAATGAATACAGGAGATGACCAAAATTGAAAGAAAAAAATCAAAGATAGTATCTTTTCACCATCATTCTGGAAGTTGACTACTTTGCTACTATTTTACATAATGTCTTCACTAATAGTATCTGCTAGAACCTTTTGTAATGTCATTCAACTTATATCTCTAGTAACCAAAAGGCGCTTTTCCACTGTAGGAATAAATGTATCAAACTTGATATACCTGATAACCATCTTTGTATATGAATTAACTTGATCACTAAAAAATTTAAAAGATAACTTGTAATCACTTAATAAATTTCAAAGTTTCAATTACTGAAATCTAATCAATAAATGTAAAAATAGGTCATAGCAAAAACAATTGGTTCCCATTAATTTTTTTTATAATCAGAGGTTAATTTCGGGATCAAAATTTTTTAAGTTTATTGAAATCCAATTTGATTATAATCTTCTTAACTATAATAATGGAGGGGCACCCCCACTGTCTCCTTCATGGCCACACACTATGTTCCAGAAAGCAGTCCAGAACAATCAAAACCATTAAAACTATCAACAATCTAATTACCAAATCATGAATCAACTAAAGCACTTCAAGATTTCTATTTAAAAAAAGGCAATTTATTGTTGAATTTAAATTGAAAAAAAAAACTTAAATTGAAAACGAAACTCCTTAATAAAGCAAACCAAATTCTTCTATCTTTTAGCCCTTTAAAATAAAAATTTTAGTTTTAATATCAATTTATTCAAATAAATCCAAATTTTTAGAAATTCCATGAATATTTTGAATTCATTTTTCATGTATTTTTAATTTATGACCAAAATACTCTTAGCCTTCAAAAACTCCAAAACCATCCCAAGGCTATTCACAATCTTTTTAAGTATGACAATACTTCAAAGAGAAACGATTGGCCATTACATGTACCCAAAATAATTAAGATATTATGGATCTCTCCTCTAAAACTTTTAGTAAGGTTGCCACTTTGCATATTCAACACTTTTTTAGGAAAAAAAGAAACACATTAGAAATCTAGTTTTAGCATCGTACTTACCTACCTTTACATAGACACACATGTGTGTTTTGTGAAGGGGACGAGGATGTCTTTCTCATCAGGTGAAAATATCTACACAGCAACACCATAAGATGTATTTAAATTGGTGCGGGAAAATAAAGATACCTTGTATCCAATTTCAAGCGAGACAATGTCTATATAGATACAAGAATGAAACGCAAGCACTGTTTTAAAATGTATAGGATTATAAATCTCTGATTTTTTTCCTAAACTGCCTACATTTCAATTGTTTATATAATTGCTGATTTTCAGGGATGATTACTATGATTACATGGATTAGCAATTGAGTGGGTGAAAATGAAGTAGTCGGAGAAAATGCCACGCCACGTGGCAAAATGTAGGCTTAAAAGGGGACAATTTGCAAAAAGACACTTTTTTATTAAGATAGAGATATGCACAATAATGATAAAATTAGTTGAATAAATCCATAATTTTGCATAATTAATTATATATAACTTGAAAAAAAACATGGTTCCATTTGAAATAAGAGTAATAATGTTCCATATTTCATAATTTCAAACATTTTTGTATCAAAGATGGTTACTTTTTGAAGTACCACATAAAATAATCGTGAATGTAATACTGAAAAGGGTTTTCTAAGAGAGAGAGAGAGAGAGAGAGAGAGAGAGAGAGAGAGAGAGAGAGAGAGAGAGAGAGAGAGAGAGAGAGAGATAAAAACAATTCATGATTTTGGATAAACACACAACTCAAAACAATTATTTGTTACAAGATTTGTACCTCAACTGACGGTGTTAAAAGATGTCCATTAAATTTGAAGTAACTTGACTAACCTGCTATCGCATCAACTTCTTCAACAATAGCTACCAAACGTTGAAGGACAAGAGAGAGAGAGAGAGAGAGAGAGGGAGAGAGAGAGAGAGAGAGAGAGAGAGAGAGAGAGAGACAATGGTGATGGTGATGGGAATGAAAGACAGATATCGATATGAGTGATAAGAGATGAAGAATAGAGTCAAGAACCGAAATGACAAAGAAAAATTGTAGGAGATTACGAAATCACCTTACATAAATGATTTGTGCATACCATCGTGGCCAAATCCTTGGCAGGAGCGTTTGTAGTGTTTGATCTTCACAAACAAAGGACAATTGATGTTTTGATTCCCCTTAGTATATATTTCGTAACTGATATATATGTGATTTTAAGAGAAAATTGATCGAAGGAAAGCAATGTAAAAAAAAAAAAAACCGATCAAAATTATCATTTCAATATCTAAAATTAAGTGAAACTTGATTTTATGGGATTTGATTACATTTCATTCCTATATGGAGAAGTTACCGAGTCGCGTAAGTATTGTTCAAAAGAGACGGTATTTGAATTGATCAAGATGATTTCAACACTTTGATCTAAACGTGGAAAATGTATAAATGAAACACAATCAAGGGCCCTGAACTTAAAGTGATGAAAAGATGTATGATTCTTGTTTCTAGATCTACTGAAATGAAATAAATATAAAAACGATTAGTTTCCAGATCTGCTTAAATGAGCTTCGGTTCCCAAGCCAAGAGGTACTGCATAATCTAAGAACTACTAAAATAAATTACAATCAACAAAATAAAAGAAAATTAGTTTGGAGAATCAGCTGCACAAAAACTACTACCAACAGTTATTAAAAAAAATTAATTTTACACAACAAAACAAATGAAAGAGGGGCCAAAGACAATACAAAATCCTTTAATAAAGATCGGAATTGCAATTCAAATCTTTTTTTGACCAAACCCAAAAATATTGGTTAAACTCAGGGAAAAATGTGAAATTACTCTTGATTACCCTATTTTTTTGGCTTAATATTACCTAGAATGAGTTAATTTTTTACTCCAAACAACCACAAACTGCTTTCACCACATATAAATATGATTTCTTTTAACAGTAGATATACCAAAAATCTTTTGAAGCATATGATAATTTACGTGACCTTTGAGGAAAATTAAGGGTATCTGTCAAATTAAAGATGTCAATACTTTGTATTTGATCCTTAAACCATTCAACAATTTGTTCTTTTTATAAATCAAAGGTTTTGGTTGTGTTCCAATAGCCACATATGTATATTACATCTTCGATAAATATAAGTTGTACCATTAAACACATTTTAGCATATTCAAGTCTTGGAATAAAATTCGAAGTGTTATGAATAAATAATTTTCATCAAAAAATTCAAACATAGTCAAAATTTCATAAAAAGTGAATGGAATGTCTATTTGTTCATGTCTTACTCAGACATTCAATCAAACACCTTGTATGTATTTTAACAATCGTCAACTCCCGTATCCTTCTTATCATTTTCTTATTACAAGGTACAAAACATTTAATCAAATGAAATTTCAATGGCTATTTGAAGCAATTTCATATGATGAGATGTAATTCTATCATTCGTGAAAGGTGTAACTCAATGAATAGAAAATTGCATGTTTCTTTTAATGAAGAATGAAAGTAGAATTTAAGAAGGAAATTAAAAATTAAGCACATGCGAACATCGAAGATTATAAAGTTTTGAAGATTGAACACCCACCAACACGTATCTGGGATGAAGTCGACTAAACAAGAAAGACATGTAGACACATAATACAAATTTTATAGTTCACAAAAGAAAAGGAAGATATGCAAAGAAAGTAAAAAAAAAACTCACCCGTTGTGTTATCTATTGAGGCGTAAACGATGAATAGACAAAGAAGAGCAGTAAAAAAAGCCCAAGCTTATAGTTAAAACCCTTCCAAAGCAGTAATCATTGTGGGTGGAGAAGAAATTTGTCAAATAAAGATAGAGGTGTATTTGTAATTCTATGAGCGTGTTTGGCACGAAGCTTTTGAAAGCTTTTAGGAGCATCTAGCTTTTAGCTTTTGAAAAACCGCTCTAGTTTAAACAAAAAGCTTCGTTTGGCAGTGCAAGCGTTTAGCTTTTAGTTTAAACAAAACGCTCCAAATCTAAAAGCTACTTCATGTAGCGTTTAAAAAAACGCTACTGAGCTTTTAAAATCAATTTCCATACCCTTAAAATATATATTTATATATTTATTTATTTTTAAGCGATGGTCCTTTTATGTAATTTTATATATTCCAAAAGATTCCAGCTACTTTTGTCAAACACTCATATAACAAATAAAAGCTACAGCTTCCCGCCACCCTCTGCACGCTACGAGCTACACGCTACCAACTAACTGCTACCCGCTTCTAGCTAACAACAACTTTTGTCAAACACGCCCTATATATAAAAGGAGATTGGGGATTAGTTTTGCTAAAGATTTTATTTCATGTTACAAAAAAAACGAAATTTGTACCTTTAGAAGAGACATCGAGATGTAAGACTAAAATGGTGGCGATGACAACAGTGAACGGTGGTTGTATAGGGTTTTTAGTTGTTATTTTGATCGCTACACATTGTGGTGAAAGCGGCAAATAATGTCATCAGTGCTAGGTTTTGAGAGAGAAGGTACTGGTGGGTGGTTTGTTGTGTTGAAGGTCGTATGAAGATGGTGATTGGGAGATGAATAAACTCTTTTCTTGTAGCACTCGATTAGAAAATGGAAAGGATTGAAAGTATTAAAAAATGGAAAGGATTTTTGATTTCAATCCCAAAAAATCAAGGATTATGACTGTAAGTTACAAAAACGGTGTTTGACCAAAAGTTTAATCAAGATGACGTCATCAATTTGATCAAATGGTGGAAAATATAAGATTGAAATACAATCAAGGGCCATGATTGCTTCATTGATGAATTAAGGGTTATCTTTTAATAATATTTAGAGATTATTTCATATACATCACGGGTAGTGATGATTAAATATTTTTAATCATAGTATGTGTTATCAAACCAAATTTAGCTAGCGTTTGTTATGTAGTGATCATGAAGGGAATAAATAATTATTAGGTCATCCCATCTACCAACTATTAACTATTATAATGGTGGGTACCATTTCATTACCACAACCAACCACTAAGCCTATGCCTATGAAATACCTATTACTATCACACAATTCTACATTATGTTTTTTTAATTAAACTTAATCCAAAAATACATAAAAACATATATTTTTTTTAATTATTTTTTTCATTCAATAAAAAAGAGATTAAATTAACTTAAAAAAAAACTACATTACTTAAAAAATCAAGAATTAAAAAAAGATATATAAGACATAAAAACTCCAAATATTAAAAAAAAAAAAAAAAAAAAAAAAAAAAAAAACTTAATCTTCGTTCATGTTTCTTTGGTACAAATTATTCGTGACGTCTTCTCGACGATTAAACACATTTCACTGTTATTAATGTCAACTACTCATGCTAAAAATTCAGTCATTCTAGGTACAAACTCTTCAATCGGGATAACTACGTCGTTCAGATCACACGTGCAAATCGTTCTACCTTCATTTTCAATAATTATATTATGAATTATAATGCATGCATATATCATTCGTTTAATTCTATCCATATCCCCATTTCCTTATTTATTCTTCCCTAACACCTAGTTCCCGAGTTTAAACAAAGAAAAGAAAAGAAGAGAAAAGAAAGTAACGAGAGAAAAGAAGAGAAATGAAAGGAAAAGAAAATTTTCTTTTGTGTTCCCGAGTTGGAGAAAATTTGAAGGAAAGTTAATCATTTTGTTCTTTTTTTTCAAATTCTTCCAAATCAGAAGGAAAGTTAGGAGGGAAATGATCCTTCCATTTCCTTCCTTAATAAATCTCATTAAGTTTATCCTAAGGGTCATCAAAGTCATCGTTGTTGACAGTACTGTTACAGGGATTTCTCCGCAATACATGTCGGTAGGTTTCTTTCTATTTGTATTCCTATGGATCTATCCTAAGGATCATCTTAATCATCGTTATTGATAGTACTGTTACAGTGATTTCTCCTCAGTCCATCACCTACATGTCATAAACCTGCATGTGCTCCATGTGACGTTCATGAATAGTCTGATGGTTGTCACTTATACTCTGCTAAG
The DNA here is from genome assembly GCF_052849685.1 of Lactuca virosa. Classification (NCBI taxonomy): domain Eukaryota; kingdom Viridiplantae; phylum Streptophyta; class Magnoliopsida; order Asterales; family Asteraceae; genus Lactuca; species Lactuca virosa. Next base: position 250,654,443 of record NC_136428.1, read on the forward strand.
TGACTACATCGTTGGTACACTAGTATCATTCCTACATCGTTGGCACACTAGTACCAATTCTACATTGTTGGCACACTAGTATCATTTTTATATTGTTGGCACACTAGTCCATTCCTAAAGTCATGGCATCCTATCATTACCTACATCTTTCCTTATATTATGACATTTTATCTTTCATCATACTATGGTATCTATTACTACCCGTCGTTACCCAGTGTATTAAATTATAAAATATATACAGTATATATCAAATAATATTTCAACTAACATAGAACGTCTTTGCATATAAGCACAAATATCATTTAATTAGTTAGATACTTCATATTTATGTGTAGAATGAAAGTAACTATGCACTCACTTGATGAAAATGGGTGACTAACGATTTCGGCAGCGCTTCGCTTCGTACTTGAAAAGACCTAGACGCACTAAGTACTAAGCCTTAGTCTAGTTTCATAATTCTAGTGACTATAATAATTATATTCAGGATCATTTCGGCATATAGCTTTTCTGAAATCCAACAACCAAGCCAACGTGACCATTCTAGACACATCTCCCGTAAGTAGATCAATTAGAATAATGACTTGGAATCACTGATAAATCTTATTAATAGGTTCATAATAATGACTTATGACTATAATATAAGTTACATTGAAAGCAAAAGAGTGTAGCTTAACTTACAATGATTTTAGTGAAAACTGGGAAATTATGCTGGCAAAACTCCGGCCTGCTAGCTACAAGATGTCGAGCTCTCAGGGACCTCAGAGCTTCGCCAAAATACCCTAAATACTAAGAATTTTTGGGCTAAGGGAGTAGAAACTCAAGAGGGAACATTAGGAATGGAATTGGGGAAAGAATGAGCCTTGAACGCTATTTATAAGTTGTCATGGGGCCTCTCACATCGTGAGACACTCGGGAAAACTTCAAAAATTCGTAAATTCTTCATACGAACTATGTTTTCGACGTTCTTTATATCCACGGAAAGCTCTCGACGAGATCTACAACTTTCCTTTAGACTTCGTCAGCTAATTATGACTTTATTTTTTGTACCTATTGTTATATAATTAAATGATTATTCTAAAATTATAAATCTCTCTTATGGACTCTATTTTTGACATTCTTTTTCTCAAAATTCCTATCTTGAAGAGTACTATAATTTTCCTGTTTGTGACTTTAGCTAAAAGTCAACCATTTTCTTCGTAGCTTTTTACATCACACATTCTTTGTGTGCGGCTGACTTTTATATCTTATAAAAATCGTATTTAATTCATACGGAGTCGGATTTCTACGAAATTTGTATTTTCGGGATCGGGACAGCGTGTACTTTCTATATATATATATATATATATATATATATATATATATATATATATATATATATATATATATATATATATATATATATATATATATAGAGAGAGAGAGAGAGAGAGATAGAGAGACAGATATATATATATATATATATATATATATATATATATATATATATATATATATATGTGTGTGTGTGTGTGTGTGTGTGTGTGTGTGTGTTTTGGCTCACTCATCTTTACGATTTACGGACGATACGGTTTTTTTCCTACTTTTTTTAACATGAAACTTATATTATATAGTCTGCAACACGCATGACTAGAGATTATCCTATTCAAGGATTTTAATTTGAATAATTATTTGAAAGATCTAGTATGTTCAATAATCATATTAAAGTGATATTGCTAATTAACATATGATACTCTTAATAAACTCTTATTTATTTCTAGGAAATAATAATTTTCATTGGCAAGTAACAATATATAATTCAATAAACTCTTATAATTAAAATTGGAAATTATTTATTTCTAGGAAATAATAATTTTCATTGGCAAGTAACAATATATAATTCATATGGTATGAATTAATAAATCATGCACAACATTTTGGAATAGATAAATTCTTTTGTCTTTTACCAAAAAGTTAAAGTTTATATTTTTTTAAACTTGGTTTATAAAATATCAAACTTTTGTCTTGTTTTGTCTTATTATTTCAGAAATAATGAATGAAAAAGTAAGGCATGACATTTTGACTAGTTTATTAAAAAAGAAATGCATGGTGCTGTCAATTGTTTAGTCAAAAGCACGGGGGACAAATCTAGCTAGTATAAGCATGGGTGCTTAATGGTTAAAGACCCATGTACATTATGCATGCTATATATATGTGAGAAAGGCTTTCACTTATGGTTGCTTCTCTTCCCCCCTCAAAACCGTAACATGCATGATGAATGGGTTTCTCTTTCACTTTTGATCATCTTATGAAGATATTACTTGCTTTTATACTCTCTTGAAGTTCATACTTTGGTTATGAACTTCAAGCTTAAGAGATTAAAAGCTTTTTTCTTACAATACTAGCATCTTAAATCAAGTTGACAACTTGTTGGTGTCTCTAAAGTTCATCATTCTTTATCAACTTCTAAGCCTCCCAAGAGGATCCAAAGAACTACAAAGGTTGTATCTTCTCCATCTTCTTCTTTGGTGCTTGTTTTCTTTCCAAACTTTGCAAGAAGATCCTTGGTGGGTTTAACTTGTTTATGTTATTCAAAATATTATATGTCTTCTGTTGCTAAAACTCATGCTTTTGAAACTAGTTTTTGATTAAAAACTCAACAATTGGTATCAGAGACACCTTGCAAGTTTGGTTAGATTTTTTATTTTTGGAAATCTTAGTTTTTGGAGAATATGGATAACTTGGTTTTGTATAAAAACAAGTTCATACATATTTTCTACGACAACTTTATAATTGTTATTTTATGTGACAAAAGTTTTCATGCATCTTTTGTCATTTAAATTTGTCTTAGAAAAACAAAGGTTGTTTAATGTGTATATTGATATGTATGATGTGCATAAACTAGCCAATGACCATTGTGTTTGTTGTGCTGCCGTGTTTGTTGTTTTTGTTATAAATATGGTTTTAATAATTTATTTATTAATATGGTATGTAATAAATTAAATAGGTTAGTTTTCTTGGTTTATTTTTGTAAATAATAGATTAGTTGTTAGAAATAATTTATTTATATAAAAATGTAACAAGAAATGAAGTTGGAGACATTTTATTGAAGAAAAGAAGACTATTTTCGAGGTTTTGAGGTGTGCAGGGACAAAGGCAACCTTTTCAGAAATCTGTTGCAAAAGATGTTGCTGTTGACAGCTTCCCTTGGAGCTATTGGACCTAATGCAACCTTTTCTACAGCCTTTTCTGAAAAGTGTTGCATATTGCTGAAATATTGTTTTAAAGAAGTTTTTCCAATCTTTTGCAAGCAATGGGTGTTTTCTCAAGTGGGATGTTCTATAACAACATTACAAGAAGTTTTTTCTTCCCTTAAAATGTCCCTTTTGGAATGGACTTGACATTTTTTGTGTTGACTCACAAAAAAATGTCATTAGTTGGTTATGTTTATGCACATTTATTTTTATGCATGTTTGTGTTGTTTATTTTATGCAATTATTATGTGTGGTTTATAAATTAGTTTTTCACATACTAAAATAATTTTTGGACAAAATAAACATCACATGGACTTTGGTTTTCAAAATTTATAATGTGGACATAAGATGTAACAAGTTATTGTTTAAAATAAAATTCGGTTTTATAAAAACGTTAATAACGTCAAATTTTGAAATACTCAAATATAAGTTTTAAAATGGTGATTTTGTAACTTATACAAACTCCAAATATATAAGCAATAAAAGGAAGTTTTATTGAAGATATAAAAGTTTTAAATGCACTCAAAATTAATACCTGTTATTAAAATTGAATCGTGTCGAATTATATAAAAACTAGATTATTATATAAAACCTTTAAAAGTGATTTTCTTTTGAAGATTGATACCATGGTTTATTATATGCATGTAATAACCATGATATCATATGTTTTTAAAACCAGAGTTATAAAACATATAAAAGACCCTTTTACAAACCTCAAATCTATGTAATCCATTTGAAGAACACTCACACATCTCTTGTATGCACTAGTGGGATAAAGGATACCTAACCACTTAGTGTTATCTTTTGATGGTCGGGGTCTCTTCCCGATTTCTATAACCAAGTTATAGGTCGATTACACATGTTTTTCAAATTGGATGATTTGATCAGAAATCTTTTGTGATAAAGGATACCTAAGCAAGAGAGTTCTGAGGCATAGATGAGATCAAACATGTCTAATTAAATTTGTTATTAGTGATCCAATAAATCTAGGAATTATATAGTAAGATATAATTGATAATCGATATCTACCGGGTTGAATTCAAGTGGATGGGATAAAGGATACCTAACCATTTATTTATTTTGCAACTTGGATCCTAGACTTTGATAATTGATGTTTTTGGAAACTAAAAGGGTATTAATTATTAAAGAGTTTAAATATTGAAAATACTAAATGAATTTTGTTAAAATTTTGTAGTCAAATAATTCATTCTCATTACCATGGAATTGTCATTTTCTTTAATGACTTAATGAAACAGTTATATTTAATAGATACAACTTCAATGAATGAGTTCATGTCTTAAGAGACAATCTCGTGAGAGATTATGAAATTGTATATACTTAAAGGTCCAAGTCCTAAACTATTTGAATTGAGTAATAAGCCTGGACATGATACCTAGTAAAGGCATCACTGTGATTCTAAAGATGTTTCTAACATCAAACTAAATATAGTTCAAGTCCCAAAAGAGTCACCTTGTGTGATCTAGGAGGCCCATATTTTATGGACTGAACACCTTTAATCCCAAGAAATCCAATAAGGCCCAAATAGATGGATCTTGTTTCTTTTATGGAGAAACTTGACACTGGAAGAGGATCTGATCCTCTTATCTGGAAAGAAAGTCTGGAAGATACTAGTACTTCAGGTATCTACTAGATAGAACTCATACTTTTCATATAACACTTAAGTATTTGGTACTTAAATGTTAATCTAATATTTGTAAATAGCTTGCAGATATTTACAGAAAAGTAACCAGTTGAGCACAATCAAGTTGGAACTACACTCTCAGAGTCTAGTTTATTATGCTTGGAATATAATGTACTTGTAATATAAAACAATGTTTGTTTTGGAACAATGTATGTTTTAATTTAGCTTGCCTAAATATATGTCTCTGTTTAATTTATGAATGATTGATTATTTTCTTAAATCGTTTTTCATAACGACCACCATCATATTCGAAAATGATTAAAATTCTTTTATGAGACTAGATCTCTTAATAAGAATCATAAATTAAATATAAATGTTTTATAAATAACAAAAATATTTTTGACGTAAACTTTTTTTTAAATCAAACTCATCTTTGACATTGTTATCTTAATTATGTAATTGACATTCACATATTCCAACTTTAAGAAAGGGATCTTTGAAGGCAAATAATGTAGTTTGTTTGACATATGTAAATCTTATTTATATATAAAAGATTCATAATAATATTTTCACTAGGTAGTAGAGAAAATAAATTATTAAGGAACTATACATTGTTATGTATAACTTTCTTTCTAATGAATGTCTAAGATTTAGCACAAGATACCAAATCAACTTTATTAACAACTATAGTAGTTATAAATTATATTTTACATGTTAAAACATAATTGTGAAATATTTGTTTAAGTTTTCAAATATAAAGTCGAGATACAAACTGATAAGAACCATTCAAGGCCTTAATGATAATAAATGATGAATTAAATCCTACTTGGTATGATTTGCTTTCTAATCAGTAGAAATGTCCTCCTTTTATTTCCTTGGGATAACACCTAAAACACTATCAATTGTACCTTGAGTACAAACACCAACTAACACGTAGATATAACATTTCTTCATAAGATTTTGTATGGAAGGGCTCCATCCCTATCTTATTAAATGTTTTATGGACTTAAAACCTATATTGGACTAAAGCTTTTAAACCCAAAATCTACTGGATACATATTTATATAATACTCTAAACGTGGATTAGATTATTATTAGAAAACCCACCAAGAATAAGTTTTTCTTATTCCTATGATAGTTGACTTAGCAGAAAGCAAGCTTCTAATGACAAAGCAAGTGGGAGGTATATGGAACTTAAAGCAGCTCAAGAACCATTACATGATGTAGTAATAGTTGGCACTAGTTTTAACAAGGGACTGTTAAACTTGGATAATAGCTATTCATGAACAAAAATTGTTCGCATTAGTGGTAGAAATCATCTATGACTTGAGAAGTGTAAAATATCTCATTGATGAACTTTTATTGATGGTTTTTTAGCAAATACATCAAATACGAGGGTGTTATGTCAGATCTTGAATCTAATTAATGACTTAGAGTCATGAACATGAGATTTAATCCATGTATGATAATCAAGTATGGTCTTTATTGAACTTCCTCTCTATAGCAAGGCTAGAAGGAGTAAGTAATTCTTCTAGAAAGAATACATTACATGGATGGTCTGTTGGATTAGGTGTCTAAGCTCATAACTATAATTGTTATGTACTTGAACCGATAGTAGCATGGTCCTTTTGGGTTGCCTTCACCAGAGCAATTTGATAGGATGGATATTTGAGAAAGAGGTTATTTGTGATTTATTAATATATATATATATATATATATATATATATATATATATATATATATATATGAATAATATATTAATTGAGAAATCATATTATTTAATTAGTATTGATCAAGAATTAATTTGGAATTAATTTAGTGATCAAAAAAGACCAATTAAATTAACGGGGACTGATTAGGTAAATCAGTAATACTTATAGTTTAGGCTAATAATTCATGTTGATTAGGGATGGACTAAATCTATGTGTGAGTCCATGAAGATTTAGTCCAAAGGGCCTAATGGATTATTGGATCATTAGAATACTTAAAGGCTTAAGTAAATTAGGGTTTTATGTATGAAACCCTAGGGATTCCACACTATAAATTGAACCCCTGAGCTCCCAAAATCGGCTAAGCCCTCCATAGATGAAACCCTAGCCGTTTTGGCGCTTCCTAGCCTCACTCTCATAATCCTCCATTTGTTCATGGTGTTTGTGACTACATTAGAGGCATCACACTTGAGGTGCTAAGCTCTGGAAAGACCAAGTTCTACATGCTACATAAAATAGGTATTCATCTAACTAGTTTTTATGTTGTATATCTCCAATTGCATGCTAGCTAGGGTATATGCTTTGGATAATATGAAATTGCATGTATAATTAGAGAAAACTTAGATTCAAGGCATTAGGGTTGTATGTGCACCATAGGAGTGTTATAGTACCTAAAACCCAACAATGGTATCAGAGCCATGGGTGTTTTCTGTTATATTGATACATTGGTTAATTGTTCAAAGTTGAAAAAATTGAAAAACTGATGTCTGGCTGGTGGAGAGTCCTATGAAGGAACTCGACGAGTCGAACATCATTCAAGCCAAATCAACGATTCCTATATCCAACTCGACGAGTTGGATCATCAGGTTGCAATTTTCAGGTTTTTTTGGCCAGAATTGGATTGTGATCATTACCACATACTGTTTTTACTAATAAGAATCGTTTGATGATAAGGTAATGATTATCCTCATCCAATTCTATGATGATTGTCAAATTTTAAGATAATTACTTGATTTTGTGAAAAATGAATTATTTGTAGAATTTGATTTGAATCATTTTGCTTTATGAGTTAAATTAGGTCAATTTGGTAAATAATAAATTATATGATAATTCTATTAGTTAAATTTGATCTAAATGTTTCTTGAAGAGTTTCATAACTTGCCCTTAAGTTATGGAATATGAAAAGTCTCATTCATGAAACATTAACTCCTTAAGTTATGGAATTCAAGAGGTTTTGAAAAGTTTCAAAACTTGCCCTCGTGTTTTGGAATTTAAAATTTGATTAAAAGTTTTAATTGTGAAATATTAAATACTAAAACTCTTTGGTTTCATAACTTAAATTTAGAATTAAAAGGTTTTAAATTATGGCTTTGTTGATAATTAATTAAAAGAGTATTAATAAATCCATAATAGAAAGTTTTAATGTTTAGTTGAATTAAAAGTCTAATTTATTTAAAAGATTAAATCTCCTAGTATTTTAAATGTTTAAAATACACCCTTATACTATATAAAATTAAAAGTCTAATATATTATATGTATAAGTTAAAAGTCAGTCTTACCGTTAGTAGGCCTCATTCACGAAGCTGGTCTATAAGGGGTGTTTAAGAAAGCGGCATGTAAAATGACCGCCATTGGGTATCTATTTTCACCCACCGCGCCCTTGACCAGTACAGGGTCGTTAGCCGAACGGGTAAGATAGGATACAAACTTTCATTAATAAGTATAATGAAATACAAGTAACTAAATGTTTTATAAATTCCCAAATCTTAGTTACTTAGGAAAAATGTGAATTTGGTGCTAATCCATGAAATTGCACATTGCACCTTATTAGTCGTTAGTTGAGCGTGTGTGGTTAACCGACACACTAATCTGGGACTAATATATGATGGAAATGGGTAGCTCGGAGATTATCATAGATCAATGGAGCGTGTGTGGTTAACTGGCACATTGATTAGGTGATAAATGTGTTCGAGAGTACCAAGCTAATTTGCATGGTTATTCACGCCTTGTTTGTGATCCTCGGTATCCCAGTCACAAATTTGAAGGGCATAATCGAGATTAAACATGCCATTGAAAAGTTCAATGAATCTCAAAGAATCTAGGAATTTCAATTCATTTAAAACCTAATGTTCACTTTCGGTTTTCATGGTGGAAATTGATAAATCGTCATTTACCTACCGTCAAATATTTTGCAATTGGATTACGGCATCCCTCTTCCGAATTGTAAAATATTGTGTTGGGTCCTAGCCTTAATATTTCATTTGTGTGTTATATTAAGGACTTAAATCAACTAACTTGAATTTCTCCCTTTTAGAGATGTCTAGTTATGACAACTATGGTCTTCCCGAATCTTTTGGAAATAGCTTTCCTCATGGAGATGATGTTCCACGTTTCGATCATGAAAATGGAAATCATACTTCACTTCCTCCACCTCCTCTAATTATTCTCCCTGACCCACATGTTCATCGACTTGAAAATTTCAAGATTACTCAAGCCCTATTGGCAAGCAAAAATGAAGATAGAAAGTCTGTATGTGCTCACATCTTGGACATAAAGCTGCATATTGACAGGCTGGGAATGTTGGGTGTCGTGTTCCCAAGGAAGCTGGCTGTTGATTTGGTTCTTCATTCACTTCCTAAGTCATATAGTGAGTTTGTTAAAGACTACTATGTGATAGACCACGACGTGACCCTTATCGATCTTACTTATTTGCTTATTGTTGCTGAATCAACAATGATTTGGCGCACTGCTAAAGCAAACTTGATTGGAAGATCTACTTCCCAAACTTCCATGGACATTGACAATGGCGACATTGGAAGTCCAAAAAAGCTTTCTCTTCCCAATGGAAAGGGATTGGCCAAGGTCAAACTGTTTGACCAAATGGTAAAGAGAAAGGCTAAGTCTGTGATTGTCCCGTGTTCCATTCTGAGAGATTCTATTTGTTTTTATTGCCAAGAGAAGGGGCATTGGTTGCAAAGCTGCCCTGACTACGTGAGAGATCTAAGAGATGGTAAAATCAAAGTGTATGGTTCTACTTCAAGTAAGTTCACTATCCAACTCTATTGAGTTCCTACTTATAGATTCTTAATACATGATGTGATAAGATTGCATTTTGATGTTTTGTAGGATCAAAGAAGATAGATGAAGCTTGAAAGAAGAGTAAATTGATTCTGTTCGTGAAGAGATGGATTTCGATCGCATGGTTCGATGATCATATTTTTTGAGCTGTTGCTTAGGAGTTATGATAGATTGCTTAGGAATATTTAGCAACATAGTTTTCATTTGAATGTGCATTGTAAGGACAAGATTTCCGCATTTTATAAAATTTTGTTTTATCTTATTTTATGTTTCCTTGCAATGACATTTGTGAAAATTGTTGTTTGTATGTTTCTAGCAATATTGAAAATGGTTTGATTCTTAGTTATATCAATTGTGGTAGTGTCGTAATTTTCTAAGTGAGGAAAGATTATCGCCTAAGTTTCAGTTGGATAGAAACCTGGAATCATATGATGTATGAAAATCTTGGTACTTGGGAAATTAAGACTAATTTCTTGTTTACATATGTATGTAAGTCAAGTGAAAGATGAAAGGATCTAGTACACATTGATGAGTACTGGTCAGGTCCACCACAAAGGACGATAAAGTATATTCGTCATGATTTACTAAAAGTTCAGTAAATATGGTTATGCTTACAAGTTTAAGTGTAATTCTAATACCTTGAAAAGTTTCAATGTATAGCAGAACGAATCAATTAGGCAGAAAGACGAAAGTTTCTCCAATCTGAAAGGAAAGGAAAGAACTTTAGTATCATGTTTTATGATCATCCTAATGATTATGGAACCATATCACAATTGATCCTCTAAGGACACCTTGGTGCATTTGTATGGCTAAGAAGAGGAATCGTGAATTGTTGAAATGGTTGAATCAAATAGATGAATCATACTTCATTCCAATATCAAGTATTAGAGTCATACTCCAAGATTGTACATTGAGTGACACATCTTAAGTAGGTTTATAATGCCTCATGAAATGTGGAGTAGAAATGTTTCTTATTCTTGCACATTTGAAATTGGTAGTTATGATGTTTTGGATAAAACAAAGATCAACTAAGACCAATTACATGAAGTGTTGTCTTGATAGGATCTCACACTAACTCTTGAATATTTGGTTTTCAAGGAATGTTTCTTGACAAGAGAATCTTATATGTCAAGAGGACAGTGGGAGTCTTAATGGTCTTGAATAGGTTCAGGAACTAATCAAGAATAAACCTATTGTTTATCACTAGCACACGACTTAAGGTTTATAACCTATAGTGTTGATATATTCTTGTTTTTGTGCCTATTCCAGTTAGTTTGACTATGCATGTGAGTTGTATGAGTTCTCATTTGAATGCATAAGGCAAAGCACCTTGATCAATGGAAAGTACATTGATTTGTATAGGTGAGCTGCTCAACAACATGGAAGCAATGGTAGGACCCTTGTGCTACTAGATGGCAGGAAATTAAGATTGAACTAGTTCAGTCCATATGAGTTTGGATTTGTTACAAACCTTGTCTTGTGATTATGGTTTTGACAAATTCACATGGATAGGAACACATACACCATTAAATCTAAGTGGTAAAGGTTTCTATCCGCTTCATGAAAATGATTGTGAGGAAACGCTTTCACTAAGTAGATTTTAAAGAGATTACAGTTGTGTTAATTGCATTCTCAAATTCGATTATGAGTACGGCATCCCTCTTCATAGTTCGAATTGTGAGAAATGGAAAAAAGCTTAAACATTCGGGACTTACTGCTGTAAGTTCTAAAACTGTTTAGATACACATATGCGCTTTCTACTTAAAGGTGTATGATCTTTAGAAGCCTAGATAAGGTCTTATCAAAGCATCTTATATCAGAAATCTATACTTTGGAAAGAAAGTCAATAAGTATTGATTTCTAGAAGTCCAGCTGATCTTTAGATACATGTCAAAGCTAGTGGGAGCATAAGTGTTATGCTTGTAAGAATGTAATTATTTTGCTAGTGGGAGCATAATTATTACGTTAAGTATTGCGAGTTGGCAATGCTAATTAAAGAAAATAAAAGGTTTGCAACTTTGCATAGTTTGAAAAAAAATTGTTTTGCTATAATTAAGGGAGAGGAACTCATACTTTATTTCAAATCTAAAAGCTCATATTGAGATTTTAATAGAATTTAGTCATGAACATATATGAATGTTATGATGAAATGATTCAGCATAAGGAAATTCTATATATGGAAATGTTATAGCGAGAGACTGGTAAAGTATCATGTCTTTATGTAATAAATTATGAATCGTGTCCCATATGCTTCGGGTATAGGATCGATTGCATATGCTATAATATTTGTGTGTTCTGAATTTTCCAAATGCCTAGGGCATTAAGAAGGAAATGGACCAGAACCGTATATGACCAAAGTTGTTAAACAACTGTTAAGGATAATCCAAGGTTCGCCAAAGATTGGTTGCTTATGGCAAGTTGGAAGTATAGTGATGGATGGACCATATTGACATGATTATGAATAGATAGGATTGTCACATGGCAAGTATGGAAATGTTTCCATATTGGGAGTTGGATATTAAGAATCTATGTGTAAGTTAGAAACTTTCATGCAAGAAGGATGTTCAAAGGAATGTACTTTGAATATGAGACTTCATACCTGTGGAATTGTCCTGTAACAATATCCAGTGGAGTAACTTGTAATATCATTGTCCAAGCCTCTGTGACTTTGGTGCATTGACATTACAAAAGGATCATTGCATGATAGTTTAGAATCTAACACATTCTAATAGTGGCAAGAATTTCGTATTCTTACACTTACGATAAGGATTTGGAATTGTGAAATGAGTGTCATTGGAAATGTTTACAATTGATCTATTTCACAAATTAAGGACCATGTGTAACCATAGTGTGCATGCTTGGAGCATGGGATAACTATTGTTTTAATTCAAGTATTAAGTTGATTAGTCGAAACATTATACATTGAATAATGTGTAATCAATATGGTGATTAAATAATAAGTGTTTTATTTATATTGAAAAGTTTTGAGACCATATTGGATTCGATTATTCTTGTGTTTCACTTCGCATGTTTTACTTCCCAGATAACTAGGTTATTCAAACATCCACAGTCAATCATACTTTGGAAGTAAGTAATGAGGTAAGACTATCATGAATCCGACTGTAGATTGTCTAAGTGCTTAGACATAGCACAAGTTTGTTGCAGTGTTCATGAGTACTCCTATAATAAGAGTTGAGTATTGGATTAAACACACCCTCATCTGAATCACTTCATGGATTTTATCACGAGTGATTGTGAGACGATAATATCTTATATTCTTGAAACGGAGAGATATGAGTTGTCGTTTACGAGTCGGTTGCACATTGATAATGCGTAAACGCACCAGTAACTTGGTCCGTTCCTTTTACCCTTAATAGGATAAAAGCAATATTTGTGGGCCCCTCGATGATTTAGTGATGACACCCTAAGCGTTTGGTCAAGCCTTGACTGATTTGATTTGTTCAATTGGTCAGTCATCATAAATTGGAAATCGGGAAACAACACATGAACAGAGAGAATGATTATAATCCATGTCTCAGTTCATACGATATCTTGTAGAATGGAGGAATATATGATCCCTTATCTAAAGGACGCGTTATTGATCAGAGTTGACAACCGTTTTTTGAGAGCTACGATTGCTAATCGGATTTTGAAGTCGTACTTGCAATAATAGTTATTAGACTTATCCAAGTGGGAGACTGTTGAATTAGGTGTCTAATTTGGGTTGCCTTCACCAGAGCAATTTGATAGGATGGATATTTGAGAAAGAGGTTATTTGTGATTTATTAATATATATATATATATATATATATATATATATATATATATATATATATATATATATGAATAATATATTAATTAAGAAATCGTATTATTTAATTAGTATTGATCAAGAATTAATTTGGAATTAATTTAGTGATCAAAAGAGACTAATTAAATTAACGGGGACTGATTAGGTAAATCAGTAATACTTATAGTTTGGGCTAATAATTAATGTTGATTAGGGATGGACTAAATCTATGTTTTAGTCCATGAAGATTTAGTCCAAAGGGCCTAATGGATTATTGGATCATTGGAATACTTAAAGGCTTTAGTAAATTAGGGTTTTATGTATGAAACCCTAGGGATTCCACACTATAAATTGAACACCTAAGCTCCCAAAATTGGCCACGCCCTCTATAGATGAAACCATAGCCGTTTTGGTGCTTCCTAGCCTCACTCTCATAATCCTCCATTTGTTCATGGTGTTTGTGACTCCATTAGAGGCATCACACTTGAGGTGCTAAGCTCTTGAAAGACCAAGTTCTACATGCTACATAAAAGAGGTATTCATCTAACTAGTTTTTATGTTGTATATCTCCAATTGCATGCTAGCTAGGATATATGCTTTGGATAATATGAAATTGCATGTATAATTAGAGAAAACTTAGATCCAAGGCATTAGGATTGTATGTGCACCATAGGAGTGTTATAGTAACTAAAACCCAACATGATCATACACATTTAAAGCAAGACCTGTTATAAAAGGATTTTCTCATACTCATGTCATTGACTATGGTCCTTACCATACTCATGAAATTGACTATGATCAAACCTTTTTCACAAGTAGCTATGATTAGATTAACAAGAATATTATTTACTATAAATTCATATTCTTAATATGAGATATAACAAATAGATTTCAAGAAAGATTGCTTTTCGTAATAGACATCTAGTAGAAGATATATATTAATAGATTATCCTGAAGGTTTTCTTAATCCATGTTATCCTAACAAATGTGTAAAGCTTGAGATCCACTTGTAGATATAAAGTAAACATGTCAATGTTGCAATCATCATTTTAATGTAGAACAACAAAGTATGTTTTTATATCAAAATGAATAGAACATGTGTGTTACTAAGAACTAGTGGGAGCATAGTGACTTTCCTAATCTTGTATGAATGAGACATACTTAATCATAAGAAATTACATTCTGACCACGCCAGACTTTTTCACCTTGATTCAGAATGTGTTTCTAAAATGATAGACTTAGGAAGAACAAGATACATTATTGGAATGTAAAATATATAGAGATAGATAAAATGAATGGTAAAAGTTTTATATACGTATGCATATGTTGACAATGTCTTGAAAGAGATCAAGATAGAAGATTCATTTGGAGGAACCTTAGCATTGTCACATGGCACTAAGTTTGAGCCAGCCTCAAAATGACCTAGCTCATAGGTTTGAACTAGCTGAAATGATTTATATTTGATTTTCTTGGCAAATGAATCCATCATTTATGTCATATTATGCATAAGACCTGGTAAATGATGATGTTATGAGCATATCATAATATACCAATTGAATACATGGTTAAGTAATCGGATGACTATAAGAACATTCTATGAGTACTTTATAAGAACTAAGAAAATGTATATGAGACATATAGTTTAGAATAAAATCTTCATGTAAAGAGCTACATAAGATTCTGATTCTAAACAAATGTATATAATTATGAATTATAATTGGATTATGACTCATTGAGGAATGAAGAGTAAGTTTAGTTGGAATGAGGTCCAAGCGAAACAAAATGACACAATCTACTACAAAATAATAATACACTACTTTAGAAGTTGAAATCTAATATGATTGGATGAATGAGTTCATTGAAAAACTATGTTGATTTCTGCCATTCAAGGATCACATAGAAATCTTTTTTATTTCAAGAGTATACTTAATTGAGCTAAGAGACTCTATGTTACGAAAGAACACCAATCATATAATCCAAGATATTTAACTATACCTAGAGTAAAGTCAAATATGGAGATGACAGTATTCACAAAATTCATACAAATTAAGTTTATTTGAACCCATTAATAAAGTCCTTCCTCTGAGCTAAGTATGAATGGTCACACTTCTGCTGTAAGACTTTATTATTCTAGAAATGGGATTTTGATTTGAATTTAGTATTTGGATATTGGAATATTGTAACAATAACTGTTATATAATGTTTTGATATACTGGGATATGACCATAACATCAATACTTGTTGTGTTCTATATTAACATGTTTAATGCATGAATAATCTTATTATTCTAAGTTGATAGTCGGTTATAATTGTGGGAGCAATTATGAAATAAGACTAATATGAATTGGATTGGTTGACTTTCACTAGATGAAGGTAGGCAATGGGTTGTAACCAAGTATCATAGGTACGTGTTAGAGAACTAGTATTGAAGTGAACAACATCAAGATCATCTCATGGATCGCTATCATGAATGTTACTTGATTAAAAGGCACTATCTTTGTATCTTTAACACCAGAGATACATAGTGGGACTTAAGTGTAGGGAGTACTGTGCTTAGATATGGTCAAACGCTGGTCCTTAACCTGGCAGTTATAAAAGCCATTTCCAGGTATGCTATGAACTATGCAAGAGGCTTATGTAGTCAAGATGGGATTTTTTTTCCTCTTATGTGTTGAGAGTTAGACATCTAATGCGCCTTACCAAACGTTGAACACCATATGAGATTGATTGTGATACGTATCTCATGTTTAACATGATGTATGTGACAAAGGGATAACTAATAAACTTACCTTATATACACCAATTGTAGCTTGGAGCTTTTGGGAATTGGGCGTTGATAGAATGGCACAAAGTCGTATGTTGATGGCGGGAGGGAAATGTTGCTAGACGTTCACCACTGTCTATATCAGTCTAAGATGAATCTTACGCAAGTGGGAAATTGAAAGATCTAGTATGCTCAAGAATCATATTAAAGTGATATTTCTAATTAACATATGATACTAAAGGGTCACACTAACAACTTGATACAATTGATTATTTATTAGATATTGATTTTAATAAATATTCAATAAAATCTTATAATGAAAATTGGAAATTATTTATTTCTAGGAAATAATAATTTTAATTAGCAAGTAACATTATATAATTTATATGGTATGAATTAATAAGTCATGCAGAACATTTTGGACTAGATAAATTCTTTTGTCTTTTACCAAAAAGTTAAAATTTATATTTTATAAACTTGGTTTATAAAATATAAAACTTTTGTCTTGTTTTGTCTTCTTATTTTAGAAATAATGAATGAAAAAGTAAGGCATGGAATTTTGACTAGTTTATTCAAAAAGAAAGGCATGATGATTTCAACCTCCAGTTCTCTTGGTCAGCACCAAACAGTGTGGGAGCACGGTCAACGTACACCTTAGCCCTCGAGTAACTGAGTACCACGAGATCGCTGTTCACCCATAAGAACTTCTTTTTCCAGTTTTTCTTTGACTTCTTATCATGGATAAGAGTAGGGCATCCCCGCCGGCTGGAAAGGGTTCGATTCCCCCACTAAGTAGAGGCATTGAAGAAGTGCTTGAAATCCAGAACAGCCGGCAGGCGGCCTAGGGCGCGGCAGAGGAGTTTGAAACCCACTATATTGTTTATAGCGATAGGGGTCAACTCTCTCACTGAAAACCCATATTCCCGGATGATCAGGTTGAAGAAATCAGTGGTAGGCAAGCGCAGACCTGCCTTGAACAAAGCGATTGGGATGCCGACTTTGCCTTCAGGAGGACTGTAAAGTGATGCATCGGGTAGGGGGATTTGCACTCTATGTTCGGGGACAAACCTGAATCGGAACTTGAAAGACCCCATTCCTCGATGGTAAGATCTCTCCCCAAAGCGCGAGTGGTAGCCATGGAAAAATATGAAGAAAGGGTTGAAAGGGTTTTTCTTAAGAACAAGAAGGCAAAGAGAAACAAGTAGAAAGTAATGAGGAAACGCCAGGAGGAACTGGGGCTTTAATGCCATCAATGGGGCCGCGAACCGTTTTCATGATGAAACCGTCGAACATCGGCGATTTCGCCATGCCAACTGTACAAGCTTCCAGTAGCAGCCCACCACGTGTCTGTGAGTAGACCATAACAACTCCGCTACGTCACGAACGCAGGAGTCTACTGGCCTAAGGGACTTGTTAACGTTACCATGAACGGTCACGTTAAATCCAACGGAAGTACAAACGAGATGTTATCTCGTCAAAACCTTGGCCAAGGCCCGAACTTGGCCCAATTAATCCAGCGACAGGGCAACAGTTTGCTTCCCTCCATGAGGGAAGAATATTCCCCGAGATCTTCTCATTCACTCATGACCAATCAGAACGTGACAAGAAGCCTTAGTGACGCCCAGAACTGACATCACCAGGCAGTTAGTTAACGTGGGCATAATTCTCCCAGTTAGAGGAGGACACGTATCATACTCATTGGATGAGGTCCCAGTGATCCGTTAGAGACAGGTATAAAAGGATCTCTTCCGCCTCAAGGAAGGGATCTATCTTCTCTCTCACGAATTTACCCTAATTCTCTCTCTCAGAAAAATAACTTGATCGTCAGAGTGATGTCCCGAGAGAAAACATGGTCGTCCTCTAACGGTTCTTCTGTGATTGTGTTCTCAGGAAAGCTCCTAAGGCAGTTACATCATCAAGCATCCAAACCCCCTGTAGAGCACGTCACAACAGTTAAAGACCCATGTACATTATGCATGTTATATATGTGAGAAAGGCTTTCACTTATGGTTGCTTCTCTTCTCCCCTTAAAACCATAACATGCATGATGCATGGGTTTCTCTCTCACTTTTGATCATCTTATGAAGATATTACTTGCTTTTATACTCTCTTGAAGTTCCTACTTTGGTTATGAACTTCAAGCTTAAGAGATTAAGAGTTTTTTTTCTTACAAGACTAGTATCTTAAATCAAGCTGACAACTTGTTGGTGTCTCTAAATTTCATCATTCTTCATCAACTTCCAAGCCTCCCAAGAGGATCCAAAGAACTACAAAGGTTGTATTTTCTCCATCTTCTTCTTTGGTGCTTGTTTTCTTTCCAAACTTTGCAAGAAGATCCTTGTGGGTTTAAGTTGTTTATGTTATTCAAAGTATTATAAGTCTTCCGTTGCTAAAAATCATGTTTTTGAAACTAGTTTTTGATTAAAAACCCAACATTATTACTTAATATGTGTAGCCCAAATTTGCAGGTGTTACAGTTATCTCCCCTTTAAGATGATTACATCCCGGAATCATCAACAAAACATGGCTTGTATAATGACTCTACACGTTACCTTTCCATCCTAGGTACTAAGCGTTACCTTTCCATCCTAGGTAATAAGCGTAACTCTTGTGTATTTTATGTTGAGTTTCCAACTCTTAGACTTCTAGACTGCTAACGGTGCTCAATCTTGCATCTGCTCTTCCTTATAAATTTGATGATAACCTAAATTTATTGTTCTTACTTTGACTACCATAACAGATCGATGGGTCATGTTCCAATGACCTCTCATCGTATGATGCAACAGTTAGATCCAGGTCTCTTTCAGTCAGACTCCAATGTGGACGATATATTTCTTCATGTTCTAATGTGATATAATCACATTCTAGCATGTAGCACTTCTAGCTAAATGCTGCTTAATTTTTGCGGCGATCGCGATTCTTCTATTAATTGCTTTGATTATATTTTTATTTGATCTGTTAACTAAAGTCGAACACTACGTCAAACTTACTTCGTAGATTAGTTAGACTTGATTTGTAACATCCCGACTCCCAGGTATAAATTTAAATGTTTATTATATTCATATTGACAGGGCAAACTCGACGAGTTGGAGGCCCCAACTCATCGAGTATAGACTGAGATTGGCCACGTGATTTTAGAACCAACTCGACGAGTTGGTGGACTCAACCCGACGAGTTGGAGCTGAGTGAGAAAACCCTAATTTTTAGGGTTTGCACCCTATTTAAAGGACCTTAAGTCTGTTACCCCGCCTCCCTCATCACCTTATCACCCAGAGACAAACCCTAATCAAGTTACCTTCCATCTTGAGAGTGTGTCGAGGCTAAGAGTGTGTGTTTTGGTGCATTCCTTGAAGAGTGAAGAGCTTGGAACAAAAAGGAGTCTATAGATCCGACTACCGGGAGTTGAACAAGCTGACGGTCAAGAACCGTTATCCACTACCGAGGATTGACAATTTGTTTGATCAGTTGCAGGGAGCATCTTGGTTTTCCAAGATTCATTTGAGATCTGGGTATCATCAAATGAAGGTATGTGAGGAGGATATCCAGAAGACGGCCTTTCGGACTCGTTATGGGCATTACGAGTTTGTGGTGATGCCTTTTGGGCTCACCAATGCACCGTCAGCGTTCATGGACCTCATGAAATGGGTGTGTAGGCCTATGTTGGATCGGTCGGTGATCGTGTTCATCGATGATATTTTGGTGTACTCGAGGTCTAGGGAACAACACGAGGAGCATCTTCTAGAGATTCTTGGGGTGTTGAGGATGGAGAGGCTTTATGCCAAATTCTCCAAGTGTGATTTCTGGTTACGAGAGGTCCAGTTTTTGGGAAACCTCATTAACCATAATGGGATTTTTGTCGACCCGACCAAGATCGAGGAAGTTATGCAGTGGGAGGTGCCGAGGTCCCCATTCGAGATCAGGAGTTTTCTGGATCTGGCAGGATATTATCGGAGGTTTATCATAGATTTCTCCAAGATTGTTGTTCCTCTCACCAAATTGACCAGGAAGGGTGTTATCTTTGCTTGGGGGCCTGAGCAGTAGGCATCATTCGAGACTCTTCGCCAGAGATTATGCGAAGCTCCAGTGCTAGCCCTTCCAGAGGGAGTAGAGGACTTCGTAGTCTACTGTGATGCATCCATATCGAGAATGGGTGTTGTATTGATGCAGATAGGGCACATGATAGCATATGCGTCGAGGCAGCGGAAGCCTCACGAGATGAGATATCCCACCCATGATTTGGAGCTGGGAGCGGTGGTATTCGCCCTCAAGATTTAGCGCCACTATCTTTATGGTGTCCGATGTACCATATATACAGACCATAAGAGCCTGAGATACCTTATGGATCAGTCCAACCTAAATATGAGACAGAGGAGGTGGTTGGATGTAGTGAAAGACTATGACTGTGAGATTTTGTATCATCCTTGGCAAGGAAAATATGGTAGCCGATGCCCTGAGTCGTAGAGCAGCGAGTGCTCCGATTTGAGACATGTGTATGAGGATGATGGTGATGACTCCAGTCTTAAATACCATCCGAGAGGCCCAAGAGGTGGCCATGAGACCAGAGAACCGCAAGAGAGAACAGGTGATTGGGCAGATTTCTGAGTTTGAGACAAATGGTCGAGGGCTTATGACCTACCATGGGCGGATATGGGTGTCATACACAGGAGGAGCTCGACAGACTTTGATGGAGGAGGCCCATAAGTCAAGGTTTTATATCCACCCTGGGGCCACTAAGATGTACTTGGATTTGAAAGCGGTTACTGGTGGCCCTGTATGAAGAGAGATGTGGCATGGATAGTTGAGAAGTGTTCGACCTGCCGCAAGGTCAAGGCAAACCACCAGCGCCCTCATGGCAAGTTGCAGCCTTTGGAGATTCCTCTACGGAGGTGGGAGTAGATTTCTATGGATTTTATCACCAAATAACCGAGGACTGCAAGGGGTATCGATGCGATCTGGGTGATTGTAGATCGATTGACGAAGAGTGCTCACTTCCTGGCTATAAGTGAGAGATCCTCCGCGGAGAAATTGGCTGAGGTCTATGTTCGAGAGGTGGTGGCATGGCATGGGGTGCCAACATCGATAGTGTCAGATCATGATGTGCGTTTTACTTCCACGTTCTGGAAGAAATTTCATGAGGAATTGGGTACCCGGCTACATTTGAGCACCGTTTACCACCCATAGACAGACGGGCAGAACGAGCGGATGATTCAGACACTCAAGGACATGCTACGCGCATATGTTATGGATTTTGGTGGGAGTTGGGACTCCTACCTGCCTTTGGCTGAGTTTTCATACAACAACAGCCATCACTCCAGTATTCGGATGCCTCTCTTTGAGCTTTTATGTGACAACCATCAAATTTCGGTCAAGTCAAAGTCAAACAAAGTCAACAAGTTAAACCGGTCAACTCCATTAACCCTTGTATGTTAGGGTTTACGTTATGTAATCACTGTACAATTCGCTATTTTAATGAGAAAACATCATTTGGAAAGTTCATGTGTTTGATATTCCTTAGCCTTAACAGTGCTAAACAACGAACCAAAGCGATAAAACACTATTGCACAATCATCGGGATTGTGTAGGACACTAAATCATGGCTTAACGGGGTCTATGGATCTTGCGTTGCGAAGCCGGACACTCAAAAAGATCACAAACGAAACCTCTCGCAATCTCATTCAAACCCTACTCAAGATTACTTGACGCTAATAGGATCAAAACTCATACACTACGATATAAATTGACGTTAATAGCAACATAGTATAGTACAACGTTATAACTATAATCAAATTAAATTATGATACCATATTAAAATCAAATCAAAGTATAATGCTCTAATTAAATTTAAAAGAATCAAACTTGAATGCTATAATTAAACTTCAAATCAAAGTAGATTGTTATAATCAAATAATAACTCATCTTTTATAAAACTCCATTTTTATAAACTTTACATTAAATTTTATAAAACTCTATTTTTATAAACTTTACATTAAATTTTATAAAACTCTTATATTAATTATGTAAAAGATGCTTGTGTTAGTGGGAAATTATGAAGACCACCAAAAGCAAAAAGATTATTCCCATGGTCTCCCACTCACACCTCCCATCCACTTTCCTTTCCTTTTTCTCCCAACACATTATTCTCTTCACCACTTAAACCTTCTCTATTCTTTCTCTCACTCTCAATCTCGAAATTCATCCAAGAAATACTCATATTCCAGCCAAGAACAATCTATTATACTCAAATCTTCATCCCTCGTGAAGCATTCATCAAGGTATGTTGTTAAAAGTTTCAAATTCATACAAGAAACAAATTAAATCCACCAAAATATCTAAAACTCATTTTATGCATAAACCTGATTTTTCTTAGAATCCCATCAATAAAATAAGAAGTTCTGGAAATTTTCAGAAAATAACTTATTTTTATTGAATTATTATAATTATTGCAATAAAGTAGGGCAATAATTCACATAAAATACTTGTTGCATTCAATAAATTCTGCGAAAATTCTGGGATGACCTATATATTGATTAAACATGATATATGAAGTTTCATGCATTTATATTACTGTTTACTATTATTTATGATTTTATTGATTAATTAATAATGAAATATATAAAAAATACTTCCCATAGTCACAAACATCTTAAACTTATACACTGGGCTCTATATCATGTTATAAAACTATGGTTAATTTTACAGAATTTTTGGGAATCATTTATTATTTTTCCCGAATTTTGTTGTTGTTTAATCATTAAAGTATTAAATAAATACTAAAACAGTTCAGAAAAATATAAAAAATTTTACAGTAATTAATATTGTATGAAATAATGATTTCCTAATAATTTCATAATTTTTTCAATACTTTGTACTATTTAAAACCATTTTCCTAAGTATTTAAGCATGTAAAAATGCATTTTAATGATTATTTCATATAAATAATTGTTAAAATCTGTAAATAATTATAATTGGGCAAGTTA
Organism: Lactuca virosa; assembly: GCF_052849685.1. NCBI lineage: Eukaryota > Viridiplantae > Streptophyta > Magnoliopsida > Asterales > Asteraceae > Lactuca > Lactuca virosa. Next base: position 250,677,633 of record NC_136428.1, read on the forward strand.
TTATTTTAATAAGAAATTATTAAAATCTGGCCTAAATTGAAAATATAAATTAATTATGCAAAGTAATTAATTCAATTTAAAATTCATTTAACAAATAAATACCTTAATATTATAATCAAAATGAATTATTGTTAATTCATCTAATATAAGAATATGTGTCTAATTATTTGTATTAATACTCCATTCTCGTTTAGCAGTTCCTAAACCAAAACTATTAATTATATTAGGTTCTACGTCATTTTGACCCGAACCGTCTATCGTACGACACACGCATTTCGTTTTGGGACTAAAGTGAGTAATCTACCCCATATTTTATAATTTTCAATACTTTTGGGGTGTATCATGTGGTTCTAATATGTTCCAACTTCATTTTATTGTTTTATCACAATTGAGACATTGTTGGGACATTTATACGTGAGTCATTAATTGTATAACTACTGTTTGTTTACGCTACATGTACTTGTAGTGCATTACCATTTTTAGTCTAATCTCCATGACTATGCCCGTATTCTTGAGGTACGTTATGGACAATAATAGCGCTATTGGGTTAACCACCCCGCCTAGGGACGCTAAGGTGATTGATCGCACGTGGTTGAGTGTGTATGATGATTAGATGCTCCATCCTATATATATTTATATATATATATATATATATATATATACATATGTATATATAGGGTGAGGACTTATTGTTGTTGTTATCATTTGTTAATCAATTTTTGATTTATAAACCGTTATCTCAAATACAATTGTTTGCCGACTTCAAAAGAAAACAAATTTCAAATTATAAATGTTTCAACTTCACAATTTTCTCTACTAAAATTAGATTACTCACCAACTCTCGTAGTTGACCTATTTTTACCCATGATGCAGATTTGAAGAATGAAGTTGATGAAAAATAGGTTGTGCCTTAGAAATCCACAAGACTATTTAAATTTGATGTAATAAATGTTGTTCGTATTTGGATTTGTATTTATATGTTGTGGATCTTGTTTGCATACTTAGTACTTAATTGAATCTAATCATATTATAACATAGTTGTCATGAGACTTTGAACAATATATCACGCCTTGATCGATTCCGATAAGGATCGGGGTGTGACATTTTATACGGGAGAAGGTGTCGGACTCCCATCTGTTGGGGGGAGGTCGGGCAGAGAGTGATGGGGAGCACTGAGATAGTGCTCAAGACGATAGAGCAGATCCAGCAGGTTAGACAGAGGTTGCTGACGGCGTAGAGTCGTCAAAAGAGTTACACAAACCGGAGACGTTCCGAGCTAGAGTTCCAGGTCGGCGATTTTATCCTCCTGAAGGTATCCCCATGGAAAGGGGTGATTCGATTCAGGAAGCGGGGCATGCTGGTTCCTAGATACATTGGTCCTTTAAGAGTGATAGCTCGAGTAGGTAAGGTAGCTTATCAGTTAAAGCTCCCTGCAGAGTTGAGCCAGATTCATGACACCTTCCATGTATCCCAGTTGAGGAAGTGTGTAGCCGACGAGACGGCAGTGGTCCCTTTGGAGGACATTCAGGTTGATGATCTCCTGAACTACATTGAGAAGCTGGTGGCGGTTTGGATAAGAAGGTGAAGATCTTGAGAAATAAAGAGGTGCCCTTGGTTAAGGTTCAGTGGCAGCATCGGAGGGGATCCGAGTGTACTTGGGAGCCGGAGTCTGAGATGCATGAGCAGTACCCAGAGCTGTTCCCAGAGAATGACTTCGAGGGAGAAGTCTGATTCTAGTGGGGGAGAATTGTAACATCCCGACTCCCATGTACAAATTTAAATGTTTATTATATTCATATTGACAGGGCAACTCGACGAGTTGGAGGCCCCAACTCGTCGAGTAGAGACTGAGATTGGCCACGTGATTTTAGAACTAACTCGATGAGTTGGTGGACTCAACTCGACGAGTTGGAGCTGAGTGAGAAAACCCTAATTTTTAGGGTTTGCACCCTATTTAAAGGACCTTAAGTCTGTTACCCCGCCTCCCTCATCACCTTATCACCCAGAGACAAACCCTAATCGAGTTACCTTCCATCTTGAGAGGGTGTTGAGGCTAAGAGTGTGTGTTTTGGTGCATTCCTTGAAGAGTGAAGATCTTGGAACAAGAAGGAGTCTATAGATCCGATGTAACATCCAAAAATTTCAAGCAAATTTAAACTTTTAAAAACACCTCAAGTTCGTCAATCATTACAACTTTGTTTTCAAAATATTCTTTATCACAGTATATCCCAGAAACAAAACATAAAGTGAGGAGTTGTACGATCATGCCTTCGCCTTGCCGCGATCCCCTGATGTACCTAAAACAATAAACTGAAACTGTAAGCTCGAGAGCTTAGTGAGTTCCCCCAAAATACCGATACACATACAGTCCACATAACCATGTCAGCATTATCATATCATAACCACTAAACAGAACAGCATATAACGGGTCCACAGCCCTACAGACTGTAATACCCACGAACCCACAGTACGAGTCTCCCTTAGCTCGTAACTGGAATGCTCCCGACCCCACAGTACGAGTCTCCCTTAGCCCGTAACTGGAATGCTCCTAGGGTTTGTTGGCTACCGCACGAAGTAGTACAACCTCAACCCATCCCATATAACAAACACATAACATAACCACTGAGCATGCAATAATCAAATAACATCACAGGTAGTCCTACAGATCTACCTAACTTGGCATAACCACTAGCATGCAACACTAACTCGTACTCAACCTCTAACACTGCTAGGATAATATTGTTGGATTAATGTCTAAGTCCATAACTATATTTGGTATGTACTTGACCCGACCCGGCATGGTCCATTTGGGTTGCACTTCACCGACACAATTTATATGGATAGTCTTTTGAGAATAGTATATTTATGATTTATATTAATATATTATAAGTTCTAATATATTAATATGGAATCATATTATTTAATTAGTATTGATCAAGAATTAATTTAGAATTAATTAAGTGATCAAAAAGAACTAATTAAATATGGACTCTTATATATATGGAATGGGCCAAGTTCATTTAGGTTGGGCTAAGCTTTCATGGATGGTCCATGGAGCTTTTAACCCATGGATCCTATTTAAATGAAAGGTCATGGGTATTAGGGTTTACATGGATGTAACCCTAATCCTCCATAATATATATAAAGGGGTCCTTGGCTCACAAAATTGGCACAAGTGTGTGAAAATAAGAGTGGGCCGATTTTAGTGTGCATACATATTCTCTCAAGTTCTTCCAAGGTGTTTTGGTGATTTGTGATTCCATTTGAGGCTTCCACACTATTGGGGCTAAGCTCTTAAAGCTTGAAGACATCAAGCTACATCAAAAGGTATGTCATCTAACTAGAACTTTGTAGTATAGGTGCTTCATAATATGCTAGTTAGGATGAACCTTGGAATAGTTAATATTTGCATGTATAATAGAGAAAACATAGATCCAAGGTTTATAGGGTTGCATGTATACCATAGGAGTGTTAGAATGCTCAAAACCCAACAGTGGTATCAGAGCCATGGAATCCAAAGGTTTTCAAGAATTACAAAACTTGCCCTCAAGTTTTGAAATTTGAGAAAAGTTTTTTATGAAAAAAGGAATTGAATTCTAAAACTCTTGGGTTCATAACTTAAACAATTAATTAAATGGTTTTAATTTTGAGTTTAATAATTGGAATTATGATGTTTTGTTGAATAGTTCAAATTAACTCTTATGGACTTTATTAATAGTTAATTAAAGCGTTTAATTAAAAGAGTATTATTAATCCATAAATATATGGTTTGAGTTTAATTAAATTAAAAGTCTAGTTTAATTAATAGATTAAACCACCAAGTATTTTAAATGTCTAAAATACACCCTTATACTATTATAATATTAAAAGTTTAATATATTATATGTATAAGAGCAAGTCGTCTTACCATTAGTAGGCCTCATTCACGAAGCCGGTCTATAAGGGGGGTATAAGGTTGTTGCCTATAAAATGGCAGCTTAATGGGTGTCCACTCTCACCCACCGCTTCCTTGACTGGTGGAGGGTCGTTAGCCGAACAGGTAGGACAAGGACTATAATTCTCCCTTCATTAAAAGTATTAATGATAAATACTAAGTAACTAAACCTTTTATTAATTCCCAATCTTAGTTACTTAGGAAAATGTGAATAAGGTGCTAATCCATGAAACTACACTTTGCACTTTGTTTAAACCGTTAGTGGAGCGTGTGTGGTTAACCGGCACACTAACCTGGATTTAACAAAGTAGGCAAAGGGTAACTTAATATTTATCATAGTATCGGTGGAGCTCGTGTGGTTAACCGGCACATCGATTGAGGGGTAAATATTAAGGGTACCAAGTATATTTGCATGGTTACTTCACACCTTGTTTTGTGATCCTCGGCATCCCAGTCACAAAACCTGAAGGGCACACTCGAGATTGAAACATGCCATTGAAAAGTTCAATGAATCTCAAAAGAATCTAGGAGTTTCAAAACCAATTAAAACCTAATAATACATTTCGTTTATCTTGGTGGAAATTGGTGAATCGTCATTCACCTACCTTCAAATATTTTATAGCTTGGATTACGGTATCCCTCTTCCAAGTTATAAAATAGTTTGTTGGGTCCTAGCCTTAATATATCATATTGGGTGTTATATTAAGGACTTAAATCAACTTTACGTGAATTTCTCCCACTGTTGATGTCTGGTTTAGACAATAATGATCTTCCCGAACCAAGCTTTCCTAATGAATATGACTTCCCGAGTTTGGCTCATGGAAGTCATACTTCTCTTCCTCCACCTCCTCCAATTATTCTCCCTAACCCACAAGTTCAAGGTCACTCAAGCCCTAATGGCAAGCAAGGTCTATGTGTGATCACATCTTAGAGATGAAGTCACATATTGACAAGTCGGGAGAGCTGGGTGTCAAAGTCTTGAGAAAGTTGGATGTTCAATCACTTTCTAAGTCACATAGTGAGTTCCTTTGGGACTACTATGAAACAGACTATGACATGAACCTTAATGATCATATCTATTTGCTTGGTGCTGCTGAATCAGCAATGATTTGGAACGATAGTAAAGCAAATTTGATTAGAAGATCAACTTCCCAAAAATTTATGGACAGTGACAATGGTGACACTGGAAATCCAGAAAAAGCATTCTCTTCCCAATGGAAAGGGATTGGCCATAGTCAACCCGGTTGACCAAATGGTAAAGAGAAAGGCTAAGTCTGAGATAGTCCCATTACCAAAGGGTCCATATGTTTATTTTGCCAAAGGAATGGGCGTTGATTGCAAGCTGCCAAATTTACCTAAGGATGTTAAAGTCAATAAGTTTGACTCTACATCAGGTAGAGCCCATTATCTAACTCTGTTAAGTTCTATTCTGAGATCCTCATTACATGATGTGACTGGGTCACATGTTGATGTTTTAAGAATCAAAGAATAGAGAGAAATTTTAAAGGAAGTATATGCTGATTCTAATCGCGAAGGTGGATTTCGATCGCATCAGAATTTTGAGCAGTTGCTTAAGAAGTTATGATATATTGCTAAGGAATAGATAACAACAATTTTCCATGTGGATTGTAAGGATAAGTTTTTCCGCAAAGTTTTAAAATAAAAGAAAATTGTTTAATTTTATTTATTTGAAGTATCCTTACAATGGCACTTGTGGGAAATTGTTGCTTATATGATTCCACTGACAGCAATATTGGAAAATGGATTTGATTCTTTCATTTGTGGTAGTGTCTAAATTTACCAAATCAGGAAAGTTCCTCATCACCCAAGTTTCAATTGGACCGAAACTTGGAATCATGCAAGTTGAATAGTATGATGAATGAGAACTTTCAAGCATTGGAAAATCAAGACTAATTACTTGTTCACATGGATGTGTGAGTCAAGTGAAGGACTAAAGGGATCGAGTACACATTCTTGTGCACTGGTCATGTCCACCACAAAGCTCGTTAAGACTATTTGATTTACTAAAGTTTAGTAAATATGGTTATACTTACAAGTTTAAGTATAATTCTAAAACATTGGAAAAGTCTCAATGTATGGCAGAACGAATGGGAAGAATCAAATTAGGCAGAAAGATAAAAGTTTCTCAAATCTGAAAAGATGGGAGAGTACTTTAGTATCATGTTTGTGATCATCTTAATGATTTAGAAATCATATCACAATTAGTCCTCTAAAGGTCATCTTAGTGCATTCTTATGACTAAGAAGAGGAGTCATGAATTGTTGAAATGGTTAGATCAGGAAGATGAGTCATACTTCGTTCAAAAACAATACTTAGAGTCATACTCCAAGATTGTAACTTGAGTGACATATCTTAAAGAAAGGTTTAAAACACTTGTCAAATGTAAGAGTAAAAGTGTCCTACTCTTGTACATTTGAAATTGGTAAGTTGTGATGTTTTGGATAAAACAAAGACCAACTAAGGCCAATTGTGTGAAGTGTTTGTCTTGATAAAGAATCTGCACTATCTCTTGAATATTTGGCAAGATAGTCTTATATGTCAAGAGGATAGTGGGAGTCTTAAAGATCCTAAAAAGAATTTCAAGAACTAATCAAGAATAAAACCTGAGGTTCTTCACTAGCACACGACTTGAAGTTTATAACCTATCGTGTTGACATATTCTGTGCCCATTCCAGTTAAAGTTGGCTTTGCATAGGAGTTCTGAAAGTTCTCAATTGGTTGCATAACAACTTGGAAGCAATGGCAGGCCCTGTACTGCCAGGTGGCAAGAAGTTAAGATTGCATAAGTTCAGTCCATATGAGTTTGGATTTGTCATTATCCTTGTCTTGTGACTATGGTTTTGACGATTCACATGGATAAGAACACATACACCATAAAATCTAAGGGTCATAAGGTTTCTCTCCGATTCATGAAAATGATGGTGAGGAAACACTTCCACCAAGTAGATTTGAAGCAGATGGCAAAAGGTCTAAACAATTGAGACTATGATTACGGCATTCCTTTTCATAGTTCTGAAATTGTTTAGACACACATGCATGCTATCTAAGGAAAGGTGTATGATTTTGATAAAGTTTTATCAAAGCATCTCGTATCAGAAATCTGAACTTTGGTAAGAAAGTCAATAAAGTATTGATTTCTAGAAGTCCAGCTGATTTCTGAGTACATGTCAAAGCTAGTGGGAGCATAAGTGTTATGCTAATAATCATCATGTTAGTGGGAGCATGATAATTATTGTTAGTGTTGCAAGTTAGCAATGTTAATTATAGAAAACAAAAGTTTCAATTCGTGAGGCTGCAGGGATTGAAAAAGTTGTTTTGCTATAATTAAGGGAGAGGATATACTTCATTTCAGTTCTAAAGGCTTAGATTGAGACCTTAATCATCTTTAGTCAAGAATATATATATATGAATTTCATGTTGGATTGGTTCAACTTAAGGAAATTCTATATATTGCGTTCTCAAAATTCGATTATGATTACGGCATCCCTCTTCATAGTCAAATTTTGAAAACATGGCAAATAAAAATATTGTAGCAAAAGACCGGTCTAGAATCATGTCTTTATGTGAGACATCATGAATCGTGTACCATTTGCTTTGGGTACAGGATCGATTGCATGTGCTATAATATTTGTCATTTCTAAATTTTTCCAAATGCCCAGAGGCATTAAGAAGGGAAAAGGTCTAGAATTGGATATGACTAAAATGATTAAGCAATTGTCGAGGACAATCTGAGGTTTACCAAAGATTGGTTGCTCAGGGACAGTTGGAAGTATAGTGCTAATTTTGGAAGGACCATATTGACATATTATGAAAAGAGGCATCTCTTATTCAGAAGTGATAGTCAAAATGAGAATATGGAGTTGTCTCCATAGGTGGAAGTTATCTGTGTAAGATTAGAAAACTTAATGCAAGAAGCATGTCCAAAGCAATGTACTTTGAATATGAGACTTAGTTTCCATGGAGTTGATCTCCATTGGAATACCTTATAATGACTGTTGACAAGTCTTTGTGACTTTGTACATATTCATTACAGGAGGGTCAGTTCATATAAGTTTAAAATCTAAACAGATTTCGATAAATGATAGGAATTTGAAATTCTCACATTTTTCGATAAGGATTTGGGAGTGTGAAATTAGAATCATTGAAATTATGTTCAATTGGTTTATTTCACAAAGTAAGGATCATAGACAAACATAGAGTGCATACTTGGTGTATGGAAAAGCTATTGTTTAAGAAAAACATAGTGTACATGCTTGGAGCATGGGACAACTAGTGTTTTTAATTCAAGTATAAAGTTGATAAAACCGAAACAATGAATAATGAGTAATCAGTATGGTGATAAATAAAAGTGTTTATTTATATTCATAGGGTTTGATAATATATTTGATTCATTTATTCTTGTGTTTCACTTTGCATGTTTTGACTTCCAGAATAATTAAGTCGCTCTTCCTGAATGATTAAGTTATTCAAACCATCCACAGTCGGTCATATGTTGGAACTAGATATGAATCAAGACTGTCATGGGTTGGTTTGTAGAGGTCCAAGTTGGTGGACAAAGTGGTGCTACAACACTCATGAGTACTCATAAGTTCTGAGTATTGGATTCAACCCGCGCTCATTTGAATCACTTCATGGATTTTATCACGAGTGATCATGAGACGATAATATCTTATACTCTTCAAACCTAGAGATATGAGTTGTTACTATGAGTTGGTTATACATTGATTGCACGAAAACGCATTTGGTAACTCGATGTTATAAAACGTGCCTTTGTGTATGATTCAACAAGTAGTAGAACAAGCCATATGAGTCGAAGTTTATCCATTCCTTTTACCTTCGGGATAAAAGCGATATCCGTGGGCCCCTCGATGATTTAGCGATGACACATGTGAGTGCTTGGCCAAGCCAGGACTGATTTGATTTGTTCAATCAGTCAGTCATCATAAATCGAAAATCGGGAAACAACAAATGGACAGAGAGAATGATTATAATCCATGTCTCAGTCCATATGATATCTAGAATGGAGGAATATATGATCCCTTATCTAATGGACAAGTCATTGACAAGGTCAGAGTTCGACAGCGGCTTTAAGAGCTACGATTGCCAGTTAGGTTTTGAAGTCATACTCAATAATAGTTTTAGACTTATCCAAGTGGGAGACTATTGGATTAATGTCTAAGTCCATAACTATATTTGGTATGTACTTGACCCGACCCGGCATGGTCCATTTGGGTTGCACTTCATCGGCACAATTTATATGGATAGTCTTTTGAGAATAGTATATTTATAATTTATATTAATATATTATAAGTTCTAATATATTAATATGGAATCATATTATTTAATTAGTATTGATCGAGAATTAATTAAGTGATCAAAAAGAACTAATTAAATATGGACTCTTATATATATGGAATGGGCCAAGTTCATTTAGGTTGGGCTAAGCTTTCATGGATGGTCCATGGAGCTTTTAACCCATGGATCCTATGTAAATGAAAGGTCATGGGTATTAGGGTTTACATGGATGTAACCCTAATCCTCCATAATATATAAAGGGGTCCTTGGCTCACAAAATTGGCACAAGTGTGTGAAAATAAGAGTGGGCCGATTTTAGTGTGCATACATATTCTCTCAAGTTCTTACAAGGTGTTTTGGTGATTTGTGATTCCATTTGAGGCTTCCACACTATTGGGGCTAAGCTCTTAAAGCTTGAAGACATCAAGCTACATCAAAAGGTATGTCATCTTACTAGAACTTTGTAGTATAGGTGCTTCATAATATGCTAGTTAGGATGAAACCTTGGAATAGTTAATATTTGCATGTATAATAGAGAAAACATAGATCCAAGGTTTATAGGGTTGCATGTACACCATAGGAGTGTTAGAATGGTCAAAACCCAACAAATATATCCAATGGGCCGGCCTTGGTGCCTTAGACCCCTTAGTATAGTGAGGATAACTCACCTTGCAACTGTCGTCTGAAACTAGAAAGCTCAACTCACGGATCACCAACACGAACTCCACCACCTATAGTTACCATAAAACCCTTTTTCATAAATCTCTAAATTACCAGGATACCCTTAGAAGTCAACTGGTCAACCCTTGGTCCAAGTCAAAGTCATTAGTCCATGTTGACTCGACTTGTCGAGTGCAGTTCACCGACTCGTCGAGTCCTTCCTGAACTCGAGAAGTCGTGAAATACTTGATTGGCTCGTCGAGTTCCCTTTTAACTCGTCGAGTTCATACGTGTCCAAGAATTGGGAGAACCCTAGCCGACTCGCCGAGTTCAAGGCAATCTTCAACGGACTCGCCGAGTTGTTCATCAACTCGTCGAGTTCATGGCCATCTTCAACGGGCTCGCCGAGTCCTTGCAGACCTTTACCCATGCAGACGCTTTTTAAGCCATGGCAAGGTTCCAGATTACAAATCCAAGCTTCTAGGGCATGTTTATCACGTAAAGTCGCAAACTTTACGTGCATGCAAAGCTTTAAGACTCTTAAATGGCAAAACTAAGCTTGCAATGAAGTCTCACACTTGAGGGAAGGCTCCTACTAGGCAATGCTGATGACTTTATGGATCTAGAGATCAAAGGGAGTCCAGATCTGAAGTTACAACTTCAGATCTTAGCTTAAACATGGGGAGCCTTTCATAAAACCCATCCAAAAGAGGTTAAAAGAGAGATGAGCTAAAGGAACAACTTAATACCTTCCAGAGAGTGACAACTGATGAATCTATTAGCTCCCCACGAGTTCCTAGCCTTGATTTCCTTGCTTCCCCAAGTGTTTCCTTCTCCAAAGTTCCTCCTCCAAGCTTGAACACACCAAAGAACACACACACACGATTTAGGGTTTGAGAGGGACAAGAAGCAGTAAAGGGGAGGCTGGGGGAGGCTAATGATCCTTTAAATAGGGTGCAAAACCCCGAGATTTAGGGTTTCATCTGCCAGCTCCTACTCGTCGAGCCCCTTCTTGGACTCGGCGAGTACGTCATTAAAATACGTGGACCAACCCACTGCTACTCGACGAGTAGGGAAATCAACTCGTCGAGTAGCCCTTGAAATCAAGAATTCACACATTAAATCAATACCTGAGAATCGGGGCGTTACATCCGACATCCATTCAGTTGTAGCAGCCATTTGAAGGTAAAAATCGATTACCTTGATCACTTGTTATTAGATCTCTCTGTTAGAGAGTTTATGGTCATTTCTAGCTTCTTTTTTAGTCATTATTGATTTTGATCATGCCTTGAAGCTAAGACTTCAGATCTGGACACTATTAGGCCCTTTAGGCCTAAATACTAAAACTTTATCAAGCTTTGTCCAATCTTCATCCCTTAAACCCCTTGTTGAGCCTTGTTTTGGTAAAGTTAGTCCCTAAATGTCATGCATGGACGTAAAGCTTGTAGCTTTACATGGTATCTCAGCCCTAGGAGTCTAGATCTAGAGTTTGGGGCCTTAGTCTCGCTTAAAAGCGTCTGAATGAGAGAAAGGGCTGAAGGAACTCGACGAGTTGGTTAGCCAACTCGACGAGTTGGTTAGGGTTTGCCCCGATATTCTAGACACTATGCAAACTCGACGAGTTGGTGAGACAACTCGGCGAGTTGACTCGAATTTTCCCGATTTTCTGAGAACAGAAGGAACTCGACGAGTCACATAGATGCACTCGACGATTTGAGTCAACATGGATTGTTGACTTGAGTGTTGACTTCCTTTTACTTTTAGGGTTTGGTCAAATTGTGGGCTTTGGAGACCATGGAGGGGTAAAATGGTCTTTCACCCTTTTCTGAGATTTAGTAGAGGCGTTAGCTTAACATCTTTGGAGTTGTTAATGCAAATTGTTGATTAGAGATGATTGTGATATATGTAGGCAGAGTCTAGACCGACAGTTTGAGTACGAAACATACTTGCTTTACTTACGAGGTGACTCTTCTCACTAAACTTACCCGAGTGGTAATTAATGTGCGACCGGAGGGTCTTATCTGTGTTATCGACCGGAGGGTCTTATGTGCTTATACTGAGATATGTGATATTATGCATTCTGTCTTTGTGATTTATGTTGTATATTATTATGTGCATTTATTGAGATAGGACCAGAGGGTCCAAACCGAGTTGTAAGACTGGAGGGTTCTCACTGAGATACAGGACTGGAGGGTCCAACCCGAGCCGTGAGACCGGAGGACTAAGACACATGACCGGAGGGTCCTTATCGAGATATAGCCATGAGAAGCTAATTATTTGTGTATGGTATTTTTGGGAACTCACTAATATTTGTGCTTACAGTGTTGTGTGAAATGTTTTTCAGGTACATCTCAGGATCGTGGGAAGGCGCCGGCATGAATGTACACACCAGCTTATTCTTTTATGTTTTGAGGATTATGGGATATGAGACAAACAGTTTTTGTGGTTGTGTTTTGAAACATTTATGATTTGAGTATTAGATGTTAAACCGTGTTTTGTGTGGAATTAAAAATGAAAATTTTATTCTGAAAATTTAGAGTGTTACATGATTCGATATGACCACTAAGTTCGGAATAATATTTATCTTCACAGTCATTATCGAAAAAAAGGTAATGATGGAAACGAACAAAATATCTCAACTTCTTAGAGGCTTAGTAACCGTGTGACTTTCCCTGATCCAAGTGTCAGTTATGTGCTTCTGGTAGTATACGCCTCTACTACCTTTCATACCTACTCATACTCGTCCCAAGTATTGTCTCGCAGTTTACTAAGTTATCATAAAAAGGAAATCACACAGAAAACACATAACATAATGTAGGAAATTGCATTATCTCCGAAAACGCACTACTAGAAAAATACCCTTTAATGACGCGCAAAGCATGACACGCACTGTTTTACGATACGTAAAAGTGTGTGCCCTAAATAATGTCAGATCTCCCAAAATGTGAAGGATTTAGGACGCGTATTTTTGCGTGCCCTAAAATTGGTGTTACAAAAAAAACACGGAGGGCACCTTTCATTAAAAGAGCGTCGTGAAATCATGTCGTTTTATATATTTTTTTTTTTAATGAAACGCGCACATCTTCATCTTTAGTAGCGGGAAAAGGAATTCCCCAAAAATTACAAAAGTTGAAAACCCGCCATGGCGATTTAGGCCTGGTTCCGTCTCCATCTCTCGTTCACTTCTATCTCCACTTTCTCTTCCATCTACAATCTCTCTTCCATCACCCACCTCACCGGAGATGAAGGTTTCTCGTGATTGTTTGTTGTACTTACAAGCCCTAGATCCGATTTCAACAAAAATCTCATTCGATTAACACAATTCATCAAACCCTAGAATCGTAAAGGAAACCTAGCCACCATAGCTTTCTTCACAGTTCAAAGAAGTTATCAAAGAGAAAGGTATTTAGATGTTGGGTCAAGTTCTTCCTACACCCCAAAAGAATCAAATAAAGAAATAGCACCCTAGAAGGTAAACCTTCATCTTCCGTTCTTTTCTGCTTCACAGGTCTTAGTCCGGAAAGCTTCAGTTGCCTGCCTTTCTTTAATAAGTGAATTGGTCGGAGGAAATTCTTTTAGCTCCGGCGGCTTTTCAGGTATGTAATACGACTTCTTCAGTTTTTCTTGATTTCAATTGATTTTTTTACTGAAATAGACGATGAAATTGTCTGTTGATTTCTTAAAATTCGTTTTTTCTAGATAGGTATGCAGTGTTTGTTTGATTCTAGAAAGGTCAAATGCCTATCAAAATGGGTGAAATTTGTTTTCTGAGTTCACGATTTCATGAATTAGAATACTATTGTTCCTTGTTTAGTGCTTTTTGAAGCTTAATGTCGGGACTTATTGCTGCCAAGATCTGTTGAAGATTTATCAGTTTCTAAAAGGTCACGCTCAGATTTGAGCATATTGTTATTGCTGCCAAGATCTGGTAATTTGTTTTTAAGGTTTGTGCAGCCAGTGTCCGAAATATAGCTTCTTGTTCTTCATTACTGATTCCAACAATATCCATGGCTCTTCTAGTTTTTACATATTCATCTGCACTGCTTACACCTTCCAACTCATAAACTTTACTTTGGTTCAGGTAATGGAAGTTGCTTGGAGGACCTAGATTGTACATGTCAGCATCTCTTCCAGATGCACATAACTAGTAAAAACAGTGGTAGTTTCTTTCTAGATCTGTGATTTGGACTACACGAGATCTTTCAAGTAAGTAAGTTCTAATTGCAGCACCAGATATTCTACCATTTAAATCAAACTGAATCTCTACAAACTTTCCAAAGCGACTTGAATTGTCATTTCTACTTGTTCTTGCATTTCCAAATGCTTCTAGAAGAGGGTTTGATTCTAGGACTTGTTGTTCAGCTGTTCTGTCATCAGTTCACTTGCCATGGACTTTGGTCTGGTTGCAAAGACTCTATCGTTTGTTGTTAAGCACTCTTTAGCCATCTCTGAATTGCTCACAACTAGGACTCGATTAACCCCAAGTTTGATGGTGAATATTGGTCCAAAATTGTGGGCCATAGAGCCTAAGAGTTTGTGAGGAACTTGAGAACCAGATAAAAGATAGATGTGACCAATAATCGGCCATGAGCCTGGTGCTTCAGGTGCTGTCTTTCCTAATCCTTTGCTGCTTGTGTTAGCTCGACTTTTTACGTTAAATAATTGCTTATTATGAGTCATGATGTTGTGTTTAATGGCATAAAATACATGAATAACAAAAAGCATATGAATGGTTGAAGTTTGGTTCGGTAACAGATCTGTGCTAGGTTATACTGTTTTAGTTTTCACTGCACAAAGCTTCAATCTTTAAAGAACCGAACCTGTAAAAGGTTTTTAATCTTTGTTTTTGCAGGTGGTTGTATGCAGCTTTGTTTATGGTAATAACAATTCAAATACAAAGACTAAATATGAGACATACACACCTTTAAGAGAGGAAAAGAGTCCTGTTGTGCAGCTGAATGAAGCTCCTACCAGCCAACAACATGCGGTTGCTTGGCCATCAGATCCCAGAAACTCCCAGCATACTGAGATTGACCTAACCCGTGGATGATGATAATGACTGTATAGGCGCGTGTTGTTGTAAATGCAATCAATGCCTCCGGTGAAAAACAAACAAGGAAACACAGATTTGATGAGGAGAGTGGTGTTAATATGAGTTTCATCCGACAGCACAACTGGACCACCACCAGGTATTGTGTAGATGAAGTTTTTCACAAAGTAAATACACAAACATTTTACTCAATTTCTTCTAAATTTGATATATATATATAATCTGATGCGAGTAATTCTTTTTGTTGCATTGATAGACACTGAATGAGTTCATCAGCATTGCTGAGTCAGAAGTGGGGTCCGTAACAAATTTGTATTCTGTGGTGGTAAGAATCAAGAATAACCCTTTTAATTATTTTTTTTAAATATATTTTGTATTATATAATAATTTTTGTGTTGCAGGATAGAAATGCCGATGCATTGGCCTTATATTTTGGTGAAGATCCTGCTCGTTGCCCTTTTGAACAAGGTAACATATTTAAATCACATGTTCATTTATAAGCAATAATAATAATAATTGCTGAATTACATATGTTTGAAAGTATAAGAGAAGAATGATGGTTTATGGCTATGGTTGTGCAGTTATAGAGAGGCTTGTGAAGTTTGTGAGGGTGTTTAGAAAAAAAAAAGCTCATGAAGAAAACTTTAAACAGGCTGAAATGGAAAAGAAGAAAGCCCAGAAAGAGTCTGAATGGCGTTTTTCAAATGGTGTAAACAGGCTGAACTGGAAAGGAAGAAAACTGTAACATTATTGCTGCTTTAGCTGCATTGTCAACTTTCAGAAGGCCTGAATGTACATTTTGAGGAGAAGATGGTCAACAACTTATTATACATCCACCTGATGTAATTATGATATAAAAATAAAACAAAAAATATTTATTCATCATTTCATATATCTATAAAATTCAAACTTGATAATAATCTTCAAAAAACCACAGGCGAGGGAGCCACTTCCATTGATAATCCACCATCTTCCAGTTGCAGTAACATTTGGATTCATTGGTAAAGAAAACACTATGGTATGCTACAAATTGAATTTTAAATAGTATCTTGTTATAAATCATATACTATTTTCTCATAATTTTTAATTAGTGATTTACTGATTTTAGGTGATTGACCCAACACACTATGAAGAGACTGTGATGGGTGGATCAATGACTACTACACTTAACACAAATGGTGATGTTTGTGCTATTTATAAAGCTGGAGGTGAGGGGGTCCCACACAGTGTTACCATGCAGTGTTTGCGTATTGCTTCTGTTAAAGCTGATGATATAACAAACAAGATAAAGAATTTTGTGAGTCTCTTTAAATAAAGTAAATTTTATAATTAAAAAAAAGTAATTTTTGAAGTGACTAATTGATTTATATATATATTTTCAGGTGGAATCATATAATACAGAAAGGTCATTACGGAAAGTCAAACGTCACAATCCTTCAACTATTGTGATTGAATTTGGTCAACAGGGTTGTGGTGACGTGGCAAAACATCATATGGAAAGATTAAATTTGGGTTCGGATGAATCTAGTGTAATTAGTCATAGTGATGACGTGGAAATTGGAAGAAAATTAATCAAAAATGATAAAATGGAAAAGAGAAACATCACTGCGAAAGGCTCTAGTGGTGGGCCCGCAACTTGGTATGGTTTTGCATATGAAATTTTGAAGTCTTCGTTTTTAATATTTTACTATAACACGCCATTTCAGGCCCACTATTTCTGTTTCTTATAACCTAGCCATTTCAGGATTGTTGATTAGTCAAATCCATTGAGAGATGCATCAATAAGGCTAACAGTGCTGAACTTAACCTATTTCTAGAAGTAGAAGTTGGACTGGTATGATCTCACCCATAACATATTATGTTTTGATGTCCATAATTGAAATTGATTCAACTAAATACTGTGTAGTAATATAAAAAGTTAATTTTTTATAAAATTGACCTTTTGACTTGTCAATGTAGGATTTGTTCCCCATTCCTCCACCTGCGAAGACTAAGGAGGAGATTCTGCTTTTCTTTAAACTTTATGATCCTTTAAAAGAAGAGCTTCGGTATCCTCTCTATCTCTCTCTCTCTCTTTACATTGGTTGCATTCAAGAAATAACAACATACTTTCATCAACTTATTTACAATATCATTGTACTTTTGTTTTCTTAAATTCTCCCTATTACAAGTTTGAAAAATCTACCTAGTTATAGGCATGCCATTGAAATATAAAGCAACTTTCTCTATGATACCTGAGTAAATATTCATGTGATTGATTAGTTGACATTTATATTTATTTCTTTTCTTGTATTAGGTACAAAGTACGATTTGGATTATAAATCTCCTAATAGATCAGGACAAAACTTCAAGTCAGGAGAAGATATGGTTGAGATGTTGAAGAAGGTTAGCACCATGTTCTGAAAAATAAGTCATAAAATTGTCTTGAGGTTTATTTAATGGTGGTTGATGGTTTTGTTTTGTTGATGGAGTTTAGCAATGGAAAGATAGTTATGGCATTGGGGGGAGGATTCAATCTCAACTCAATAGCAAATTCAGTACTTTCTTATGTATAAGTTCTATTAGAAGACAAACATATTTTTGAACCCTTTGAGATTTATCCATTTGTCTACTATTGGAATGATTATTTGTATGACATTAACTTTTGTGCAATGCATTGTATTTTTTGTATATGGTATTTTATTTTCTATTATGATACATGAAATGCAAATTTAATTTGAAAATTAGTAAATTTATAAATATTTTTTAAAAAAAAAACATTAAAATTACGATACGCAAAAATGTGTGTCATCTTCATTTATGACATGGGCTTTCTTGACAGCGGCTTTAATGATACGCATTGCGTGTCATAAATGTGCGTCGTAAATGCGCGTCATCTATAGACGACGCGCAAAAGCGTGTCGTCTCTCGTTACGACAGGGCCTTCCTTGACACGCATTTGCGCGTCGTCTGAGCGTTTTACGACACACATTGTGCTTCGTAAAAGGCTGTTTTTCTTGTAGTGACAGTTACAATATTTATTTATATTACATGCCTATTACATCAGGCCACTCATTCTAATGCTACTCATTCTAAACTATGGATAAGATGCTCTATATTCTCGACCTATTGTTGTTTCATCGAGGACCATATTATATGCTCTTGCCTTTGCCTTCAGTGGCACATTCAATCTTGCCGCTTAGTTTTTCTTTGGGCATTCTTTTGAAATATTCTCTTTGTCTCCACATCTATTGCATACCCTTTCATTGAACGTACAATCCTTGGAATAGTGGTCGGTCCTCCCATACTTATAACAAGTCACTTCTCTGTCGCATCTCCCAAAGTGCTTCTTCTTGCACTTCTCACACCACTTCTCTTCACCACTACCCCCAGACTTTTTGTTGTCCAGGTTGGACTTCGAGAATCTTCCTTTCTTATTAGACCTCAAAGATTCCTAAAGCTTCGTTTTCTCTCCCGTCTCATCTATTTTCAGGCTCTTCTCTCTTATCTGGGTCTCAACATTCTTGGCTGCCCATATGGCCGCTTTCAGGGTCGTTGCTAGATTTACTGTTGGCCCATAATCCGCTAGTAGTCCCATAGAGAACTTATTTTCTTTGGTAAGTTCGGTAGGAACCAAGTAAGGGACTAGATTCATATTTTTTGTAAAATTTGCAGCATAGTCACTGATAGGGATGAGCTTTGGAACCGGACCGAAACCGAACCAGAACCGGAACCAGTATTGCGATATCATAAGAATCAGGAACCGGACCACCGGTTCCGGTTCCGGTCCCGGTTTTTCGGTTATTTTTTCAAACAAGAACCGGTTATAAATAAGGCGAAACTAATGATGATGCAAGTCATAATACATACACGTAGTTTAGTTGGCTTCCAAAAAATAAAAGGCAATTAAACTTTCATATTAAAAAATGAAAAAACGTTGCATTGATATGTTGTCTTTCTGGACTTGTATCGGATTCAATATTTAACCAAAATATGTTTTTTTACAGTCTAAAATGAAGTACAAACACTAAATTACATGTTGGAAAAAATCAAGTAATTCCGACTTCATATGAGTGAGTTACAATATTTTAAAAACCGGGACAAAAAAAACATGCTGAAAAAAAAAACGCAGCATTGATATGTTGTCTTCCGGGGCTTGTATATGATTCAATATTTAACCAAAATATGTTTTTTTACAGTCTAAAATGAAGTAAAAACACTAAATTACATGTTGAAAAAAATCAAGTAATTCCGACTTCATATGAGTGAGTTACTGTATTTTAAAAACCAGTAAAAAAACGTGCTGAAACAGAAAAAATGCAGCATTGATATGTTGTCTTCCGGGGTTTGTATATGATTCAATATTTAACCAAAATATGATTTGTTACAGTCTAAAATGAAGTAAAAACACTAAATTACATGTTGAAAAAAAATCAAGTAATTCCAACTTCATATTAGTGAGTTACGGTATTTTAAAAACCGGGTCAGAATAAAAAAACATATTGAAGCATAAAAACGTAGCATTGATATGTTGTCTTCCGGGGCTTTTATATGATTCAATATTTAACCAAAATATGATTTGTTATAGTCTAAAATGAAGTAAAAACACTAAATTACATTATGGAAAAAATCAAGTAATTTCGACTTCATATGAGTGAGTTATGGAATTTTAAAAACCGGTTCCAATTTTTAACCGGTTTTTTGTAGAACTGAACCGGTTTTGGAATCGGGACCGGTTTTTCTATAAGTAGAGAACCGTTAACCGAACCGTTTTATTAAATCATGTTCCGGTTCCAGTGGTTCTAATGCTCATCCCTAGTCGTTGATGCTCATCTTGCCCTTCTTCAAATTATGGAATTCATTGTTGATTTCCAGAAGATCTTGTTCAGTGTAGTACTGCATTTTCAACTCTTCCAGGAAGCTCTCCCAAGATATCTTCCCCGCTTCTCCTTTTTTCATGGAATCAACCAATAACTTCCACCATCTCAAAACTTTTTTCTTGAGTTGCCTAACCGCTAAGATGGTCTTTTGTCGGTTGCTGCAGTCATAGCTTTAAAACACCATTTTCATATCAGAAATCCAGTATATAACTTCTAGTGGGGTTGGGCTCCCAGAAAAACTTGGTGGTTTGGCAGCCATAAATTCCTTGTACTTGCATCCTACTCCTTTAATCCCCACCTCAGAGTTATTCCTCCTAATCACTTGGGGTTCCAAAAGAATCATTGTCCTACTGTAATTTCCTTCATCAGATTAGTCCTCATTAAGCTCAAGCTCCATGAAAGGCACAATAGGCTCTCTTCCATTTTCTTGAATGTGTTGTCTCATTTCTTCCCTCTGTTTCGCTAACAGAACTTGAATCATTTCCATTGTGATGGGTTCAACTACTGGTACTCCTCCAGGTGCACGCTCGACTATAGGGGGCTCTGGCTGCTGATTCCCGTTACCGTTTCCTAATCCACTATGACTTCTCATCATGACGTTCTAGATACCAAAACGGCATTTAGCATACCGAGACGAGAATATAGATAGAGAGAGGTTTAGACGCGTAATCCTCCTTATTACTCCGAAAAGTTACATGCCAGTTCTAATACCATAATTAAACGTTTAGAAACTTGAACACATAAAATTTCCTAATTCAAGGTCGACAACAAACCTTAAGGAAAACTAGATAGGCAACCTAAGGCATCTATAATACATACCATTTAGCACATAAAATCAAATTAGGCATCTTATCCTAAAGTAAGCTAGTGCTCGTGTCAATTTAGGTGTACTACCTAAAATATAATTGACACACATGTCACAATCATCACTTAACATTCTAAGTTTAAGTCTAGAAATAAATCATTACTCGTAGTTCTCTTAAACTAATGATCTGATACCAACTGTGACATCCCCATTTTTACGGCCATTTTAAAACTTTTTGTTTATGCATTAAAACAGAGTTTAGTTATAAATGTGGAATTTGGTCCTATAAAAGTATTTAAGAAAAAATGTTTTTCATTTATTTATAAAAAGCTTGGGATGTCATAAATGATACAAAACATAAGCATAAACAGGTCTTACATTATCTTAGACTAACAGCTTACATCTCCTTGAATCTCTCATCGTGCGTGTAACTTGGTACCACTACTTGTGATACGAAGAAGCTGAGTGGAGCAGGTTGGCAAAGCTGGTGAGTACATAGGGTTTTCACCCCACAATAATATAGTTAATATGTTTAATTATCAAAAAATTAACCCACTTATCCATCTCTATTTCCTTATTTATTCTTCTTTAAGGGTTTATCTTAAGGGTCATCATAGTCATCGTTGATGGCAGTACTGTTACACAGATTTCTCCACAATATATGTCAGTAGGTTTCTATCTATTTTTATTCCTAAGGATTTGTCCTAATGATCATCTTAATCATCGTTACTGATAGTACTGTTACAGGGATTTCTCTGCAGTACGTGTCAGTAGGTTAGAGTACATCAAATAGGCACAAAACAGGCTATAAACCTGCCTTTTTTCCACGGGACGGTCATGAATAGTCTGGTGGTTGTCGCATGTACTCTGCTAAGTGACTACATCGTTGGTATACTAGTACCATTCCTACATCGTTGGCATACTAGTACCATTTCTACATCGTTCGCACACTAGTACTATTTCTACATCATTGGCATACTCGTACCATTCCTAAAGTCATGGCATCCTATCATTCCCTACATTCTTCCTCATACTATGGCGTTTTATCTTTCATCATACTATGGTATCTATTACTACCCTTTGTGACCTAATGTATTAAATTTATAAAATACATATACGGTATATATATCAAATAATATTTCATCTAACATAGAACATCGTTGTGTTGGATTAGGTGTCTAAGCCCATAAATATAATTGGTATGTACTTGAATTGATAGCAGCACAGTCCTTTTGGGTTGCCCTCAACCTAGCAACTGGACAAGGAAATTATGAAAGGAGAGATATTAATTTATAAGATTAATGAATTAATATAAATGATTTATTAATATGTTAAAAGATTAATATATTAATTAGAAATCATTATGTTTAATTAATAGTTAGCCAGAAATTAATCAGAATTAATTTTGGGGTTAAAAGAATTAATTATAAAGTGCAGGGACTAGTTTGCAATTAACTAATAGTTGAGTGGAAGGTTCCAGAACCCCCTTGGAAGGAGGTGGACGAAATTCTTAGGGGAAACCCTAGAGATTTCGTCCAAGGGGTCCAAATAAGGCCTTTGGATCTTGCTTAGGCCCTAAGCAAAGGATAACTAGGGTTTTCCCTAAACCCTAGATCCCTCAGCTATTTAAGGAGCCTCCTGGCTCACATTTGAGGTCACTGATTTCTTTGGAAGAAACCCTAAGGCCGAAATTGCATACTCTCTCCATCCTCTCTCCTCCAAGTTTCCTTCTTGCTAGTTCTTGGGTGTGATTCCATTAGAGGCATTACATTTGTGGTGCTAAGCTTCCAAGAAGATCAAGATCAAGATCAAGAGGATTATCAATTGTTTGCTATAACAATTGAAAGGTATGTAACTCCTAAACCCTAGTTTGTTAATTTTGAAATTAGCCTCTCTCCTCTAGGGTTCTTGTTTTGCAATTCAAAGTTATATGTTCAATAGTTAAAACATAGATCCAAAGTAGGTTGCATGTGAACTTAGGAATTGTTTTCTAGTTTATTTGTTTTACCTAAAACCCATCAGTGGTATCAGAGCCATTGTTTGTTTTAAATTGAATTGCTATAATTGTTGAATTGCAAATTAGGGTTTATAGCTATTAAACCCTAAAGGCCAAATTTTCGATTTCTAGGGTTTTGGATAAAAGGGTTTTTTCAAAAAACCCTAGCCTCCAAAGAACCCTAATCGAAATTAGGGTTAGGGTTTTGAAAACCCTAGCCTCCTCCCTTGTAAATTTCGAAATTGCTAGAATTTGTAGGGTTTCTTGTTTTGGATAATTGTTACTTAATTAGATTAATTGGATAATTATCCTTACCCTATTTTTCGAAATTTAGAGGGATAAGGATTAGGATTAAATTAATTGATTAATTTAATTAGATAATCCTTACAAGATTTAATAATTTGATTAATAGTTAATTAAAAGATAAATATTAAATCTAGTTAATTGGTTTATTTAAATTTAAATTTAATAGTTTGAATTTCGAAATTTATATAAACCCTTGAAGTTTTAAAATGTTTTAAAACACACCCTATATATGTATTATGATTAAAAGTTTAATATTATATATGTGTAAGAATATGGTCAGTCAAATCGCTAGTATGCCTCATTCACGAAGCTAATCTATAAGGGGGGTATAAGGAAACTGCCTATAAAATGGTAGTTGAATGGGTGTCCACTCTCACCCACCGCTTCCTTGATTAGTGGAGGGTCGTTAGCAGAACGGATTTGATAGGACAACTACTTCTCATTAAAAGTATAATGACATTAAAGAAAGTACTAGAACATTATTTTTAAAATCCCAACTCTAGTTACTTTAGGAAAAATGTGAAAAGTATGCTAATCCATGAAATTGCACATTATGCTTTATTGGTTGTTAGTGGAGCGTGTGTGGTTAACCAGCACACTAAAGGGCACTAATAAAGAGTAGTAATGGGTATCTCATAATTTTCATTTTGATGGAGCGTGTGTGGTTTACCAGCACATCAATAGTTAATGATAAAGACAATGAGGTTACCAAGCACATTTGCATGGTTATTCACATCTTGTTTGTGATCCTCGGCATCCCAGTCACAAATAGAAGAGCATAATCTGAGATTAAAACATGCCATTGAATAGTTTCAATGTATCTCAAAAGAATTAGGAATTTCACTTCGTTTGTTTCGTCTAATGGTGGAATTGGTGAATCGTCATTCACCTACCTTTATGAAATTTACACTTGGATCTCGGCATCCCATTTCTAAGTTGTGAATCTTCATAGTTGGATCCTAACCTTGATATTTTATCTTTGGGTTATTATATTGAGGTATCTTGAAATCTAACTAAAACTTTCTTTCTTTTCAGATGTCTACTCCTGGAAACACTTCTGCTTCATCCTCCTCCAACCAGAACTTCTCTTTGCTCAATATATGCTCCAAAGTCGTTATGGATGGCTCAAACTATAACGATTGGATGTGCAACATCAAGATGGCTCTTCGTTTTGAGAACAAAGAATATGTTCTTGAAAAGGAGCTCAAAGAGCTTGATGAGTCTGAAGCTACTCCTGAAGATCTTGCTGCCTACAAGAAACATTACGATGATGCTACCAAAGTGGCGTGCATCATGGTGGCAACCATGTCCCCAGAACTGCAGAGGTACTATGAGGACTACTGGCCTTTTGAGATGAACAAGGACCTTATGGAAAAGTACCATAAGCGAGCTCGTCAAGAAAAGTTTGAAGTAGTCAAGTCACTCATGGCTTGCAAGATGAAAGAAGGGGAATCGGTTGTGTCACATGTGCAAAGAATGCAACGCTACATAGAGCGTTTGGTCAAGCTCAACATTCACTTTGATGAGGAATTGGCCATTGACATGGTCTTGAACTCACTACCTGATTGTTATGGTCAGTTTATTCTAACTTACCATTTGAACAATACTTAGCAGACCTTGGCCCAATTGCACAACTTGTTGCAGACAGCTGAGGCAGGAATGAAGGGTAAAAGTATACCCTCCACGCCTACAAGTGCCCCTGTGTTGGCTATTGGACAGGGAAATGGGAAAAAGAGGAAAGGTCCTCCCTAGCAAAACTGGAAGAGCAAGGCTCAAGCTGGGTCGTCTAGTAATGGCCCAAAGGCTAAGCCCAATGGTTCCACTCCCCATGTTTCTGATCCAAAAGAGGTCGTTTGCTTTTACTGCAATCAAAAGGGGCATTGGAAGAGATCTTGCCCACAATATCTGCAAGATATCAAGGATGGCAAAGTGAAGCCATCTTCGGCAGGTATTTACACTATTTCTGCTAATAACTCATTATCTTCTCGTTCATGGGTCCTTGATACAAGATGTGGTTTTCATATCTGTTCTGATTTGCAGGGACTAAAGGAAAGTGAGGAGATAGAGCGAGGAAGGATAAACTTGATCATGGGAAACAGAAAGTCTTCACCAGTGACCAAGATCGAAGTTTATCAGCTTCTGCTTAGCAATGATGTTAGATTAGATTTAATAAATTGTTGCTATTCGTCTGAGATGACGAGAAACATTATTTCATTTCATGCATTGTTCAGACAAGGTTTCAAATATTATTTTAATGATTTGAATGGTTCAATTTCTGTTTATAAGAATGGTGTTTTTATGTTTGAAGCTTTACCTTGTGATGGTGTGTATGAAACAGTGACTTGTGTTGATAGTTTAGGAAATAGTGTACTTAATATTGACTTGTCTAATAGTGTAGACAAGGCATGCTTGTGGCATTGTCGTCTTGGACACATTAACAAGAAACGCATAGCCCAACTCCAAAAGGATGGAGTGTTGGAATCATTTGACCTAAAATCAGATGATATGTGTGAATCTTGTCTTTTGGGAAAGATGACAAAATCACCATTCACAGGGTCTTGTGAAAGAGGTGAAGGTCTGTTGGATCTCATACACACAGATGTGTGTGGGCCCTTTAGATCAAATACAAGAGATGCTAATCGATTCTATGTGACTTTCACTGACGATTATAGCAGATATGGATATATCTACTTGATCAAGCATAAGTCAGAAACTTTTGAAAAGTTCAAAGAGTTTAAGCATGAAGTCGAAAATCAATTGGGCAGAAAGATAAAGATACTTAGATCCGATAGAGGCGGGGAGTATCTTAGTATCGATTTTAACGACTATCTGAAAGAATGTGGGATAGTCTCACAATTGACTCCTCCTAGGACACCACAGTTAAATGGTGTAGCTGAGAGGCGTAATCGAACCTTGTTAGACATGGTTCGTTCTATGATGAGTCGGGCTTCGCTTCCCATTCACTTCTGGGGGTATGCCTTAGAGACAGCCGCCCACATCCTCAATCTTGTCCCTACAAAGAAGGTTGCCAAAACACCTCACGAAATGTGGACAGGGAAAGTTCCCTCGTTAGCACATATTAAAGTCTGGGGTTGTGAAGCTTTCGTAAGACGAGAGACTCACGACAAGCTAGCAGCTAGAAGTGAGAAATGTGTTTTCATTGGTTACCCAAAGCAGTCTTTTGGATATTTGTTCTACAGGCCTAGTGAGAACGTGGTCTTTGTAGCACGAAGAGGAGTCTTTCTTGAAAGAGAGCTCATATTCAAAGAGGACAGTGGGAGCACTATTGACCTTGAAGAAATTCAAGAGTCAGCCAATGAAGGAACCTTAGATGACACTAGCACTCAACCAGAGGAAACAGTTCCTGTTGAACCAATCGATAACTCATTACCTCTTAGAAGATCCACTATGGTGAGTGTGCCACCTGAGTTGTATGGTTTTCATATTACTTCAGATGGTGACACATTCATAAGTGATAGAACACTGGTAAACTTAGATGAACCAGTCACTTATAAGGAAGCAATGGCAGGCCCAGAGGCTTCCAAGTAGAAAGAGGCAATGGACAGCGAGATTAAGTCCATGTATGACAACCAAGTTTGGAATTTGGTTGATAGTGCACCAGGTCGTAAGACAGTTGGGTGCAAATGGATCTTCAAGAATAAGACAGACATGGATGGAAATGTGCACACATTCAAGGCTCGACTGGTTGCAAAAGGTTTCACTCAAACCCCAGGGGTTGACTATGATGAGACCTTCTCGCCAGTGGCTAAGATTAAATCTATTAGGATATTGCTCGCCATAGCTGCCTTTCATGATTATGAAATCTGGCAGATGGATGTCAAAACTGCTTTCCTTAATGGGAAGTTGGCTGAAGATGTTTACATGAGTCAGCCAGAGGGTTTTGTTGATGCAAAGTTCCCCAATAGAGTGTGCAAGCTTGAGAAATCCATTTATGGATTGAAACAAGCATCTCGCAGTTGGAATCTTTGCTTCCATGAGAAAGTCAAAGAGTTTGGTTTCTCTAGAAGTGAAGATGAGTTTTGTGTGTATATCAAGGCTAGTGGGAGTATAGTAACTTTTTTGGTGTTGTATGTCGATGACATATTACTCATTGGTAACGACGCTCCAACCTTGAAAGAAGTTAAGTCTTGGCTTGGAAAGTGTTTTGCCATGAAAGACCTTGGAGAAGCTGCCTATATTCTTGGGATTAGAATATTGAGAGATAGAAAGAAGAGACTAATTGGACTTAGTTAGAGCACATACTTGGATAAGGTACTAAAGAGGTTTAGTATGGAAAATTCCAAGAAGGGAGAGCTACCTATCCAGAGCAATACCAAATTGAATAAGACTCAATGCCCGAGTATAGATGTTGAAATAGATGACATGAGTCGTGTACCTTATGCTTCCGCTGTCGGATCGGTCATGTACGTTATGACATGTACTCGCCCTGATGTGGCATTTGCTTTGAGCATGGTCAGTCGCTATCAGGGAAACCCAGGTAGAGCTCATTGGATAGCAGTTAAGAATATACTCAAGTATTTGCGAAGGACAAAGGACTGGGTCCTTGTGCTTGGTGGCAGTGATACTTTGAGAGTAGATGGTTACAGTGATGCCAGCTTTCAGACGGATAGAGATAACTTCCGTTCTCAGTCGGGCTGGGTGTTTTTACTGAATGGAGGAGCAGTTACTTGGAAGAGTTCCAAGCAAAATACGGTGGTTGATTCTACTTGTGAATCAGAGTACATAGCAGCAAGTGAAGCGTCGAAAGAAGCAGCTTGGTTGAGGAACTTCATCGGGGATCTCGGAGTTGTTCCAACCATCCAGGAGCCTATGGAACTGTTCTGCGATAATGAAGGAGCGGTTGCCTTGACAAAGGAACCGAGAGATCATGGTAAGACCAGACATATCGACAGAAAGTACCATTTCATCAGACATAGAGTTGAAGAAGGCCATCTTATAGTAAAGAGGGTGTCATCTGAAGATAACCCAGCAGATCCCCTCACAAAGGGTCTGAGTAGGGCTAAGCATATTCAGCATGCTCGGAGCATAGGACTGAAAGATGATATTAGTTTTAGTAGTTAGATTAGTTTTATTCTGAAACTTATAACAAAGTAAATGTAATTGACTTTTGGTGATTAAATAATAAAGTATTATTTATAAGTTTGGTTTCTGCCTTTTGTCAATTGTTTATTATTGTGTTTCATTTTTTGCATGTTTTACTTCCCGAATAATAAGATTATTTAAACTCCACAGTCACTCATACTTTTGGAAGTAAGTAGTGAATTAAGACTGTCATGAACTGGATTGTAGATTGTCTAAGGATAGACATGGCAATAGAATTGCTGCAACGTTCATGAGTACTCAGAAATTGAGATTTGAGTACTGGATAAACCCTCGCTCAGAGTATCACTTCATGGAATTCATCACGAGTAATACTAAGACGATAATATCTTATAATCTTGAAACGAAGATATATGAGTTGCAATTTACAAGTCAGTCATGCATTGGTGATACGAAAACGCATCAGTAACTTGGTGTTATAAAACGTATTGTCATGTATAATTTGATGAGTAAAAGATACAAGCATATGAGCCAACGTTTATTCGTTCCTTTTGCCCTAATAGGAAAAGCGATATCTGTGGGCCCCTCGATGATTTGGTGTTGACTTATGTGCTGGGCCCAGCCAGGACTAGATTGATGTGTTCGATTAGAAGTCCTACATCATCACAAATCAGAAATCGGGAAACATAGATTCTGGACAAAGAGATTGATTACATCCCATGTCTTTTGTCTAGGGATATCTGGCAGAACGAAGGATTATATGATCACTTATCTTAGGACACGTATCTGACTGGGTCAGAGTTCGGCAGCAGCTTTTTGGAAGCTACAGTTTGCTGGTCAAATTTAGAAGGCATACTAGCAATTATAGTTACAGACTTATCCAAGTGGGAGACTGTTGGATTAGGTGTCTAAGCCCATAACTATAATTGGTGTGTACTTGAATTGATAGCAGCACAGTCCTTTTGGGTTGCCCTCAACCTAGCAACTGGACAAGGAAATTATGAAAGGAGAGATATTAATTTATAAGATTAATGAATTAATATAAATGATTTATTAATATGTTAAAAGATTAATATATTAATTAGAAATCATTATGTTTAATTAATAGTTAGCCAGAAATTAATCAGAATTAATTTTGGGGTTAAAAGAATTAATTATAAAGTGCAGGGACTAGTTTGCAATTAACTAATAGTTGAGTGGAAGGTTCCAAAACCCCCTTGGAAGGAGGTGGACGAAATTCTTAAGGGAAACCCTAGAGATTTCGTCCAAGGGGTCCAAATAAGGCCTTTGGATCTTGCTTAGGCCCTAAGCAAAGGATAACTAGGGTTTTCCCTAAACCCTAGATCCCTCAGCTATTTAAGGAGTCTCCTGGCTCATATTTGAGGTCACTGATTTCTTTGGAAGAAACCCTAAGGCCGAAATTGCATACTCTCTCCATCCTCTCTCCTCCAAGTTTCCTTCTTGCTAGTTCTTGGGTGTGATTCCATTAGAGACATTACATTTGTGGTGCTAAGCTTCCAAGAAGATCAAGAGGATTATCAATTGTTTGCTATAACAATTGAAAGGTATGTAACTCCTAAACCCTAGTTTGTTAATTTCGAAATTAGCCTCTCTCCTCTAGGGTTCTTGTTTTGCAATTCAAAGTTATATGTTCAATAGTTAAAACATAGATCCAAAGTAGGTTGCATGTGAACTTAGGAATTGTTTTCTAGTTTATTTGTTTTACCTAAAACCCATCACTTTGCACATAAGCATATATATCATTTAATTATTTATATACTTCATATTTATGTGTAGTGTAACATCCGCAGATTCGGGCTAGTCAATTTTGAATATTATAAGTGTTAAAATTGAATTTTTGATAGAAGATTATTTAGGATAAATAATCTTAACCAAAGACATAGTATATGTGACCAAGATTCTGTACATATAGAGAACACCTAAATCTGACTTCGTGAGAGGAAGTTATGATATTTCTAATATTTCATCGTAACAGTATACGGCTCAGAAACCGAAAGTGAAATCGGTCGATTGTTAGGCAAAACAATCTAAACGAGATTTGAAGATCTCATCATTACCTATCCGTCGATATAAAGACAGTCGAGAATGGATATCGTATGAGAGAGTTATGATTTTTACACAGACTTTAATAGTCTATGCCTGTAAAAATATAACTTTAAAAATAAAGTCAAAATTACCCGACAGAATCTAAATGAAAGTTGTAGATCTCGTCGATAGCTACGCCTGGATATAAAACTTGTTGAAAACGGAGCCTGCATGAAGAAGATGTGAATTTTTAAAGGAACGTAAATTCTTCGCGCACGCTCGCGCAACGACACAGTGCGCCGCATGCACTGACACTCCAGCAAGATTGTGGCACGTGTCACCAGACAAAAATCGCCATGTCAGCATTCCCGAAATTTTGTGCGGCGCGCACTGCTTTTTCAACCTATATATTGTGTGATTTTCTGCTTATTTCTCACACCTTTCTTCCGGATTCTCTCTGGCAATCTTCTACACCCTTAGCCTCTTTTACTCTCTAAATCCCGATCACTTCGGAAAAGCCATCTGGTGTCAGATAGCCGATGAATAGAAGCTACTAGATCAAAGTTCTACCTGCATATTTTCTGGTTTTCGCTAAAAGCTCTATTAGTTAAGCTGCACTTTTTTTATTCAAGTGTAACTTTTAGTTATAGTCATAATCGTTATTATGAACCTATAATTAAGATTTATCAGTGATTCCAAGTCATTATACTAATTGATCTACTTACGGGGATGATGTCTAGGCTAGATTTAGTGAGGTGTTTCAAGTGGGATTTCCAAACAGTATACTTTGTATACCAAACGGACCCTACCTCTGATATGATCCAACATGGTTGTTCCTTACTTGATAGATCTTGATGTAGACATTGGGATTAATGATGAATCTAGACTATAATTATTATAGCACCAAGATTATGAAACTAGACTAACACTTAGTGTTTTATACATCCAGGTCACTTTGGAAGTGCGAAGCAAAGCGCTGCTGAATTCTCTTATCACACACCTAAGTCAAGTGAGTGCATAGTCCCTTTAATGAACATGATTTTAATACAAGTATTAAATATTTGTTAAAATTTTTATATGTGAACTATGTGCCTATTGCCTAGAATATGTGTTATAAATTTATATGGTTATATACAAATTGCAAACCAGGTATGTCTCTATATGTGTTATAGTAAGTAAATAATATTATCACATGATAATAAATAATAGAAGTACTACTTGTGAAAAAAGATAAAGGAAATATAAATACTCTATGTTAATATTAGGATAGGGTTTCCTAAAATAGAGTTCGTATTTCAAGAAATGATCATAAGTCGGGTAGTCTTGCCTATTAGGGAAATAAGACTTATATAGAATGCTTAGTTCAGTTAAGTTTGAATAGTGGGTAGCATCATGTGAAAGGTATATGTGTATGGAACGAAGAGTGAAACTCTGTCCTATGACACTATCAGGTATCGATGTACGGTAGCTCTGTACGAGAGTACATCTTAGTATTCCTATTGGATGACTAGAAATGGTGGGTCCAGATCAGGCAACTGTAACAGTATGTCTGGTCATCTCCGAGGGTAGGTGACAACACTTGACCATTCTAGGCGGTCTTGTGAATTATGTTGCTAGTGTAGGCTCATAACCTACAGACATAGATGAAGGGTAATATCAAATTCATCAAGTATTTTGATGGATCAGGTTCCTTTATGACTATCACCAGCCAAGGAATCCCTTAGCAATGTAGTCAAGTCCTATCTTTTAAAACGGTTTATCTCCTGATAATCATGGACTAGGATCTGTGAGGATCGCTTGGGAAGGGTAATTTTGGGATAAAGGGAATTATAGATATTTAAGTTAAGTTAGATTTATACTATTTAGTAATAGTTGGCTTTGCAGGTCTGATAATTAAGGAATATTATCATAAGACTATTATGGGATTGAAATTCCTATGTATCTCACCAGGTTTCACAACCTGACCCACTCAGTTTCTTTGTATCACAAGTATCGATACATAGTTACTTGATATTTGGATCTGATGAGAGAGTAAAGGAAATATAGTCCATTAGATATTGTAAGTCTTGTGATACTTTCGTTATGCTTATGTTTATGTATTGATGATGACCTCCCAAAATTATTAATGAAACGCATTTCTTCGGAAATGCTTGGTAATAATATTATCATATTATTGGGAACAAATTTCGCATTATAATTCTTTAAAAATGATACTCTTAAATGAAATAACCATAATTAAATCGGTCTTTTCTGACCGTGAAATTGGTGATGTCACATGTAGGATGAAAATGGGTGACTGACGATTTCTGCAATGCTTCGCTTCGTACTTTGAAAAGACCTAGACGCATTAAGTACTAAGCCTTAGTCTAGTTTCGTAATCCTGGTGACTATAATAATTATAGTCTAGATTCATCACCAATCCCAATGTCTACATCAAGATCTATCAAGTAATGATCAGTCAGGCATGACAGTTGGGAGGCAGGATCATTTCAGCATATAGTTTTTCTAAAATCAAACAACCAAGCCAACATGACCATTCTAGACACCTCTCCCGTAAGTAGATTAATCAGTGTGATGACTTAGAATCACTGATAAATATTATTTATAAGTTCATAATAACGACTTATGACTATATATATAAGTTACACTGAAAGCAAAAGAGTGTAGCTTACCTTCTAGAGGTTTTAGCGAAAACTGAGAAATTGCACTGTTAGAAAAAAAAAAAAAAATTTAAAAACATAAAAAAGAAAATTATTTAAAAAAATTAAGAAAATATTGCAAACAATGTCTACAAAGTTCGTAAAATAATTACACATGTTAAAAAAGATGCAACCGAAACTGAAAATACTATTAATAGAAACGGTAAAATTATTTAAAAAATCAACGTTTTTTTTTTTAAATCAAGTTATAAAAAATTATGGAAACTATAAAAAGAAATTGTATCAAATTCGTAAATCAAAGTTTTAAAAAAAAAAAATCAAAGTTTAAAAAAAATAAGCTATACCAAATTTCTAAAAAAATCACTTGGAAAAATTGAAAGCTGAAGATGTTTGAAGAGACAAGTCAAGTGTTGCGCCGTGCAGAACACACACAGAGGTTTTGTAGTCTGAAGCCTTCCAAAAAACTAACTGTTGCGAGAGGATAAATGTTACGCGTATGCTGTGTCGCGTAGCCAAAAAGGGTATGAAAAAGTTTTTTTTAAAAACAAATAACACCAGACTCTTTTGACTTTTGAAGCATATTTAGCCATTTAGGATTGATTAAGGATTTTCTTGTTGGGCTTACGATTGGATTTTTGGACATATTTTGAATTTGGGTTCTCATTTTGGGCTTGTAATTAGACTCAAATTAATTTATGGAATTGGTACTGCACAGTGCACACTCTCAGGTATACAACTACTAATTATCTTCAAGTCTAATTAGGGTTATAAATGGACTTATGTTAATATCCAATAATTATTGGGCTAGTATTTAGACTTTGAATACTTTTGGAATCTAGGCTTTGGGACTGTGTTTTCAATTAAACTCAACCCATTTACGAAAACGATATTTAAAGATTTGATTATTGAGTTAAAAAGAAGACATAATCATGTTTCAACGATATATATATATATATATATATATATATATATATATATATATATATATATATATATATATATATTAATTATTGGAGATGAATCTCGTATATAGTTAGTTTTATTTAGTTACCTGTATTAGATTATTTGTTACCTTGTATGTTGTGTACATTCATGTTGTAATTTGTATATATATTTTAATCATCTTTCAATAATATTTATCGGGAACATTTATCTCATCATCACATGGTATCAGCCTAAATACCGATCCCTAAAACAACCCTAACCCTTCTCACCGCTTTCTCTTTCTTTATGCATCCCATCTTCTTCATCTCATGATGTCTTCTTCATCTTAGAATTCTTTCTCCTTAAACACTCTTATCCATATGCTCACCATTAAATTAACCTCATCCAATTACCTCATCTGGCGAAATCAAATTACCCCACTTCTTCTTCATCAGAAGTGGATGAGCCATGTCGATGGTTCTTCTACCACCCCGCCATCCACAACCCTAATCGACGGTAAAGAAACTCCCAACCAGCCCATGATGCTTAGGTCGAACTTGATCAAAAGGTTCTTTAAATTCTTCAATCCTCTCTATTTGAACTCCCAACAACATACATTTTAAATAGAGTTGGTAAAATTATTTAACAATTTACTGATCTAGTAGTCATATGAGCTAATATACTTGGCAATATCTAATAATGGGGTTAGAAGGATAAAACGGTCAATGTGTTACTTAAAAATAACCTAAATAAGTATAATACTAAGTATTTATTGAATAAAACTTGAACTAAGAGCTAAGTAGAGATTATTGGTATGTGATATAGGTGTTCAGATAAGGGGAATACATCTAGCTCATGTGGTCACGTCTGGATTCAGGTGAGTCTTCTCACTCTACTGTAGGACACTAGGTGTCGTTATGTGCTTGTTGTCGGTGTGACTCTTGCTTGTATGTATGCATGTTATGTATGTTAGGGTCGGGCCCTTTATGTATTATGGGTGGGGCCTGATGAATACCGAGTAGGGCCTGAGGAATACCGAGCGGGGCCCGATGAATACCGGGTAGGGCCCGAGGAATGTATGGTATGTGGTATTTTGGGGAACTCACTAAGCTTTGTGCTTACAGTTTCATGTTTTAAATGTTGCAGGTACTTCTGGTTCTAAAGGGAAGGGCCAAGTTTGATCGCACTGCATCCCCTGGAGTTTTATTCCACACTATCTTTTTACGATTTACTCTAATGTTTGAAAACATATTACACTTTTGTTATCTTTGAACAATGAATGAATGTTTTGGGTTATCATTAAAAATGAAATTTGTACTTAGTATTTTTGGGATATTACAGAAACTCAACCCCTACCCCTACCACGCGGCAAAATAAAACAACCGGTGCAAGAGACTTCAAGCCAAATTCCAATAGCATGGACTCCCCAAGAAGAGCTAGTGTTGACAAAAGCTTGGGTTGACATTTCGAAGGATTCAGCGACGGGAAATGCACAACCGGAAGATAATTTTTGGCTTCACATTCTTGAGAGATTTCACTTGGAGTTGGCTAAAGATGATGATTACCGTACCAAACACCAACTAAATTTAAAGTTCGAGAAATAGCAAGAGTCGTTTAAAAAATGAACGAGTTGTACAACAACCTAAAAATCCAAAGGAGAAACGGTCAATGAGATGAAGAATTTCTTCAAGAGGGTTTGCAATTTTATCGCGAAGATAAGGGGAAGTCATTCAAGTCGCACGAGTGTTGGAAATTTTTAATTCTTAGTACAAGGTGGACAAAATACGAATAAGATGTTATACTAGGAGGAGGATTGTAACGTCCCAATAATTACGAGGTAAAATTTTCATTTTTTTATTCGATATAAAACACTAATTAACTTTTAGCCAAACATTAATTATTCTTTTTCTAATTATCCAAAACTATTTCATGAGAAAACAATTATCAGAGTACAATCTCAAAATCATCATATTGTGGAAACATGGGTAGATGCGCTGCGATCAAGTCGGGCCCTTCCCTTTTGAACAGGAAGTACCTGAAAATGTTACCATAAAACCGTAAGCACAAAGCTTAGTGAGTTCCCCAAAATACCACATATCATACAAACATATTGTCAATCATAACCGGGTGCTTGCAATCCCTTTCGGTCTATTTCAACCGGATATTGAGTCTATTTCACCCCTACCACTACCATACGTATCAAACATATAGTAGGCCCCGCCCCGCATCGGGTCCCAACCCCGGAATCGAGCCCCGCTCGGTATACAGATCTGTCAGTCATCAGGCCCCGCCTGGCATTAGGCCCCACCCTGTATACATATAAACATATAATCATACAAACACATGCGATAATCACAAAGATAATAGCATACAGTACAGTTATCGGGCCTTGCCCGGTAAGCATACCAACACATAACACATGCAAGAGTCACGCAGACATCTAGCATCCTAATGTAATAAACCATTGGTCGGCATTGATGCCTTCGACCCGCTAAACACAGTGAGGTAACTCACCTCAAACTGCTGAATCACTCAGATAAATCTCTGCTTGCTGGTCCGACAAATCCTCGCGCTATCAATACCAATAACATCCAATTATTAATTGGATCCCAATCCATAACCACCAGTCTAATCTATTGGGCCCATAACCAGGGCAAAAGACCATTTTACCCTTTATCTAGCTTGGCCCAAGGCCAAGGCCCAACTCAACTACTATGAAGACCTAAATTCTACTTGGAAACCCAAGGCCCAATTATGGCCCAATCTTCCAAATTGGGCCCAAAACCATCATGGCCCTAAAATCCAAGGAAGCCCAACATGCTAGTCCAAAGTCCAACACAGAAGTCAGATGATCCAATAAGGCCCAAACAATGGAACCCCAAACATTGGCCCAATACCGAAAACGTCAAATCCAAGGCCTATCTGTTGAGTACGCGGGGCGTACTCTGCTTGTACGCTTAGCGTACTCCATCTTGGGCTAATACGCGCAGCGTACCAGCTGGATACGCCCTGCGTACTCCCTAGTGTGCCAGTTCACTCCATTAAGCACTTAACCCGCTAAGTCCTTCATCAAAACTCTCAAATCTTGTCCCTAAAGATGACTTGTCACGTAAAGTTGGCAACTTTACATGCATGCATGGCTTAATGGGCTCAAGAGCTCAAAAAGAGCTTAACAAAGGTCTTAACACATGCATGGGTCAAGATACACCATAAAGCTTGCATTTTTATGCATAAGGGACCCTTAAAACGTCCAGATCTAAGGGCTAAGCTTCTGAAACAACTTTTACTCACAAGGACCAACCAAAAGGGACCAAAATAAGCCACAAACAACCCAAAACTACATCTACACAAGGAGTTGTCAAGCTAAGAACTTTATACCTCAAATGGCTCGAAATTAAGATGCTAACTCAGGATCTCTAAGCTCCACTCCAAGGAATGAGTCTTCAATCTCCTACTACCACTCCAAAATGCACAAGAACACACCAAGATTCTTCACAAGAGCTCAAAAGCACCAAACAAAGGCTAAGGGCGAGATTAGGGTTTAGAAGATATGGAGGTTGGTCTAAAATGGCCAAGAAACGAGTTTACGATGCTTAAATAGGGCACAAACCCTAAAAATTAGGGTTTGTCCCAGGCCTGCGTACGCCATGCGTACTCCACGTACGCCCCGCGTACGTGGTTAAGACCCGCGATCAAGAAATGAGCCAGTATGCTCAGCGTACACCAACTTTTCTAAAGTTGGCAAATCTGACCCCCCTAGGGACCAATTCTGCAAAACATTAACACACCAAGAGTCTAAACTGAAAAGTACTTTGAATCGGGTGTTACAAGGGCAATCAAAAAGAACAAAAATGGGCTCCAATGGATACACAACTTCTTCTTATTCTCTTGTTGGCCTAAATTTAAATGAGGAGGACAAACTCGAGCTAGAGGAAATTGTCCGACCGATGGGTAGGGACAAAGCAAAATGAAAGGAGAATGAGAATTCTTCCGGTGCATCATAGACGAAATGCGGAAAATGACGACGACTTTGATCAATACAATCTGAATTCCGTTGAACGTTTGGCATTCGACAAAGAAAAAGAAGCCGAAAAAGGAAGGAATGTGTGGAAAGGTAAGAAATAGACGATATAAAGTTATTGATGGAAAACATCGATCATCTTTCGGGACCAACCCTTAAGTTAGTTTTGAAGAAGAATGAGAAGATCATGAAAAAACATTTCTTCTAGATTGTTTCGTTTTTTTTAAATGTACGTTGTTTTTTTAATATTGGTTGTGTTCTAGTTTTTTTAATCTTGTTTTTTTATGTAATTTTTATTTTAAGTAATTAAGTATTTTAATTTAATTAAGTTTTATGTTTATTAACCATTTTTAAGAAATTATATTTATTTTTTAAATTATAAAGCTTAAAAATTAATTATTTTTATTTTAAAAATAAAATAAAAATGAAAAGTAAAGAAAAGTAATCATTTCCTATTTTTATGAGTAAAAAAAATAAAAGAAAAGCTAATATGACACTAAAAAAAAAGATAAAAGATAATATACATCCGGCTTTATATGACCCTATTCCATACTACACACTTTTTTTTCTTGTCGTCTCCGAAAATTTATTATTTATTCTAGTTTTCTTACAATGATGTGATATTGACGTTTTTTTGAGTAACGTTTGATTTTAAATTCAAGTTTTTTCCTATTATATATATACTAGACAAATGCTCGCGCGTTGCATAGAAACGCGTATATAATTGAAATCTTACAAATATATGTTTTTTTTAAATAACAATAATATTGTTGTTAAATTTGATATAATCATCCGTATACTAAATTGATATATTATATTGATTATTTTGAATTATATGATAATATATACATCTATTATAACTGCATAATCTCAACCGTTTGAATAAATTCTACTCGCTAGTTACTCATGAATAAAATTAAATATAGTATTTGGTTTAATGTTATTTATAGTTGTTATTGTTAATTAATTTTTTAAAATTTATTTGCTTAACGTTTTAATTTCTATGATTATAATTATTTAAAACATCAAAAATTGTTTTTCGATTTTAAAGGTAACAATATAATTATTTATATAGAGTTATTTTTAACTATTGTTATTATAAGTTATTTTAAGCTGTTTATTTGAAAACTTTTAACGATTATACAAATATTTTAGGAAATATTTTAGTTAAATTGAGATTATAATTCAGTTTTTGCATTTACCACTACAATTTATCACTTTTAACTATTCACAAAATATTCATTGGGTTTTTTAAGTGGAACTGAAATTTATATTTAAGTTGACATTGTAATGTTATATGAGTATCAAATAACAGATCTTATATTATTCTATCTAAAATCGCATCATCTCAATAACCGCTACCCGTGAAAATAAAAATAAACTCAATTATATAGACATATTTTATTTTTCATGAATTTTAAAACTACCTTTTGATACATGTTTTATATTTAATATTTTATTTAAAATTTTAATATTTTTAATTTATTTTAGACTATCTATTTTATGGAAAATATTATTATTATAAAAAGTAATTTTTAACTAATTTTTCTTTTTGTTAATTTGACATTTTCATTTAGATCATCCATTTAAACTTTTTAACTATAAAAAAAAGTTTTGAATATATTATAAAAATTATGTTTTGAATTTAACAAAATATTTAGTTTAACAAACTAAGTATATTATATTGAGAATAAAGAATTGATATTAAAATTATAATAATATTGGATTTAATATGTTAATTTAAAAAGAAGTTGAAAAGTTGGGGGGTTTCAAATGAATGTGATTGAAAAAAAATGTCTATTTTATAAGTATAGTAGACGAATTCTCACGCGTTGCGCAGCGTAGGTTAAAAATATATTGGTAAAATATTAAAAAATATATGTTTAAAATGGTTATGTTATTGACATTAACTTTGAAATAATATTTTGAACAATATTATTCATTGATATCAACCCACCTCCCTCATTAATAAAATTAAGTATAATTATCTATTTAATATTATTTTTAACAATTGTTATGATTGATTAATTTAAATTTTTACTTATGCAATTATTTTCTAATTTCAATAATGATGTTTATTTAAAATACAATTTATGTGTTGCTAACGTTATGTAATTTATAAATTGATGTTATTATCATTTAGATTTATTCTTCTTTTGTTTTAAACCATTTATTATTATTAATAAGTTAAATAAGAATTTTAAGAAACACTTAATATTACTATTAAAAAGTGAAACATACACTAAATAATAAACTAATAAGATAAACAATTTGCATTTCAAAAGAGACTTGCATTGATAATATGACATATCCATTATTTTTATAATTTGATTTTATTATTTATAATTATTATTCATTAATTTTAAAACCACTTATTATTATTAATAAATGAAAGAAATTTTTTAAAAGACACTTATTATTATAATTAAAATGTTAAACATATACTAAAATATAAAGTGATAAGATAGATAATTTGCATTTTAAAAGAGACTTACATGGATACTATGGATAATATCGCATATCAATGATTTTTAATTAATTATTACTTTAAAGCAACACAAACATACAATATTTAATTAAATATTATCTATATCACTTTCCATAACATATGATCGATAACATGAATCTAATCTAATTTACATTAAAGTGTCAACCACCACATATAATGATTGTCTTAAAAGAATACTTAAACCAAGAAAAAATATATAAAAAAAAAAAAGAATTAGTATATATAACAAACTTACAAATTAAAAACTTTAACATAATAACATGGCTCGAAAAATGGTCCAAAGCCCTCAAACAAACACAAAACTTTTAAACTTGTTTTCATTGTGAATTTTGTATGTGATTTGTATTTGTATGTTTACTCAAAGAGATTGACATTTTTATAGTAGACTATCTATTAATTGCTTATTAAACATATTATATAAGTTATAAAACCTTTCATGATGTGTGATTAATTACTTTGAAGGTAAAAATATGTGGGGTTTCAAATGCATGAAGGGGTTTCCTTTATAAATATAGTATGATATAGATATTAAATCTCGTGGGGGTTAGGGAACAGTAAAGTCTTTGGTTTCTAAATTTTGTCACCTTTTTTTCAACTTTTCTCCAAATTGCCCCCATAGTTTTCTTTTTGCACTTCCGCCACCAATATTCCAAACCTCTCCAAATTGCCCCTAATAAGAATAACAAGAAACTCTTTGGTTTCAAGATTTTGTCACATTTTTTTCAACTTTTCTCCAATAACAGGAAACCAACATTCCAAACTTCTCCAAATTGCCCCTAATAAGAATAGTTTTCTTTTTCCATCTTTATTTTTTGGGCTAATACAATTACTTTACTTGACTTAATATCTAAAGCTCATTCACCCCATGCGGAGCATCGGCTTCTCCTAGTTATTATTATTTCAAGATATAAATGGTACGCTCACGTTTTTTTTTAGATCTTATTATTTTTAA
This sequence comes from Lactuca virosa, assembly GCF_052849685.1. Lineage (NCBI taxonomy): Eukaryota > Viridiplantae > Streptophyta > Magnoliopsida > Asterales > Asteraceae > Lactuca > Lactuca virosa. The sequence continues at coordinate 250,718,732 of NC_136428.1, forward strand.
AATAACGCATACGAATTTGATACACTGAAAAAGTGCACATTAGACAACTTGATTGGAGAATTTGTGTTGTTTTCGGTTTAAATGTTTTTTTGTCCAGATTATATACAAAACCAGTTTTATAAAATTATTTTAAGAATGATTGCAAAGTATTCATAAATACTTGCAAAAGGAATTTTGTGAAAATTTTCATATTTTGCAAAACGAAAGTCAGAAAAAATAGTTGTGTAATTTGTTTTTCAACGATTGGTTCGTGATTAGAAGTTATTATCGTGAAATTATTAGAATTCACCAACGTCTAGATTAGAACTCGAAACCTCCAATCTAAGAGACAGCCTTAACCAAATGGGCTAGTCTCACATTGACGCAAAATTATTTTTATTAAGTAAATGATATTTTACAGAAATTGTCCCATCTGGCTTTGCAGGGGACATAGACAAGGTTTGGTTACTATGTTCTAGTCACACAAAAGGAATGTACTACTATTCATCATTTTATCGTTTTGTGTACATGGTTTTTTTTTGTGAGGAGGGGGGGGGGGACAAAACTTGCCGACATACGAAAGTCTATGGATCAAACCTGCAAACATGACAATATAGAAAAAGAAAAAGGAGTGGAAATTGTTGTTAAAATTTAAAAGATAAAAGTGACATTTTACAAAGTAGATGAGATGTAAATTGTCATTCTACAAAGTAAGAGGATGGAAAGTGTCATTCTTAAAAATAAAGAGAAAATTGGCAATATACAAAACTCTAAGGACCAAATCTGTCAATATAAGAAATTTTTCTGACCTACAATAAGAAAATAGATTTGTGGCCAAAGTGTAAAATAAAAAACTTTTATGACCAAATTATAAAAACGCAAATCTATATTATTCATAAAAGGGTTGTTTTTTTATTATATATAATAATATGTAAAAAATAATCATTTACCTCTCATTTTGATCATTTTAATTTACAATTTTTCTTGTGAACATGTTTGATAAAACTAGGTTGTAATTGTTGGATTCAATTTTTTTATTTAATATAAAAACCAAAAACTCATACCGTCAAACAAAATCTTTTTGTTTTGAGTTTTATTTTTTAAAAGCTAAAAGATATTAAAAAAAAATAAATAAATAAAAAAAAAAAAAAAAACACACACACTCAAAAGCTCCATTATTAAACCACTCCCTCTTACAAACATACTCGTTTAAGGTATCGTTATATAATAAAATGTGTTGGTCATTATATTTAACATAAATTACACAAAATAACAACATACTTTGTATTTCTTTAACCGATCTTTCAAGTTATATCTATTCATCTCTTTTTATATCAAATCCAACATCAATAATCACAAAATTTTCCCACTATAATAACGTCAACTAATTACAAAAACCATCATTATCTACGAAGCGATCATTTTGCTAGATTTTCAACTAGCAGTTAAATTTCCAACTAGTCTGCCAAACATATCTTAACATACTCCTAGTGTATTGTTATATAACAAAATGTGCTATAGTCGTTACACTCATCACAAATTACAAGAAATAACAACATACTTTGTACATTTTCTTTATCTTTCAAAAATTATCTATTCACCTCTTTTTTTTCTATCAAATCCAACCTCTACACCAACTCATTTTCCAACTCCAACTTCAACTATTTACAAAAATCATTATTTACCAAATTACCCCTACTTACATTGCCTTCCTCTAAACCTCCCCCTTGACAAAAGCGAGCTAATAAACTCCCCAACCCGTTTCGCCCCAGAACCCGGGCTAAGAACAGTAACATCACCCACAACCAAACACGGGTCTGACCCGTTTACCCGATCCCCAACACACCACCCGCCCGGAACAATCACATCCGGGCCCACCCGGTCAAGCAACTCCAAGTCAATCCGGTCAAGGACCGGGTCATCTTGATGAAACTTTCGGGCAAAAGGGGCATTACTGTCTATCATTTTTTGCATGTGGTCTATGGTAAGGTAGTGTGGGTGTTGCTTCGGAGGATTATCCCACGATATGAAATGGAGGTCACTATTAACTGTTGTGTTTTGAAATTGTTGAGAGTTGCATACAACTGTGTGGAAATAGCCTTCGGGTGAAGAGATGAAGTTTGTGTAGTACATAAGGGCAGTTCGTGGTAAATTGTCCCATCCCCAGATACAAAAGTCGATAAATGGGCGTGATAAAACCATCCATGCGGATCCTAATGAAAAATAATGGATAATGAAATGTTTGAAGAAGATCTTTAGGGCCAAGAAGTAGATGTAAATAATACCTGTAAATAATTTGAATGATGTAGGAACACTTCTTCTTTGTGTGATCCAAAAAACATCAGATTTTTTGGTCATATACAACCCCGGATCAACTATAACAGGCTTAGCTCTGTGAGACCTATACATTTCAATTGGTAAATTACATGGATTCACTTGAAATTTGTATGATAAAAGAGTAAATCGCTTACTCTTTCCATCGAAGTTTACTTGTATGATCAAGAAAATTAAGATCCCTTGGTAAGTAAGAGAATGTATGAAGAAGATCTAAAACAAAAACAAACAATAATCATAATCTGATAATCAATGTCTGTTTAACGTAGATAATTGTAGCTAGATGAACTAAAAGAAGACACATTTACCATCTTGAGTAACAAGAGGGTAATCAGAGGCGCTGAGATTGATAAACCAATCCCAATGTCCGCCTTCTTTCAACAAAATCGCCGCCGCGTGAAGCGTATTCGCCACCATGGTTGGCCCACGGTATGTTACGAGATTCGCTTTTGTGATCATCACCACATTTCCGAATTTCATGAAAACAGGATGGTTCTTCACAAACTGATGCAACTCAAGCCGCTCCTCAGGGGATGATTCGGCATCTAAGTGGATAACATGCCGATTAATCGGATGGTAAAGGGCGAGAAGAGTCCGTTTGAGCATAGCACCGTCGTGTTTGGAACCGGAAATGAGGTACGCAAAGCGAGGCGGAGGAGGAAGAGTAGAAACCGGAATGGAACGGAGCTTGTCTTCTACAAACACGGACGCCGGAGCGGAGGCGTAGTAGCGGTAGAGGGGGAGGAGAGGAGTGCCGTCGGGTGAAGTTAGGGTTACTAGGAAGATGAGAAAAAGCGAAACGATTGAACCAACAGCTAAAGGGTAGATCCATTTGCGCTCTATTGTGTGTGAATGTCTCAAATGCATGTAATAGCTCCTCAATTTCTTCATAACTGTATCAAAATTGTGAAGAAAACAGTTGCTGATCGTGAAATTTGGGGAAAACGAAGTGAATCAATTGAAGATAACGCCTGTTACTGCGTTTGATCTTGGGTATCTGGAATGGCCGAACCTTGATGTTATCAATGACGGTGTGTTCGGAAATTGTTTGTGCATTGGAATGGGAGTGAGAGTTGAGTGATTTGGGGTTGTGTGGTTGGATCGAGGAAACGTGTAAGATGGGATTTAACATTGCTTAACGTTAAATCCTCCACCATATCATGGGTTATTTACCAAATTGGTAGGGATATTCACAAAATTAACCATAATATTTGTGAAAATAATTATATTTTGAAATAATTATTTTAGATTTCAATATATATAAAATATATTTTGTTTGATATTCAAATAAACTATTTTTTGAAATTTTATATTTTTTTATGAGTAAAAATCTACTATAATAAATAAAGATCAATTTGCAACATGTCAATCTCTCGTAAGTTTTGACGCTTGTCATTTTATGATATTTTTAAAATAAAATAAAATCCACATGTCAATTTCTAGATTTTTCAATTTTTAAAATTAAAGTCACATAATACTTATGTGTATATATGTAAAGTATTAAATGTAATAGATGTCATAATAAATTGCAATTAATATGTTTTTCATTCCTTATTTCAAAATTTTATTTTAAAAAATATTTATTGTTTACATTTTGATATTTAATCTTTTTTTTAATCAACTCGTGTATTACACGGGTTTTACACCTAGTCTGGAAATAGACAATAACGAGATACACTTTAAGATAACAAGAAGGTTGAATGATTAAAAATATATATATACACCAACGAATTCCAATCGAGAAAAGAGATTTTCACCCTTTGTTTTACCCATAAAAAGCTGTTCGTCTTGATTTCTTCCAAAACTCATGTTTGATAATATTTTTTATTGTTGAAGAAGTTGCAAAAAATAGCACGTAATGTCATGTGTGATTGTGCTTTCTTTGCTAATTTTAGGACTTTGTGATACTAGAGACTGAGTTTGTAGTAGGTTGAAACAAGTGTTGATTTGGGCCATATAGATCCCACAAAAGAGCAAGAGATCAGAAGATGGTTTTATGTTGATCCCCCTCCTTGAAAGGGCGCTCGAGTTAAAGTCACAAATAAAAAACCTAATAACAAAACGTTTCAATATCCCACCAAATAAAAAAACCTAATAACGATGCAATATAAAAATGAAGTAATAGGATAGAAACCATATGGATTGGCTCAAATCAAATCTATGTTTTCAGTTTATACAAATGATAAGATGTTTTCTCAAAATGTTAAATGCGATAAAAACTAATTTGTAAAAAAGACTAAAATACAAATATATAAAATCTATAAAACAAAACGTTTCAATATCGAAAATTTGACATAAATCGCAAGTTTAGTTACTTTAATCATCATAATTATGGTGCAATAGGTCTGATGGATTCTAATTTGGCTATAACAACTTAAGATGCTTGAGTCATCTAGACCCTTCTTAATTAGTACAATGGTTAGAAAAACTTATAACATATTTTTTAGTTAAAATCACAAATCAATGAAACATGTAATTGATGAAAATCAACTAGCATTAGAATTTAAGAGCCATCAAATCCAATACGAATCAAAATGATTTCACTGCCATATTGGAGAAAATACTTTTAATGACTTAGATGAAATAAACTCAAACACAAAATCATTTGTTGTTTGTTAATTTGAAAATCTTTTACTTAATCAAGAAATTAACCAACTAATTATCATTCATGCATTTAAACTCATGATTAAAAACACAAGAATGATATAGATGTTCAAATATAAAATGCATTCATAGAATACCATCAAAACTGACACAAAATTATTCTTAATAAATTAATTGTTATATTCATTCACCCAATATTGGAAATAAAATCTTATAACTCATAATAACAATAATAATAAAAAACAGGCCCGGCCCTGAGAGTGTGCAAGGTGTGCCACCGCACAGGGCCCCGGAAAAAATAGGGCCCGATTTTTAGCGAATTTATATAGCTATTATATATTATATATTACGTTACGCAAAAGAAGTAACAAAATGTTTCTAGCTCAACTGTCTCAAGGAGGCGCTTTTTGATGTTTCCTGCTAAACGCCCAGGGTTCGATTCCCACTACATATGTTTTTAAGTTTTAACTGATCCAATTCCGATATATATATATATATATATATATATATATATATATATATATATATATATACACACACACACACACACACGTAAAAGTTTAACATGATTGCCTTCTAGTTCAGCCGGTTTAAAGGCATACATATTGCTGGTTGACTAGGGTTCGAATCTTATTCTCTTAGATGATTTTTACAACTAATACTTTTTCTAATATTAGGGGGCCATTTATTACTTTTAGCATAGGGCCCTCAAAATTAACGGACTGCCCTGATAAAAAAGATAGAGAGTTATACCAATACCGATTGCAAAACGAAGATGTCAAAAGTTTTTTGAAATTATCTTAAAAACTTCATACACAATTAAAGTATCAGTACAAAAATTTAACATAATCTAATTTATAAAGGGAATGAATAACATGATAATAATATCAAGATAAATAGTATTATGATAATATTAATAGGCAGTTTTACTGATTTTTAAGGTGTTTGACCGGTTCGGCTGAATGTAGTTTTTTACAAATAGTCCGGTTTTTACTGGTTTGACCCGTCCCGTCACGCCACAAGTGTTGTTGACTTTTTTTTTTCAGCTTCACTTAAATAGAAAACTGTATGCTTTTCTACTCTAGATTCGCCACTGCCTCCCTATCTTCTCTTTCTCTCTTTCCTTCTTTTTTTCTTCTTTTGTCGCTTTTTTATTTTCCGCAACCTCTTCTTATCGGTTCTTTCTTCTTTTCTTTTGTCGTACATAAACGCACGTGAAAGGGGATAGGGTTAGATATATTTTCAAGACAAAACTGCAAAATTAGTCCCTGTGGTGTTCAAAAAACTTTGGATAGATCCAAAAAGTTTCCAACTTGCATGGATGGTCCAAAATCAAGATTTTCCTGTAGTTTTGGTCCAAAAAAACTTGAAAATACGGTTTTGCCCTTCTTATTTCTTTTTTTGTATTTTTTATGTTTTCTTTAATAATTTATTAATTAAAAATTAAAAAAAGGAATTAGTTACGCCACCCCATCCCATCCCTCCACTCGTACCCTCCCATTCTCTTTCCATCTCTCTTTGACTCTCTCCCATTTCTCCTTCTTGACCCTACACCTGCAAATTCAACCTCCCACACACATTCACACAAACACTTAGGTTTTAATCCTTCTTCATCACCATGTAAGTTACTAAAATCTTTCTTTCTTTTTTTCGATTTTAACACAAATTCCGATATCTTCACCACGGTTCTTTAATGGCTTATTCTCCCCCAAAACCTTGCAAGACTCACAACCATCACTCACTTCGATTCTCAACGCCAACAACCCATTTGAAAACAACAAAAATCAAAGCAAGTCCTTCAAATCTTTTCCCTCTAAGGTTTTTGTAGATTAATATCCATTGGCGGGTAGACTGAAACCCATACACATTTCTCATGAAGAATATGATGATGATGATGAAAAGCTTCATGTTAACTCTAATGGCGACTTCAATAAGCTTTTCAACATTAGCGGTCTTCCCATGTTTTGCAGCCAACATCAACGAAGTCTGATACCATTTGATCAAAGTGCACAAAATCATTTATGTTCTTAAGGAAGTAATGAAGTTTTAAAGAGCTCCAGACTTCACATTTGTTATTCAGAAAAAGGATTTGAAAAATTATAGAAACTTCAAATCAATCGATGAGAATGAGAGCAAATAACGCACATGTTTATGACCATACAAAGAATTAGGATTGACCGATCGATTCTCCAAAAGCATAGAAATAATCAAAACCCAGATAAAATATGAATCAATAATACAAAATTAAAATTAGGCATCAATCGAATCGGTCAAATACAACAATATTTAAGGAAGCACCAACTTCCAAATCGCCAAATTGTACTGCTGTGAACAAGCCATGTTCATCTTGTACTCTGCAACTAAGCCCCTGCCCCATGGTTTTAAGGTAATCTGAAGTTATGATGGTTTACGCAGAAGACCAACGGAAGTCCACTAGAATCGTCTACTATCACCAAGAGAGGGATTGCTCGCCGGGAATAGAGAAAGGGTTAAATGGCAACGTATTTAAGTGTGTGTATGTGTGTATAATTTAAGTTAAAGGTAAACTGGGAAGAAGAAGATCGGGAGTGGAGGTAGGGGTAGGGGAGGTGAATGTGGGTTTTTCTTTAGAGAGAGAGAGAGAGAGAGAGAGAGAGAAAAGAGAGCATTGTGGGATGGTTGGTGGCAAATTCTTTTTTTTTAATTAAAATAATGTTAAAATAATTATAAAAAAAAAAGAAAAAAGAAAATAAAAGGGCAAAATTGTCTTTTCAAGTTTTTTTGAACCAAAACCATAGAAAAATCTTGATTTTGGACCATCCATTGAAGCTGGAAACTTTTTGGATCTTATCCAAAGTCTTTTGAGGTTGCCATGAGGGACAATCACATCCACCAACATGGTGGTTGTATGGTGTGAAATCCAGCAACCTAAGGCTGCCGATAGTGGTAGTTGGTGGCTAACAAAAAAAAGGTGAAAACGCTTATTTTGTGGTGGATTAATGGCAGCTAATAGACCTCATTCTTCTTCCTTTCGCCAACCGAACACATCTTCCTTAAGGGCAAAGCTCTGTAGCACCAAGGTGGGTCCTAGGACCCACATAATTTTTAAATTATATTTATTATTTATATATCAAAAAAAAATAAAGACCTATCTTGAAAAAAAAAAAATAGGACATACCTTATTATATGAGACAAAATAAAAATAAAAAATAGTAGAATGTTTATAGTTAAATTTCCAAAGAAAATAGTTAATGTTTGGCAAAAACGTATCCCACATTGGAGATAAAGATAAAAAGTTGTAGTTTTTGATATTATAAAAAAGAATTGTCAAGTATATAAAAACTTGTAAAAGGAATACTCCCACGTTGGTGATTGTAGTAAATGTTAGTTGCAAATTTCTTTAAAAGAAAAGCGATCCGTTCGTGCACAATAATTATGTTTTTTTTTCTTTTATAAAAATACGGTTTTAGATGTCAAATAGGCAGTTTTACTGATTTTTAAGGTGTTTAACCGATTCGGCTGAATGTAGTTTTTTACAAATAGTCCGGTTTTTACTGGTTTGACCCGTCCCGTCACGCCACAAGTGTTGTTGACTTTTTTTTCAGCTTCACTTAAATAGAAAACTGTATGCTTTTCTACTCTAGATTCGCCACTGCCTCCCTATCTTCTCTTTCTCTCTTTCCTTCTTTTTTTCTTCTTTTGTCGCTTTTTTATTTTCCGCAACCTCTTCTTATCGGTTCTTTCTTCTTTTCTTTTGTCGTACATAAACGCACGTGAAAGGGGATAGGGTTAGATATATTTTCAAGACAAAACTGCAAAATTAGTCCCTGTAGTGTTCAAAAAACTTTGGATAGGTCCAAAAAGTTTCCAACTTGCATGGATGGTCCAAAATCAAGATTTTCCTGTAGTTTTGGTCCAAAAAAACTTGAAAATACGGTTTTGCCCTTCTTATTTCTTTTTTTGTATTTTTTATGTTTTCTTTAATAATTTATTAATTAAAAATAAAAAAAAGGAATTAGTTACGCCACCCCATCCCATCCCTCCACTCGTACCCTCCCATTCTCTTTCCATCTCTCTTTGACTCTCTCCCATTTCTCCTTCTTGACCCTACACCTGCAAATTCAACCTCCCACACACATTCACACAAACACTTAGGTTTTAATCCTTCTTCATCACCATGTAAGTTACTAAAATCTTTCTTTCTTTTTTTCGATTTTAACACAAATTCCGATATCTTCACCACGGTTCTTTAATGGCTTATTCTCCCCCAAAACCTTGCAAGACTCACAACCATCACTCACTTCGATTCTCAACGCCAACAACCCATTTGAGAACAACAAAAATCAAAGCAAGTCCTTCAAATCTTTTCCCTCTAAGGTTTTTGTAGATTAATATCCATTGGCGGGTAGACTGAAACCCATACACATTTCTCATGAAGAATATGATGATGATGATGAAAAGCTTCATGTTAACTCTAATGGCGACTTCAATAAGCTTTTCAACATTAGCGGTCTTCCCATGTTTTGCAGCCAACATCAACGAAGTCTGATACCATTTGATCAAAGTGCACAAAATCATTTATGTTCTTAAGGAAGTAATGAAGTTTTAAAGAGCTCCAGACTTCACATTTGTTATTCAGAAAAAGGATTTGAAAAATTATAGAAACTTCAAATCAATCGATGAGAATGAGAGCAAATAACGCACATGTTTATGACCATACAAAGAATTAGGATTGACCGATCGATTCTCCAAAAGCATAGAAATAATCAAAACCCAGATAAAATATGAATCAATAATACAAAATTAAAATTAGGCATCAATCGAATCGGTCAAATACAACAATATTTAAGGAAGCACCAACTTCCAAATCGCCAAATTGTACTGCTGTGAACAAGCCATGTTCATCTTGTACTCTGCAACTAAGCCCCTGCCCCATGGTTTTAAGGTAATCTGAAGTTATGATGGTTTACGCAGAAGACCAACGGAAGTCCACTAGAATCGTCTACTATCACCAAGAGAGGGATTGCTCGCCGGGAATAGAGAAAGGGTTAAATGGCAACGTATTTAAGTGTGTGTATGTGTGTATAATTTAAGTTAAAGGTAAACTGGGAAGAAGAAGATCGGGAGTGGAGGTAGGGGTAGGGGAGGTGAATGTGGGTTTTTCTTTAGAGAGAGAGAGAGAGAGAGAGAGAGAGAGAGAGAGAGAGAGAGAGAATGGTGGGGTGGTTGGTGGCAAATTCTTTTTTTTTTTAAATTAAAATAATGTTAAAATAATTAAAAAAAAAGAAAAAAGAAAATAAAAGGGCAAAATTGTCTTTTCAAGTTTTTTTGAACCAAAACCATAGAAAAATCTTAATTTTGGACCATCCATGCAAGCTGGAAACTTTTTGGATCTTATCCAAAGTCTTTTGAGGTTGCCATGAGGGACAATCACATCCACCAACATGGTGGTTGTATGGTGTGAAATCCAGCAACCTAAGGCTGCCGATAGTGGTAGTTGGTGGCTAACAAAAAAAAGGTGAAAACGCTTATTTTGTGGTGGATTAATGGCAGCTAATAGACCTCATTCTTCTTCCTTTCGCCAACCGAACACATCTTCCTTAAGGGCAAAGCTCTGTAGCACCAAGGTGGGTCCTAGGACCCACATAATTTTTAAATTATATTTATTATTTATATATCAAAAAAAAAATAAAGACCTATCTTGAAAAAAAAAAATAGGACATACCTTATTATATGAGACAAAATAAAAATAAAAAATAGTAGAATGTTTATAGTTAAATTTGCAAAGAAAATAGTTAATGTTTGGCAAAACGTATCCCACATTGGAGATAAAGATAAAAAGTTGTAGTTTTTGATATTATAAAAAGGAATTGTCAAGGTTATAAAAACTTGTAAAAGCAATACTCCCACGTTGGTGATTGTAGTAAATGTTAGTTGCAAATTTTTTAAAAGAAAAACGATCCGTTCGTGCACAATAACTATGTTTTTTTTTTCTTTTATAAAAATCCGGTTTTAGATGTCAAATAGGCAGTTTTACTGATTTTTAAGGTGTTTGACCGGTTCGGTTGAATGTAGTTTTTTACAAATAGTCCGGTTTTACTGGTTTGACCCGTCCCGTCACGCCACAAGTGTTGTTGACTTTTTTTTTTCAGCTTCACTTAAATAGAAAACTGTATGATTTTCTACTCTATATTCGCCAGTGCCTCCCTATCTTCTCTTTCTCTCTTTCCTTCTTTTTTTTCTTCTTTTGTTGCTTTTTTATTTTCCGCAACCTCTTCTTATCGGTTCTTTCTTCTTTTCTCTTGTCGTACATAAACGCACGTGAAAGGGGACAGGGTTAGATATATTTTTAAGACAAAACTGCAAAATTAGTCCATGTGGTGTTCAAAAAACTTTGGATAGGGTCCAAAAAGTTTCCTACTTGCATTGATGGTCCAAAATCAAGATTTTCCTGTGGTTTTGATCCAAAAAAACTTGAAAATACGGTTTTGCCCTTCTTATTTCTATTTTTGTATTTTTTTATGTTTTCTTTAATAATTTATTAATTAAAAATAAAAAAAAGGAATTAGTTACGCCACCCCATCCCATCCCTCCACTCGTACCCTCCCATTCTCTTTCCATCTCTCTTTGACTCTCTCCCCTTTCTCCTTCTTGACCCTACACCTGCAAATTCAACCTCCCACACACATTCACACAAACACTTAGGTTTTAATCCTTCTTCATCACCATGTAAGTTACTAAAATCTTTCTTTCTTTTTTTCGATTTTAACACAAATTCTGATATCTTCACCACGGTTCTTTAATGGCTTATTCTCCCCCAAAACCTTGCAAGACTCACAACCATCACTCACTTCGATTCTCAATGCCAACAACCCATTTGAAAACAACAAAAATCAAAGCAAGTCCTTCAAATCTTTTCCCTCTAAGGTTTTTGTAGATTAATATCCATTGGCGGGTAGACTGAAACCCATACACATTTCTCATGAAGAATATGATGATGATGATGAAAAGCTTCATGTTAACTGTAATGGCGACTTCAATAAGCTTTTCAACATTAGCGGTCTTCCCATGTTTTGCAGCCAACATCAACGAAGTCTGATACCATTTGATCAAAGTGCACAAAATCATTTATGTTCTTAAGGAAGTAATGAAGTTTTAAAGAGCTCCAGACTTCACATTTGTTATTCAGAAAAAGGATTTGAAAAATTATAGAAACTTCAAATCAATCGATGAGAATGAGAGCAAATAACGCACATGTTTATGACCATACAAAGAATTAGGATTGACCGATCGATTCTCCAAAAGCATAGAAATAATCAAAACCCAGATAAAATATGAATCAATAATACAAAATTAAAATTACGCATCAATCGAATCGGTCAAATACAACAATATTTAAGGAAGCACCAACTTCCAAATCGCCAAATTGTACTGCTGTGAACAAGCCATGTTCATCTTGTACTCTGCAACTAAGCCCCTGCCCCATGGTTTTAAGGTAATCTGAAGTTATTATGGTTTACGCAGAAGACCAACGGAAGTCCACTAGAATCGTCTACTATCACCAAGAGAGGGATTGCTCGTCGGGAATAGAGAAAGGGTTAAATGGCAACGTATTAGAGTGTGGTTATGTGTGTATAATTTAAGTTAAAGGTAAACTGGGAAGAAGAAGATCAGGAGTGGGGGTAGGGGTAGGGGAGGTGAATGTGAGTTTTTCTTTAGAGAGAGAGAGAGAGAATGGTGGGATGGTTGGTGGCAAATTCTTTTTTTTTTTAAATTAAAATAATGTTAAAATAATTATAAAAAAAAGTAAAAAGAAAATAAAAGGGCAAAATTGTCTTTTCAAGTTTTTTTGAACCAAAACCATAGAAAAATCTTGATTTCGGACCATCCATGCAAGCTGTAAACTTTTTGGATCTTATCCAAAGTCTTTTGAGGTTGCCATGAGGGACAATCACATCCACCAACATGGTGGTTGTATGGTGTGAAATCCAGCAACCTAAGGCTGCCGATAGTGGTAGTTGGTGGCTAACAAAAAAAGGTGAAAACGCTTATTTTGTGGTGGATTAATGGCAGCTAATAGACCTCATTCTTCTTCCTTTCGCCAACCGAACACATCTTGCTTAAGGGCAAAGCTCTGTAGCACCAAGGTGGATCCTAGGACCCACATAATTTTTAAATTATATTTATTATTTATATATCAAAAAAATAAAATAAAGACCTATCTTGAAAAAAAAATAGGACATACCTTATTATATGAGACAAAATAAAAAACAAAATAAAAATAAAAAATAGTAGAATGTTTATAGTTAAATTTGCAAAGAAAATAGTTAATGTTTGGTAAAACGTATCCCACATTGGAGATAAAGATAAAAAGTTGTAGTTTTTGATATTATAAAAAAGAATTGTCAAGGTTATAAAAACTTGTAAAAGCTATACTCCCACGTTGGTGATTGTAGTAAATGTTAGTTGCAAATTTCTTTAAAAGAAAAGCGATCCGTTCGTGCACAATAATTATGTTTTGTTTTTCTTTTATAAAAATCCGGTTTTAGATGTCAAATAGGTAGTTTTACTGATTTTTAAGGTGTTTGACCGGTTCGGCTGAATGTAGTTTTTTACAAATAGTCCGGTTTTTACTGGTTTGCCGTCCCGTCACGCCACAAGTGTTGTTGACTTTTTTTTTCAGCTTCACTTAAATTGAAAACTGTATGCTTTTCTACTCTAGATTCGCCACTGCCTCCCTATCTTCTCTTTCTCTCTTTCCTTCTTTTTTTTTCTTCTTTTGTCGCTTTTTTATTTTCCGCAACCTCTTCTTATCGGTTCATTCTTCTTTTCTTTTGTCGTACATAAACGCACGTGAAAGGGGATAGGGTTAGATATATTTTTAAGACAAAACTGCAAAATTAGTCCCTGTGGTGTTCAAAAAACTTTGGATAGGGTCCAAAAAGTTTCCAACTTGCATGGATGGTCCAAAATCAAGATTTTCCTGTGGTTTTGGTCCAAAAAAACTTGAAAATACGGTTTTGCCCTTCTTATTTCTTTTTTTGTATTTTTTATGTTTTCTTTAATAATTTATTAATTAAAAATAAAAAAAAGGAATTAGTTACGCCACCCCATCCCATCCCTCCACTCGTACCCTCCCATTCTCTTTCCATCTCTCTTTGACTCTCTCCCCTTTCTCCTTCTTGACCCTACACCTGCAAATTCAACCTCCCACACACATTCACACAAACACTTAGGTTTTAATCCTTGTTCATCACCATGTAAGTTACTAAAATCTTTCTTTATTTTTTTCGATTTTAACACAAATTCTGATATCTTCACCACGGTTCTTTAATGGCTTATTCTCCCCCAAAACCTTGCAACACTCACAACCATCACTCACTTCGATTCTCAACGCCAACAACCCATTTGAGAACAACAAAAATCAAAGCAAGTCCTTCAATCTTTTCCCTCTAAGGTTTTTGTAGATTAATATCCATTGGCGGGTAGACTGAAACCCATACACATTTCTCATGAAGAATATGATGATGATGATGAAAAGCTTCATGTTAACTGTAATGGCGACTTCAATAAGCTTTTCAACATTAGCGGTCTTCCCATGTTTTGCAGCCAACATCAACGAAGTCTGATACCATTTGATCAAAGTGCACAAAATCATTTATGTTCTTAAGGAAGTAATGAAGTTTTAAAGAGCTCCAGACTTCACATTTGTTATTCAGAAAAAGGATTTGAAAAATTATAGAAACTTCAAATCAATCGATGAGAATGAGAGCAAATAACGCACATGTTTATGACCATACAAAGAATTAGGATTGACCGATCGATTCTCCAAAAGCATAGAAATAATCAAAACCCAGATAAAATATGAATCAATAATACAAAATTAAAATTACGCATCAATCGAATCGGTCAAATACAACAATATTTAAGGAAGCACCAACTTCCAAATCGCCAAATTGTACTGATGTGAACAAGCCATGTTCATCTTGTACTCTGCAACTAAGCCCCTGCCCCATGGTTTTAAGGTAATCTGAAGTTATGATGGTTTACGCAGAAGACCAACGGAAGTCCACTAGAATCGTCTACTATCACCAAGAGAGGGATTGCTCGCCGGGAATAGAGAAAGGGTTAAATGGCAATGTATTTAAGTGTGTGTATGTGTGTATAATTTAAGTTAAAGGTAAACTGGAAATAAGAAGATCAGGAGTGGGGGTAGGGGTAGGGGAGGTGAATGTGGGTTTTTCTTTAGAGAGAGAGAGAGAGAGAGAGAGAGAGAGAATGGTGGAAACTTTTTGGATCTTATCCAAAGTCTTTTGAGGTTGCCATGAGGGACAATCACATCCACCAACATGGTGGTTGTATGGTGTGAAATCCAGCAACCTAAGGCTGCCCATAGTGATAGTTGGTGGCTAACAAAAAAAAGGTGAAAACGCTTATTTTGTGGTGGATTAATGGCAGCTAATAGACCTCATTCTTCTTCCTTTCGCCAACCGAACGCATCTTCCTTAAGGGCAAAGCTCTGTAGCACCAAGGTGGGTCCTACGACCCATATAATTTTTAAATTATATTTATTATTTATATATCAAAAAAAATAAAGACCTATCTTGAAAAAAAAAAATAGGACATACCTTATTATATGAGACAAAATAAAAAACAAAATAAAAATAAAAAATAGTAGAATGTTTGTAGTTAAATTTGCAAAGAAAATAGTTAATGTTTGGCAAAACGTATCCCACATTGGAGATAAAGATAAAAAGTTGTAGTTTTTGATATTATAAAAAGGAATTGTCAAGGTTATAAAAACTTGTAAAAGCAATACTCCCACGTTGGTGATTGTAGTAAATGTTAGTTGCAAATTTCTTTAAAAGAAAAGCGATCCGTTCGTGCACAATAATTATGTTTTTTTTTTCTTTTATAAAAATCCGGTTTTAGATGTCAAATAGGCAGTTTTACTGATTTTTAAGGTGTTTGACCGGTTCGGCTGAATGTAGTTTTTTACAAATAGTCCGGTTTTTACTGGTTTGACCCGTCCCGTCACGCCACAAGTGTTGTTGACTTTTTTTTTTCAGCTTCACTTAAATAGAAAACAGTATGCTTTTCTACTCTAGATTCGCCACTGCCTCCCTATCTTCTCTTTCTCTCTTTCCTTCTTTTTTTTCTTCTTTTGTCGCTTTTTTATTTTCCGCAACCTCTTCTTATCGGTTCTTTCTTCTTTTCTTTTGTCGTACATAAACGCACGTGAAAGGGGATAGGGTTAGATATATTTTTAAGACAAAACTGCAAAATTAGTAACTGTGGTGTTCAAAAAACTTTGGATAAGGTCCAAAAAGTTTCCAACTTGCATGGATGGTCCAAAATCAATATTTTCCTGTGGTTTTGGTCCAAAAAAACATGAAAATATGGTTTTGCCGTTCTTATTTCTTTTTTTGTATTTTTTATGTTTTCTTTAATAATTTATTAATTAAAAATAAAAAAAGGAATTAGTTACGCCACCCCATCCCATCCCTCCACTCGTACCCTCCCATTCTCTTTCCATCTCTCTTTGACTCTCTCCCCTTTCTCCTTCTTGACCCTACACCTGCAAATTCAACCTCCCACACACATTCACACAAACACTTAGGTTTTAATCCTTCTTCATCACCATGTAAGTTACTAAAATCTTTCTTTCTTTTTTTCGATTTTAACACAAATTCTGATATCTTCACCACGGTTCTTTAATGGCTTATTCTCCCCCAAAACCTTGCAAGACTCACAACCATCACTCACTTCAATTCTCAACGCCAACAACCCATTTGAAAACAACAAAAATCAAAGCAAGTCCTTCAATCTTTTCCCCCTAAGGTTTTTGTAGATTAATATCCATTGGCGGGTAGACTGAAACCCATACACATTTCTCATGAAGAATATGATGATGATGATGAAAAGCTTCATGTTAACTCTAATGGCGACTTCAATAAGCTTTTCAACATTAGCGGTCTTCCCATGTTTTGCAGCCAACATCAACGAAGTCTGATACCATTTGATCAAAGTGCACAAAATCATTTATGTTCTTAAGGAAGTAATGAAGTTT
Source organism: Lactuca virosa (assembly GCF_052849685.1). Lineage (NCBI taxonomy): Eukaryota > Viridiplantae > Streptophyta > Magnoliopsida > Asterales > Asteraceae > Lactuca > Lactuca virosa. Next base: position 250,735,698 of record NC_136428.1, read on the forward strand.
TAAAGAGCTCCAGACTTCACATTTGTTATTCAGAAAAAGGATTTGAAAAATTATAGAAACTTCAAATCAATCGATGAGAATGAGAGCAAATAACGCACATGTTTATGACCATACAAAGAATTAGGATTGACCGATCGATTCTCCAAAAGCATAGAAATAATCAAAACCCAGATAAAATATGAATCAATAATACAAAATTAAAATTACGCATCAATCGAATCGGTCAAATACAACAATATTTAAGGAAGCACCAACTTCAAAATCGCCAAATTGTACTGCTGTGAACAAGCCATGTTCATCTTATACTCTGCAACTAAGCCCCTACTAAGCCCCATGGTTTTAAGGTAATCTGAAGTTATTATGGTTTACGCAGAAGACCAACGGAAGTCCACTAGAATCGTCTACTATCACCAAGAGAGGGATTGCTCGTCGGGAATAGAGAAAGGGTTAAATGGCAACGTATTAGAGTGTGGTTATGTGTGTATAATTTAAGTTAAAGGTAAACTGGGAAGAAGAAGATCAGGAGTGGGGGTAGGGGTAGGGGAGGTGAATGTGAGTTTTTCTTTAGAGAGAGAGAGAGAGAGAGAGAGAGAGAGAGAGAGAGAGAGAGAGAGAGAGAGAGAGAGAGAGAGAGAGAGAGAGAGAGAGAGAGAGAGAGAGAGAGAATGGTGGGATGGTTGGTGGCAATTTTTTTTTAAATTAAAATAATGTTAAAATAATTATAAGAAAAAGAAAAAAGAAAATAAAAAGGCAAAATTGTCTTTTCAAGTTTTTTTGAACCAAAACCATAGAAAAATCTTGATTTTGGACCATCCATACAAGCTGGAAACTTTTTGGATCTTATCCAAAGTCTTTTGAGGTTGCCATGAGGGACAATCACATCCACCAACATGGTGGTTGTATGGTGTGAAATCCAACAACCTAAGGCTGCCGATAGTGGTAGTTGGTGGCTAACAAAAAAAAAGGTGAAAACGCTTATTTTGTGGTGGATTAATGGCAGCTAATAGACCTCATTCTTCTTCCTTTCGCCAACCGAACACATCTTCCTTAAGGGCAAAGCTCTGTAGCACCAAGGTGGGTCCTAGGACCCACATAATTTTTAAATTATATTTATTATTTATATATAATAAAAAAAAAATAAAGACCTATCTTGAAAAAAAAAATAGGACATACCTTATTATATGAGACAAAATAAAAAACAAAATAAAAATAAAAAATAGTAGAATGTTTATAGTTAAATTTGCAAAGAAAATAGTTAATGTTTGGCAAAAACGTATCCCACATTGGAGATAAAGATAAAAAGTTGTAGTTTTTGATATTATAAAAAGTAATTGTCAAGTATATAAAACTTGTAAAAACAATACTCCCACGTTGGTGATTGTAGTAAATATTAGTTGCAAATTTCTTTAAAAGAAAAGCGATCCGTTCGTGCACAATAATTATGTTTTTTTTCTTTTATAAAAATCCGGTTTTAGATGTCAAATAGGCAGTTTTACTGATTTTTAAGGTGTTTGACCGGTTCGGCTGAATGTAGTTTTTTACAAATAGTCCGGTTTTTACTGGTTTGACCCGTCCCGTCACGCCACAAGTGTTGTTGACTTTTTTTTCAGCTTCACTTAAATAGAAAACTGTATGCTTTTCTACTCTAGATTCGCCACTGCCTCCCTATCTTCTCTTTCTCTCTTTCCTTCTTTTTTTCTTCTTTTGTCGCTTTTTTATTTTCCGCAACCTCTTCTTATCGGTTCTTTCTTCTTTTCTTTTGTCGTACATAAACGCACGTGAAAGGGGATAGGGTTAGATATATTTTTAAGACAAAACTACAAAATTAGTCCCTGTGGTATTCAAAAAACTTTGGATAGGGTCCAAAAAGTTTCCAAGTTGCATGGATGGTCCAAAATCAAGATTTTCCTGAGGTTTTGGTCCAAAAAAACTTGAAAATACGGTTTTGCCCTTCTTATTTCTTTTTTTGTATTTTTTATGTTTTCTTTAATAATTTATTAATTAAAAATTAAAAAAAGGAATTAGTTACGCCACCCCATCCCATCCCTCCACTCGTACCCTCCCATTCTCTTTCCATCTCTCTTTGACTCTCTCCCATTTCTCCTTCTTGACCCTACACCTGCAAATTCAACCTCCCACACACATTCACACAAACACTTAGGTTTTAATCCTTCTTCATCACCATGTAAGTTACTAAAATCTTTCTTTCTTTTTTTCGATATTAACACAAATTCTGATATCTTCACCACGGTTCTTTAATGGCTTATTCTCCCCCAAAACCTTGCAAGACTCACAACCATCACTCACTTCGATTCTCAACGCCAACAACCCATTTTTGAAAACAACAAAAATCAAAGCAAGTCCTTCAAATCTTTTCCCTCTAAGGTTTTTGTAGATTAATATCCATTGGCGGGTAGACTGAAACCCATACACATTTCTCATAAAGAATATGATGATGATGATGAAAAGCTTCATGTTAACTGTAATGGCAAATTCAATAAGCTTTTCAACATTAGCGGTCTTCCCATGTTTTGCAGCCAACATCAGCGAAGTCTGATACCATTTGATCAAAGTGCACAAAATTATTTATGTTCTTAAGAAAGTAATGTTAGTTGGTGATTGTAGTAAATGTTAGTTGCAAATTTTTTAAAAGAAAAACGATCCGTTCGTGCACAATAACTATGTTTTTTTTTTCTTTTATAAAAATCCGGTTTTAGATGTCAAATAGGCAGTTTTACTGATTTTTAAGGTGTTTGACCGGTTCGGTTGAATGTAGTTTTTTACAAATAGTCCGGTTTTTACTGGTTTGACCCGTCCCGTCACGCCACAAGTGTTGTTGACTTTTTTTTTTCAGCTTCACTTAAATAGAAAACTGTATGATTTTCTACTCTATATTCGCCAGTGCCTCCCTATCTTCTCTTTCTCTCTTTCCTTCTTTTTTTTCTTCTTTTGTTGCTTTTTTATTTTCCGCAACCTCTTCTTATCGGTTCTTTCTTCTTTTCTCTTGTCGTACATAAACGCACGTGAAAGGGGATAGGGTTACATATATTTTTAAGACAAAACTGCAAAATTAGTCCATGTGGTGTTCAAAAAACTTTGGATAGGGTCCAAAAAGTTTCCTACTTGCATTGATGGTCCAAAATCAAGATTTTCCTGTGGTTTTGATCCAAAAAAACTTGAAAATACGGTTTTGCCCTTCTTATTTCTATTTTTGTATTTTTTTATGTTTTCTTTAATAATTTATTAATTAAAAATAAAAAAAAGGAATTAGTTACGCCACCCCATCCCATCCCTCCACTCGTACCCTCCCATTCTCTTTCCATCTCTCTTTGACTCTCTCCCCTTTCTCCTTCTTGACCCTACACCTGCAAATTCAACCTCCCACACACATTCACACAAACACTTAGGTTTTAATCCTTCTTCATCACCATGTAAGTTACTAAAATCTTTCTTTCTTTTTTTCGATTTTAACACAAATTCTGATATCTTCACCACGGTTCTTTAATGGCTTATTCTCCCCCAAAACCTTGCAAGACTCACAACCATCACTCACTTCGATTCTCAATGCCAACAACCCATTTGAAAACAACAAAAATCAAAGCAAGTCCTTCAAATCTTTTCCCTCTAAGGTTTTTGTAGATTAATATCCATTGGCGGGTAGACTGAAACCCATACACATTTCTCATGAAGAATATGATGATGATGATGAAAAGCTTCATGTTAACTGTAATGGCGACTTCAATAAGCTTTTCAACATTAGCGGTCTTCCCATGTTTTGCAGCCAACATCAACGAAGTCTGATACCATTTGATCAAAGTGCACAAAATCATTTATGTTCTTAAGGAAGTAATGAAGTTTTAAAGAGCTCCAGACTTCACATTTGTTATTCAGAAAAAGGATTTGAAAAATTATAGAAACTTCAAATCAATCGATGAGAATGAGAGCAAATAACGCACATGTTTATGACCATACAAAGAATTAGGATTGACCGATCGATTCTCCAAAAGCATAGAAATAATCAAAACCCAGATAAAATATGAATCAATAATACAAAATTAAAATTACGCATCAATCGAATCGGTCAAATACAACAATATTTAAGGAAGCACCAACTTCCAAATCGCCAAATTGTACTGCTGTGAACAAGCCATGTTCATCTTGTACTCTGCAACTAAGCCCCTGCCCCATGGTTTTAAGGTAATCTGAAGTTATTATGGTTTACGCAGAAGACCAACGGAAGTCCACTAGAATCGTCTACTATCACCAAGAGAGGGATTGCTCGTCGGGAATAGAGAAAGGGTTAAATGGCAACGTATTAGAGTGTGGTTATGTGTGTATAATTTAAGTTAAAGGTAAACTGGGAAGAAGAAGATCAGGAGTGGGGGTAGGGGTAGGGGAGGTGAATGTGGGTTTTTCTTTAGAGAGAGAGAGAGAGAATGGTGGGATGGTTGGTGGCAAATTCTTTTTTTTTTTTAAATTAAAATAATGTTAAAATAATTATAAAAAAAAGTAAAAAGAAAATAAAAGGGCAAAATTGTCTTTTCAAGTTTTTTTGAACCAAAACCATAGAAAAATCTTGATTTTGGACCATCCATGCAAGCTGTAAACTTTTTGGATCTTATCCAAAGTCTTTTGAGGTTGCCATGAGGGACAATCACATCCACCAACATGGTGGTTGTATGGTGTGAAATCCAGCAACCTAAGGCTGCCGATAGTGGTAGTTGGTGGCTAACAAAAAAAAGGTGAAAACGCTTATTTTGTGGTGGATTAATGGCAGCTAATAGACCTCATTCTTCTTCCTTTCGCCAACCGAACACATCTTGCTTAAGGGCAAAGCTCTGTAGCACCAAGGTGGGTCCTAGGACCCACATAATTTTTAAATTATATTTATTATTTATATATCAAAAAACTAAAATAAAGACCTATCTTGAAAAAAAAATAGGACATACCTTATTATATGAGACAAAATAAAAAACAAAATAAAAATAAAAAATAGTAGAATGTTTATAGTTAAATTTGCAAAGAAAATAGTTAATGTTTGGTAAAACGTATCCTACATTGGAGATAAAGATAAAAAGTTGTAGTTTTTGATATTATAAAAAGGAATTGTCAAGGTTATAAAAACTTGTAAAAGCTATACTCCCACGTTGGTGATTGTAGTAAATGTTAGTTGCAAATTTCTTTAAAAGAAAAGCGATCCGTTCGTGCACAATAATTATGTTTTGTTTTTCTTTTATAAAAATCCGGTTTTAGATGTCAAATAGGTAGTTTTACTGATTTTTAAGGTGTTTGACCGGTTCGGCTGAATGTAGTTTTTTACAAATAGTCCGGTTTTTACTGGTTTGACCCGTCCCGTCACGCCACAAGTGTTGTTGACTTTTTTTTTCAGCTTCACTTAAATTGAAAACTGTATGCTTTTCTACTCTAGATTCGCCACTGCCTCCCTATCTTCTCTTTCTCTCTTTCCTTCTTTTTTTTTCTTCTTTTGTCGCTTTTTTATTTTCCGCAACCTCTTCTTATCGGTTCTTTCTTCTTTTCTTTTGTCGTACATAAACGCACGTGAAAGGGGATAGGGTTAGATATATTTTTAAGACAAAACTGCAAAATTAGTCCATGTGGTGTTCAAAAAACTTTGGATAGGGTCCAAAAAGTTTCCAACTTGCATGGATGGTCCAAAATCAAGATTTTCCTGTGGTTTTGGTCCAAAAAAACTTGAAAATACGGTTTTGCCCTTCTTATTTCTTTTTTTGTATTTTTTATGTTTTCTTTAATAATTTATTAATTAAAAATAAAAAAAAGGAATTAGTTACGCCACCCCATCCCATCCCTCCACTCGTACCCTCCCATTCTCTTTCCATCTCTCTTTGACTCTCTCCCCTTTCTCCTTCTTGACCCTACACCTGCAAATTCAACCTCCCACACACATTCACACAAACACTTAGGTTTTAATCCTTCTTCATCACCATGTAAGTTACTAAAATCTTTCTTTCTTTTTTTCGATATTAACACAAATTCTGATATCTTCACCACGGTTCTTTAATGGCTTATTCTCCCCCAAAACCTTGCAAGACTCACAACCATCACTCACTTCGATTCTCAACGCCAACAACCCATTTGAGAACAACAAAAATCAAAGCAAGTCCTTCAATCTTTTCCCTCTAAGGTTTTTGTAGATTAATATCCATTGGCGGGTAGACTGAAACCCATACACATTTCTCATGAAGAATATGATGATGATGATGAAAAGCTTCATGTTAACTGTAATGGCAAATTCAATAAGCTTTTCAACATTAGCGGTCTTCCCATGTTTTGCAGCCAACATCAGCGAAGTCTGATACCATTTGATCAAAGTGCACAAAATTATTTATGTTCTTAAGAAAGTAATGAAGTTTTAAAGAGCTCCAGACTCACATTTGTTATTCAGAAAAAGGATTTGAAAAATTATAGAAACTTCAAATCAATCGATGAGAATGAGAGCAAATAACGCAGATGTTCATGACCATACAAAGAATTAGGATTGACCGATCGATTCTCCAAAAGCATAGAAATAATCAAAACCCAGATAAAATATGAATCAATAATACAAAATTAAAATTACGCATCAATCGAATCGATCAAATACAACAATATTTAAGGAAGCACCAACTTCCAAATCGCCAAATTGTACTGCTGTGAACAAGCCATGTTCATCTTGTACTCTGCAACTAAGCCCCTGCCCCATGGTTTTAAGGTAATCTGAAGATATGATGGTTTACGCAGAAGACCAACGAAAGTCCACTAGAATCGTCTACTATCACCAAGAGAGGGATTGCTCGCCGGGAATAGAGAAAGGGTTAAATGGCAACGTATTTAAGTGTGTATATGTGTGTATAATTTAAGTTAAAGGTAAACTGGGAAGAAGAAGATCGGGAGTGGGGGTAGGGGTAGGGGAGGTGAATGTGGGTTTTTCTTTACTCTGAGAGAGAGAGAGAGAGAGAGAGAGAGAGAGAGAGAGAGAGAGAGAGAGAGAGAGAGAGAGAGAGAGAGAGAGAGAGAGAGAGAGAGAGAGAATGGTGGGGTGGTTGGTGGCAAATTCTTTTTTTTTTAAATTAAAATAATGTTAAAATAATTAAAAAAAAAAAGAAAAAAGAAAATAAAAGGGCAAAATTGTGTTTTCAAGTTTTTTTGAACCAAAACCATAGAAAAATCTTAATTTTGGACCATCCATGCAAGCTGTAAACTTTTTGGATCTTATCCAAAGTCTTTTGAGGTTGCCATGAGGGACAATCACATCCACCAACATGGTGGTTGTATGGTGTGAAATCCAGCAACCTAAGGCTGCCGATAGTGGTAGTTGGTGGCTAACAAAAAAAAGGTGAAAACGCTTATTTTGTGGTGGATTAATGGCAGCTAATAGACCTCATTCTTTTTCCTTTCGCCAACTGAACACATCTTCCTTAAGGGCAAAGCTCTGTAGCACCAAGGTGGGTCCTAGGACCCACATAAATTTTAAATTATATTTATTATTTATATATCAAAAAAAAAAATAAAGACCTATCTTGAAAAAAAAAATAGGACATACCTTATTATATGAGACAAAATAAAAAAAAATAAAAAAAAAATAGTAGAATGTTTATAGTTAAATTTGCAAAGAAAATAGTTAATGTTTGACAAAACGTATCCCACATTGGAGATAAAGATAAAAAGTTGTAGTTTTTGATATTATAAAAAGGAATTGTCAAGGTTATAAAAACTTGTAAAAACAATACTCCCACGTTGGTGATTATAGTAAATGTTAGTTGCAAATTTCTTTAAAAGAAAAGCGATCCGTTCGTGCACAATAATTATGTTTTTTTTTTCTTTTATAAAAATCCGGTTTTAGATGTCAAATAGGCAGTTTTACTGATTTTTAAGGTGTTTGACCGGTTCGGTTGAATGTAGTTTTTTACAAATAGTCCGGTTTTTACTGGTTTGACCCGTCCCGTCACGCCCCAAGTGTTGTTGACTTTTTTTTTTTCAGCTTCACTTAAATAGAAAACTGTATGCTTTTCTACTCTAGATTCGCCACTGCCTCCCTATCTTCTCTTTCTCTCTTTCCTTCTTTTTTTTCTTCTTTTGTTGCTTTTTTATTTTCCGCAACCTCTTCTTATCGGTTCTTTCTTCTTTTCTCTTGTCGTACATAAACGCACGATGAAAGGGGATAGGGTTAGATATATTTTTAAGACAAAACTGCAAAATTAGTCCATGTGGTGTTCAAAAAACTTTGGATAGGGTCCAAAAAGTTTCCTACTTGCATTGATGGTCCAAAATCAACATTTTCCTGTGGTTTTGATCCAAAAAAACTTGAAAATACGGTTTTGCCCTTCTTATTTCTATTTTTGTATTTTTTTATGTTTTCTTTAATAATTTATGAATTAAAAATAAAAAAAAAGGAATTAGTTACGCCACCCCATCCCATCCCTCCACTCGTACCCTCCCATCCTCTTTCCATCTCTCTTTGACTCTCTCCCCTTTCTCCTTCTTGACCCTACACCTGCAAATTCAACCTCCCACACACATTCACACAAACACTTAGGTTTTAATCCTTCTTCATCACCATGTAAGTTACTAAAATCTTTCTTTCTTTTTTTCGATTTTAACACAAATTCTGATATCTTCACCACGGTTCTTTAATGGCTTATTCTCCCCCAAAACCTTGCAAGACTCACAACCATCACTCACTTCGATTCTCAATGCCAACAACCCATTTGAAAACAACAAAAATCAAAGCAAGTCCTTCAAATCTTTTCCCTCTAAGGTTTTTGTAGATTAATATCCATTGGCGGGTAGACTGAAACCCATACACATTTCTCATGAAGAATATGATGATGATGATGAAAAGCTTCATGTTAACTGTAATGGCGACTTCAATAAGCTTTTCAACATTAGCGGTCTTCCCATGTTTTGCAGCCAACATCAACGAAGTCTGATACCATTTGATCAAAGTGCACAAAATCATTTATGTTCTTAAGGAAGTAATGAAGTTTTAAAGAGCTCCAGACTTCACATTTGTTATTCAGGAAAAGGATTTGAAAAATTATAGAAACTTCAAATCAATCGATGAGAATGAGAGCAAATAACGCACATGTTTATGACCATACAAAGAATTAGGATTGACCGATCGATTCTCCAAAAGCATAGAAATAATCAAAACCCAGATAAAATATGAATCAATAATACAAAATTAAAATTACGCATCAATCGAATCGGTCAAATACAACAATATTTAAGGAAGCACCAACTTCCAAATCGCCAAATTGTACTGCTGTGAACAAGCCATGTTCATCTTGTACTCTGCAACTAAGCCCCTGCCCCATGGTTTTAAGGTAATCTGAAGTTATTATGGTTTACGCAGAAGACCAACGGAAGTCCACTAGAATCGTCTACTATCACCAAGAGAGGGATTGCTCGTCGGGAATAGAGAAAGGGTTAAATGGCAACGTATTAGAGTGTGGTTATGTGTGTATAATTTAAGTTAAAGGTAAACTGGGAAGAAGAAGATCAGGAGTGGGGGTAGGGGTAGGGGAGGTGAATGTGGGTTTTTCTTTAGAGAGAGAGAGAGAGAATGGTGGGATGGTTGGTGGCAAATTCTTTTTTTTTAAATTAAAATAATGTTAAAATAATTATAAAAAAAAGTAAAAAGAAAATAAAAGGGCAAAATTGTCTTTTCAAGTTTTTTTGAACCAAAACCATAGAAAAATCTTGATTTTGGACCATCCATGCAAGTTGTAAACTTTTTGGATCTTATCCAAAGTCTTTTGAGGTTGCCATGAGGGACAATCACATCCACCAACATGGTGGTTGTATGGTGTGAAATCCAGCAACCTAAGGCTGCCGATAGTGGTAGTTGGTGGCTAACAAAAAAAAGGTGAAAACGCTTATTTTGTGGTGGATTAATGGCAGCTAATAGACCTCATTCTTCTTCCTTTCGCCAACCGAACACATCTTGCTTAAGGGCAAAGCTCTGTAGCACCAAGGTGGGTCCTAGGACCCACATAATTTTTAAATTATATTTATTATTTATATATCAAAAAAAATAAAATAAAGACCTATCTTGAAAAAAAAATAGGACATACCTTATTATATGAGACAAAATAAAAAACAAAATAAAAATAAAAAATAGTAGAATGTTTATAGTTAAATTTGCAAAGAAAATAGTTAATGTTTGGTAAAACGTATCCTACATTGGAGATAAAGATAAAAAGTTGTAGTTTTTGATATTATAAAAAGGAATTGTCAAGGTTATAAAAACTTGTAAAAGCTATACTCCCACGTTGGTGATTGTAGTAAATGTTAGTTGCAAATTTCTTTAAAAGAAAAGCGATCCGTTCGTGCACAATAATTATGTTTTGTTTTTCTTTTACAAAAATCCGGTTTTAGATGTCAAATAGGTAGTTTTACTGATTTTTAAGGTGTTTGACCGGTTCGGCTGAATGTACTTTTTTACAAATAGTCCGGTTTTTACTGGTTTGACCCGTCCCGTCACGCCACAAGTGTTGTTGACTTTTTTTTTCAGCTTCACTTAAATTGAAAACTGTATGCTTTTCTACTCTAGATTCGCCACTGCCTCCCTATCTTCTCTTTCTCTCTTTCCTTCTTTTTTTTCTTCTTTTGTCGCTTTTTTATTTTCCGCAACCTCTTCTTATCGGTTCTTTCTTCTTTTCTTTTGTCGTACATAAACGCACGTGAAAGGGGATAGGGTTAGATATATTTTTAAGACAAAACTGCAAAATTAGTCCCTGTGGTGTTCAAAAAACTTTGGATAGGGTCCAAAAAGTTTCCAACTTGCATGGATGGTCCAAAATCAAGATTTTCCTGTGGTTTTGGTCCAAAAAAACTTGAAAATACGGTTTTGCCCTTCTTATTTCTTTTTTTGTATTTTTTATGTTTTCTTTAATAATTTATTAATTAAAAATAAAAAAAGGAATTAGTTACGCCACCCCATCCCATCCCTCCACTCGTACCCTCCCATTCTCTTTCCATCTCTCTTTGACTCTCTCCCCTTTCTCCTTCTTGACCCTACACCTGCAAATTCAACCTCCCACACACATTCACACAAACACTTAGGTTTTAATCCTTCTTCATCACCATGTAAGTTACTAAAATCTTTCTTTCTTTTTTTCGATATTAACACAAATTCTGATATCTTCACCACGGTTCTTTAATGGCTTATTCTCCCCCAAAACCTTGCAAGACTCACAACCATCACTCACTTCGATTCTCAACGCCAACAACCCATTTGAGAACAACAAAAATCAAAGCAAGTCCTTCAATCTTTTCCCTCTAAGGTTTTTGTAGATTAATATCCATTGGCGGGTAGACTGAAACCCATACACATTTCTCATGAAGAATATGATGATGATGATGAAAAGCTTCATGTTAACTGTAATGGCAAATTCAATAAGCTTTTCAACATTAGCGGTCTTCCCATGTTTTGCAGCCAACATCAGCGAAGTCTGATACCATTTGATCAAAGTGCACAAAATTATTTATGTTCTTAAGAAAGTAATGAAGTTTTAAAGAGCTCCAGACTCACATTTGTTATTCAGAAAAAGGATTTGAAAAATTATAGAAACTTCAAATCAATCGATGAGAATGAGAGCAAATAACGCAGATGTTTATGACCATACAAAGAATTAGGATTGACCGATCGATTCTCCAAAAGCATAGAAATAATCAAAACCCAGATAAAATATGAATCAATAATACAAAATTAAAATTACGCATCAATCGAATCGATCAAATACAACAATATTTAAGGAAGCACCAACTTCCAAATCGCCAAATTGTACTGCTGTGAACAAGCCATGTTCATCTTGTACTCTGCAACTAAGCCCCTGCCCCATGGTTTTAAGGTAATCTGAAGATATGATGGTTTACGCAGAAGACCAACGAAAGTCCACTAGAATCGTCTACTATCACCAAGAGAGGGATTGCTCGCCGGGAATAGAGAAAGGGTTAAATGGCAACGTATTTAAGTGTGTATATGTGTGTATAATTTAAGTTAAAGGTAAACTGGGAAGAAGAAGATCGGGAGTGGGGGTAGGGGTAGGGGAGGTGAATGTGGGTTTTTCTTTACTCTGAGAGAGAGAGAGAGAGAGAGAGAGAGAGAGAGAGAGAGAGAGAGAGAGAGAGAGAGAGAGAGAGAGAGAATGGTGGGGTGGTTGGTGGCAAATTCTTTTTTTTTTTAAATTAAAATAATGTTAAAATAATTAAAAAAAAAAGAAAAAAGAAAATAAAAGGGCAAAATTGTGTTTTCAAGTTTTTTTGAACCAAAACCATAGAAAAATCTTAATTTTGGACCATCCATGCAAGCTGTAAACTTTTTGGATCTTATCCAAAGTCTTTTGAGGTTGCCATGAGGGACAATCACATCCACCAACATGGTGGTTGTATGGTGTGAAATCCAGCAACCTAAGGCTGCCGATAGTGGTAGTTGGTGGCTAACAAAAAAAAGGTGAAAACGCTTATTTTGTGGTGGATTAATGGCAGCTAATAGACCTCATTCTTTTTCCTTTCGCCAACTGAACACATCTTCCTTAAGGGCAAATCTCTGTAGCACCAAGGTGGGTCCTAGGACCCACATAATTTTTAAATTATATTTATTATTTATATATCAAAAAAAAAATAAAGACCTATCTTGAAAAAAAAAATAGGACATACCTTATTATATGAGACAAAATAAAAAAAAATAAAAAAAAAATAGTAGAATGTTTATAGTTAAATTTGCAAAGAAAATAGTTAATGTTTGACAAAACGTATCCCACATTGGAGATAAAGATAAAAAGTTGTAGTTTTTGATATTATAAAAAGGAATTGTCAAGGTTATAAAAACTTGTAAAAGCAATATTCCCACGTTGGTGATTATAGTAAATGTTAGTTGCAAATTTCTTTAAAAGAAAAGCGATCCGTTCGTGCACAATAATTATGTTTTTTTTTCTTTTATAAAAATCCGGTTTTAGATGTCAAATAGGCAGTTTTACTGATTTTTAAGGTGTTTGACCGGTTCGGCTGAATGTCGTTTTTTACAAATAGTCCGGTTTTTACTGGTTTGACCCGTCCCGTCACGCCACAAGTGTTGTTGACTTTTTTTTTTCAGCTTCACTTAAATAGAAAACTGTATGCTTTTCTACTCTAGATTCGCCACTGCCTCCCTATCTTCTCTTTCTCTCTTTCCTTCTTTTTTTCTTCTTTTGTCGCTTTTTTATTTTCCGCAACCTCTTCTTATCGGTTCTTTCTTCTTTTCTTTTGTCGTACATAAACGCACGATGAAAGGGGATAGGGTTAGATATATTTTTAAGACAAAACTGCAAAATTAGTCCCTGTGGTGTTCAAAAAACTTTGGATAGGGTCCAAAAAGTTTCCAACTTGCATGGATGGTCCAAAATCAAGATTTTTCTGTGGTTTTGGTCCAAAAAAACTTGAAAATACGGTTTTGCCCTTCTTATTTCTTTTTTTGTATTTTTAATGTTTTCTTTAATAATTTATTAATTAAAAATAAAAAAAGGAATTAGTTACGCCACCCCATCCCATCCCTCCACTCGTACCCTCCCATTCTCTTTCCATCTCTCTTTGACTCTCTCCCATTTCTCCTTCTTGACCCTACACCTGCAAATTCAACCTCCCACACACATTCACACAAACACTTAGGTTTTAATCCTTCTTCATCACCATGTAAGTTACTAAAATCTTTCTTTCTTTTTTTCGATTTTAACACAAATTCTGATATCTTCACCACGGTTCTTTAATGGCTTATTCTCCCCCAAAACCTTGCAAGACTCACAACCATAGCTCACTTCGATTCTCAACGCCAACAACCCATTTGAAAACAACAAAAATCAAAGCAAGTCCTTCAAATCTTTTCCCTCTAAGGTTTTTGTAGATTAATATCCATTGGCGGGTAGACTGAAACCCATACACATTTCTCATGAAGAATATGATGATGATGATGAAAAGCTTCATGTTAACTGTAATGGCGACTTCAATAAGCTTTTCAACATTAGCGGTCTTCCCATGTTTTGCAGCCAACATCAACGAAGTCTGATACCATTTAATCAAAGTGCACAAAATCATTTATGTTCTTAAGGAAGTAATGAAGTTTTAAAGAGCTCCAGACTTCATATTTGTTATTCAGAAAAAGGATTTGAAAAATTATAGAAACTTCAAATCAATCGATGAGAATGAGAGCAAATAACGCACATGTTTATACAAAGAATTAGGATTGACCGATCGATTCTCCAAAAGCATAGAAATAATCAAAACCCAGATAAAATATGAATCAATAATATAAAATTAAAATTACGCATCAATCGAATCGGTCAAATACAACAATATTTAAGGAAGCACCAACTTCCAAATCGCCAAATTGTACTGCTGTGAACAAGCCATGTTCATCTTGTACTCTGCAACTAAGCACCTGCCCCATGGTTTTAAGGTAATCTGAAGTTATGATGGTTTACGCAGAAGACCAACGGAAGTCCACTAGAATCGTCTACTATCACCAAGAGAGGGATTGCTCGCTGGGAATAGAGAAAGGGTTAAATGGCAACATATTTAAGTGTGTGTATGTGGGTATAATTTAAGTTAAAGGTAAACTGGGAAGAAGAAGATCGGGAGCGGGGGTAGGGGTAGGGGAGGTGAATGTGGGTTTTTCTTTACTCTGAGAGAGAGAGAGAGAGAGAGAGAGAGAGAGAGAGAGAGAGAGAGAGAGAGAGAATGGTGGGGTGGTTGATGGCAAATTTAAAAAAAAAAAAAAAAAAAAATAATGTTAAAATAATTATAAAAAAAAGTAAAAAGAATATAAAATGGCAAAATTGTATTTTCAAGTTTTTTTGAACCAAAACCATAGAAAAATCTTGATTTTAGACCATCCATGCAAGTTGGAAACTTTTTGGATCTTATCCAAAGTTTTTTGAATACCACGGGGACCTATTTTACAGTTTCGTCTATTTTTTAGTTGGCATGAGAGGCCTTGGTAGGGGTGAGCAAACCCAAACCAACAAACCGAGAAACCGACTAAAACCGACTAAAACCGAAACCGAAAAAACCGAAAAAACCAAAACCGAAGCAAAACCGACGGTTAAGGTTTGGATTTTTTAAATACCGAAAAGTCGGGTTTGGTTTCGGTTTTTACCCAGAAACCGACCCATCCAACCCGAGAAACCGACCCATACTTAAAACCGACAAACCGCCCCAAGAAACCGACCCATCCAACCCGAGAAACCGACTCATACTTGATTGTTTTTTTGGTTATAATAGACTATTTCGGGTTTTGGTTGTAACTTGTAGTAGACTATTTGGTTGTAAGACTCATGTTTTTTGAAGTATTTAACTTCAATTTGGTGTTTTTGAAGTATTTTACTTATTGCTTCGTTTTTGGGAAATGGGTTAAAACCCAAAACCCATGGGTTTAAACCCAGAACCCGTGAGTGTATGGGTTGAACCCAAAAACCGAAAAACCGACCTCAGAACCCAAGAAACCGAACCGACCAGAAACCGATCATATTGGGTACTGAAAACCAGAAACCGAACATTTATGGGTTGGGTTGAGTTTGGGTCCAAAACCGATCCAAACCGACCCATGCACAACCTTAAGCCTTGGGCTAAAAAAAAAAAAAGTCGTAGCCTCAATTCGTATGCAGCAAAATGGGACGTGAATTCCTCACGCTTTTCATGCAAAAATGGGTTCTTTGGCACTTTTGGTCCATATGTCTAAGGACAATTTAAGTTTCTAAAATCTTATATTTAGTCCTTCATAAAAAAAAATTATTATTATTATTATTATTATTATTATTATAAATAATCGATTCAAACTCTTTAAATTTTTATATAATTCCTTTTATTTATTTAACTTGTTTATTTGGCCTTAAAATTTTATTCTTAAATGTTTCATTATTTTTACCATTTATTAAACTCCTTCGCCAATCAATAAAAAAGAAAATGAGGTGTTATAGTCCGAGTAAGTAAAAGAAAAGTGTGACCATGCATCATTAAAGTGAACTGCATAGTAAATAAATAAATGAACAACAGACTAGCCCCAGCTCCAGTTTTCCCATAATAGATGATCAAAACTCTACTAGGTTGCACATCTCACCACGAAGTAGATGTCTAATAGATGTTTTAATAGGACAATATTTTCTCTTATTATAGTGAGTTAAAAGGGTCGCGCAAGGTGACTCGGACCCATATTTGACATGTAGCCATGAGCTTGGTCCTACCCGGACCCTAGATTCGACATATTGTTGCGAGTTTGGTCATACTTAGACCCCCATATTGGCATGCAACCGTGAGCTAAAGAAAATAATAATAAGATTTTGGATGACCCGTAACTCTGCATTGTGTAATGACATGCATTGTATAGTCAATATTTTCTTTATATGAAACTTCTTAAAGTAAAGATTTATCAAATGTTTGACAATGATTTTGTGTCTAAACACATGTAACTCACGAGACACTTTTATCATATGTTTTGTTTAAAAATTATGTATCTCATGTTCAGGTTTGAAGGATTAAAAGGCTATGACTTATAAAAATGAGCCTTTGAAGGATAGAAGTTGGACTTGGTTTTTGTCATGTATATTTATTACTTTACTATGAGTTTGTTTGTTATCAGATGTACCACTCAATGTTGGGTTTTCTTTGAAAATGGTGGAAGGAAACGTGGTGTGTTTTAAATATGGATATAATTATAAACACCCGTTTTTCCCCCTTTTTTTTCCCCAGTTTAGGAACACAAGTTTTTTTTATCACCCTATTCTTCTTTTTTTTTTTCAAACTTGGGAACATGAAAATACAATTTTTTTTTCTTTTACTTTCTCTTCATTTCTTTCCTTTACTAAACTCAGGAAACTAGGCCTAAGTCATAAACGTTTTTAAAACCATAGTAATTAATTGTCGTGTATTGCATGCTTAAAATTGATATGAATCAACAACAAAATAGATTATGGACAATCTATCTAGATAGAAAGATAATCGATCAAACAAAATTCAAATCGTGTCAAATTAAACTCCCGCAAGAAGTATACCAATAATCGATTCAAACGTAAGGCATCATCAGTTTACTATCGAAGAAAAATAATCAACCACGACTTTTTCATTAAAGTAAGCGAGAACAAGAAAAATACAGAGAACGTGTGATATGAGATTGATGCAGGGCTTGGAATTTGGGCTTGTATTGAACAATGAACAATTTCTTCTAATAAAATGAGTTTTGGGCTTGAATAATCAGATTAGATCCAACAAGAACTTGAAGAGTAACATATCACAATAGATTGGGCTTGAATTCAAATCAAATTGAGAATAAAAAGAACTTTAACTGAATTTATGAACATTATTCCACGAAAATTGAGAGACTCACAAAAAATTGTCGAAAATTGAGTCGAAAATCAAATCGATATCAATCCTTGAATCAATCGCTTATAACTTTAAAGAATGACTCTGATACAAATTGTGATGACACAAAACACGAATTTAACATGTGGAATGTAAGATCAAGACAATCAACAATATGATTTCAGTGTTAAAAGATGTATTCGATTATGATGAATTGAAAAAAAAAATCTATATCTAAATCTATATAAAATTAATTTAACTCATAACTCTTTATAAATTATATTGTTCAAACATCCCTACAATTGATATAACAATGACTATATATATCTGGTACATGTATTAATTTCCATTGTCATCTTAATAAAAATTAATATTTGTTTTTACTGGAAATTAATATCAAACTAATATATTAACCTACCCTCATATATCACATCCGAATTAATATATTAACCTTACCTCATAGGTGAGGCTCATATAACCCATCCGAAAGATATTCACAAACTATATCCAAACATTAAATTTGTGCATCTCTCTTGGATGAGATAAGTGAGGGTAGGTTAATATATCAATTTGATATTGACATTGATTTTAATTAAAAATAAATGTTCAATTTTATTAAAAAAAAATATCAAATCAGTTGAAATTTTGGATCATATATTTATCCGACCTACCAAGCAAATTTTTTAATAGCATATAAACCATATTCATAAATGAAAAAAACGGATCTCAAGTTTTAGTTATTTTTTATACCACATGGACATGGACCATTTATGTAAGTTAAAACAGCTGCTTTCAGAGTTTCAGTACACAATTGATTCTATTCTCCCAAATTGTGTAGCTGATGGATTCACATTCACAGGATCAAATCCTTAAAGAAATCCCCGGACTCATTCGAGTATACAAAGATGGTCGATTCCAGAAACTCTCCGGCACCGATGTTGTTCCCGCCGGCATCGATCCTTCTTCCGGCGTCCAATCCAAAGACGTCGTCATCTCACCTGAAACCAACATCTTCGCTAGGCTTTACCTTCCCAAAACCACCACCAAAAAGCTCCCTCTTCTAATCTACTACCACGGCGGCGGATTCGTCATCGAAACCGCCGCTTCCCCCGTCTACCATAACTTCTTAAATCTCGTCGCAGCTGAATCCAACGTCGTCATAGTTTCCGTTGACTACCGAACGGCGCCGGAGCATGTCCTCCCCACCTGCTTCGACGATTCATGGGAAGCAATCAAGTGGGTCGCTCAACACATCAACAGTAATGGACCTGAGCCATGGCTTAATGACTACGCCGATCTTCAACAGGTATTCTTCGCCGGCGACAGCGCAGGCGCCAATATCTCCCACCACATGGCAATCCGGGTCGGGTTAGAAAAACCGGGCTTGAGCATATTCCTACGGGGTATTATCCTGCTCCACCCGTATTTTTGGGGAAAAGATCGAATCGGGTCTGAAGATGAGCATCCATGGAAGGCATCTATGGAAGATATATGGACCTTTGCCCACCCGGGAACAAGTGGGTTCGATGACCCGTGGATTAACCCGGATATGGATCCGAAAATTTCGGATATTGGATGCTCCAGGGTACTGGTTTGTGTTGCTGAGAAAGATCTGTTCAAGCATAGGGGATGGTATTATAAGGATATTTTGGGTAAAAATGGGTGGAAGGGAGATATTGATGTGATTGAGGATAAAGGGGAGGACCATGTGTTTTTCCTTTTTAAACCTTCTGCTGAGAGTGCTTGTACTTTGCGCAAGAGAATTTGTACTTTCATCAATGATGCCTAATCATGCAAATCTCAATCACTATATGTAATAGAATAATGAAATTTTATTGGCACCGATTTTCTATACATGTGTTTTAATTTTGTTTAACAATTATAAAAGATATAAATGATCATAATAATTCCGTTCATATTATTTTTGAATTATAATATTTTTGGATTAAAATATTTTGAATCATAGTTTTTTGTATTATATCATTTTTGAATCATATAATCCAAATATATATTCAATTAAATGAAATTTTTGTTCAAAAAAAATTATGTATTATTATATATTATGGATCATTTAATTTTTGAATCATAAAAAATATAGTTAAACATTATAAATTATTTGAATCTAAATATTTTTAAATTATAACAAATTAAGGATCATAAACAAGTAGATAGAAAAGTTTTTTGAATCATAAATATTTTGAATCATTACATTTTTTATTTGTTCAATATATTTTTTTATAAAACTAATATTTCTTAAATTTAAAAATAAACACTTCAAAAACTTATTTTTGAAAAAATATTTTTACAAAGTGACTATATAATGAGTAGAAGTATCCCTTAAATTTTCATGATTTTTAGAGAATTTTTTTTTAGTTTTTTTACAAAAAAATAAAAATAAAAATAAAAAAAATAATAAAAATTACTATGACAACAAAGAAGAGTAGTTTAACAGGAATGTATTTTCATGATTTTTAGAGATTTTTTTTGAGTTTTTTTACAAAAAATAAAAATAAAAATAAAAATGACTATGACAACAAAGAAGAGTAGTTTAAAAGGAATGTGACTTTCCATTTGTAGTGAATAGAAAAAGGGATAATGACTTAAAATGGTAACATATTATTCGATTTGTACATATTTGGTCACTGAGTTTTTTTTTCGTCCACATTTACCCCTTAAACTTGTTAAACTGTACACATTTAGTCCTTATGACCTGTTACTCCAGGTTAGCCGGGAAAAATGACTTGATAGGGTAATATATTTTTCATTTTGTACACATTTAGTCCTTAATATTTTTGTATATATTTAGTCCTTAACAATTTTTTTGTTTCAAAATAAGTCATTTTTTTTGTACTCATTCAGTACTTATGAATGATTTCTTTAGGTTTTTTTCACGACATCTTACGTGAGACAATTATTGATGAGGTGCTTGGGGTTGTTGATGCTTATGTCCAATGCGATCTCGACTGCTTGGTTGCGTAAGTCTTGTGGTTTGGCTTAGGTCTTGTATTTTGAACATCGTAACTTCTTCATACGATATCAGATTTTAAGGATCTTTATCCACGTGTTCATTTTTTGAGTCTACTACAACTTTCATTAAGATTACTCCCGTTAAAATGTAATATATTTTTACTAACGATTTTATAAAAAAAACATACATACATGCATTCATAAAAAACGTATGGACAGGGGAAGACGCAGTAATACATAGTAGGTGTTGCCGAGATGAAATAGGTGTTGCCGAGATGAAATAGGTGTTGCCGATACATGGAAAATAGGTATAAACGTAAAAAAAAAAAAGCGAAAAATTTTCCACTGCGAACAGAAAAAACAGGTGTTGTCGGTGCAACACCGGGACCATACTAAATCCGCCACCGCGTATGGATATAAAAATCGTAAGTAAAAATATATTATTTTTTAATGGGAGTAATCTAAATGAAAGTTGTAGTAGACTAAAATACGAACACATGGATATAAAGATCGTTAAAATTCGAGATTATATGAAGAAGTTATGACGTTCAGAACACATGACCTAAACAACCAAGTAGTCGAGATCGCGATGGATATAAGCATCAAAAGCCCCATACACCTCATTAATGAATGTCACACGTAAGATTTTATGAGAAAAAACTAAAAAATCATTCATAAGTACTGAATGAGTACAAAAAAATGACTTATTTTGTAAAACAAAAAAAACAAAAAAAAGGACTAAATGTGTACAAGAATATTAAGGACTAAATGTGTACAAAGTGAGAAATATATTACCCTATTAAGTCATTTTTACCGGGTAACCTGGAGTAGCCGGTCATAAGGACTGAATATATACAGTTTAACAAGTTGAAGGGGTAAATGTGGACAAAAAAAACTCAGTGACCAAATGTGTACAAATCGAAAAATATATTACCCTTTTAAGTCATTATCCCATAGAAAAACAAACAAATACACAACAATTTGGCGGACCATATAAACAACATGAAGATTCCCAACAATAACGACTATGAGTCTATGACAACAAAGAAGAGTAGTTTTAGTTTTAGTTTTAGTTTTCATTAAGTAGTTTTTAAAATTTTCTAGATAATAAAACTTTTTTATATTTATTTAATCTAAACTTCTTAATTTCGATTAGTATTACTTTTATTAAATAGTTATAATTTAACATATAAAGGTGACATGATGTTATTAAATAGTGAGTATTCCTTTATAAGTAACGATAAATCATTAATTTTGACGTTTGAGATAATAATATTTTCAAGGCGACAGATATACCTAATAGCCCACCGACACATATATGTTGCATTGAAATTAAAATCATAAATAAAAAAACAAGTGCATTAGGCTAAACGGTATAAGGAGGTTTTTACGTGTCAAATCCTAGGGGGTATATATTTTCACCGGTAGATATCGTCTTAGTTTTTAGTAATTGTGTTGTGGAGTGGTTAGTTTGTGTCAAATCCTAGGTGGTATATAGTTTCACCGATGAATATCATCTTAGTTTGTAGTAATTGTGTTGTGGAATGACTAACTTCATGGAAGCTTATATAGAGAGAATATATATCTATCTCTCTCTCTCTAGTTTTTAGTAATTGTGTTGTGGAATGGCTAGCTTCAAAGAAGCTTACAAAGACCATTCTCTATCTCTCTCTTTTTTCACTTCTCTCTTGTTCACTACTTCTTTACTAGTAAACATTATTTTCACAACCTACTTAAAGGTTAGATGATGATTTGACTTCCACTTCACTACCTTGTCACCTGTGATGATGACTACAATTGCTTCATTAATACGGACCTCTTTAAAAACACCTTAAGTCTTTTAATATAAATTATGAAAAGTTAAAGGGAAAATGACTTACCATGGTAATCATCTTTGTCGTTTTGTTCACATTTAGACAATTTTTTTTATTTTTGTACACATTTGACCATTTAACTTGTTATATGTGTTCACATATTGTTATTGTCACCGGCTATAGCAGGTGATAATGGTAATATATGAACAAATTAACAAGTTAAATGGTTAAACGAGTACAAAAAAAATTGTCTAAATGTGAACAAAACAAAAAATTAATTACCCTGATAAATCATTTTCCTCACTTTTAATAGCGATTTTATTTTTCATATTTGTTTGTATTTTTTTTTCAAACATTATTTTTAAAATATTCATAATTTTCTAAATATTAATTAAATATTAATCAATTCTAAGCTTTACTTTTTAATTAATAAATATGTTTTTGTTTTGTGAAATATTTTATATAGCCTCTTATAAATTTTTTTCTTTTGTTTTTAAGCATATACAATATTTTTGAAGTAAATAGTATCTAACAATAAAATTAAATAAATTAAATATATAACAATAAGTATGGAAGGTCTTTTAAAAAATAAAAAGAAAATATTACTTAGCAAATAAAAAACAAAAAAATCTATATAATGTAAATGTTTTAAAATTATTACAACTTTTTAATACTTTTCAATTAGAAGTTTATAAACTTTTAATTTTTTTAATATAACGTTTTAAACTAGTATTTAACAAAATATTTTAAAACATTATAAAAAAATATTAAATTGTCATACAAAATCTGTGAAACACTTTGAAAATGTTGTAAAGGAAAGTTTAGAAATAAATGTATGAAAGGAATAAAAAAATTGTATGAAAATATAAAAAAAACAAGTTAAAAACTTGTAAGAAAATTTTAAAACATTTGGTTTGAAAGCACTTGTATTATAATTATATGAAAGTACAAAAAAATTAAAAAAAAAATTATAAGCGAAGTTTAAAACATTGTATTAAAAAAACTTATAGGAAAAAAATACCATAAAATGTAAGAAATTATAAAAAATCTTAAGAAATTTGTAAAAAAAAATTGTTCACATTTAGACAACTTTTTTTTATACACATTTGACCATTTAACTTGTTAAATTTGTTCACATATTACCATTGTCACCGGCTATAGCAGGTGACAATGGTAATATGTGAAGACATTTAACAAGTTAAATTGTCAAATGTATACAAAAAAATAAAGTTTCCTAAACGTGAACAAGACGAAAAGTTAATTACCCTCGCAAGTCATTTTCTCAAAGTTAAATATCGTCTCATCTTTTTTTACTATCTATCTTCACTATTTATATGAAATAAAAACTTGTGAAATCTATTAATTCTCTCCTTTAATTTTGATACTTATCTTTATCTAATAACTAGAAAGATTGATAGAAAGAAGGATAATTGATTTGTCAGAAAAAAATCAAAAGGCAACAAAATGACAAATCTACAACAAACGTTTAACTAATGTTTAATTCTTCGACAAATGTGAAAAAATAAGGTGTTTTCTTGGTCAAGTGGTATATGATTAGTATTAATTCCACAAGTTTGGTTGAGTTTATAGATTGTGGTTGGCAGCATATTTCAATTAAAGAAAACATCTACTCCATACAAGCTAGATAGGTTGAACAATAAAAATAAAAATAAATCAGTTAAGTTGTTTACATTTAGCTCATCCATCACTTTCTATGTTGCTTGAAATGAGAAGCTTCGAAGCTTCCTTTTGATTTTCATGATATTGTTATCAAGGTTAATAAAATGAACATCACTATATGCTACACATAAAAAAGGATGACTATAAAATATAAATTAATTAATGTTGATGATGACATAGACAAACATTGCACGACAAGCCATTCAGGTTACCATTTTCATGTTTATTCTGACTATCCCAAAGGCTCATGGCATGCAATTAACATCCCTTTACAAATGTTTTTCGTGTTGTAGGAAATCAAAATATACAGTTTTCATGGCTTTCCAACTGCATCCATATACAAACATTTTTCATATTGTAGGACCAAATAGCAAGAAGATAACTCAACTAGACATCATCTCTACACAAAATAGTGAGCTGTTAACTAAGATAAGATATCGAAGTTTACATTGAATTGCTTATTGAAGGTTCACAATGTCTTGATCTTGTAAAAAATGAATGGAGAGAAATAGGTATTGATACGACCAGAAAAAGTCAACGGTTTATAAAATCTCCATTAGCGGATCTTCACAATTTTTGCATTTTAAATCAGATTAAAGTTTATAAGATTATGCTTCCCCGATCCATTATGTTTCTTTGTGATTTTGTTTCATGCTTAAGATTATAACACTATTGATTGTGGTTTTGTTGTTAAATTGGTGAAATGAGTTTTCTATGATGTTTTGTAATATTTATAATAATTCAGTAAGTTAAATAAGATGTTTTATTAAACATAAACAAATCATTCAGCAAAGAATAGTTTTTAGTAGGTTAAAATGATCGTTTTTCTGATTTAACATATCCTTCAGCAAACAAAAAGGGCAAGTGTTAAATTTGTGAACTTTTATAAACAATAAGGACAATTGATATGATTTAATCTTATAGTAATAGCACCCACGATATAACTTAACTAAGTTCACGATGTGATTTTGCATCCAAAAAAATTATTCTGGAAAATACTATCTTAAGCTCTTAACTATCAGGTTTTAATCAATCTGTGAGTTTGATTTTTTTTTTCAAGCATGGTTTCATTATCTCTTTTGTTATCACTTATTTGGCTGAAATGTTGAATGTTTTTTTTTTTTTTTTTTTTTTTTTGTTTTTTTTAATAAGCATTGACAAACATGGCTACCGTGGGACCAAATAGCGATGAGTTAATTCAAGTAGACATTATTTCTAGCCAAAATAGTGAGCTATTAACTAAAATAGGATATCGGCTTACTGATCTCGAAGTTTACACTGAAATGCTTATTGAAGGCCTGCAGCGTCTTTGATCTTGTAAAAAATAAATGGGGAAAAATAAGGCACCGATTGATAGATGCTGACTGAGAAAGTGCTGACTGAAAAATATCTGTCTGGGTAAGAACTTCTGACTGAGTAAGAAATCATGTTGTTTGATTGTACATCTGACTGAATGTGCCGACCAATGAAAAATAACCATTTTACCCCTGCTGCTGTATATAGTGATGGAACATAAGATTATACACAAAAAAAAAAGAATTTGATTTCATAACATTAGAACATAAGATTATACACACAAAAAAAAAACGGATTTCATAGATTATACAAAGAAAAAAACTCTGGTTTCATAACCTATACATACATAAATTGGAATTCTTAACATGAGAGTATTAGAAGAAACAACATATCTGATCTCATAGATTATACACAATTTTTTTTTTGTGTTTTCATAATACATTATACACATTTGATAATCTGATTTCATAATCAATTTCATAACTGATTTCAATTGTATTAACATACATAAATTGGTTTCGAGATCAAATCCCAACAGATTGAACAGATGCCTTGAAATGTAGTATCCATTTTTTTGCAATCAATCAATTAAAACCATGGCTGAAGATCATTCAATAATAATCGGTGGATAAGTAAACAAATAAAAACCTTAACAATTAACATACCCCATTAACAGAAGAAAGACGATTATACACAATTTTTTTTTTCTAATTTCATAATGCATTATACACATTTGATAATCTGATTTGATAATCTAATTTGATAATCTGATTTCATAATGTTTTCATAACTGATTTCAATTGTATTAACATACCCCATTAAAAGAAGAAGGGCTTTACCTGGAGATTTTATGTGTGATCGACTGGAGAGATGGGGTGGGGCGAGATGGTGGCGACCGGCGATGATGTGCCTCCGGCGAGATGGCGTCGACCGAAAATGAGACGATTCCGGCTGTAGATGAGACAATGTGCGGCTGCGTTTTTTGGGTATGCACTCTCTGTGTTTTTAGGTCACGATGGAACGACAGGAAAGAAGAATAAAAAGGGAGGGTAGAAGTGTCATATTTCCCAGTCAGCGATGTGTATTATGCTGACCCGGTAAGAAATTTGAGATAGCTATCTTATTGAGAAAGCCACAAATCAAACAAAAAATGTCTGACCGAGTCAGCTCAATTTGCTGACTCGACCCAGTCAGACGGGTTTCAAATACACCCTAAGTATAGATACTGACTATGAAAACGTAATGGTTTATAAAACGTCTCCATCATCGGATTTTCCCAAACAAGAGGGCTCGTATTGCATTTTAAGAAAGTTTGTGATGTTTAATATATAAATAACAATCATTTTTACTATTAATTTTGTTTTGTTTTGTTTTGTTTTTTTTTCTTTTTTTTGTGTTTTGATGCAACCCCAACCTCATGACAATAGAACCACTTCAAACTTATCATGTTCTTTTGAATATCATATTTGAAATCCATTATGATATAGTTGTTGCGATTTTTAGTCATCTTGATAGAGTTATTACACATATCCATGAGAAATATTTCATTCGAAATCACACTGGGACGTTGAGTTTGTTGTGTACAAGTCCTCAAGTCCCCTACCTCTATTGAAGCCATTGTAATTAAGCAAGATGCTCCAATACGTATGTTGGAAATTAGACGAAAGTATCATCAAGCAAGAAATTAGATACATTTGGTTGGTTGTATCTTGACGGTATTTTCTCCAAATTTCCAACTTAGCCATCGAAGCATTTCGCTTAATTACAGGACTTGTACACAACAAACCCAATAGTCTCTGTGTGATTTCGAACGAAATCTTTCTCCTGGACATGTGTCTTACCTCCATCAAAATGACTAGAAATCATAGCAACGAGGTCAAAAGGTATTTCAGATTTTCAAATGAACAAGATAAGTTTGAAATGTTTCTAATGTTATGAGGTTGAGGTTGCATCAAACACAAAAAAAAACTAATTATAAAAATAATTGTTATTTATATATTTAACATCACAACTGATGATATATGGTCCATTAGCATGGCCTAGACTGCTCTAGCGCGCCAGCCTGGCCTGGCGCACTCCTGCCAGCCCTGCCTGGCGTCCCTTGCCAACCTTGCTGGGGACTCCCTTGCCAGCCTTTCTGGGGACTCTCTTGCCGGCCCGGCCCGACGCTCCCTCGCCTGGCGCTCCCCTGCCAGCCTTTCCTGGTGCGCGCCAGCCATGCCTGGGGCGCGCCCGCCAGCCCTGCCCGACGCCTCCGGGCGGCCTTGCCCAGCTCCTTGCTAGTTGGGCCTGAATTGGGTTGGCGCCATCCGTGGGACTCGAACCCATGACATCGACCTCCGGATTCGAGCGAGTAGCAAAAACCTCAGTTGGTTTGAAGCTCGTTTTTCTCCCAGATCTGTTCAGATCTGTTGTGCTTCAGCTCAGGTTTGCTCAGATCTGTTCATGTTTAGCATCATTTGTTCAGATCTGTTTATTTTTTGCCAAGATCTGTTCAAATTTGCTTCACCATCTTTTAGATCTGTAGATCCATCACGTTTTTTAGTCTAGATCTATGGATCTATATGAATTCCTTCACTCAAACACTCCCCAAGTTTGCAAAAATCTTCTTAGAATCGTTTTTTGGTTCATATTCTGGGGGTTTCTTGAGTAGGACGAAGAGAAAAGAAATTTTTATGAGTTTTTCATTCAGATCTATTGATCTGCTAAGTTTTTCGTATAAATCTTTTGATCAGCCTATTTTTTCGCTCAGATCTCAAGATATGTTGAGTTCTTAACTCATCTGAACATTTATGAAGCTTGCATAGACATTTTAGATCTATCAACGTTTTTAGCTTAGATCTCCAGATCTGTACGTTTTTGTTCACTTATTCACCTTTCAAGTTTGAAAACACCAATTCAGACCCGTTTTTACTTGTATTTTCGGGGAGAGAAGAGGTTCTTTCGACCATTTCTCCATCTTTGTTCATATTTTGGTGTTTATCCCAGCAACTTGAGAGGAGAAGAAATTTTTCGTGATTTTTTACCTTATTTTCAGTTTATGTTACAAAGAAATCACCTTCAACCTATGATTTTCTTTGCAAAACTTCTCTAAAGTTGTCTATTTAGTGTTTTCTCTAAAAGCTTAGAGATAGAAAATGAAAATTTTTATAGATCTGTTTCTTGCTCATATCTTCATAGCTTGTTGAGCAAGCTGAAAAGAAAAGGAAGTTTTATGGGCAGTACTTCATCAGATCCGTTTTTTTATTTTTAATATGAGTTTGTTCAGCAAGTAGGGAGAAAAGAAGATTTTAAGAACTTTCATCTCATTTTCAGTTCACATATTACCAAAAAATCATTTTCAGCTATTATTCTTTGTGCTATCCCATCCCTGTAGCATCTATTTGTACACATAGCTGTATGGCTTGTATATTTTACAAGACATTTTAAAAGAAAAAGAGAAGAAGAAGAAGAGATGAGCTTTTCATGGGTTTTCAGAAAATCCCATATGGGTTGATTCTCAAGTATTTGTTTAGAAGCTTGCGAGAAGAAATATGTTTCTATGACTTTTTTTTACCTTCTCAAACTTCAGAAAACCCATTCACCATTTGAGTATTTCTATATATACTCTGCTCAGATCCTTACATTCGTTGAGATCTTTGTTCATTTCGAACATATTTACAAAAAAATTTCTCAAATCTATAATTTGTTCATATTTTCGTGGTTTTATTAAACTTGGAGAAAAACGAAAACTCTTAAGAGTTTTTCCCATTTTTCAGTTCATATATTATGGAAAACTCATTTCATTTCCACACAAACTTGTGTAAGTTGTACATATTGCATATATTGCAGTTATTCTAATACATTTCAAAACTCATCAATGGCATTTTTACCTCATAAATTTACTCTCCCCAGTTTACTGCTTAGTAAAAAAAAAGGAGGGTAAAAATGGAATTATACAAGATGTGATATGGAAAAAGAAGCATATACAAAAAGAAATGTATTAACAGCATACAAAAATATATATGCACAAAGAAAATCTTTACAACAAATCATATAAAATACTTCAAAAATGATGTATGTTGTCTGTTTCGTGTCGACAACAAAAAAAGGAGGTAAAGATGCACAGTGCACCAGACAAATGACAGAGCTGTAAATAAAAGTCAAAAACAAAGCTTGACCACATCCCGCCTAATCCCCTATGTACAGAAAAAAACAAAAAAAAAAAATTGGGACCCATCGGGTCAACACATCCTCCCGGGCAGTCAAAGACTTCCCGAAACCCCTACCTCTCTCGCCAGAACTTGAGCACCACCAATCGTCGATGGCTTCCCCTTCACTCACTCATCGAAGACCGGCAAAGGCAGCTATAACTTTAGTGTCCATCGTCACCATCGACCCAACAAACCCACGCCATCAATGAACCAACGGTCAAAGTCAGACCACCACCAGTTGCTTCTAATTCCTACGAACAGAAACCACATCACCACAATCTTCCGACCATCTCAGTTCACCTACAAACCTCGGTGAAGCAACATCACTAGAGAAATTGTTGCTTTAATATCCAACTACAGTCAATAATTTCCGGCGGAGAAGAACAGAAGCACCACCAATTGGAGGTCCAATCCCTACCCAGCTTCAACATAGGTGGCGAAGGGTGCCCCACCCAGATAAACAACTCCGACTGTGGTCCCCATCATCGCCACTGGTAGCATCTGTCGGTCCCTGTTTCTTGTTCGCTGACCAACAAGTAAAGCTAAGCACTGCCAGATTCGCCTATCGGTGCAACCCAGTTCCACTACCCCTCCTCCGAGCAAATGTTTCCCAGCAGCTATAGGCCCCTAATCGCTAATCAGCGACCACCATCGTCACCGCGGGCCAACCTCCTACAGTTTCAGCCCCGATCTCTTATTACCACGGTATTACCAGTTAAATTGCCACCGATTTCGATCGGCAACCACGGTTCCTTGAGCCGTCTCCGCTCCAGTCTCCACCTACGAACCAAAACCACCGGACGATCTCCAATCGCCACCTGCAATACAAGCAGCGCCACTCGACCATCGCTGCCCTAACCAGTTCGATCACTGACCCCTGTGTTCGATTGATTAATCGCCCTGCACCCGTCGAACTTTGGCAAGTAATCACCAGGAGCTCTGATCCCCGGGCGATCTCGAATCGCCAGCCAACCATCACCGATTGCCTCTAGTGTCGACGAAATAGATTCAATTGCTACTTCTGTCTTCACCAACAAAGATCACACCCCGATATGTCTACAAACTCCAACAGGGAACCACCAAAATCATCACCGATGGCACCAACGAACACCTTCAGCGACTTCCAATCGCCCTAAGTCGTCGACGATCTCGCTACAGTCAACAGTCTTCGATGTTTCCCTCTTTGGACGTCGTGAAATCATAGGATACCCTGGAAGCCTGGACCTAAAACTAATGGTAATGGGAAACGAATGGTTCATCATGTGGTACACGATTAGGGAAGTAAACAACTTGGGTAAATCAATTGTTAAGTGGGCTCACACCTTGTAATTGGGCTACTATTTCTCGCCTTGGACTCATAAGCTACAAGTGGGCTGAGTAATTCACTGAAATTTTAATTGGGCTGTCTCAGTAAGCAGCAAATGGCCCAATTTTTTGCAAAAATAAATTAGCCTATTAGTCAATGCCCAAGTGTTGCGATTTCGCCCGGTAAGCCTGATTCTAGAAGATGCACGACAACTTGGACCACTCGGCGTTTCAACAAAACAAAAAAAAAACAAAAACAAAACACAGAAGAGGATATACATTCAGGCTACGTTATTTGTGAGGCCCAACAAAAGAAAAATCATTTTGGGCTATAACAAATTTGGGCTCCTCCTACGGTATAGAGGCTATGATATTCTAGACGGGCTCTTCCAAGTTGTTGGGCTACATCAACAAAACATGGACCAACTTAACAAGACAAAAGTCAACCAGTTACCGCAAGCTCTGCTCAACAAATACACTTCACAATACGCATGGTGTTTAAAAAAAATGGAAGGGAGAAGAGGAGTATGCTTTCATTACTCCGTGAAGCGTTTCAAAAGATGATCATGATTCAAAAGCTTAACCCGAACTCTGACATCAAACACACTTGCCAATTCCTGACACACGTTTATCTTGGAATTCTATCAAGTGGCTCCAACATATATATTTTGGCTTCCGTTAAAGTTGGCATGCATCATCAAATAAAATAGACTACATTTGGAAGACAATAATCAACAATTTAATACTCGCGCACAGTAAGCTCCGCTCAACGGAATGCGTTGCGACTCGAACCCACGTGACATTTAAAAAAAAAGGGAGGGAGAGGAGTAGTGCATTATTGCTACTACTATTCATGAAGCATTTAGAAACAATCGAGACGAGAAATATGAATCGATTTATTATTTCAAGAAAAAATACTAACTATTTGATCGAGTTGTCTTTTCAGATAGTCGCTCCAACGCCGCGACACTCAGAATGCGCCAACAACAAACTCGCGGAATAAAGCCCGGTCTGTAAAGCATTTACAGGGGACTTGTGAAGTGTGCATCGCTGACCAGTCACTCAAAGTTCCCATCTAGCGGGCATAGAAACATAACTCCTCACCCGGTGTTGGTTGCAGGTCTCGTCCCCCTCACCAGGGTGCGCGCGGGAGACGCTCAGAGCGTCTATTTCTATTAACAACTTTAAGCTGTGACTGGAACGCGAGAATCATGGACCAAGTGCATTGTATCTATTTACAGACTTCGGAGCTCGAAAACGGTCTTAGACACTGTATGGCGAGGTTACGGTTCTTAGCTACCCCGACCCGACATTTATCGACATCAGTGTCGCGTAACACTCTTTGGCAGCCTCGGTCCGCATGATCACAACAATAGTTACGTTGCATCGCATAGATCGGCTCGCACTCCTCTCAATGAAGGAGTATCAAGTCATCTCAAGCTATATAAGCAATGTTTGGCTCTTCGCACAACCCCACGACCCTTGTAGGTGAGGTTCGGTCGTTTCTCTTTATTATTTAATGTATTGGTGCTTTATCTAGTCTGATCCGATTGTCAGCAACCCAATCGCATCAGACTAGGGGGACTTGACGACGCACATTTTATATGACTTAGTCCAGTCCAATGTCATTGGACGCGTACCAATAACATCGGACTGGGGGGACTTTATGATATATGGTCCATTAGCATGGCCTAGACTACTCTAGCGCGCTCCTGCCAGCCCTGCCTGGCGTTCCCTTGCCAACCTTGTTGGCGTTCCCTTGCCAGCCTTGCTGGGGACTCTCCTGCCGGCCCGACCCGGCGCTCCCTCTCCTGGCGCTCCCCTGCCAGCCTTTTCTGGTGCGCGCCAGCCATGCCTGGGGCGCGCCCACCAGCCCTGCCCGGCGCCCCCGGGCGGCCTTGCCCAGCTCCTTGCTAGTTGGGCCTGAATTGGGCTGGCCCAAGGACCTTTTCCCTAAGACCTTTTCCCTAAGACCTTTCCCTTAGACTCTTCCCTTGGGGCTCAGCCGCCACACTATACTCCAGCCGGGTGGCTCAGCCGCCACCTGCCGCCGTCAGCCACCATACACAACCACCAGCACCAAGATGGTTCTCTCCAGCTATGGAGGACCATCTCAGATCTTCTAGCTGATCTAACTTGATCGTTGGAGTCCGCTCCCGGGGCACAGTCCCTAGGGCGGCTCTAACGACTTTGCACTGTGATGTCCAGATTTCCGCCGCAGCAGAAGACTAGAAGATTCGCCGGAGGTCGATGTCGCATCAACAACCTTCTTAAA
The DNA here is from genome assembly GCF_052849685.1 of Lactuca virosa. Taxonomy (NCBI): domain Eukaryota; kingdom Viridiplantae; phylum Streptophyta; class Magnoliopsida; order Asterales; family Asteraceae; genus Lactuca; species Lactuca virosa. The sequence goes on from NC_136428.1 coordinate 250,768,577, forward strand.
ATGTAATACGAACCCTCCTGTTTGGGAAAATCCAATGATGAAGACGTTTTATAAACCATTACGTTTTCATAGTCCGTATCTATACCTATTTCTCCCCGTTCATTATTCACAAGATCAAGGCACTACGGGTCTTCCATAAACATTTTAGTGTAAACTTTGAGATCGGTAACTCGATATCCTATTTTAGTTAATAGCTCGCTAGTTTGGGTAGAAATGATGTCTACTTAAATTAACATCTCGTTATTTGGTCCCACAGTAGCAATGTTGTCATTGCTTATAAAAAAAGGAAAAAAAGGAAAAACACATTCAACATTTCAGCCAAATAAGTGATAACAAAAGAGATAATGAACCATGCTTGAAAAAAAAACCAAAATCACATATTGATTAAAACATGATAGTTAAGAGCTTAAGATAGTGTTTTCCAAAATAACTTTTTCGGATTCAAAATCATACCGTATAGAAAACATTTGAACGTAGTTAGTTATATTGTGGATGCTAACACTATAAGATGAAAACATTTGAACTTAGTTAGTTATATTGTGGATGCTAACACTATAAGATTAAATCACATATATTGTCCTTACTATTTATAAAAATTCACAAATTTAACACTTGTTTTTTTTTTTTTTTATTGTTGAAGGATATGTTAAATAAGAAAAAACAATCTGATGACGTGCCTAAGCCAGCACGGAAGAGTCGCGCCTGACCATGAAACCTAGCCCCCTGGCCGAGCCAAGAGAAGCGGACTCAGCGCCCGCCAACGCCCCTAAGAGTAGGGCGCCCCGACGAAAGGCTCGCGCCCGCCAGGGACGCTCCCAGCATCAAGACAAAGGATATGGTCAAGCGACAAGGCGAAGGATCAGAGCATTACCGCCGGTGCCAATGGCAGTACTCTGACAGAAAGAGGCGCACAACCCTCCAATCAGCGCCTCTGACCTTGTCCCCTAAAAGTGATCCTGTCTCGTACGGACGAGAAGGGTCGCTAAGTGTTGCGACATCGACCTCCGGCAAGTCTTCTGGTCTTCTGTTGCGGCGGAGATCTGGATCTCACAGTGCAAAGTCGTTAGAGCCGTCCCAGGGACTGTGCGCCGGGAGCGGACTCCGACGATAAAGTTAGATCAGCTGAAAGATCTGAGATGGTCCTCCATAGCTGGAGAGAACCATCTTGGTGCTGGTGGTGGTGTATGGTGGTTGACGGCGGCGGGTGGCGGCTGAGCCACCCGGTCGGAGTATAGTGTGGCGGCTGAGCCATGGGGGAAGCTCTTTAGGGAAAAGGTCTTCTAGAGGTCCTCCTTCATGGAGGAGACACTATTCTATTTATAGTGGACAATTAGGTCAAGGGGAATTGGGTCAGGCCTTGGGCCAGCCCAATTCAGGCCCAACTAGCAAGGAGTTGGGCAAGGCCGCCCAGAGGCGCCGGGCAGGGCTGGCGGGCGTGCCCCAGGCAAGGTTGGCGGGCGCGCACCAGGAAAGGATGGCGGGGGAGTGCCAGGCGAGGGAGCGCCTGGCTGGGCCGGAAGGAGAGTCCCCAGCAGGGCTGGAAAGGGAGTCCCCAGCAAGGCTGGCAAGGGAACGCCAGGCAAGGCTGGCAGGAGCGCGCCAGGCTAGGCTGGCACGCTAGAGCAGTCTGGGCCATGCTAGTGGACCATATATCATCAAGTCCCCCAGTCTGGTGTTATTGGTATGCGGCCAATGACATCGTACTGGAACTAGTCATATAAACTGTGCGTCGTCAAGTCCCCCTAGTCTGATGCGATTGGGTTGCTGACAATCGGATCGGACTAGATAAAGCACCAAAGCATTTAAATAATAGAGAGAACGACCGAACCTCGCCCACGAGGGTCGTGGGGTTGTGAGAAGAGCCAAACATTGCTTATGTAGCCTGAGCTGACTAGGTACTCCTTCATTGAGATGAGTGCGAGCCGATCGGTGCGATGCAACATAACTGTTGCTGCGATCATGCGGACCGAGGTTGCTAAAGAGCGTAAGGAGCGTAACCTCGCAATGCAGTCTCTAAGGACCGAGGCTGATGTCGATAAAATGTCTGGTCGGGATAGCTAAGGAGCGTAACCTCGCAATGCAGTCTCTAAGACTGTTATGCGGAACAGATGTTGTGCCAAGCCCCGAAGTCTGTAAATAGATACAACATACTTGGTCCATGATTCCCGCGTTCCAGTCACAGCTGAAAGTTGTAAATAGAAATAGACGCTCTGAGCGTTGCACGCGCACCTCGGTGAGGGGGACGAGACCCGCAGCCAACACCGGGTGGGGAGTTATATTTCTATGCCCGCTAGATGGGAACTTTGAGTGACTGGTCAGCGGTGCATACTTCACAAGTCCCCTATAAATGCTTTACAGACCGAGCTTTACTTCGCGAGTTTGTTGTTGGCGCACTTGTGTGTCGCAATCTTGGAGCGGCTGTCTGAACAGGCAACTCGATCAAATAGTTAGTATTTTTTCTTGAAATAACAAATCGATTCAAATTGTTCGTGACGATTGTTTCTAAGCGGTTCACGAGTAGCAGTAGTAGTGATGCGCTACTCTTCTCCCTCCCCCCTTTTTTTTAAATGTCGCGTGAGTCCGAGTCGCAATGCATTCTGAAAGCGTATTTTGTTGAGCGTTATCATATCGTTGGGATGTTGAGTGGCCGATTTTTGCAAAGCTAGCCAATTTTATTTGTTGATATACCCAGTAATAGAAGGAGCCCAAACTTCTTATTGGAGAGGCCCAAGATTTTTATATGGACTGGATTTGGGTATAGAGTTACACTTATGGCCCAATATATGTATTTTCCCTCTTATTAAGAATTAGGGAAAAGGGATCCGTCGATTGGTACTTGTCGTCAAACAAATAGATGTGAAGGTCAACGCCTTTATTGGTTCGCCGATATTGACTCCAGCTGGTCAGAGGAGGTTTGAGCGGTGAGGAAGTTGCGACGATGGGGGATCAGATCGGAAACAGCAGGCGATGACAATTGGAGGTGCTCGGCAGCGGAGTGCAGTCCGACGGCGAAGGATTTGTTGATTCCTCGTCGGGCTTGTCGCTTGTAGAAAGAGACTGGGGCAGCGATACCGATGATTGGAACTCTCAGTTGGAGCTGGTCGATGATTGGAAGATATGCAGTGGTAGCTATGGAGATTGGTGGTCCTTCGCCTGAGAATCTTCGACTGGAAATAGAGATCATAGCCGCGACTTGTGGTAACCTGACCCTGTCAAGTCGGAAGTTGAGAACGGTCGGTGGCTGTAAGAGATCTGACGGTAGGAGGCAATTGGTGATGCTGGTTCCAACTCCCGACGATGAACCGAAAAACAGATGTCGTGATTGGAGGTCTAGGTCCCTGCGACGATATCGACAATCGATGGTGTCTCCGTCAGGTGGAGATTATTGCTTGACGCCGATGCTGATGCTGGGGGAAGCGATGCTCATCGACCGGAGTGCAAAGGTCCGTGCAGGTTTGGACACGCTAGCCAGAGTAAATGGTTTCTTTGGATCAGGTCGCCGGGTGGCGCTGAGGTTACTATGGTCGACGGGTGGTTCTGGTCGGGTGGCACGCAACTGCTTCTAGATGTGCTTCGTTGGGACCGATGGCGACCAGCTTGAGGCGTGCTGTTGGAGTCACGACGGTGAAGGGGCCAAGACCATCGACCATCAGTGCTCGAGTTCTGCTCGTCGGGATCGGAGGCGACTAAGTCTTGATTTGGGGATCTCTTTGACTGCCCTAGGAAGTGTGTTGACTGGATGGGTCCCGACTCTTTTGTTTTTTCTGTACATAAGGGATTGGACCAGGTGGGGTCCAGCTTTGTTTCTGACTTTTGTAGACATTTGTAGACAACTCTGTCATTTGTCTGATGCACTGTGCACCCGTACCCCCTTTTTGATTGAAAGGGGACAAGTATATACATCTTTTTGACCAAACACATATCACGAACGTCTCTTTTTTTTGAAGGTTCAAGAGTGACAACCCATTTTTGTATACATATATATTTTTTACGAGAAGTGAATTGTAAATCTGTGTGGTAAGGTAAAATGTCGAAATATGATCTTGGAATGATTTTTTTTGTTTTTTTTAAAACAATTTACTGATGGTAAAATTATAGGGTAAAGGTAATTTTTACCAATGTCTTGAAATTTGTAAGGATTACAGCGCAACTTAATCAAACATACACATAAACTCGTTGCTAAAATGAATTTTTAATTATATATGAACTGGAATATGGTAAAAATTATAAAAGCTTCTTTGCTTCTCAACTTTCTTAGTAAATCAGGAAAGGTAAAACTGATCTAGGATGAAAATGTGTTTTCTGAAAATTTGAGGAGGTAAAAAATTCATAGAAACCTATTTCTTCCCTCAAGCTTCTAAATAAATTGAGTAAACTTATATACAGAAAATCATGAACTAAATGAGATTTTCTGGAAAAATATAAACTGAAAGTGGGATAGAACCCATAAAGAACCTCTTCTTCTCTCTTTTCTCTTCCTGAAGAGTTTTGTAAAATGTACAAGCTACACAGCTGTATGTACAAATAAATGTTTCAGGAATTGAAGTTCTTTACAAAAATCGTTTTTCTCTTCTAAACTTCTAAAGAAAAACACCAAAAATATAAAAAGTGGTGTAAAAATTCGAGTTTTCTCCTGATTTTGTGAACTGAAAAATATGAGTAAGAACTCATAAAACTTCTTTTCTTCTGAAACAAACCCCCAAGATATAAACAAAAAACAGATCTAAGAAAGTTTTTGCAGATTTGGGGAGTATTTGAGTGAAGAAAATCATGTAGATCCATAGATATGAACAAAACACGAAATGGATCTAACAAAGTTTTATCCTCACTAAACCTTCTTTACTCTTTAGCTTGCTCAACAGATCTGAAAATCTTTTGTTTTCCATCTCTAAGCTTCTAGAGGAAGCATCAGATAAACAACTTGAATGAAGTTGTACATGAGAAATTAGGAACCAAAACCGATTTTCTTGAAAATGAGCAAACAAAAAGGGTAAAGACTTGTAAATATTGTTTGTTCTTCGACTTGCTGAATAGAATTCGAAAATATGAACAAAGATGGGGAAAAACTCATTAAAATCTCTTTTCTCCCCAACTTTCTAAATAATCCAACAAAGATAGATCTGATAAAATCTTTTAACTTGAGAATTGCTCAAATAAACTAAAACAAGGCATATTTAGATATCTGAGCAAAACAAGGTAGATCTAACGATCTGAGCAAAAAACTCAACAGATCTAAAGATCTGAACAAAAAAAGGTGAACAGATCAAGAGATCTGAACGATGGTTAGATATCTGAAAAGATCTTGTCAAGAACCAAATCGATTTGACCAGATCTTGGCCAAAGCCAAACGGATCTGAACTAAATGGTGCTAGAAATGAACAGATATGAGGAAAACCTTAGCTGAAACGACAGATCTGAGCAGATCTAGACAAGAACGATATGACTTCTGCTCGTTCAAGTCCGGGATGGCGCCAAATGTTGCGACATCGACCTCCGGCAAGTCTTCTGGTCTTCTGCTGCGGCGGAGATCTGGATATCACAGTGCAAAGTCGTTAGAGCCGTCCCAAGGACTGTGCCCCGGGAGCGGACTCCGACGGTCAAGTTAGATCAGCTGAAAGATCTGAGATGGTCCTCCATAGCTGGAGAGAACCATCTTGGTGCTGCTGGTGGTGTATGGTGGTTGACGGCGGCGGGTGGCGGCTGAGCCACCCGGCCGGAGTATAGTGTGGCGGCTGAGCCATGGGGGAAGCTCTTTAGGGAAAAGGTCTTCCAGAAGTCCTCCTTCATGGAGGAGGCACTATTCTATTTATAGTGGACAATTAGGTCAAGGGGAATTGGGTCAAGCCTTGGGCCAGCCCAATTCAGGCCCAACTAGCAAGGAGTTGGGCAAGGCCGCCCGGAGGCGCCGGGCAGGGCTGGCGGGCGCGCCCCAGGCAAGGCTGGCGGGCGCGTAACAGGAATGGATGGCAGGGGAGTGCCTGGCCGGGCTGGCAGGAGAGTCCCCAGCAGGGCTGGCAAGGGAGTCCCCAGCAAGGCTGGCAAGTGAACGCCAGGCAAGGTTGGCAGGAGCGCGCCATGCTAGGCTGGCACGCTAGAGCAGTCTGGGCCATGCTAGTGGACCATATATCATCAAGTCCCCCCAGTCTGGTGTTATTGGTACGCGGCCAATGACATCAGACTGGAACTAGTCATATAAACTGTGCGTCGTCACTAAGTATAAAAGGACGTGTTCAGGAGCGCTAAAGGTAAGCACTCTTCACCGAGCTATTCCCTATCAGAAATACCCTAAACCCTATCTAACTTGACCGTCGGAGCGTTCTTCCGGGAGCCTCCTCCCGGGAAGCGGCTGACGGCGATTTTCTCTTGTGACCTTGCAGATACCTTCTAGCGCCACACCAAAGCATCGGAGCAAGGTCGCATCATTTGGCGCCATCCGTTTTGTGTGACGAAGAACGAAACGAAAACCACCGTTCAATAGAATCCATGGCGTCTGACGGCGGCGATGGAGTCGAACGAGCTCAGAACAGCCCCATACGATCCATGACACCGTTGGACGGCATGCCACCACCTATAACGACCACCAAAGAAGCCACCGGGGCGGGAAGCTCTGTACTAACCACGGTGCCACAAACAAGGCAACAGTTAGCCCAACCGCTTCCCGCACTGTCGGAAGCGAACACTGAAACCACCGCTCAACCACCACCTTAACAACCGTGGCCGACCTTAGGGGCGATACCGCCGTTTACACCTCTTCCAACGCCTTTGACATTTCAGCCAACAGCGACACAATTCTCAGTAAACCAAACGTCGCCATTCTTTACCCCGGTGGTACAAAACCAACTCCCCTTTTTTTCCAGCAGCGATGGCAATCAACCAAACACCGAACGCCCAACCGACATTTCATGTGCTGCCACGAAGCCAGATACCAACAAGCGCACAGCCGACGCTCCCACCGCTTGCACAAGCCATGACAGCACCACCATCGATTTCCTACTCTACGACAGACACTTGGGGCGAACCTCTAGTAACCACCAACATGAGCTAGCAGCAACCTATACCAACACAACTCCCACCTCAAACTCCGCTCATGCATCCAGGATACGCGTTACAACGGCCGTTCCAGCAACAAGCCTTCTATGGTCCCAACCCAAGGTATCAGGCATTCTACGGTCACCTGGGAGCGCCGTCGTACAACACGCCCCACCAGTACGATGTGCAAGGCCCGCTAGCCATACCTAATCAGGATTGCCTGTCGCGGAGTGTTACATCTCCGTTTGCCAAGGAGCTGCTAGATTACGAAGTTCCAAATACAGCAAAACTCCCCAAATTGAAAACCTACAACGGTACAACTGACCCGGATAGCCATATTGATACGTACGAATGGACGATGACGTCGTTAAAGTTGGACGAGCGTTTCTGGTGCACATACTTCCCGACCACCCTAGATGGAAATGCGGGCACGTGGTTCAAAACATTGCGACCGGGTAGCTGTTGGATTAATGTCTAAGTCCATAACTATAATTGGTAAGACTTGACCCGACCCGACATGGTCCATTTGGGTTGCATGGCATCATGCATTTGGATAGACTATAATGAGAGAAATAACACTTAAGGTTGGTTAATATATTATAAGTTCTAATATATTAATAAGGTTATTTAATTAGTATTGATCAAGAATTAATTTGGAATTAATTAAGTGATCAAAAGGAGACTAATTAAATATATGGGTTGATTGTGTAAATCATTCATTCTTGTATATGTGGGCTTGTGATCCAAGATTCCTTATGTTGGACTAAGTCCATGGGGTGACCCATGGATACTCCATGGAGGTTAAAATCCATGGAGCATAAGGAATGGGTAAAGTTATGAGTTACATGGTGTAACCCTAATAGCCACCATATAAAAGAATCCCATGGCTCAAGAAATCGTGCACTAATGTGTGAATATGAGGGCTAGACGATTTCAAGGAGTGTTCCATTTCTCTCAAGTCATTCCATGTGCATTTGGTGTTGTGTGAACCATTTGAGGTGTCACACTTGGGGAACTAGGCACTCAAGCTTCATGGAGACAAGCTACATCAAACAAAGGTATGTATTCTATCCATTTGATTACCCAAGTATCAAGTATTGTATGCTAGATAGGGTAATACCTTGGAAAGTTCATAATTGCATGTATAATAGAGAAAACATAGATCCAAGGTATTTAGGGTTGCATGTACACTTAGGAGTGTTAGAATGCGCAAAACCCATCAGTAGCATCTACAACTTTGGCCAACTCAAATATCTCTTCCTTACAAACTTCATGCAGTTGCGTAAGAACAAAGGTGACTCCCACTCCATCATTGGGTGTAAGCAAAAGGAGGGGGAGACGGTAAGAGAGTATTTCACGCGGTTCACGAATGCCACATTAGATGTGCCAGGTCATGACGAAGGCCTTATAGCAGGAGCTTTCACATGGGGACTCCTGCCGGGTCCCTTATCACATAAACTCATGGGTAAAAAGCCAAAGACAAGAGCCGAATTGAAGGAAAGGGTGGAGAGGTATTTAAGACAAGAGGAAGGCGAGGCGGCAAAACAAGCGTATTTGAGCGCCATGACAGTCAAGCGCTATAATCCAACCCACGCAGAAACGCCGGGAGGAAGCAGATACTCCGGACGAGGAAAGAGACCGATGGGGCGCTTCAGGACATTCGTCAGAGACGACAGACGAAGCCGACGGCCAGAGGTATACACGGTCGCAAACAAGCATCAAGAAAAGGCACCAAAAGGACGGTACTGCGAGTACCATAAGAGCAAAACACACGATACCGTTAATTGCTTAGTCCTTAAGAAAGAGATGGAGGAGAAAAAACTTAAGGGGGACCTTGTGGAGATAGCACGTAGCCTGCGTGCCAAATTCGACGCAATAAACGCCAAAGGAGCCCCGAAAGAGGGCACTCAGCCCAAAGAAATATTCATGATACGCGACAAGAGGGGTAGGCACGAAGGGATTACCCGCCCAGAGAACCCTGCGGACGCGACACAAGCGCTCACATTCTCGGCACAGGATCCCAGGCCAGAAGGCTGGGCAGGTGATAACCCACTCGTAATCCAAGCCTCCATTAAGAATGTGGTTATACACAGAGTGTACATCGACACAGGGAGCTCAGTGGACATCATCTACGAACACTGCTTTCGTCTACTCCCAGACAGGTGGAAGGATGGCTTAAGACCTTCAGCGGGAAGGTTGGTCGGATTCACGGGACATAGCCTATGGCCATTAGGAACCATCCACCTCCCCCTCACGCTGACTAGCCATGATAAGCAGCAGAGGAAAATGGTTTTGGTCGATTTTGTAGTCATCCGACATTCAGCAGAGCATGACATCATTTTGGGCAGGACAGCTCTGCTTAAATTGGGAGCGATCCCGTCAACAATGCATGGGATAGTGAAGTTCAACACTAGCGATGGACCGGCTACAATCCTGGCCACACCGCCAAGACAATTGCAATGTTTCGCAATCATGCAGCCAACTGAAATGATAAGAGAAACCAAAAAAGCACGGAGTGGACTGGCAGACGAGAAGGAAGTGATCAACAAAGAATACCCCAATCAGACGATTAGCATCGGCCACAACCTCCTAGGGGACACCAGACGGGCGCTTGTGGACCTCCTCAGACGGTACAAACACATGTTTGCATGGGCGCCCACAGACATGGTTGGCTTAGACCGGAAAATCATAGAACACAAGCTCATGATTAAACCAGTGTGACAACCGTCAAAATTCGAGTCGGTTCTAGATTTGACTAGACTTAGTTGCACATATAGGCACAACACATATTAGACTTAGTAACTAGAAGCTAAGTTATAACCTAGTAGAAACTTGGAAACAAATAGAAACAATGGATGGTGTACTTAGATTTCACATTGATATGTGAATTCTACTACTACTTAAGTGTAGTGACTATCCATATTTGGGTCACTCTTTGACTCGAACACCATTTCATGAATCATATTCACACATTATGCACTTGACCTAGAAGTAGAAATTAGGTCAAAGTCTCATAGAAACTTAAGTCAAAGTTGAAGAGTAGGACTAGTATACTTGATTCCTCAATTTCGTTTGAATCTCGGAATCATTACATAGAATGCCAATAAACCGCTAAAAATAAATTACAAACAATATTTCTAATTTGAATAAGAGTTATGAAACTCTAAAATAGTTTGAAGTCTCAAAATTCAAGTAATTTTGATATCCAAAGATTTACAAACTCTCAAAAACCCTAAATGCCCTAAAAACTCACATTTATAAACTTTAACCTTAAAAATTCTATAAAAATAATCATGAACCTTATAATATGATCTTATAACAATTAAAATTATGAAAATGCATTCAAGGAAAATGAAATTTAACTCATTAACATTTACCCTTAATTTATAAACAAAAAATCAACACTTTTATGCATACAAACTTGGTTAAGTTGCATCTTTTATAAATATTTAAAATTTATAAAGACAAATGAAAGGGAGAGGGATATTATAACCTCAAAAGTCGGATTTCTCTTTCCCTCTCTCTCTCCTCTTCCCAACACACTCAATCACTTTCCCAACACACCCACTCCATCTCTTTCTCTCTCATACTCCCTCACTTCATTTTCTCTCTACTCTCTCTTCCTCTCTCCCTCAACCACGAAATTGTCCAGAAAACAAGTCCAAGAACACACCTCAAACACAAAATCTTCATCATGTAGTGGTGTTCATTAAGGTAGAACACGATTTCCTTTCATTTTCCTTCAAGTTTTTAAGATTTTTCTTGCATTTCCTTCTTCTTCTACACCTTTCTATTAGAAAATATGTGTGCATGTTCATTCACTTCAGTTTTGATGATGATGGTGGTAGGATTTCACCCAAAAACAACATGCATGTTGTAAATGATGAAATCCAAGGACCTAAACCTAAGTCAAGATCATGAAAATGCACTTTTCTACAAGTTTTGGTGGAAAATCACCACATGCACTCTAAGTTTTCTTTAAAAAAAAACAATTTTTGAACATTTCAAACTCATGAATGGTCTTCAAACAAACATGCATGTGATGATCTTCAAGCTTAGATGCTAGATCATCAAAGTATGTTGTTAAAAGCTTTCAAATATGTTCATGAAGGATTTATTTCCAAATAAATATCTAAAACTCCTTTTCTGACCAAATCCGATTTTTCCTAGATTTCTACCAACAAAATGAGATGTTCTACAAATTTCCAGAAAATAATTCATTTATCTTGAATTATTATAATTATTGAAATAAAATAGGGCAATAAATCATATAAAATACTTTCTTAGGTCTATAAATTCTAGGTAAATTCGTGGATGACCCCTATGATACATAATGATCCCACATTAAATTTCATCGGTTTTTGCTATTGTTTAATATGGTTTTGAATTTTCTTTTTGTTTAGCCCCAATAAATCATAAAACCGCTTTAGATAATTTGAAAAGGGTATATAATAATTTTCGCAGCTTATACTCTCTGTGGAAGACTTAGAAACATATTTTCAGAATTTTTCATAATGTATTCCTCTTTTTCTCCGATTTTTGTATTTATAATGGACTAAAAACACGAAAAATAGTTTTACTCATCCAAAAATTATGAAAATTTACCAAAACACCTTGTAGTACATTAGGAGGCTACATAAAAATTTTGATGATTTTTCTCTTCTGTATACTATTTTTCTCCTATTTTCTAAAATTAAATACACTTAAATACACAAAATCCGATTTCAGTATATAAAAACCACATTTGGTATTTTTCCCAGATTATTTATTCTGTGAATGAAGTGTACAAAATTTTTGGTAATTTACTTTAACTGTTTAATAATTATTATTCAATTAATGATTATTTAAGAGGATTAAACAAGGAAAAATAGAAATACTAATTGAAAAATATCTTTTATATTTTTCACAGCTTCTACATGTATAGTAAAAGTGTTACACAAATTTTGGGCAATTTTGGAAACTGTTTCCTATTTATTTCAATTTTTATTAGAATAAATGCTCAAAACTCATAAAATTTGGTTAATCAGTTTAGAAATCAATTTTTATATTTTTCCCAGCTTAATAATGTTTAATAACAGTAATACAAAAAGTTTGGGTAATTTTGGAAACTGATTTCTATTTTTCATGAATTTGTATCTATTTAGAGAATTAAATATATGAAAAATGGTTATACATATCCATAATCCATGAAAATTTATCTAGAAGTCTTTTAACACATTTAGAACCAAAATCTGAAGTTTGGTAATTTTTATTAACTGTTTAGTATTTTTCATGATTTTATGGTTATTCAAAAAACTAAAATGGTGAAAAATAGTTAGACAAATCAAAAATTCAAGAAAATTTATCTTGAGGTCTTTGACTTCAATTAAAACTAAAATGAAAACTTTGGGAAATTTTAGAACTAAATTAATTTAGTTTTTGAATATTTAATCATTGGAACACCTCTTAAAATGTTAAATATTAACATTTCAATAATGGGAAATTTCCACTTAAATTGTTATATAACAATTGATTCATTGAAATTTAATTTTCACAGAAAAATGTTTATAACTTATCAATATTAAATTTTAACACATTATTGACATAATTCTATTGTAGTAGTAAGTATACTAGTGTTAGATTTCGATTAGAGACTCATTAGCGAATACCATTATTGTAGGAATCTATAGTGGTACGTGTGGAGCGTAGTCAAGGCACCATTTGCATCATCTCAATGCATATTGTGAGTATTCACCACTCCCCTATTTTCGGTTTTTAAATGTTTTGGGGTGGAAAAGCATGTCCTAAACTATTTATGTTTGTTGCATTTATTTTACTCGTATAAACTTAGTTGCTATATTTTGCATATTGTGAGTATTCACGCACTCCCCTATTTTCAGTTTAAATGTTTTGGGGTGGAAAAACATGTCCTAAACTATTTATGTTTGTTGCATTTATTTTACTCGTATAAACTTAGTTGCTATATTTTGCATATTGTGAGTATTCACGCACTCCCCTATTTTCAGTTTTTTTTTTTTTTTATGTTTTGGGGTGGAAAAGCATGTCCCGAAAAACTATTATTTGAATGTTGTATTTAAATTGATTTGTATCAAACATGATTGCTATTTTATTGCTATGTCTCTCTATGTATGTCTATGCAACACGGAACATGAGAACTTATCGTACTAAGGTCCTTCCCTTATCTCTAACCATTAACTCTTTGAGCCAATGGTCATTATGGATAGTGCTATTAGGAATTGACAACTCCTCACTCGCCCTATTGCTGGAGTGCATGATACCATATTCATCTATGGAACGATAATCATAGATCTTGATAGGGCTTCAGTCATAGGTTTGGTTGAGAACTCATTGTTTGCTCATACACATACAAACTTGTTACTCATTATAGCAATAAACTTGTTATTTATTATGACAATAAACTCGTTTATCAGTTATAGCAATCAACTTTGTTTCTCATTATAGCAATGAACTTTGTTTCTCATTACAACAACGAACTTTTATTACTGAAAACTTATATACATGTTTTAGCAACGAAATTGATTGCTCATTATACATGTTTTCCATGAGGATATGAACGTTGCATCTCATTTGGGCAACATAACTTTATTTCTCACGATGGCAACAAACTTTGTTTATACAAACTTATTTACTCATTTTTGCAATATATTTTTATTTATGGAAAACTCTATCAAAACTTTGATTTTGATTCATGAAACTTATATTATTTTTAATCTGTGAGTACTCACCAACTATTTTTATAGTTGACGCTCGTTTTACATGCTTTTTCAGGAATCATCGAGTAAGTGGCACTTAGGGAGACTTCACTTTTAGGAGCATTCACATGTGTTGTATTTCAATTTACATTGTAATTTCTTTTAAAAGTTGTTCAAACCCATTGTAAAATTGTAATGATTTTTAATACTATGGTTGGTGTAGTCTTTTAACTTTTGCTATGAAACCCTTTATACTGCCACGCCTCGTGTTTCCGCTTTAGCGGGGTGTGACAGAAAATGGTATCAGAGCCGAAGGTTATAGAGAATATCGGTTTTCCTTTGGAAAACCACAACTATAGCCAAAAATTTTCTAAACGTTTTTAAAATACTGAACATACTACTAGTATAACTAATTCGAGTACACATTATTGGACTTTAATTAAGTATAGCCTGGCCAACTATGCTTAGTTAAGGAAAGTTAATGTGAGGCTGGAAATGGTTATAGTAGAATTATGTTCAAAACAATTTTCAACTTAAACTTTTGAAAAACAAAATTTTTCGGTGAGCGTACGGGCATTGCATATTATAGGCATTCATCTAGATACACTTAGAAACTAAGTGCACTTTTATAACAATGCCTTTATTTAGAAATATTCTTATCCCTTATCAAGTGCTAGGTTAACCACTTAGGTTATATCACTAGCCACTCTAGGAGCAATGCACTTAGTACTGAGAATGAGTATTCCTTGGTAGCTATTGACTTTAGATGTAAGGTTAGTAGCTAGATATACACTAGTAATAATCATAAGTCGAAACCTATACCAATTATTCCTCAATACCTCTTCATCGTCTTCGTACTAGAGTTACAACTATGAAAAAGTGTTTCGATATCGACACAAATGATAATTGGAGCATCACGTAAGGAGGTAGATGAGTCGCCACTAAGTAATCATTTGGATACCATTGGTGGGCATTCCGGATTCGACTCACGAGGAGACACAGAGGTTTAACCCATACGTGAGACCTTATTACTACGCTACGATTTAGCTCTAGGTTGTTTCCACCTTGAGCTTAAAAATTAACATTGGATATCCATTTGACCTCTATAAAAGGTCGTAAACTGTATTGAGACCATAAAACGTTTTTCAAACAATTTTTCTTGTCCTTTATCTTGGGGGAAAAGACATCGGCACTCGCCTTAGTATTTAGGTACGATCAGCTACACTAACATACTTATTCCTTACTTCTTAATCTTCCATCGAAAAATTATTTCGCTTCATCGTTTTTATTTATCATCGATAAAATATTTTATAACCACTTCATTCAACTTAGTATACATTTCCTAACAATTTAAGCCATATTCTCGCTAAAACTCTTTTGACAACTTGCTTTAACTTAACGCTTTTCTTCAAAACTCAATTTAACCAATATTGGTTTTTACCTTGCTATTTCAATTTCATTTCAAATCCATTTCAATGGATAGATGTGCTTTTAAAGGGCATAGAAACCATTTTAAACCTTGATTACCATTTTGGCACATTTTCGAAAAACTTAGAAACGTTTTCTTTTATAAAAGTGTTTAAATTCTATGCTATAAAACATAGACATATGACATTGAAGTTCATATTACGTGTAAAAGCTTCATCGGATCTTTCAAACCACTTTTGTTTTGACTCTTTTGACCACTTTCTGATTTAGGCATTGTACCTTACTTAAATGTGTTTTCTTGAATCCCAACATGATATTTTCACAACTTTCTACTTCACACATGTTTCTAAGATATATCTAATTCCTAAATTTCCAACACACATCATTTGTTTATTTTATTTCAAATTAGTTTTATAATCCGTGTTTATAGAACTTACAACATTGCAAAACTTAGTGTTCACTTTTAAACTTCCAGCGACGTACTTTTGACATTGCACAATTATTCATCTAAATATGTTAAGTCTTTACCTTATCCGTTTTAACCATTGTTGGACCCCAGTCAAAAAGGTCAAAACTGTCAGATTTTCAATTACAAGTTTTAGTGTTTCTTCTTTTTCACAAATGGAGTTTAACTTAATAGATAACTCGTGGATTTTTAGCAAAACTTAGAAAACACTTTAGAACTTCTACATTTCTATTTAGTCATCAATATACATCAAATATTGAAGTTTGAAATATATCTCAACGTGGTTTTAAATCTACCTATAGGTATTGTTCTTATAATTTTAACAATAAGAATCATTGTCGCTGCTACCTTCCTTTTTCTTTCCCCCAAACTTTATTTCTCGCTCTCCTTCTGATTTTAGATCTCGCACGCCATAATATTAACATAATACATTGTCTAACTTTGTTTCTATCTATTTTGCTTCTCTTGGTACCATGTTCGTACACATATAGACTAGAAGTCTACCCTTTCGTTTTGAGCGATTAATACGTGTATAGTTGTGAGTCATAATTTGGATTTAGTCAACTTTGATATATTCAATTATGCCTTTTTCCATATACATCTTGTTTTTATTTTGAAATCTACAATAATCAAGTAATCCTTATTTACATTTGCTCTTTCGTTCTAAATTTGGAAACTTGATTTAAAATGCAAGTTTCATTGTATTTTTCGTTATAAGTAATACACAAGATGAATACCTTTATGCTTATAATTTTTCTATATCCGAAAAATATATGTGGAGGATATGTATCCTTATGTTTCTTCTTTTCTTTAAATACATCAAAAGTTTTGAATTTTTCGATTATCTATTCTCTAAATGATTGTTTTTGTAGAAACACTAAACTATGAATGCACTATTTCCAAAGATTGACATTTTTTTACCTTTCTTAAAATAGTATTCTACTTTGCAATTTTTAGTGAGTTCCTAACTCTTAAACTTTTTTTTTCATAAGTATTCCGACTCCTCTTAAACTTGTATTTGTCCTGACTTAGACAATTAGTCAATTTTTACAAAAAGCATAATATCAATATTTCTATAAAAAAAAATTCCCTTAATGACGACTTAAACATTTAACTTTAAATTATCTTTTTTTTACTACTTCGTTTGATCGCCACACATATATCTTCATTATCTTGGAATTATTACACATTTTGATAATAATGAGATTAGTTATCCTTTCTAAACACACATTTTGATAACAGTGAGATTTCTATCACTTCTAAACACTTAAAATGCTATCTACACAATGTGATTTAAAATATGATAAAATTTCACCACCTTCATTAGAGACAATGACTCTCTAATTATATATATTCTTCGAATATAGTTATATTATTGTAAGAGTAACCGTAGTAGTAATTATAGCCTCGGAGATCCTCAATCATTTCGTAACTTATTTTATAGACGACACTTAAATAGCCTTTACATTTGAGATGTAACAAAACTTCGTTGTCTACCCTTAGTACGTATTTTTAGGAACGTACTCTCGATCGCTTCCCCTTTCATTCGTGCTACCTCTTCTTATTGCGGAATATATATTTTCCAGATATAGTAGCCAACCCGGAAGTGAACAAATTGTTCCTAATCTCTTCTTTATTAGGTGGCGAATTTACACTTAGTGCTAATTTAGAATGCGACTTGAGGATCAATGTGGATTTAATGCCCAATGCAGTTGGTGCTTAAGAAAAACTTATAACGTTCTTTTAATTTAGATAATATCTAACTATATAATCTTTTTCAACTAGGTCACCATGGTTGGATCATGATTTCCATGATCCTAATTTCTCGCAATTTAGACTGTAGAACTCGAATTAGGGAAACATTAATTTGATTATAGGTAAAGAATTGGGCTCTTCCCTTGAGGAATTAACCCAAAATAATCAAAGAGCTCTTCAAGTCACCATCTCTCCAATTATACAATTGTATTCGGCTGAGTTCTAATAGAATGTGTCACGAATTGAATTTCGGGACGAAATTCTTTCAACTGGGGGAGACTGTGACAACCATCAAAATTCGAGTCGGTTCTAGATTTGACTAGACTTAGTTGCACATATAGGCACAACACATATTAGACTTAGTAACTAGAAGCTAAGTTATAACCTAGTAGAAACTTGGAAACAAAAAGAAACAATGGATGGTGTACTTAGATTTCACATTGATATGTGAATTCTACTACTACTTAAGTGTAGTGAATATCCATATTTGGGTCACTCTTTGACTCGAACACCATTTCATGAATCATATTCACACATTATGCACTTGACCTAGAAGTAGAAATTAGGTCAAAGTCTCATAGAAACTTAAGTCAAAGTTGAAGAGTAGGACTAGTATACTTGATTCCTCAATTTCGTTTGAATCTCGGAATCACTACATAGAATGCCAATAAACCGCTAAAAATAAATTACAAACAATATTTCTAATTTGAATAAGAGTTATGAAACTCTAAAATAGTTTGAAGTCTCAAAATTCAAGTAATTTTGATATCCAAAGATTTACAAACTCTCAAAAACCCTAAATGCCCTAAAAACTCACATTTATAAACTTTAACCTTAAAAGTTCTATAAAAATAATCATGAACCTTATAATATGATCTTATAACAATTAAAATTATGAAAATGCATTCAAGGAAAATGAAATTTAACTCATTAACATTTACCCTTAATTTATAAACAAAAAATCAACACTTTTATGCATACAAACTTGGTTAAGTTGCATCTTTTATAAATAATTGATATTTTTATAAAATATTTAAAATTTATAAAGACAAATGAAAGGGAGAGGGATATTATAACCTCAAAAGTCGGATTTCTCTTTCCTCTCTCTCTCTCTCCTCTTCCCAACACACTCAATCACTTTCCCAACACACCCACTCCATCTCTTTCTCTCTCACACTCCCTCACTTCATTTTCTCTCTACTCTCTCTTCCTCTCTCCCTCAACCACGAAATTGTCCAGAAAACAAGTCCAAGAACACACCTCAAACACAAAATCTTCATCATGTAGTGGTGTTCATTAAGGTAGAACACGATTTCCTTTCATTTTCCTTCAAGTTTTTAAGATTTTTCTTGCATTTCCTTCTTCTTCTACACCTTTCTATTAGAAAATATGTGTGCATGTTCATTCACTTCAGTTTTGCTGATGATAGTGGTAGGATTTCACCCAAAAACAACATGCATGTTGTAAATGATGAAATCCAAGGACCTAAACCTAAGTCAAGATCATGAAAATGCACTTTTCTACAAGTTTTGGTGGAAAATCACCACATGCACTCTAAGTTTTCTTAAAAAAAACGATTTTTGAACATTTCAAACTCTTGAATGGTCTTCAAACAAACATGCATGTGATGATCTTCAAGCTTAGATGCTAGATCATCAAAGTATGTTGTTAAAAGCTTTCAAATATGTTCATGAAGGGTTTATTTCCAAATAAATATCTAAAACTCCTTTTCTGACCAAATCCGATTTTTCCTAGATTTCTACCAACAAAATGAGATGTTCTACAAATTTCCAGAAAATAATTCATTTATCTTGAATTATTATAATTATTGAAATAAAATAAGGCAATAAATCATATAAAATACTTTCTGAGGTCTATAAATTCTAGGTAAATTTGTGGATGAATCCTATGCTACATAATGATCCCACATTAAATTTCATCGGTTTTTACTATTGTTTAATATGGTTTTGAATTTTCTTTTTGTTTAGCCCCAATAAATCATAAAACCGCTTTAGATAATTTGAAAAGGGTATATAATAATTTTCACAGCTTATACTCTCTGTGGAAGACTTAGAAACATATTTTCAGAATTTTTCATAATGTATTCCTATTTTTCTCCGATTTTTGTATTTATAATGGACTAAAAAAACGAAAAATAGTTTTACTCATCCAAAAATTATGAAAATTTACCAAAACACCTTGTAGTACATTAGGAGGCTACATAACAATTTTTATGATTTTTCTCTTCTGTATACTATTTTTCTCCTATTTTCTAAAATTAAATACACTTAAATACACAAAATCAGATTTCAATATATAAAAACCACATTTGGTATTTTTCCCAGATTATTTATTCTGTGAATGAAGTGTACAAAATTTTTGGTAATTTACTTTAACTGTTTAATAATTATTATTCAATTAATGATTATTTAAGAGGATTAAACAAGGAAAAATAGAAATACTAATTGAAAAATATCTTTTATATTTTTCACAGCTTCTACATGTATAGTAAAAGTGTTACACAAATTTTGGGCAATTTTGGAAACTGTTTCCTATTTATTTCAATTTTTATTAGAATAAATGCTCAAAACTCATAAAATTTGGTTAATCAGTTTAGAAATCAATTTTTATATTTTTCCCAGCTTAATAATGTTTAATAACAGTAATACAAAAAGTTTGGGTAATTTTGGAAACTGATTTCTATTTTTCATGAATTTGTATCTATTTAGAGAATTAAATATATGAAAAATGGTTATACATATCCATAATCCATGAAAATTTATCTAGAAGTCTTTTAACACATTTAGAACCAAAATCTGAAGTTTGGTAATTTTTATTAACTGTTTAGTATTTTTCATGATTTTATGGTTATTCAAGAAATTAAAATGGTGAAAAATAGTTAGACAAATCAAAAATTCAAGAAAATTTATCTTGAGGTCTTTGACTTCAATTAAAACTAAAATGAAAACTTTGGGAAATTTTAGAACTAAATTAATTTAGTTTTTGAATATTTAATCATTGGAAGACCTCTTAAAATGTTAAATATTAGCATTTCAATAATGAGAAATTTCCACTTAAATTGTTATATAACAATTGATTCATTGAAATTTAATTTTCACAGAAAAATGTTTATAACTTATCAATATTAAATTTTAACACATTATTGACATAATTCTATTGTAGTAGTAAGTATACTAGTGTTAGATTTCGATTAGAGACTCACTAACGAATACCATTATTGTAGGAATCGATAGTGGTACGTGTGGAGCGTAGTCAAGGCACCATTTGCATCATCTCAATGCATATTGTGAGTATTCACCACTCCCCTATTTTCGGTTTTTAAATGTTTTGGGGTGGAAAAGCATGTCCTAAACTATTTATGTTTGTTGCATTTATTTTACTCGTATAAACTTAGTTGCTATATTTTGCATATTGTGAGTATTCACGCACTCCCCTATTTTCAGTTTAAATGTTTTGGGGTGGAAAAGCATGTCCTAAACTATTTATGTTTGTTGCATTTATTTTACTCGTATAAACTTAGTTGCTATATTTTGCATATTGTGAGTATTCACGCACTCCCCTATTTTCAGTTTTTTTTATGTTTTGGGGTGGAAAAGCATGTCCCGAAAAACTATTATTTGAATGTTGTATTTAAATTGATTTGTATCAAACATGATTGCTATTTTATTGCTATGTCTCTCTATGTATGTCTATGCAACACGGAACATGAGAACTTATCGTACTAAGGCCCTTCCCTTATCTCTAACCATTAACTCTTTGAGCCAATGGTCATTATGGATAGCACTATTAGGAATTGACAACTCCTCACTCGCCCTATTGCTGGAGTGCATGATACCATATTCATCTATGGAACGATAATCATAGATCTTGATAGGGCTTCAGTCATAGGTTTGGTTGAGAACTCATTGTTTGCTCATACACATACAAACTTGTTACTCATTATAGCAATAAACTTGTTATTTATTATGGCAATAAACTCGTTTATCAGTTATAGCAATCAACTTTGTTTCTCATTATAGCAATGAACTTTGTTTCTCATTACAACAACGAACTTTTATTACTGAAAACTTATATACATGTTTTAGCAACGAAATTGATTGCTCATTATAGCAATGAAACGTGTTTACTCGTTTTTAGCAACGAACTCTATTTCCATGAGGATATGAACGTTGCATCTCATTTGGGCAACGTAACTTTATTTCTCACGATGGCAACAAACTTTGTTTATACAAACTTATTTACTCATTTTTGCAATATATTTTTATTTATGGAAAACTCTATCAAAACTTTGATTTTGATTCATGAAACTTATATTATTTTTAATCTGTGAGTACTCACCAACTATTTTTATAGTTGACGCTCGTTTTACATGCTTTTTCAGGAATCATCGAGTAAGTGGCACTTAGGGACACTTCACTTTTAGGAGCATTCGCATGTGTTGTATTTCAATTTACATTGTAATTTCTTTTAAAAGTTGTTCAAACCCATTGTAAAATTGTAATGATTTTTAATACTATGGTTGGTGTAGTCTTTTAACTTTTGCTATGAAACCCTTTATACTGCCACGCCTCGTGTTTCCGCTTTAGCGGGGTGTGACAACCAGGCACAAAGGAAGTAAAACAGGAAAAGTGGGTTCAAGGAGGAGACCGCAATAGGGAGATCAACGCAGAGGTAGCCAAACTGACGAAGGCGGGGATCTTGAGAGAAGCAATCTTCCCAACCTGGATAACCAATCCTGTCATGGTACAGAAACATGATGGGTCATGGCGCATGTGCATCGATTTCTCTAATCTCAACAAAGCATGCCCTAAGGACTGCTACCCCCTACCAGAAATCGACCAGAAGGTAGAATCATTACAAGGTTTCAAATTAAAGTGTTTCCTTGATGTGTATAAAGGGTATCATCATATCCTGATGAATAAAAATGACAAGGAAAGAACATCCTTCTACACAGATCACGACACATTCTGCTATACCAAGATGCCGTTCGGACTGAAAAACACGGGAGCAACATACCAATGCTTGGTCCATGTTTTCAAAGCAGATCGGAAGGAACATCGAAGTATACGTCGACGATATGGTCATTAAGAGCGAGGATAAAGAAAGAATGCTACAGGACGTCGAAGAGACTTTCAGGACGTTGGAAGAGGCAAAGATGAAGCTGAACCCGAACAAGTGCACCTTTGGAGTTGAAGAAGGCCAGTTCCTAGGATACTATGTCACTAGGCAAGGCGTCCAGCCCAGCCCAGCAAAAGTGGATGAGTTCATGGAGACTCCAACTCCAAGCACTTTAAGGGATGCGCAGGGCCTAAATGGGAAAATCACAGCACTAAGCAGGTTCATATCAAAGTTGGCCGATAGGGCCATGCCGTTATTCAACACACTAAAGGGCTGTATTGAGAAAAGTAATTTCCAATGGACGGAAGCAACAGAGGAAGCGCTCCAAGGCATCAAAGAATCCTTACACAAATTACCCACGCTAGCCAGCCCCATCCCGGGAGAAATATTACAAGTATACCTCTCAACCTCAGCCGAAGCCATATCATCCACACTAGTCGTGGAAAGAGAAGGGGAGCAGAAGCCAGTATACTTTGTTAGCTGAGCGCTACAGGGCCCCGCACTTAACTATCTCACCCTGGAGAAACTGGTGTTGGCACTAATTTATGTTGCAAGACGTTTAAGGCGGTATTTCCAGGCGCACCAAATAGAGGTCCTAACGAATCACCCGATCAAGAAAATCTTACTCAAGCCCGAAACGTCAGGCAGACTAGCGAAGTGGGCAATAGAGTTGGGTGAGCATGACATTAGTTACCGGCAAAGGACAAGCATCAAGGGACAGGCGTTAGCGGATTTCCTGATCGAAATCCCGGGAGAAGAAGACGCAGCCAAAGAAGGAATTATGGCAGTAAAGAGATCTCGGAGGAAAGTCGGAGGAAGGCTCAGGGGCTGGTCTAATCCTAACCAGCCCAGAGGGAGAAGAAGTTACGTATGCCCTCTGTTTTGACTTCCACACCTCAAATAACGAGGCGGAATATGAGGTGCTACTCGCCGGCCTACGCCTGGCCAAGAAAATGGGGGCAGAAGCCGTAGCAGCGCTAACGAACTCGAGATTGGCTGCCAACCAAGTGAATGGGAGTTTTGAAACGAGAGACAAGAGAATGGAAAGATACGTTAAAACAGTGCGGCAACTTACTAAATCCTTCAAGAATTCACAATCAAACAAATCCCAAGGAGTGAGAACAGGAGGGCAGACGCCCTAAGCAAACTCGCGTCGACATGTTTCGACCACTTATCAAAGAAGGTTCTAGTCGAAGTACTCAAGGAAAGGAGCATAGAGGAACAGCAGATAAACACACTTACGACAACGGGACCCATATGGATGACTCCGCTGATAGATTACCGGCAGCAAGGCATCCTCCCCGATAGCCATGACGAAGCCAAGAAGATACGCATAAAGGCACCTTCATATGCACTAATCAACGGGGAGCTGTATCGGAAGGGGTTCACAACCCCATGGTTAAAATGCGTAGATAAAGCTAAAGGGAAAGAGGTAATGCAAGAAGCACATGCAGGCCAAGCAGGCGCACATGAAGGGGAACGAGCTTTAACAGGGAAGGTACTCCGGATGGGAATATACTGGCCAACGGCGCACCAAGACGCAGCAGAGCTAACGAGAGCATGCAAGGAATGCCAAGTATTTTCCCCAGTCCAAGCAAATCCACCCGCACCTGAATCCAACATATCCAACCCATGGCCATTCTATCAATGGGGAATAGACATTGTGGGACCATTTCCAGAGGCACCAGGGAAATTGAAGTACATGGTCGTGGCGGTGGATTATTTTACAAAATGGATTGAAGCAGAACCATTGGCATGCATAACATGAAGGCACATAATTAAGTTTGTCTGAAAGAACCTCATGACCAGGTTTGGCACGCCTAAAATACTAATAAGTGACAATGGACTCCAATTTGCTGAAAACCCGTTCAAAGAATGGTGTGCCAGTAAAGGGATCAACCAACGATTCACGTCAGTGGCACATCCACAAGCAAATGGACAGACATAAGTATCCAACAGAACCATCGTAAACGAGATCAAGAAACGGCTAGGGAAGGCCAAGGGAAACTGGGCTGAGGAAATATCAACGGTGCTATGGTCATATAGAACCACCCTGCGGATAGGCACGCAGGAGACACCATTTAGTTTGACATATGGAACGGAGGCAATGCTCCCAGCAGAGGTGATGATAGGCACGCTAAGGACAAGCTGCACTAACGAAGAGGCCAATTCCCAGGACTTGAGACTGAATCTAGATACCCTTGAGGAAAGGCGAGAGAAGGCAAGTATACGCCAGGCAGCGTACAAGTGTGCGACAGAGAGATACTACAATCAAAGAGTCAGGGAAAAAGCATTCAGAGTGGGAGAATATGTGCTAAGAAAGAACGAAGCAAGTTGGGCTCAGCCTCAGGGGAAGCTGGGACCCGCATGGGAAGGCCCATACAGAGTGGTCGAAGCGAACCAGAATGGGGCATACGCCTTGGAAACAATGGAAGGAAGATAGATACCAAGAACATGGAATGCAAGGAATTTGAGGAAGTTCTACTTCTAAAAGAAAGCTCCTACGAAAAGGCGATAAAGCCGGGATATCCCCTAAGCGGGTGCCGGTGGATGACTCAAACGCCGAAGAAATAAGAAACCAAGACAGAAACCTAAGTGATTAAGCACTTTACAGAAGGAAGCTTCTGTTATTCGACATGTTCGAAACCTTGTACTTAGTGTACAAATTTAAGCAATCAAAGTGATGAAAACCTGTACTTAGTGTACTCCTATGTTCAGCATAAGGTCGAACACTTAGAGCGTGGCCCTGTGGCAATAATCAGTCTAGCAATCAATGATACATAGGAAAATGAACACACAAGCAATAGTATAACATAAACCATCAACAGCTACACAAGAGTAGCATCATCAACAAAGTAAAAACAACCATACACAAAATGTCTAGGGCATAGAACATCAACAAAAAAAGAAGCAAAAGCAGTAGATACAAACAAGTTTTCACGCCCCATAGGGGTAGCACACAGAATCTACACATCACCAATCACAACATCATCACCACCATTTCCATCACCGCCACCAAGCCCAACAACATCTCCCACGCCTCCAACGCCCTCAGCAACAACATCGTCAACACGGTTCGACTCATGACCAACAGTTACGGTTTCTTTATTACCCTCACCACCCAAACAACCGTCGGTGACCAAATGATCACCTCCACCACCACTTTATCGACAACATCCTCGTTACCAGCAATCCTTTTGTTATCATGATCAACATCTTCATTGCCACCCGCCATATCTTCAGGAGTACCATCAGTTCTAGAAAAAGAGCAAAGGTCACGAATCCCCTGCATGTCTAACTCACCCAATCCCAAAAGAGAAGCATGATCCATACTAGCAAACGCCAACAGAGCCTCGTTCACGCTAACAACAGGACCATAGGCGGGGTGTCCACAACACCTTGATGACCGGCATCAGCCAGGACTTTACGAACAGACTCCGCTCCGGCAACAAAAGCGGCGTGGCGAATGAGACTCACTACCCCTGTGAACTCCGGATGCTCAATCAGCTTATCCACGACTCGCATGAGCCCCACTTGTAGTAACCAATTCAGATCGCGCTGCACAACGCTCACATTTGACTGCAAATCAGCAACCACCAGACTGTGATCCGCTGCATCACGTTCAAGGCTCTCAACCTGAATCATTAGACCCTCGTTCACCTGAGAAAGAGAATCAACCTTAGCCTCCAAGTCCGACCTAACATCTTCCATGGCAGCTTATTCAGAGGCAAGAAGCTGGTACTTCCGCTCCGAACGCTGAAGATCATTGTTAAGTTCTGAAATACGACACTCCAAATCAGCAACACGAGCCCCACAACCGGCATGTGCCGCCTCCATCTCGCTGAACATCTGAATACGTCATGCTCCTGCAGCAAGATAAAACATTGACTGCACAGCAGCGTAAGTCATGTTATGAGAAAGAGCAGGACTACCCATAGTCTCCATATCAGCAATGGCAGCCGGAGGAAAGGCGTTCCGGGAAAACTCCAAAGCATTAGCAGGAACAGGAAGACGAGATTCATTGTGAAGTTTCCAGGAAGGGATAAAGGGAGAAGGCCCCGAAGGCTCCCCACCCAAGTCCTTGAAGGGAGAAATAGGAGCTGGGTCCGGATCATGCAGGTCCTTCGAAGGAGAAGGATTAACAGAAGAAGGTTGAATAACCTGAGAAGGAACAACGAGCTGTTTAGGTGCCCCACCAATCCCTTCAGACTGTGGAACGTCATCATCAGGGATTACGACAACAGCTGCCGGTGACGAAAAATCGAACTCAGAAGGCGCGAAAAGCTGCGCCTAGTCTGAATCCGCTTGGCAACACTAGGTACACCGACAACCGATTCCCCCATGGCCAGAATGGCTTTCCGCTTGGCTTGCAGCCGCCAGACATCAGCGATCACATTATCCTTGCTATCCTCGTCACCCTCAGAGGAAGTATGGTGAGCACCACCCAGAGGCATGACAGAGGAAAGAGGACGAACTGCAAGGGGGTCCGCCTCAGCAGACGACGTGTTCTCGTTTATCGATGGAGGAATAGGCATAACAGCAGTCAGAGCAAGCTGATCCAAGCGGAGGGGAGCAGGTAGGCGCTCAACCATATCCACTTCCTGATGTTCCAGTTTACCCTTATAGCGCTTCCAGAGCACTTCATCCATAGACAAAGGGGACTCACGACTTGGAAATATCACGACATCAAAGAAAAGTCAAGAGGGGAAGACTGCCAGATAATAAGCCCCAACGTTGGCAAACAAAGGGAAAACACAAAAACGTACCATCAACAACGATGAAGAAAACTGGCATTTTACCGCGACGCCTCCAAGACGGGCTCATCCCCACACCGGCGAGAAGGGCCTCAGAGTAATCTTCGGGAGACACCTGGATATTATTAAGATGATCGACCACGCCCTGGTTATGAGGAAAAAGTTTGGGGATAGTATCAGCAAAAGCACTAGCACGATAGTGACCGCTACCCACCAAACCCTGATTAACCCAAAACCATTTATCTTGCCAGTTTTTGGGCGTCCGGCCGTCAGGCACCAGAGTATGCCCCCCCCCCCCCCCCCCCCGACGAACGGAAAATATGTATTTATCACCGGTACAGCAAAAACGGAAGAAGTACTTAAAGACAAAGTAGTCAGGAAGATACCCATTAGCCTGACAGATCATTTCAAAAGCAACAACCTTGTTCACAGCGTTTGGCGTTAGCATTTGAACACTGCAACCGTCTCTTTGAAGCACTTCCTCCTGGAAATCAGTTAAGGAGAGACGGAGGCCAGCATCCAGGGTCTTCTGGTAGATTCCAACTTTTCCGGGAGGGGGGGAGAGGATGGAAGAACCTGGTGAAGGAAACTCCACACCATCGAGAGAAGTGAGGCCATAAGTGGTCTCAAGGTACGGGTACTCAGAGATAGAAGGCACAACGCTTGGGGGACTCGCCATGAAAGAAGAAGAAAAGGGAGATAAGGAAGAAGAACATAGAGGAAAAAAGAAACGCAGATAAGAAGTTATGATGGATACTGTTATAAGAAAACGGAAAGGGCGGGATGTTTAATATGTCTGAAACGATGACTTAACCGCTGGCCATCATGAGCGGTCACGTCACCATTAAAACCGGAACGGCGAGCGAACGAAGAAACAACACGTGTAAAGCTATCAAGCCCAGAACGCCATATCGAGTAGTACAACGCTACGGCTACTGGACTGGGGGACTTGATGACGTGCCTAAGCCAGCACAGAAGAGTCGCGCCCGGCCATGAAACCTAGCGCCCTGGCCGAGCCAAGAGAAGCGGACTCAGCGTCCGCCAGCGCCCCTAAGAGCAGGGCGCCCCGACGAAAGGCTCGCACCCGCCAGGGATGCTCCCAGCATCAAGACAAAGGATACGGTCAAACAACAAGGCGAAGGATCAGAGCATTACCGCCAGAGCCAATAGGAGTACTCTGACAGAAAGAGGCGCACAACCCTCCAATCTGCGCCTCTGACCTTGTTCCTTAAAAGTGATCCTGTCTCGTACGGACGAGCAGGGTTGCTAAGTATAAAAGGACACGTTCAGGAGCGCTAAAGGTAAGCACTCTTCACCGAGCTATTCCCTATCAGAAATACCCTAAACCCTATCTAACTTGACCGTCAGAGCGTTCTTCTGGGAGCCTCCTCCCGGGAAGCGGCTGACGACGATTTTCTCTTGTGACCTTGCAGATACCTTCTAGTGCCACACCAAAGCATCGGAGCAAGGTCGCATCACAATCATTTTAAACTTTTAAACCATTTTTGATGGATAAATTGTTTATGTTAAGAAAATATATTCATTAACTTATCAAATTATTACAAATATTACAAAACATCATAGAAAACTCATTTCATCAATTTAACAACAAAACAACAATCAATATTGTTATAATCTTAAGCACGAAGCAAAAACGCCCAAAAAAACATAACGAATCCAGGAAGCATAAACGTATAAACTTCAATTTTATCTAGAAAGTAAAAATTATGAAGCAAGAGTTATAGACGGATTTCAGCATATCTTATGACTTCATTATATATATATATATATATATATATATATATATATATATATATATATATATATATATATATATATATATATATATAAACTAGCCGTTTACCTGCGCCAAACGACGGGTACAAATAGTTTTTTTTTTTCCGTAAATTAGTTTCTTGAGGCAATTTATACTATTGAACAATTTAATATTGTTAAAAAAAAAATACAAGTTTAAAGCTAAACCTACATAGCTTTGATTATAATGTCCCCACTTGTAACGGGAGCAAATGCAAATCCTTTCAAAGAAAATAGTACATATATATTAAGCATTCAAAGTGTAAGAACCCATGAAATATGATGACACACGTCAAGGTCTAAAGATAATACACATTCCAAGTCACCATGTTTGAGTTTACATTTCAACCTTGCAAATACAATTGTACATGTGCAAACACCAAACATGTCCATAACGTAATGAGATCTCCAAGTCCAGGTGGTGGTAATATATAACCAAATCTAGACTTTGAGCCTAATGCCGACCTTGCTGGACATTTTCCATCAGTGGGGTGTAGAAGGTGATGGATTTTGTAACACCCGTTTATTTATTAGTTAAATAAATAAATTAATGAACGAATGGTAGCCTAAAATAAATAATTATATATGCAGGGTGTTGGGTTCGAGGAGTTAATTGCCACGTTTTTAGAAGCCGGGGGTTAAAAGTGTGAGTTTGGGACTCATTTTATAAATATTTATGAAGACAGGGGCTCCGTGGTAATTATTTGAATTTAATTTAAAAGGAAATGAGGTGGAAGGGCTGATTATGTCATAATTAAGATATTGGGGGCTGTTTGATAGTTTATGGGACTTAATTTGTAAGGGATTTCCATGGATTGGGTTGAAAAGGTAATATTTGGATTAGTCTTGTAAAGATTTTAGAATGCAGGGGCTGTTTAGTAAAATTCGGAGTTATCTTGTTAAGAGTTTCAAAAGGAGGGGTTAAATGGTAATTTATTGGCCTTGCTTTGAAAGAAAATGGGAGGGGAGGGACTAAAGGCGTCATTATGGGAATAAGTTTGGGATGGTATCGGGTATAAAGCTTTTCCGTAACCCTAACCCTAGCATATCATATCCAGCCGCCACCTTCCCCTTATACCTTCCATATCCGACGCCACCTCCTTCTCATTTTCCCCAGCCGCCGCCGACGACCAGATGGAGTCCCGAACGACGCCACCTGCTGCCTCACCGTCGAGATGCCATCATGGCTTGGCTGCCGGCGAAGACACATCTCGCTACTGTTTCATTGCCGCCCCCTCGCACTCCAACAGTTGAAGACGGAGGCGCCGCTAGCCGGTGGTCAATGGTGCTTCAGTCAAAGGTGGTCTCTGCTCATCCTCCTCACCCGTTCTCCCGTTGCAATTTCCTATTCGTGATCGCTAGCCACCGCCTTTAGCCACAGTTGTGGCCGCTATGGTTGCTGTTGCCGTCACCGCGCACCACCAGTGGGTGGTTGCGTCCAGATTCCGATTTGCAAGTCGTGTGTGGGTAAATTAGTGGCTGGAAGACATAAGGGGACCACCATGGCAGCCAACCATGGTGGCTGTCGCCGGGAACATTTTTTTGCCGCCACAAACCACCGTGAAAGGTGGTTGTGGGCGAGTTGTGGTGTTTGTGTTCATTGGTTGTGATGTTATAAGGCTTCATGAGCATGCTTGGCTGTAGATTTGAAGATAGACCCCACAGCCACCACCGTGGAGTGGTGGCTGCCGCCATTCGCCGCCACCGGCGGCCACTAGGTTGTTGTGTATATGTGTTTGTATTAGTGTGTGTGTGATTATTTGGGGTTTTAGCATTGTAAAATGTAACAAAAAAAGAAGAGTAATGAAAAGAAAACTGAAAACCACCACTGTAGGGTGGTGGCTGCCGCCATCGGCCGCCATGTCGGGTGGCGGTGTGCTTAGTTGTGTTGGGATTGCTCTTTTGGATGTTTGGACAAAGGACTAAAACCCTAATGGGCCTAGTGGAATCATAATGGGCCTAATGGAATCATAATGGGCCTAATGAACCCTAATTGGTCAAAGGACCTAACTATTGGGCCTAATGGGCTAAGATGGGGTTGGAAACCCTAATTAGGGTTTAGAAAATCCTAATGTTGGATTTATGGGCTTGGACTTATTGGGACCCACTTTTGGGCCATTGGAATAGTGGAATTATGTGATTAAGCCCAATCACATCATATGACTTATGTAGAAGAGTGATGGACTTAATGGATTAAGTCCTTAATGGGTTAAGTGAGAAACACTTAACCCTAATCGTCATTTTATGTGAAACCCTAATTTCACATGGGTGTATTGTTGGGCCTTCTATTGGGCGTTGATGATTGCGTTATTAAATGGGCTATTCGAGTTCAAGCAAATGGTCTAGAATAATTTAATGGGCCTAGGGTAAGGCCCATGTAAGGGGTTTGGGCCCAATTTAGAAAATTGGGCCATAGATGGGCTATAGTTGGGCCTTAATGATTATATGATGTTGGGCCTTAGAATAAGACCATGTATAGGCTTGGGCCCAATTTGGAAAATTGGGCCATATGTTGGGCTTTGATTCCTAGTTGACTTTGGGCCTATGGATTGGGCCTTGGGCTTGAATAAGCCAAGCTAGGGGTAATGTGGTAATTACCTAAAGAATGTACTTATGGTTATGTAGTGGGACCCAATTATTAATTGGGTGTTATTTTGGTGTTGACAGTTCGGGAATCTGTCATCCAGCAGCTGGGGTTGAGTCTACGGGACTTCAGCAGAGTGGGATTGTGTCTACGGGACTTCAGCAGTGTGAGGTGAGTTACCTTCCAGTAGCGGTGGGTCTACGACCACAATGCCGGCCCACCAGTAGGAGTTGTATGTTAGATGATTGTCTTTGTGATATTCATCTAGGTTTGCTACTACCTGATATGTTATATGCTCGCATGATATGTTATATGTGATAGTGGTAGTAGGGGGAGAATAGTCCCCAAGTTCGGTTGTTAGGACCGATGGGTAGGTCGGACACCCCAAATATGTCTAACAGTATGTTATGATATGTTTATGTGCTGGCATGATATGTTATATGTGATAGTGGTAGTAGGAGGGGAATAGTCCCCAAGTTCGGTTGTTAGGACCGAAGAGTAGGTCGGACATTCCATATATTTCTGATAGTATGTTTATGTTATGATATATGTGATAGTAGCAGTAGGGGGTGGAATAGTCCCTGAGGTTCGGTTGTTAGGACCGATGGGTAGGTCAGCACCCCAGAACGGCTTGACACGGGTAGGTCAGCACCCCAGAATGGCTTGACACGGGTAGGTCGGCACCCCAGAATGGCCGTACCGGGTAGGTCGGGCACCCTAGAATTGTCCGGCAGTATGTAGACTATGTGACTGTATGGTATGTGGTATGATGGGGGAACTCACTAAACTTCGTGCTTACAGTTTTCAGTTTTGGTTTCAGGTACCTCGTTCTCAAAGGAAAGGAGCCGGCTTGATCGCAGCGCATCACACTATGTTTTCCGCACATGAGATCTTTGGGATTACACTCTGATACGATTTTATGATGATATGTTTTGATTACTGACATTTTGGTTTGACACGAGATATTATTATGAATGTTTTTATACTGGTGGTTTTATGTAATAACTTATTTAAAAATGAAATTTTTGGCCTTGAATTTTAGGATGTTACAGATTTTAGGACCATCGGTTCTAGGGTGGTGATGGTGATGGACATAGTGATTAGTGGGGTGTAGATCATGGTGGTGGTTGCGGAAGTCTATGACATTGGAGGTGAGTGGTGGTAGTGGAGGCTAAGTATCGGGGAGCGTATTTTAGGGTTTTTGAAAACGGGTGGTTGAGAGAAGGTGAGAGAGAGTGTGGAAATGCTTTATAACGTGTACATGGTATTAGACCGATTCGATTGGATATAATGAATACTTGGTCAAACTTTGACGCACTCGAAATCTTATCATTTTAAGATTTTTTCATAAATATTGACCGGATAATATTCAATATTAGACCGATTCAATTGGATATGATGAATAATTGGTCAAACTTTGACGCATTCAAAATCTTATCATCTTATGACTTTTTCATAAATATTGACCGGATAAGATTTAATATTAGACCGATTCAATTGGATATGATGAATACTTGGTCAAATTTTGACGCATTTAAAATCTTATTGTCCTATGACTTTTTCATAAATATTGACCGGATAAGATTCAATATTTTTTAATGCATACAGTGATTGTAAATATTGCATTAAAGGCTTGTACCTCTTAAAATTCAGCCTTTGACCAAATATATATATATATATATATATATATATATATATATATATATATATATATATATATATATATATATATATATATATATATATATATATATATATATATATAGAGGTAGGTTCAAATGTGGATGTACAAATATTGTGTGGATGTAGGGATTAATATGGGCCAAGTATTATTTAATTTTAATAAATAATTTATTAAATCATCTACCCTTTAATTTAGACAAATTTCTTTATTTAAAACCCTATCGCCTTTTCCATCGACACCCACAAAATCGTATCCCTCCCGTTTCCATCCAGATTTACTGAACCACCTCCGGCTAGCACATCCTCTCTCCTGTGAAGCTATGATTGACGCACTGCAACCCACTGTAGATCTTCAAGCTACGATTGTTGTCGTTCTCTCTCTATCTCTCACTCTTTTTCTCGTTCCAAAATTATTGATTTGGTTTAAATCAACAAAAGAGCAAAAATCGCGATTTAGTTATTCTACATTTGAATCACCACCAGATCGAGGCCATAGGGATTTAGACTTTGAGGTAGGAAATAGAGAACCAGGCAGCGGTGGAGGCGTTGGTGGTGGGAGGAAGGGATTTAATTATCGTCATCGTCAAGAACGAGACTCGATTTGACTGTGTGCTTCATCAATTCAGCTGACCCCATCATCGATTTCTCCCAGGTAAGTTCTCGATTTGTTAACAGTATGTTCTTCGATTTCATACGTTCGCAGTGAGTCCGCTCGCACCAAGGAGTTCGTAATACCAATTTTAACCTTGAGGTTTGGCCTGCAAAATCGATCCGATTGTTGCCATCCAACATCACAATTCCGAAGTCATATATTTGAGAAACAATTTCAACCATGTACGTCTGCGAGATCGCTTCCAAGATAAAAACCCAATGTCACAAAACATTCTTCACTCCTTCGAAATTCTGAGCCTATTCGTTTCTGTTTCATCGTTCACTTCAAATTAATACTTGTCTTGCGATTCCGATCAATCAATTTCATCATCAGCTTCTGAAATCAACAATCCGATTACAAAATTGGTTCTGTGTAGGTTCCGACTAATTCTTTCTATTCCGATCAATACCAAACACGATTCAAGATCCGACTTTGACCCCTTATCTCCTTAGATCCGATTTCTATTCCAACAAAGTGATTTTGCAGTTCCGTTTTAAACCTTTTGATCTGATTTTGATTTCCAGGGTTGACCATTCAAATTGATTATTGACAAATACCAAGGCTTGGAGTTGAAAAGGGGGATAAAAACTTGTTATTTTCACTAAATAGTTCAGCATTTTCTAATCCCCCGAGAAGGATTTTACATTCTATAAGATGCACTTCAAATCTTCTTCAAATGATAGTTGAATAATGTTCTTATTCTTCAAGAATGACATTTGAATCTCAATCGGTCAAGAAAAAATTTGTATCAAGAATGTTGTATATTGAGGCCACAAGTTGTATGTATTTATATTCTTGAACTTCATTATTTGTATGTGTTTTGTTTCAGGACCACTCGGAATGTAGCAAAGTTATTTGGAACAACAATTGTGGTAGATGGAAATTAAGAGACAATTTCATGAAAATTGAGATTCACACATCAAAATGTCAAAATATAACAACATGAAACAAGAATGGGAATGAAGATTCTTTGATGAATTGTATTCTTATAGAATGAAGATTTTTTCCAAGAATGACTTACTATAAAGCTTGTATTCTTATAGAATGTGGCAAAAATTCAAAAAATGACATTGTATTTTTATAGAATGTGATAGTAAAAATTGTTTTTTTTTATTTTTGGACCTTAGATTCTTCAATAATGTTAATAATAGATGATTATTCTTTAAGAATGTTGTTATTCTTCAACTCATGGTTCAAAAATTAGTTATTATTCAAAATGTTCATTCAATCAGAATATGTATTCTATTAGAATGTGTATTTTAAACTCTTGGTCCATATTCATCCCTACATCCACATAATACTTACCATCCACATTATAACCTAGCCATATATATATATATATATATATATATATATATATATATATATATATATATATATATATAATATACATATATAACTTAAGAGCTGATGGAGTACCGTCGTTGGAATAGACCGGCACAGAGGGATCGACGGACGCCGTCACAGTAGCTCTGATGGCCAGCGAGGGTAGATGAAGAAGGTGCGGGAGCGTCGATCTTGAAAAAGAAAGAGGAAGATGCGTGTTTTATTTTAAGGGAAAATGAACTAGTCTTTCCTTGATACGAGCCCATCACCGGATACGGCCCACAACCCCATTCCCGTCTTATAACCCAAAGAGTATCAAGAATTCAAGATCTGCCCGATTGACTGGACCTACCACTTGCATAAGGCTTCATGTCTATTTCTCAATAAAGTGTACGCTTCACTTTTAGGTAATTATTTTCTTTTATACATTCACATATGACCATTATGACCGGCTGTAGCAGGTTATATCCGGTCATAACGGTCATCTATGAACACTTTCAACATGCTCGTTACTTAGATGAGTATAAAAAAAATAGCCAGATGTGAACAAAACGAAAAGGTAATTACATTGATAAGTTAATTTGTATTTTTATTAAGGTAGTCGATCATAATATTTGTAATATTAATAAATTCAGTTAAATTTCCTTAAAATAATATTTATGACCATTTAGGATCATTTAAATTGGTCATGACATGTTGCGAGCCGTTTTTGGTAGCATAATTATCATATATATATATATATATATATATATATATATATATATATATATATATATATATATATATATATATATATATATATATATATAACGTACCGCATAGCGGTCCGTCGTGGCGTGACAAAACGCGATGGAATCTCGTCTAGCGAGGCGGCCGCTGGATCAAACGTATAATAGAAGGAACAACTGAACGTCAGTGCCCAACTAAGCCTACGAGTCAACAGAAAGGAACGTCGAGGCGAGAACCTAGCAAGACAGACAAAATGATAAGTTATCCTCGACAACCAACCAACGTCATCTAGGGTAAAGTCTCTTGTTCCCCGCATATGGCTATGAGCTGTCATACGAAGGGAGACGTTAGTACGGTTGTGCACGAGCCACTACCATTTATTCCCTCTGCTCCAATCAGGACAAAAGAAGGGTCAGACGGAGAGAGGTTGACGAATAGCAGCCCGGTATATCAAATGTCGTTATCCTGGTGCCCTCCACCTAAAACCCTAACTGTATAAGGGACTTAGGAAGCGCCTAAGAGGTACGATATATTTTACTCTCTCTCTCTCTCTCATACTCCATTAAGTCTCTCTCCCAGATAGCTAACTAGATTGTCGGAGCGTCCTCCCGGGATCCCCTCCCGGAGAACGTCTGACGTAGTGTTTGATTGTGGCTACAGGTTTTAGCCAACCTGAGTCTCACCGGCGGAACGACGTCGCAACATTAGTGTCATCCATTGTGTGACAACACGAATGAAAATCATACAACAAATTTATGATGGACGAGAAAGAAGAGATAGAGGTAGTAGAGGAACGCGAAGAAAGAAGCGGGGCCAATAGAAACCCGATCCATCCCATGCAGCCGTTAGAACAATACATCATCGTAACACCTACAACGTTGTCGAATCCAACAACCACGACGATGATGTTAACGGTGCAACGAAGCACAGTACTAGGATCAAAGTTGACGATAGTAACAACGCCACCACTCTTCATCCCTCTATTTGGAGCACAAACTCTTGGCCACAACACAACTAGCGTCATGACGAATGCTAGCATCGCTGTAACATGTGGTATGATTCTAAACACTCATAGTAATACCCAATTACCGCCATTCATGACCACAGTACCACCAATATCTAACGTCCAAAACACGTTATTGCATGCACAGACCACAAACCCATTCATAAAACTAGTTTACAATCACACATACGGAAGTACATACATGCCGTTGTATAACACCACCAATAGCATAACACAGGTGCCTCCCCAAACCCCATATATCCCTTTTCAAACCTAATACATGCCTTTCCAAATGTCGTATGCACACTCACAATACCAACATGCATCACAATTTGCAATGGGGCAAAGTGTTCTCTTACCATTCACAACAGACCTCCTGAACTACAATATTCCAAACATATCCAAGTTGCCCACGCTGAAAACCTATAATGGCATGATAGACCCGGATAGCTATATAGACACATATGAATGGATCATGACGCCCCTCAAGTTAGATGAAAGATTCTAGTGTACTTATTTCCCTACTACGTTAGACGGGAATGCGAGAACATGGTTCAAAACGCTAGCACCAGGAAGCATTAGTAATTTCGCACAGTTAAAATATGCGTTCCTGACCAAATTCATGCAATTGCGGCGATACAAAGGGGATACACACACCATAAGAAGATGTAAGCAAAAGGAAGGAGAAACATTAAATGAATACTTTGAAAGGTTCACCAAAGCTACCCTCGACAACCCCGGGCAAGACGAAGCAGTGGTTACTGGCGCATTCACATGGGGCTTGCTGCCGGGTGAATTTTCAAAAAAGTTTTTGGGAAGAACTCCTCAGACTAGGCATGAGCTGAAAGAAAAAGTCGAAAAACACATACGACATGAGGAAGGTACAACAGACAAACCAACATACTTCGACGCCTTGACCACCACTAAACACTAAAAAACCGAAAAACAGAACAATTACATCCCTACGACGCAGACAAGACAACCTTACCAAACAGCCAGATAGTCGAGGCGATACAAGTCGTATCACCAAAACGACAGGAGCACAAGGTGCGCAGAAGTATATACAGTAGCTGCAAACGGCAAGAAAAGAATAGCAGGCAAAAAACAAAATATTGTGAATACTATCGAACTACACAACACGACGTATGTGACTATACTTCATTATGAAGGGAAAGGGACAAGAAGAATCTAAAAGGGGACATGAGGGAAGTGACACGGACTCTCATGCTCGAATGGGTGGAAAAACGAAAGTGTGGCGATAGCAGACAGATGAAAAGCAACCCGAAGAGAACACCCAAGAAATCTTGACCATCAAAGCACAACAACAAAGAAGCACAAATAGTCGCAACACAGAAGATCTGGTCGGGAGCATGATGAACTTAAGTTTCTCGGTAGATGGCCCATGCTCAGCAGGTTGGCAAGGAAATGAGCCATTGATCATCCAAGCTCGCATCCGTAGTTCCACAATTCACAGGGTATATGTTGATATGGGTAGTTCGACTGATATGATATACGATCATTGTTTCACACAATTGCCTCAAGAATATATGACGCACCTTAGCCTAACAGCGGGAAGACTGACAAGATTTATGAGATACAACATATGGCCATTGGGAACAATACAACTACTCTTATCCTTATATAACCAAGATAAGAGAAGGAAGAAGACGGTCCTGATAGAATTCGTGGTAGTACGCCACCCGCCAGAGCATAACATCATCTTGGGGATAACAGCCTTGTTACGCTTCGGAGCCATAGCGTCGACAATACATGGGCTAGTTAAATTCAATACACAAGAAGGGCCAACGATAGTGATGGCAGAAACTCGTCCGAGGCATCGGTGCTACCAAATCATGGAGGCAACATATATAGCCAGGGGAAAAATGAAATCGTGATGAGACTCCGAAGGAAAAAAGAAGTGGTCCACGAATGTTTTCCTGAACAGCAAATACGAATTGGAACAGAGCTTCCCCCGGAGATAAGGGGAAAACTGGTGAATCTGTTGAGAAATTACAAACATGTATTTGAATGGAAACTGACAGATATGGTAGGGATAGATAGAAAGGTAATCGAACACGGGCTTAACTTACAGCCACGAGCAAACCCGATAAAACAGAAAAAGTGAAGCCAAGTGGGCGACAATTAACTTGGAAGTAGCAAAGATGGTGGATGCGAACATACTATGTAAAGCATTTTTCCCCGTATGGATAGATAATCTAATTATGGTAAGAAAATGTGACGGAAGTTGGCGGATGTGCATAGATTATTCAGACTTGAATAAAGCCTGTTCCAAGGATTCCCACCCATTGTCGGAGATAGACCAGAAAGTGGAGTCATTGCAAGGGTTAAAATGGAAGTGTTTTCTCGATGCATATATAGGATATCACCAAGTGTTGATGAGAAAAGAAGACGAGGAAAAGATGGTTTTTTACACCGATCACGGAACATTTTGCTATATAAAAATGCCCTTTTGGCTCAAAAATGTTGGAGCCACCTACTAACGACTTTTCGACAAAGTATTTAAAGATCACATTGGCAGAAATGTAGAGGTGTACATTGATGACATTGTCATCAAAAGCCAAAATTACCAAAATTTACTGCAAGACATTGAAGAAACCTTCCAAACCCTAGTGAAGGCACACATGAAATTAAACCCAGCAAAATGCACATTCAGAGTACAAGAAGGAAAGTTCTTAGGATACTACATAACAGTAGAGGGAATCCAACCAATCCAGAAAAGGTCGCTGACCTGCTGGACATGGCAGAGCCGCAAAATCTAATGGAGATGCAGACCCTGAATGGAAAAATCACAGCTCTAGGGCAGTTCATAGCACGGTCGGCGGATAAAGCGATTCTGTTATTCCAGAATTTGAAATGATGCATCAGCAAGTGTAATTTTCGCTGGACTCACGAAGCTGAACATGCTCTCCAGGCATTGAAAAAAACCCTCCGACAAGTCCCGACATTGGCAAGCCCCATTACAGGAGAAATTTTTGTCAATGTACCTACCCGCAACAACGGACACAATCTCAACGGTGCTAACGGTGGAAAGACAGAGCAAACAACTTCCCATATACTCTGTCAACAGAACGCTGCAAGGGGCATAATTAAATTACCCAATGATCGAAAAAGTTGTACTGGCATTAGTTTACGCTGCTAGACAATTGCGTCGATACTTCCAAGCTCATCAAATTGAAGTCCTTACCACTCAGCCCCTCAAAAGCATCTTGTTAAAACCAAAGAAATCGGGAAGGTTAATAAAGTGGGTCTTTGAGTTAGGGAGCACGACATAGAATACTACCCCAAACAAATATTGTCCAGTTTTGGAAGTACTCGAGTGTGGTGTCGGAGACCAAAGGTATAAGCGATTCGGCCTTTTATGGGTCTTGGGTTTTATCGGGAGGTTTTAAGGCTTGGTGGTGTAGCTAGGAGCGAAGGTCTTCTCGCAACCTTTTCGTGGATATAAAGTTTGTCGGAAACGGAACTCGGATGAGAAAGATATGACACTTTGAAGCTATAGGCAACATTGGTCCCTAATGGAGAAAAATGTCAAGGAAGGACCACGCATGCAAGGTGGTAAACGTGTGTGTACGCCCAGCGTAATAGAGCAAAGTGATCGCGAGTGCGGAGAGGCGTACGCCCAACATACGAGAAGAGTCTCAAAACCCTAACTTTTAGGGCGAGCCACTATATAAAGAACATAACACCCTGGTTATCAGCCTCCCTCTCATCTTCATACAGTTCCCATGAAAACCCTAATCCTCTTGGAGAATTCTTGGAGCTTGGAAGGCTTTGTGAGAGCATTTTTGTAACGCCCGTGCTTCTAGGCTAGTCATTAATATTGATGTAATAGTCTAGGTTAACCTTTGTAACTCATTTTGAAGAAATGAAAAGGAATTATGTGAATATTATGTGAAAATTATGTGTTTTATGCTTAATTATTAGGGTTTAATTAATTAAGAATAAAAATGAGCGTCGAATATAAATATTAGATAAAGCCGATATCTATTAAGAAAGTTGTAGTGGTCGTGACAAGGATTACGGATATATAAAGAATACCGAAATCCGAGTTATAACGAAGAAGTTATGACCTGTCGAAGTTTCGCGACAAAACGACACGCTGCCGAATGACGTAAAAAGTGATTTTTTGATAAACTACTTTTTAGCCTTAGAGATCTAAACGAAAGTCATAGTGTTCGTTAAACCGAGAGTATGTATAAAAAGAACGCCCAAATCTGACTTCGTATGAGGAAGTTATGATTTTTCTAAGTTTCAGCTCATCAGTAGACAGCTAAAAACTCGGATTTTAGATCGAGTGATTTTTAGCCGACACAACCGAAACGTGAATTGAAGGTCTCGTCAATAGTAGTACAACGGTAAAAAGACAGAAGAAAACGGACGTCGGATGAAGAAGTTATGAATTTTTAACGGATTTCCTGTCCCGGTCTGTTAAAAATAATAATATAAAAATTAAAGTCAAAATTAGCCGACAAAGTCTAAATGAAACTTGTAGAGCGTAATTTTACCTACGCGTCAATATAAAGAACGTAAAAAACGGAGTCCGTATGCGAAAGTTATGGATTTTAGAAGTTTTTGCACAAAAATCGAGAAAAAATGCCAAATCCGAGAAATTTCGCATGGGGGGACTTCGGCCACGTCACCTTCGCTGCATGCGCGCCACGTGTCCGAAACTGCTGAGTCACCGAGGCCACCTGGCGAGGCGTGTCGCGTTCTTCTCGAGTCCGAGGTTCGGTCCAATCGGAAGCTGCCCCGTGTCCGATCTCGGTGTGTCATCAGAAGCGTGTCCGAGCTTCGCATGGTGTGCCACGACTCCCCCCTTGGACCTAGACCTCGGTCCACTCAGAGGCCAACAGCTCACCCCTCGCACGTTCGAAGCCATCAACCTCTCTTCGGATCTGCTGTCGTGTGGAGTCTTCTCAGCCCTTGGATCAGAAGCCTCGCCCCTATAAATAGAAGGGTGCGAGACCTCCCGGGGATAATTTGGAAATTTGTCATTTTACACTCCTCTTTCAATATTTCTTTCATTCCAACTTCCCCCAAAGCCCCGGTATCATACCAAACACCCGAAACACGTCCCGAAGTGCCCGAGAAGCCCGATAAATTTATCTTTTCGGTTTTGAAGCCCAACCTTCGCAGAGCCCGATTTCTCAATAAAACTCCCGGTTTTATTAGAAACGATCGTTTTAGGAAACGAAGTGCTGCCCGATTATCATTAAATCAAGTGAGTGTGTAGTCACCTTCATCTTACACCTAGATATGAAATATTTTCTATAAAATACGTGCTATGTGTAATTATATTAATTGTTTAATTGAGGTGACTTTTGAATAGATGTTTTATACAAGTTTTAAACTGTATATGTATTTTATCTACAAATATGTTGGGTAAAACATTGGTAGATGAAATAGTCGATGTGTGTTAAAATGATGAGTGGCTTCGATGTGATTGTGATCCAGTCATCTAGCGGAGTATGGATGACGACCACAGACTTTTCTAGACAGTCCAGTGGAACGCTGACAGGCTCGCAACCGGTAGGTGTTAATGAGCTTGGGTGTTCATTTGCTGTACTCCATCCCCCTCATGGTTGCCTTTAGGACATGTATGGCTGTAGTGTCCATCCTGATGATATTCTTTAGGCTAGGTCCCTTGTGATAGGTGTTTAGGGACGTAAAGTGAGGATAACGGGAATGGGTAATCAGGGTTATTGTTGATTGATGAACTTAATAAGTTTATTTATATTGTGGGTTGAAAACCCTATATGCTCACTAGGCTCCTAAGCCTGACCCACTCAGCTTTTTATGTTACAGGTAGTGGACCCCGAATATAGTCGGAGGATGATGAGAGATTTTTGGATTATAGGCCAGTAGTTGTAAATAACTGTTGAAAGGCTTATAATGTCTTGTTTATGCTTTTGATCTGTATCGGAACATGACATCCCGAGGTTTTGATATAAAAGGAAAATATACACTTTCTTAAAGAAAGGTTTTGATAAATTTTTATCATGTTTTGTTTTGGGTACCAATTCCGCAACAACTTTTAAAAGAATTTCTCTGACTTTATTTTAAAAAGCATAAATTAAATCGGTCTTTTCTGGCCGAGAAATTAGGGGATGTCACAGTTGGTATCAGAGCATTAATTTAAGCGAACTAGGAATTTGTAGGATTTCTAGACTTAAACTTAGAATGCTAAGTGATGATTGTGAGATGAGTGTCTAGTATATTTTAGACACGAGCACTAGTTTATTTTAGGAAAGATGACTAAGATGCTTTTATGTGCTAAATGCTATATGTTTGCCATATATGCCATTATTTGTTCGGATCTATGGTTTGTTGCCGACCAGATCTGAAAACCTTATGTGTGTAGGATTCTAAGCGTACGATTACGATATTAGAACTAACATGTAAACGTTTTGGAGTGATAAGGGAATTTAAATACCTATCGATGATAAAGATCTAAATTCGCGTTATTCGGTATATAGATTATAATGGCAAGAACTCGCAGTGGAGTTGGAAATGCAAATGGAAATAGGAATCAACAACCTCAACCCCAAGTACTTGAGCGAGTACCTGTTGTAGGAGCTGCACCTGAGCCAATGACGATGGCTGGGGTACAAGCAATGATGCAGATGATGTTGGATCGCCAAATAGAGGAGACAAGGCGATTACTACAACAGAATAGGGAAGAAACTACGATACCTGTTGAACAGCCCGAATTGAATGAAGGGCAATCAATAGGAGGGAACTACAGTGGGACTCTTGGTCAAGCCAACCCACCGATAGTTAGACAAAACAACTAGGATGGAGGAGTTGATGGACGTGGATGCAAATACAAAGATTTCATGGCATCCAAACCACCGTGTCTATCTGGAAGTCCGACACCGGTGGAAGTCATGAATTGGATCTCCGAAATGGAGACAATGTTTGAAAGTTGTGAGTGCAGCAACAAACAGAAGACCGCACTTGCAATTCCTCTGTTAAAATCTGGTGTATTGAGCTGGTGGAAGTTACTAGCTGATTTGATGCCCAAGGGAGAAGCTAGCAAGATTTCTTGGGAAGACTTTGTGGTACAACTGAAATTGCAATACTGCTCTGAGCAGGATCTTCTGGAAATCAACAATGAGTTCCCGAATTTGAAGAAGGGGAAGATGAGTGTTACTGAATACGCTGCTAGTTTTACGGAAAAGATGAAGCTTGTTCCTTACCTAGTTCCGACTGAACTCTCCAAGGTCAACAAGTTTGCCCTCGGATTACCAGCGGACTTTGGTCCGATGGTCAAGCAAGCAACCACTTTGAAAGCCGCCATCTGGGCTGCTAAGAATGTTGAGACTCAGATCAGAGAGAAGGGTCTGGAGAGGGCAGAAGTAGGTGAAAAGAGAAAGTTTGAAGGAACTTCAGGTTCCAATAAGAAAAGCAAATTTTCAAAGTCT
Source organism: Lactuca virosa (assembly GCF_052849685.1). Taxonomy (NCBI): domain Eukaryota; kingdom Viridiplantae; phylum Streptophyta; class Magnoliopsida; order Asterales; family Asteraceae; genus Lactuca; species Lactuca virosa. The sequence continues at coordinate 250,813,098 of NC_136428.1, forward strand.
AAGAAGTTTGGAGGAGGAGGAGGCGAAGTGAAATGGTGTGAGAAGTGAAAGAAAAAGCACTCTGGGAAATGTAATGAGGGGGTGACTTGCTACAAATGTGGAAAGACTTGGCATTATGCCAACGAGTGTCCGTCCAACAAGAGGGTATGCTTTGGATGTAACGAAGAAGGGCACGTTTTGAAAGACTGTCCGAAGAAGAAGGATACAACAAAGCCCAATCTTCCACCAAAGCCGAAGGCGAGAGCCTTTTAGATGACACTTAAAGCTGCGGAAGAAGAAGCCGATGTCGCTTCAGGTACCTTTCTCGTAAACGAATTTCCTGCTCAAATTCTTTTTGATTCTGGAGCCAATTACTCATTTATTTCGCATGAATTTGGTAGAAAACGAGCTTTGCCTGTTGATAGACTAGTTAATGCTTTATTAGTCGAGATTGCTAGTGGAAAGTTTGTACCTGTTAGCCATCGTATGAAAAACATCCTCATTGACTTGAATGGGAATAAGTTCCACGAGGAATTATTACCTATCGAGTTAAATGGTTTCGACATAGTTTTAGGAATGGATTGGCTTAGCGCCAATGATGCCGAAATATTGTGTAGAATGAAGATAGTAAAAGTAAAACCGCCAGGAAAAGAGTTGTTTATGGTGTATGGAGACAAACACAGCGTAAACTATGGAATCATTTCCCTAATGAAAGCCAGAAAGTGTTTGGCCAAGGGATGTACATCATATCTAGCGTTTGTGATCGATGCTAAGAAGGAAAAGAAGGAGGTGTAGAATATTCCGGTGGTGTGTGATTATCCGGAAGTCTTTCCCGAAGATCTTCCCGGATTGCCCCCTGATCGACAAGTAGAATTCCGTATCGACTTGTTACCAGGAACGACGCCAATAGCAAAAGCACCGTATCAATTAGCACCAACAGAGATGAAAGAACTTATGACACAACTTCAGGAGTTATTGGACAAAGGTTTTATCCGACCTAGTTCATCACCCTGGGGAGCCCCGGTGTTATTTGTAAAGAAGAAAGACGGGAGCATGAGAATGTGCATCGATTACAGAGAGCTGAATAAAGCAACAATAAAGAACAAGTACCCGTTGTCGAGGATCGATGACCTGTTCGATCAGTTGCAAGTTTCGAGCTATTTCTCGAAGATCGATCTTAGGTCAGGATATCATCAACTAAAGGTGAGAGAGCAGGATATCGAAAAGACTGCGTTTAGAACAAGATATGGACACTATGAATTTTTGGTTATGTCGTTCGGACTAACCAATGCTCCAGTAGCTTTCATGGATTTGATGAACAGGGTTTGTAAACCATACCTTGATAAATCCAGGATAGTATTCATAGATGATATCTTGATTTATTCGAAAAGCAAGCAGGAGCATGACAAGCATCTGCATGAAGTGCTAGAAGTTCCGAAAAATGAGAAGCTGTACGCAAAGTTCTCCAAATGTGAATTTTGGATTCAAGAAGTCCAATTTTTAGGTCACGTGGTTAACCTAGAGGGAATAATGGTTGACCCAGCAAAGATTGAAGCTGTGATGAAGTGGGAACAACCAAAAAGTCCTACGGAGATTCGAAGCTTTTTAGGATTAGCTGGATATTATCGCCGATTTATCCAAGGCTTTTCTTCGATCGCGACTCCATTAACAGTTTTGACCCACAAAGGAGCTACTTATACTTGGAATGAGAAGCATAAGGAAGCCTTTGAGAAGTTAAAGAAGAGATTGTGTGAAGCACCGATTCTTTCGTTACCTGAAGGAGTTGATGACTTCGCAGTTTATAGTGATGTCTCTGGAGTTGGGTTAGGTTGTGTTCTGACCCAAAGGGATAAAGTGATAGCGTATGCATCGAGGCAATTGAAAGAGCATGAAAAGAACTACCCCACTCATGATCTGGAGTTGGCGGCGGTAGTATTCGCCTTAAAGATATAGAGGCACTATCTTTATGGTACTAAATGCAAACTTTTCACTGATCATAAGAGTCTTCAATATCTCTTTAATCAGAAGGAATTGAACATGAGGCAACGGCGCTGGCTGAAGTTATTCAAGGACTACGACTGTGAGATACTCTACCACCCTGGTAAAGAAAATGTTGTTGCTGATGCTCTCAGTCGGAAGGTGAATCTTGAAAAGAAAAGGCCAAGAGCGTTGAGAATTGAAGTTGTCTCGACAATTGTGGAAAGTATAAAGAAAGCTCAAGAGGAAGCTTTAGAGAAAAATGACCGAAAGGAAGAACGTTTGGGCAAAACGTTGGTGTTTGATACAAACGGTCAATGACTGAAGGTATTCAAAGATAGGATTTGGGTACCTAAGACGGGAGGAGTAAGAGATCTTCAGATGGAAGAAGCTCATAAGACCATGTACTCGATTCATCCCGACAGTACAAAAATGTATAGGGATCTAAAACCCTATTACTGATGGCCGACGATGAAGCCGTATGGGAGTTTAGAACCTTTACCTATACCCATGGGTAAATGGGAAGACATCACTATGGATTTTGTGACTAAACTGCCCAGAACAAGGAACGGTCACGACATGATTTGGGTGGTCGTTGATCGCTTCAATAAGAGTGCGCATTTCATAGCAGCCAACGAGAAATGGTATATGGATAAACTTGCGAATTCTTACGTGAAGGAAATTGTGAGGCTTCACGGTGTTCCGTTAACGATTGTATCAGATCGTGACAGCCGTTTTACCTCAAGGTTTTGGAGGAGTCTACAAGAGGAATTGGGTACTAAGTTGTGTTTGAGTATAGCTTACCATCCGCAAACCGATGGTCAGAGCGAACGAACAATTCAAACATTGGAGGATATGCTGAGAGCATGTACCCTGGAATTCCAAGGTAACTGGGATGAACACTTACCTCTAGTAGAATTTTCCTATAATAATAGTTTCCACTCGAGCATCAAGATGACACCTTATCACGATTTGTATGGAGAAAAGTGTCGAACGCTGTCATGTTGGCTGGAAGCTGGGGAAAAGCAGTTTATGGGACCTGAAATAGTCCATCAGACTGCTGAAAAGTTGAAAGTGATTAGAGAAAGGATGTTAGCAGCTCAAGATCGACAATAGAGCTATGCTGACAAGAAAAGACAACCGATATCATTCGAAGTTGGAGATTCGGTTTTACTTAAAGTCTCGCCGTGGAAGGGATTTATAAGATTTGGTAAAAGGGGAAAGTTGAGTCCAAGGTTTATTGGACCGTTTAAAGTTCTTCAGAGGATCGGGAATCAAGTTTACAAGCTAGAATTACCGGAAGGACTGGAGGGTATTCATAATACCTTTGATGTGTGTTATTTGAGAAAGTTTACGGGAGATGTGCCCAACATAATTCCCATTTCTGAATTAAGGTTGGATGAAAACAAGAGGTTAATGGAAGAACCTGAGGCAATCGTTGACCGTAAGACTAAGAAGTTGCGACGCAAGATGATCGATTTAGTGCTTGTGCGATGGAAACATACGAATGGGCCAAATCTCACCTGGGAAACGGAGAGTGACATGATGAGTCGCTACCTGCATTTGTTTGCTGATGTGTGATTCCGGGGACGGAATCATCCTAAGGGGGAGAGAATTGTAACGCCCGTGTTTTTAGGCTAGGCATTAATATTGACGTAATAGTCTAGGTTAACCTTTGTAACTCATTTTGAATAAATGAAAAGGAATTATGTGAATATTATGTGAAAATTATGTGTTTTATGCTTAATTAATTAAGAATAAAAATGAGCGTCGAAAATAAATATTAGATAAAGCCGATATCTATTAAGAAAGTTGAAGTCCTTACCACTCAGCCCCTCAAAAGCATCTTGTTAAAACTAAAGAAATCGGGAAGGTTAATAAAGTGGGTCTTTGAGTTAGGGAGCACGACATAGAATACTACCCCAAACAAATATTGTAACACCAAGTTTTGGAAGTACTCGAGTGTGGTCTCGGAGACCAAAGGTATAAGCGATTCGGCCTTTTATGGGTCTTGGGTTTTATCGGGAGGTTTTAAGGCTTGGGGGTGTAGCTAGGAGCGAAGGTCTTCTCGCAACCTTTTCGTGGATATAAAGTTTGTCGGAAACGGAACTCGGATGAGAAAGATATGACACTTTGAAGCTATAGGCAACATTGGTCCCTAATGGAGAAAAATGTCAAGGAAGGACCACGCATGCAAGGTGGTAAACGTGTGTGTACGCCCAGCGTAATAGAGCAAAGTGATCGCGAGTGCGGAGAGGCGTACGCCCAACATACGAGAAGAGTCTCAAAACCCTAACTTTTAGGGTGAGCCACTATATAAAGAACATAACACCCTAGTTATCAGCCTCCCTCTCATCTTCATACAGTTCCCATGAAAACCCTAATCCTCTTGGAGAATTCTTGGAGCTTGGAAGGCTTTGTGAGAGCATTTTTGTAACGCCCGTGCTTCTAGGCTAGTCATTAATATTGATGTAATAGTCTAGGTTAACCTTTGTAACTCATTTTGAAGAAATGAAAAGGAATTATGTGAATATTATGTGAAAATTATGTGTTTTATGCTTAATTATTAGGGTTTAATTAATTAAGAATAAAAATGAGCGTCGAAAATAAATATTAGATAAAGCCGATATCTATTAAGAAAGTTGTAGTGGTCGTGACAAGGATTACGGATATATAAAGAATACCGAAATCCGAGTTATAACGAAGAAGTTATGACCTGTCGAAGTTTCGCGACAAAACGACACGCTGTCGAATGACGTAAAAAGTGATTTTTTGATAAACTACTTTTTAGCCTTAGAGATCTAAACGAAAGTCATAGTGTTCGTTAAACCGAGAGTATGTATAAAAAGAACGCCCAAATCTGACTTCGTATGAGGAAGTTATGATTTTTCTAAGTTTCAGCTCATCAGTAGACAGCTAAAAACTCGGATTTTAGATCGAGTGATTTTTAGCCGACACAACGTAAACGATAATCGATGGTCTCGTCAATAGTAGTACAACGGTAAAAAGACAGACGAAAACGGACGTCGGATGAAGAAGTTATGAATTCTTAACGGATTTCCTGTCCCAGTCTGTTAAAAATAATAATATAAAATTAAAGTCAAAATTAGCCGACGAAGTCTAAACGAAAGTTGTAGAGCGTAATTTTACCTACGTGTGAATATAAAGAACGTCAAAAACGGAGCCCGTATGCGAAAGTTATGGATTTTAGAAGTTTTTGCACAAAAATCGAGAAAAAATGCCAAATCCGAGAAATTTCGCATGGGGGGACTTCGGCCACGTCACCTTTGCTGCATGCGCGCCACGTGTCTGAAACTGCTGAGTCACCGAGGCCACCTGGCGAGGCGTGTCGCGTTCTTCTCGAGTCCGAGGTTCGGTCCAATCGGAAGCTGCCCCGTGTCCGATCTCGGTGTGTCATCAGAAGCGTGTCCGAGCTTCGCATGGTGTGCCACGACTCCCCCCTCGGACCTAGACCTCGGTCCAATCAGAGGCCAACAGCTCACCCCTCGCACGTGCGAAGCCATCACCCTCTCTTCGGATCTGCTGCCGCGTGGAGTCTTCTCAGCCCTTGGATCAGAAGCCTCGCCCCTATAAATAGAATGGTGCGAGACCTCCCTGGGATAATTTGGAAATTTGCCATTTTACACCCCTCTTTCAATATTTCTTTCATTCCAACTTCCCCCAAAGCCCCGGTATCATACCAAACACCCGAAACACGTCCCGAAGTGCCGAGAAGCCCGATAAATTTCTCTTTTTGGTTTTGAAGCCCAACCTTCGTAGAGCCCAGTTTCTCAATAAAACTTCCGTTTTAATTAGAAACGATCGTTTTAGGAAATGAAGTGCCGCCCGATTATCATTAAATCAAGTGAGTGTGTAGTCACCTTCATCTTACACCTAGATATGAAGTATTTTCTATAAAATACGTTCTATGTGTAATTATATTAATTGTTTAATTGAGGTGACTTTTGAATAGATGTTTTATACAAGTTTTAAACTGTATATGTATTTTATCTACAATATGTTGGGTAAAACATGGGTAGACGAAATAGCCGATGTGTGTTAAAATGATGAGAGGCCTCGATGTGATTGTGATCCAGTCATCTAGCGGAGTATGGATGACGACCACAGACTTTTCTAGACAGTCCAGTGGAACACTGGCATGCTCGCAACCTGTAGGTGTTAATGAGCTTGGGTGTTCATTTGTTGTACTCCATCCCCCTCATGGTTGCCTTTAGGACATGTATGGCTGAGGAGTTCCCTTAGCAGTAGTGTCCATCCCGATGATATTCTTTAGGCTAGGTCCCTTGTGATACGTGTTTAGGGACGTAAAGTGAGGATAACGGGAATGGGTAATCAGGGTTATTGTTGATTGATGAACTTAATAAGTTTATTATTATTGTGGGTTGAAAACCCTATATGCTCACCAGGCTCCCAAGCCTGACCCGCTCAGCTTTTTATGTTACAGGTAGTGGACCCCGAGCATAGTCGGAGGATGATGAGAGATTTTTGGATTATAGGCCAGTAGTTGTAAATAACTGTTGAAAGGCTTATAATGTCTTTTTTATGCTTTTGATCTGTATCGGAACATGACATCCCGAGGTTTTGATATAAAAGGAAAATATACACTTTCTTAAAGAAAGGTTTTGATAAATTTTTATCATGTTTTGTTTTGAGGACCAATTCTGCAACAACTTTTAAAAGGATTTCTCTGACTTTATTTTAAAAAGCATAAATTAAATCGGTCTTTTCTGGCCGAGAAATTAGGGGATGTCACAATTTTGGTGTTTTGGATCCACTCTTCAAAGAAGCAAAGGTCAAGGCAAGGTGTTGGTGCAAAGGAGAAGGTTCAGATCTGGGATTGTTTCTTTACCTCAGAACTTTTCCAGGTATAAAGTCATGAGCTTGATGATTAATCTTTTAGATCTCTTTAGGGTGGGTTTATGGACTCTTTTGGTCCCAAGAATGGACCTTTATGACTCAACTCATTTTATAGGTCCAGGGTTGCCACCCTTAGTGTCATATGAGTCCCCTAAGCAGTAAAGTTTTAATCTTTAGGACTCATTTGTGTTCATGCATGAGATCTAGCCCCTTGGTATGGAAGATTGTTGAGTTGGTCTCATTTGGTGGGTTGCAAGCCACAAAGTAGTCGACTTTATGGATTAAGACATTAATGAGGACTTGGATCTGTAATTGTAGCCTCTGGAGTAGAGTATTAAGATCTTAATGGGAAATGACTTAACAGTGGGGAGTACGCCCAGCGTACATAGGAGTACGCCCAACGTACTCACCAGTCAAGGTTTACGGTCCCGTGTTTACGGCCATGGTTTGCGGCCAAAGGTTTGCGGTCAAGGGTTTGCAACCAGGAGATAGTGACGTGGCAGGGGGTACGCCCAGCGTACTCGTCAGTCATGGGCTTGTTGTGTTTTGGGCCTCGGTTTGGGCCATGTAGTGGACCTTGGGTCTTCGGGCCTTAGTGGGCCATCAGAAGTCAGAAAATATGGGCCAAGGAAATGTTTGGGCTTAAGGTAAGGTCCATTAGAGGGATTGGGCCCAATTTAGCAAGTTGGGCCATTAGTGGGCGACTAGCGGGATTGGGAAGCTTACCTAGTGTTGGGCCTTTTTCATTATGGTTTGGGCCTTAGTTATGGACAAAGTTGGCCTAGGGGTAGAATGGTCATTCTACCTCGGGAATTGCCAGTCAGCAGCCAGAGGAGTATCAGCAGGGTTCAGCAGTGCGAGGTGAGTCTCCTCATTGTGTGCATGGGTCTACGGCCACAATGCCGACCCATTATATTTGTGTACAGTAGGAAGACCCGGGGGTTAGCCTTAGGCATTTTATAATATGTGCCGGGCGAGGCCCGAGGAATGTTAGTATGCTAGAGGTAGTTGTGATTCTTGTATGTGTCTGTGTTTATAGGTTCCGGACCAAGGTCCGATGCCGGGGTAAGCCCGAAGAGCGTTTATGGTAGCATGGTTCCGGACCAAGGTCCGATGCCGGGGCAAGCCCGAGGAAGGTTTATATGTTGAATGTTAGATTATACTTGTTGTCTTTGTGATACTTGTATGTGCCTGGTAGGGAGGTGAGTGCGGGCGAGGTCCCGTATCTCATCACTAGGCGAGTATGGACGGGGTTCCGTATCTCATTAGTAGCAGAGCAGGGGCGAGGCCTGAGTTAGGAGGGAGGTGAGTGTGGGTGGGGGCCCGTATCTCACTATCAGCAGGAGCGTGGACGGGGTTCCATGACTCATCAGTAGCAGGACAGGGGCGAGGCCCAAGTTAGGCGAGGCCTTAGATCAGGAGTATAGTAGAGTATGTTTAGCTATTTGTTATGTGTTATGTTATATGTTTGTATGTGTTTAGCGGGCGAGGCCCAAAGACAGGCGGGGCCTAAGAGAAACAAATTTGTATACCGAGCGAGGCTCGATGCCAAGCGAGGCCTGATGCCAGGCGGGGCCCGATGCCGGAGCGAGTCCGATGTCGGGCAAGTCCCGATGCAGCGGGTGGGGGCCCAGTATGTGGTTATATTTCTAGTATGTGGTAGTATGGGGAACTCACTAAGCTTCCTGCTTAGTGGTTTTCAGTTTTGGTTTCAGGTACTTCCGGTAGCGGAGGGAAGAGCTCGGGATGATCACATGGCACACACCAAGAAGTTTTTAGCCTGGGATGTTTACTCTGATAAAATAAATATGTTGAAATGATACTTGATTTCATATAAGGATTTATGTATGACTTGATTATGGTTAATTAATGATTTTTAAACGAAATTTTTGGTCATGATTTTTGGGATGTTACAAGTTGGTATCAGAGCCTTGGTTTGAGGGATTCAGATACACTCTTGGGTGTGCCTGAACTCAAATTGAGGACTTGGTATGAAAATTTTCAAAGAAAGCCGTTTTTATAAAAAGGGAATTTGAGAAAAGATAAGAATTTTGGAAAAAGGATAAGAAAAAGGAACTTTGAGAAAAGATAATAATTTTGGGAAAAAGAGAAAAGGGTGTGGTGCATGCAATCGGTCGAGCTCAAGTAAGTTCTCCCAAATTACCCATACAAGTTTATGTTATGATATGATTATGTGATCAGCATGCTAGTATTAGGGCTAAGGATCTAGGAAGGATGCCTTGTATTCCTGTTATATGCGTTTATTGAGATGCATGCTAGTATTGATTAGTCAGTGGTAGGATTGCCTGTTTAGGTTATGCCTGATTATATGAGCTTTATGAATTACATGCTAGTACAGATTCCTGAGTAGGGGATGGAACAGTTTGATTGGATTATGTGGTTAGTTTTTTCCCCATTGTCTGAATGCTGCTTGCTTTTTGCTTGTGGGACTTTTAGTAATGCGAGCTAGCTATTAAGTGAATATGCTAAGTCACATGTGGCACATGCTGGATAGTCTCAGAGTGACAAGATTTGACCCTATTACGCAGCTCTTGTCCGAGTCCAACCGTTCTAGGGATGAGTCTTTTACTCGAAGGATTATCTGATCTCTGTTGTATGTGGCAATATTCATGAGGTAGCTAGTTGACATTACTGGGAAGTCCTTCAGCAGCTGAGGACGGAGTGAGTTAGATGATACCCTAGGGCAAGCCTAGGATGAGAGTAGTGCTGGGAGCAGTGTTAGTAGCAGTGAAAGGGACTTGGTGTAGTCGAGGCAATTCTTGAGGAAAGTACAGATAGATGTGGAAGGTAGTAGGGGCCCATACTACTAAAAGCAGAGGATCTGTACTCGATTCAAGAGGGTCCGAGATAAACCAGGGAACTTGTAGTGCGTGTGTGGTTCCGCAGTAGGGATGAGTATTCTGATAGTTGTTATGTTACGTGTTTAGCATGGTGACGTTTCGTGAGAGACCAGTGGGCGGATCAGGCGCCGGAGAGGGATCAGGCTCGGGTTCAGGATCCGAGCAGCTCGAGGAGCGGATGGGGGAGTTTATTTCAGCTGAGGTTACGCGCAGTATTCTAGACCAGACTCATGTGATCTTTGGTTCTGTCAAGGAGGGTATTTTGGAGCTTCTGAATGAGAAGCTCGGTGTTTTTCGTACTGAGATGATGGCCATGATGGGGGCGCGTTCGCTGGCATACCGAGAGTTCAGAGCTTATGGAGCTCCGGATTATCATGGGGCTAGGGACCCCATTTCTAGCAGCAGGTGGTTGGCTAAAGTCGCCAACGCTTTCCTTACAAGCCGGTGCCCTGAGGGGGACAAGGTACGACTTGCATCCTGTCTTCTAAAGAACAGAGCACGAGATTGGTGGGAGGAGGTTGATCATGCCATCGGGGATGATGCCACATTGGACGCGATGACATGGAGTGATTTTTCGACCAGGTTCAGGGCCGAGTTTGCACCAGTGATTGAGGTGCAACAGTTAGCACGAGAGTTTCAGGATTTACGGCAGACTACAGAGACAATGACAGAGATCACCGCCAAGTTCAGGGAGAGGGCTCTTCTTGTTCCACAGTATGTCGCAGACGAGGAGATGAAGAAGGCCCGATATCAAGAGATGCTGAGGAGTGACATCAAGGAGTCTGTGAGCAGGTCCAGCTGCAAGACGCTGGAGGATATGATTGCTCGGGCCAGGGAGAGGGAGATCGATTTGGAGCACCTCAGGAAGAGGAAGCCGGAGGAGGTTCAGGTAGCCGCAGGTTCAGGCAAGAGACCCAAGGAGTCGGACGTGAGAACAAGGGATTATCAAGGCCGCAGTCGTTGTGGAAAGTGTGGTAGGACGCACGAGGGTGCATGCAGGAGTGGTAGTGGTGGTGATTCTGGCTGCTTCAAGTGCGGCCGGACTGGTCATTTCAGCAGGGATTGTACTGTTACCACCACTCAAGGATCAGACCTGATATGTTTCCATTATAGTCAGAGGGGCCACAAGAAGGCCCAATGTCCGAGTTTGCTTTCAGCAGGACAGGTGATAGCACCTGCCCCTGCAACTTTGAGGATCACCGACGACCGTCAGGGTCGGGCAGAGGCACCTACGGCGAGGAGCAGGGCGTACCAGTTGGTTTCAGAGGAGGTGTGAGTAGCCACCGATGTGTCAGGTGCGTATCTTTCTTTCTCCCTGTTGGATTAATGTCTAAGTCCATAACTATAATTGGTAAGACTTGACCCGACCCGGCATGGTCCATTTGGGTTGCATGGCATCATGCATTTGGATAGACTATAATGAGAGAAATAACACTTAAGGTTGGTTAATATATTATAAGTTCTAATATATTAATAAGGTTATTTAATTAGTATTGATCAAGAATTAATTTGGAATTAATTAAGTGATCAAAAGGAGACTAATTAAATATATGGATTGATTGTGTAAATCATTCATTCTTATATATGTGGGCTTGTGATCCAAGATTCCTTATGTTGGACTAAGTCCATGGGGTGACCCATGGATACTCCATGGAGGTTAAAATCCATGGAGCATAAGGAATGGGTAAAGTTATGAGTTACATGGTGTAACCCTAATAGCCACCATATAAAAGAATCCCATTGCTCAAGAAATCGTGCACTAATGTGTGAGTGTGAGGGCTAGACGATTTCAAGGAGTGTTCAAGTTTCTCTCAAGTTATTCCAAGTGTATTTGGTGTTGTGTGAACCATTTGAGGTGTCACACTTGGGGCACTAGGCACTCAAGCTTCATGAAGACATTCTACATCAAAGAGGTATGTATTCTATCTTGTTATATTTATTATTTTGTATGCTAGATTAGGATAATACCTTGGATGTTCATAATTGTATGTATAATAGAGAAAAACATAGATCCAAGGTATTTAGGGTTGCATGTACACTTAGGAGTGTTAGAATGCTCATAACCCAACAGTGGTATCAGAGCCTAGGCTTGTTTTCTTGTTATACTTGCAAAAGTAGCTGAAAAATCGAGTTGGATGCATATATTCGATTGTTTTGGCTGGAATTGGACTAGGAACATTACCCTAAGATGTTTTTGGACTTATAAACTTGTTTTTGATGTGGTAATGTTCATGCTAATCCAATTTCTAAGATAATTGTCATAATTTCAAAATTTGTATTAGTTTGTATGTTCATGCTAATTTCTTGAAGATTGATGATTTGAATTATCTTGTTCTTATGAGGTTCTTAGATTAATAGAAAAGTTGTGTGAAATAGTTGTTTTCAATCCATTTTAATCTAAGAGTTGATTCCAAAGTGTGTTTTTGTAACTTGTCCTTAAGTTATATGAAAAGTCACATTTAAGAATCATAAAACTCATAAAATTTGGCAAAGGTTACAAAATGAAGAGTCTAGTTCTAATTAAATGGTTTTATGACTCCATAACTTGTCCTCAAGTTATGGAGGTTCAAGAGTCTCTTCATTAAATTAAAAAAAAAGTGTAACCTTAATTAGTTCCATAAGTTACAATAAAAAAAAATTATGTTTTTTATTAATTAGTTTAAAGTCTTCCAGAACTTGTCCTCAAGTTATGGAACTTGAAGAGTTTTTTTTATAATTTAAACTACTTTAAACTCATAAGTTATGGAATTAATTAGTTTTGAATAGTTTCAAAACTTGCCCTCAAGTTTTGGAATTTGAAAAGTTTTTTCTTATGAATACTTTAATTCCAAGTTAGCCCTTAGAATTTTAAAAGTTAAAATTCAACCCTTATACTTTATAATATTATAAGTTAATAATATTTATATATATGTATAAGAGTAAAGTGAGTCTTACCGTTAGTAGGCCTCATTCACGAAGCCGGTCTATAAGGGGGGTATAAGGTTACTGCCTATAAAATGGCAGTTTAATGGGTGTCCACTCTCACCCACCGCTTCCTTGATTGGTGGAGGGTCGTTAGCCGAACGGGTAGGACAAGGACTATAATTCTCCTTTCATTAAAAGTATTAATGATAAATACTAAGTAACTAAACTCTTATTAATACCCAATCTTAGTTACTTAGGAAAATGTGAATTTGGTGCTAACCCATGAAATTACACTTTGCACTTTGCTTAAGTCGTTAGTGGAGCGTGTGTGGTTAACCGGCACACTAACCTGGACTTAACAAGGTAGGCAAAGGGTAACTTAATATTTATCATAGTATCGGTGGAGCGTGTGTGGTTAACCGACACACTGATTAAGGGGTAAATATTAAGGGTACCAAGTATATTTGCATGGTTATTCACACCTTTTTTTGTGATCCTCGGCATCCCAGTCACAAAACCTGAAGGGCACACTCGAGTTTGAAACATGCCTTTGAACAGTTCAATGAATCTCAAAGATCTAGGACTTTCAAATCCAATTAAAACCTAATAAATTATTTCGTTTTTCATGGTGGAAATTGGTGAATCGTCATTCACCTACCTTCAAATATTTTATAGCTTGGATTGCGGCATCCCTCTTCTAAGTTATAAAATAGTTTGTTGGGTCCTAGCCTTAATATTTCATATTGGGTGTCATATTAAGGACTTTAAATCAACTATCTTGAATATCTCCCAAAAAGATGTCTGGTCTAGACATTTATGATCTTCCCAAATCTCTTGAAACAAGCTTTCCTAAATGAAGATGATGTCCCATGGATATCATACTTCTTTCACCTCCTCCAATTATTCTCCCTAATCCACAAGTTCCTAAAAAGTGTAAGGTCACTCAAGCCCTATTGGCAAGGCAAGGTCTAGGTGTGATCACATCTTGGAGATGTAGTCACATATTGACAAGCCGGGAGAGTTGGGTGTCAAAGTCTTGAGAAAGTTGGTGGCTCAACTACTTTCTAAGTCACATAGTGAGTTCTTTTGGGAATCCTATGAAACAGACTAAGACAAGACCCTTAATGATCTTATCTATTTGCTAAGATCAACTTCCTAAAACGCTATGGACATTGACAATGATGACATTGGATATCCAGTAAAGCTCTCTCTTCCCAATGGAAAGGGATCGGCCATAGTCAACTCGGTTGACCCAATGGTAAAGAGAGAGGCGAAGTCTGAGATAGTCCCATTATCAAGGGTCCATAGGTAAATATTGCCAAAGGAAGGGGCATTGGTTACGAAGCTGCCAAATTTACCTAAGGATGTTAAAGTCAATAAGTTTGGCTCTACTTTAGGTAAAGTCCATTGTCTAACTCTATTAAGTACATGCTGATTCTGATCGCGAAGATGGATTTCAATCGCATGGTTCGGTGATCAGAATTTTGGGCTATTACTTAAGAGTTATGATATTTATATTGCTTAGGAATAGATAACAACAAGGTTTTCATATGGATTGTAAGGATAAGTTTTTCCGCAAAGTTTTAAAATAAAAGAAAAAGGTTTTGATTTTATTTATTTTAAGTATCCTTACAATGGCATTTGTGAAAAGTTGTTGCTTATAAGATTCCATTGATAGCAATATTGGAAAAATGGATTTGATTCTTTCGGTTGTGGTAGTGTCTAATATTACCAAATAAGGAAAGATTCTCATCACCCAAGGTTCAATTGGACCGAAACTTGGAATCATTCAAGTTGTATAGTATGATGAATGAGAACTTTCAGCTTGGAAAATTAAGACTAATTCCTTATGTGAATAAGGAAAGGACTAAGGGATCGAGTACACATTCTTGTGCACTGGTCAAGTCCACCACAAAAGATCAAGAAGACTATTCGTCATGATTTACTTAAGTTCAGTAAATATGGTTATACTTATAAGTTTAAGTATAAGTCTGTAGCATTGGAGAAGTTTCAATGTGAGACAGAACGAATAAGAAGAATCAAAGTATGACAGAAAGATAAAAGTTTCTCAAATCTGAAAAGATGGGAGAGTACTTTAGTATCATGTTTATGATCATCTTAATGATTAAGATAACATATCACAATTGGTCCTCTAAAGTCATCTTAGTGCATTCTTATGACTAAGAAGAGGAGTCATGAATTGTTGAAATGGTTAAATCAAAAAGACGAGTCATACTTCGTTCCAAAACAATTCTTAGAGTCATACTCCAAGATTGTAACTTGAGTGATATATCTTAAAGAGGGTTTGTTAACACTAGTCAAATGTAAGAGTAAAAGGTTATCTACTCTTGTACATTTGAAATTGGTAAGTTGTGATGTTTTGGATAAAACAGAGACAAACTTAGGCCAATTGTGTAAAGTGTTAGTCTTGATAAAGAATCCGCACTATCTCTTGAATATTTGACAAGGGAGTCTTATATGTCAAGAGGACAGTGGGAGTCTTAAAGCTCTTGAAAGTTTCAAGACTTAATCAAGAATAAAACCTAAAGTCCTTCACTAGCACACGACTTGAGGTTTATAACCTATCGTGTTGAAATTTTTGTGCCTATTCAAGTTGGCTTTGCATAGGAGTTCTGAGAGTTCTCAATTGGTTGCACAACTACTTGGAAGCAATGGCAGGCACCTGAGCTGCCAAATGGCAAGAATTTAAGATTGCACAAGTTTAATCAATATGAGTTTGGATTTGTCACTAACCTTGTCTTGTGATTATGGTTTTGACAAATTCACATGGATAAGAACACATACACTATTAAATCTAAGTGTCATAAGGTTTCTCTCCGATTCATGAAAATGATGGTGAGGAAACACTTTCACTAAGTAGATTTTAGCTAGATAGCAATTGTGATATTTGCATTCTCAAAGTCGTTAGTGGAGCGTGTGTGGTTTACCGGCACACTAACATGGACTTATGAGAAGTGGCAAAGGTCTAAACAATTGAGACTATGATTACGGCATCCCTTTTCATAGTTCTAAAATTGTTTAGACACACATGTGAGCTATCTAAGAGAGGTGTATGATTTTGATAAAGTTTTATCAAAACAATCTAGTATCAGAAATCTGAACTTTGGTAAGAAAGTCAGCTGATTTCTGAGTACATGTCAAAGCTAGTGGGAGCATAAGTGTTATGCTAATAATCATCATGTTAGTGGGAGCATGATAATTATGACAAAGGTTGCAAGTTAGCAATGTTAATTATAGAAAACAAAAGTTTCAATTCGTGAGGTTGCAGGGGTTGAAAAAGTTGTTTTGCTATAATTAAGGGAGAGGAAATTATACTTCATTTCAATTCTAAAAGCTTAGATTGAGATTTTAATCGTATTTAATCAAGGATATATATATGAATTTCATGTTGGAATGGCTCAACATAAGGACATTCTATATATGTGTCCATTATTTGCGTTCTAAAATTCGATTATGATTACGGCATCCCTTTTCATAATCTGAATTTTGAGAACTTGGCAAATTGAAATGGAAATATTATAGCAAAAGACTGGTTTAGTCTTTATGTGAGACATCATGAATCGTGTCCTATATGCTTCGGATATAGGATCGATTACATGTGCTATATTCATCCTTTCTAAAATTTTCCAAATGCCTGGGGCATTATGAAGGGAAAAGGTCTAGAATTGGATATGACTAAAATGATTAAGTAATTGTCGAGGACAATCTAAGGTTTACCAAAGATTGGTTGCTCAAGGACAGTTGGAAGTATAATGTTAATTCTGGAAGGACCATATTGACATAATCTGTAAGGAGGCAACTCTTGTTCAGAAGTGATAGTCAAAATGGAATATGGAAATGTTTCAAAGTTAGAAATTATTCAATCTGTGTAAGATTAGGAAACTTAATGAAAGAAGGATGTTTCCAAGGAGCTGATCTCCTTTGGAATGCTCTGTAATGATTGTTGTCAAGTCTCTCTGACTTCGTGCATAATCATTAAGAGGATCAATGCATATAAGTTTAGAATCTAACAAATTTTAGTAAATGGCATGAATTTGGAATTCTTGCATTTGCAGTAAGGATTTGGGACTGTGAAAAGAGGATCATTGGAGTGATGTTCAATTGATCTATTTTACAAAGTAAAGATCATAGACAAACATAGTATGCATACTTGGTGTATGGCATGACTAGTGTTTAGAAAACATAGTGTACATGCTTGGAGCATGTGACAACTATTGTTTTAAATTCAAGTATAAAGTTGATAAAACCGAAACAATAAATAATGAGTAATCAGTATGGTGATAAATAAAAGTGCTTATTTATATTCATAGGGTTTGATACCATATTTGATTCATTTATTCTTGTGTTTCACTTTGCATGTTTTGACTTCCAGAATAACTAAGTCGCTCTTCCTGAATGATTAAGTTATTCAAACCATCCACAGTCGGTCATATATTGGAAGTAGATATGAATCAAGACTGTCATGGGTTGGTTTGTAGAGGTCCAAGTTGGTGGACAAAAGTGGTGCTACAACACTCATGAGTGCTCATAAGTTCTGAGTATTGGATTCAACTCGCGCTCATTTGAATCACTTCATGGATTTTATCACGAGTGATCATGAGACGATAATATCTTATATTCCTCAAACCTAGAGATATGAGTTGTTACTATGAGTTGGTTATACATTGATTGCACGAAAACGCATTGGTACCTCGATGTTATAAAACGTGCCTTTGTGTATGATTCAACAAGTAGTAGAACAAGCCATATGAGTCGAAGTTTATCCATTCCTTTTACCTTCGGGATAAAAGCGATATCTGTGGGCCCCTCGATGATTTAAAGATGATACATGTGAGTGCTTGGCCAAGCCAGGACTGATTTGATTTGTTCAATCAATCAGTCATCATGAATCGGAAATCGGGAAACAACAAATGGACAGAGAGAATGATTGATAATCCATGTCTCAGTCCATATGATATCTGGAATGGAGGAATATATGATCCCTTATCTAATGGACAAGTCATTGAAAAAGGTCAGAGTTCATCGACAAGGTCAGAGTTCGACATAAGCTTTTGAGAGCTACGATTGCTGATCGGTTCCTGAAGTCATACGCAATAATAGTTTTAGACTTATCCAAGTGGGAGACTGTTGGATTAATGTCTAAGTCCATAACTATAATTGGTAAGACTTGACCCGACCCGACATGGTCCATTTGGGTTGCATGGCATCATGCATTTGGATAGACTATAATGAGAGAAATAACACTTAAGGTTGGTTAATATATTATAAGTTCTAATATATTAATAAGGTTATTTAATTAGTATTGATCAAGAATTAATTTGGAATTAATTAAGTGATCAAAAGGAGACTAATTAAATATATGGGTTGATTGTGTAAATCATTCATTCTTATATATGTGGGCTTGTGATCCAAGATTCCTTATGTTGGACTAAGTCCATGGGGTGACCCATGGATACTCCATGGAGGTTAAAATCCATGGAGCATAAGGAATGGGTAAAGTTATGAGTTACATGGTGTAACCCTAATAGCCACCATATAAAAGAATCCCATTGCTCAAGAAATCGTGCACTAATGTGTGAGTGTGAGGGCTAGACGATTTCAAGGAGTGTTCAAGTTTCTCTCAAGTTATTCCAAGTGTATTTGGTGTTGTGTGAACCATTTGAGGTGTCACACTTGGGGCACTAGGCACTCAAGCTTCATGAAGACATTCTACATCAAAGAGGTATGTATTCTATCTTGTTATATTTATTATTTTGTATGCTAGATTAGGATAATACCTTGGATGTTCATAATTGTATGTATAATAGAGAAAAACATAGATCCAAGGTATTTAGGGTTGCATGTACACTTAGGAGTGTTAGAATGCTCATAACCCAACACTCCCTAGCAGTTTTGTGATGAGTTTATTGTTATGGTTCTTCATCGGTAATGGTAATGGTATTTCAGAATTTTGTGGCCTGCTTGTGATTGAGTTATATGCCATCTGCATACCCTGGATTTTTGAATGGTAGTTAGAGGTCATTCCCTTTTTAGAGCAGGTTACTCATGACGCAGTAACTGTATCATGCATGTGTGAGACTCTGGAGTGTCTTGCTAGTTTCAGGGGAGGCATCGTTTGGGTATTGATCGGTTAAATCGCCGGCAGTGGTAATAGTGGGCTGACATCAGTATGGGCAGAAGATGATAGGGAGAACTGGGAATTCTTCCAAGCTATGAGCTCTGAGGAGCTAGTCGAGTAGAAGTGGGGGAGAGCCACTCGAGTGGCCAAAGGCAGAAGCAAGTGCGAGTCTGGGATGAGTTCGTATTCTTGGTAAGGGAGAAACAGCTCAAGTGGCTGCTTGGATTGAGGAGCATGCGAGTTGGGAGTTTGGGAAACTTTCCAACATTTAGATCGTGTCTTCACAGTTAGTGGACGACTAGTTGGGAAACCAAGTTGGAGATTTCCAGCGAGGCGTGGGCTTAGGCATGAATTAAGACTACGGGATAGCCGCAACATTCCCCAACAGTGAGTCAGTAAGGGAAGTGTTGTGAGGCTGCGGGTAAGCCGTATCATTCATTAACAGCCTAGTTTGAGGAGTGTGGGCGAGGGCCCGTATCTCCGAATTAGCAAGATAAGAAGTAGGAAAGGATAGCAAGTAGGGATTAGAGAAGGAGTGGGTCTGCATGGCCCTAGTCAGGTGAGACCTGTGGGAGAGGCCGCTCCGAAGTATAGTTTGGGTGAGACCCGTGGGCGAGGCCCGTGTACTTATAGCAGCGCAGGTGGGACCTGGTAGAGACCTTAGGGTCGAAGTAGGGGGGATCGAGGATCGCAGGGCTTCTAGAGCCAGAGTGGCTAGGTAGATAGAGCGGTTCATGTAGCCGAAGTTTTCTTCGGGAGTCGCTGAGAGCGACTGAAAGTTTGTTCTTGCGTGCTGTAATCGGTGGGAGACCGGTATTCTAGTTGATAGCAGATAAGTTGGGACCAAGGTGGTCTCGGTTCATCCGGAAGGCGGATAAGAGACAGTAGGATTATCTGATTCGCACTAAGTGGAGCTTTTAGCAATAGAGTTTAGTAAGGGAGATCATTCAGTGGGTAATGGTGCGATGGTCGGCACTGGGAGTGGTCAGGATTACAGTTTCAGCAGAAGGTTATTCTTGATCGAGGTAGGAAAGGGATGTGGTTTATGGAAAGTTGTATTGGGAAGACCAGTGACAGCGCAGGGTAAAAAGGGTGAACCCCTTGAATGTCAAGTGTAAGTACTCGGGGGGTACTGGGAAGGTTGGAACGAGTAGACAGAGTATGCGTTGCTCAGGAATGCTGCTAGAGGTTGCGGGGTAGTTGGCCGTAGGAGATTTCGAGGACGAAGTCTAGTTTAAGTGGGGGGGGGGGGGAGATTTGTAACACCCAGTTTTAGAAGTACTCGGGTGTGGTCTCGGAGAACAAAGGTATAAGCAATTCAGCCTTTTATGGGTCTTGGGTTTTATCAGGAGGTTTCAAGGCTTGGGGCTGTAGCTAGGAGTGAAGGGCTTCTTGCCACCTTTTCGTGGATATAAAGTTCGTCGGAAACGGAACTTGGATGAGAAAGATATGATACTTTGAAGTTATAGGCAACATTGGTCCCTAATGGAGAAAAATGTCAAGTAAGGACCATGCAAGCAAGGTGGTAAATGTGTGTGTACGCCCAACGTAAGCTGGGGTACGCCCAGGGTAATAGAGCAAAGTGATCGCGGGTGCGGAGAGGCGTACGCCCATCGTACGAGAAGTACGCCCAGCGTACGCTCAGAGTCTCAAAACCCTAACTTTTAGGGTGAGCCACTATATAAAGAACATAACACCCTAGCTAATAGCCTCTCTCTCATCTTCATACAGTTCCCACGAAAACCTTAATCCTCTTGGAACATTTTTGGAGTTGGAAGGCTTTGTGAGAGCATTTTGGTGTTTTGGATCCACTCTTCAAAGAAGCAAAGGTCAAGGAAAGGTGTTGGTGCAAAGGAGAAGGTTCATATCTGGGATTATTGCTTCACTTCAGACCTTTTCAAGGTATAAAGGTCATGAGCTTGATGATTAGTCTTTTAGATCTCTTTAGGGTGGGTTTATGGACTCTTTTGGTCCCAAGAATGGACCTTTATGACTCAACTCGTTTTCTAGGTCCAGGGTTGCCACCCTTAGTGTCATATGAGTCCCATAAGCAGTAAAGTTTCAATTTGGTGGGTTGCAAGCCATAAAAAGTAGTCGACTTTATGGATTAAGACATTAATGAGGACTTGGATCTGTAATTGTAGCCTCTGGACTAGAGTATTAAGAACTTAATGGGCAGTGACTTAACAGTGGGGAGTACGCCCAACGTACATAGGAGTACGCCCAACGTACTCACCAGTCAAGGTTTACGGTCCCGTGTTTACGACCATGGTTTGCGGCCAAAGGTTTGCGGTCAAGGGTTTGCGGCCAGGAGATAGTGACGTGGCAGGGGGTACGCCTAGCGTTCATAGGAGTACGCCCAGCGTACTCATCAGTCATGGGCTTGTTGTGTTTTGGGCCTCGGTTTGGGCCATGTAGCGGACCTTGGGTCTTTGGGCCTTAGTGGGCCATCAGAAGTCAGATAATATGGGCCAAGGAAATGTTTGGGCTTAGGGTAAGGTCCATTAGAGGGATTGGGCCCAATTTAGCAAGTTGGGCCATTAGTGGGCCATTAGTGGGCTTGGGAAGCTTACCTAGTTTTAGGCCTTTTTCGTTGTAGTTTGGGCCTTAGTTATGGACCAAGTTGGCCTAGGGTTAGAATGGTCATTCTACCCTATGAAGGATTATTGTATTGGACTAAGTGATGTTTGGTATTGGTAGTTCGGGAAGCCGAAGGGTCAGCAGTTCAGGAATTTCCAGTCAGCAGCCAGAGGAGTATCAGCAGGGATCAGCAGTGCGAGGTGAGTCTCCTCATTGTGTGCATGGGTCTACGGCCACAATGCCGGCCCATTATATTTGGTTTCAGGTACTTCCGGTAGCGGAGGGAAGAACTCGGGATGATCGCATGGCACACACCAAGAAGTTTTTAGCGTGGGATGTTTACCCTGATAAAATAAATATGTTGAAATGATACTTGATTTCATATAAGGATTTATGTATGACTTGATTATGGTTGATTAATGATTTTTAAACGAAATTTTTGGTCATGATTTTTGGGATGTTACAAATATAAAAGGATAGACCTTGGCAGACTTCTTAACAGAGGTTCCAGACAAAGAGTGTAACATAACCACCATGCAACAAGACGACGGATCAGAGGCCATGGCGAATAATTCAGCATAGACGTTATACACTAACGGTGCAGCCAGCAGGGAAGGATCAGGAGCAGGCCTCATACTTACCAACCTAGAAGGAAATGAGATAACCTACACGTTATGGTTTGACTTTGAAACAACAAAGAACGAGGTTTTCGTACGAAGCATTGCTAGCTGGATTAAAATTGGCACACATAGTGGGAATAAAAAATTTGAGAGTCAAGATTGACTCAATGTTAGTTACAAACCAAATACACGGAGTATACGATACCAAGAATACCATAATGAAGAAATACATGAAAACAG
Source organism: Lactuca virosa (assembly GCF_052849685.1). Taxonomy (NCBI): domain Eukaryota; kingdom Viridiplantae; phylum Streptophyta; class Magnoliopsida; order Asterales; family Asteraceae; genus Lactuca; species Lactuca virosa. The sequence goes on from NC_136428.1 coordinate 250,835,276, forward strand.
TAAACGAGATGGTGGTATCTTTCAACACTGTGAAGATAGAGAAGGTCACAATAAGTGAGAACAAACGAGCAGATGCACTTAGTAACTTGGCAACCACAACGTACAACCATTTATCCAAAAAATGTTAGTGGAAGTATTTAAAACAAGAAGCATTGATGAAGCGAAAGTAGATACCACCACGACATAACACAAAGGCTGAATGACTCCCTTATATGATTACATGCTGCACAACTTGTTGTCGAATAACCCGAACGAAGCACGTAAAGTAAAAATCAAAGCTCCTTAGTATATCATATATGCAAAAGAGGATATCTAATGCTATAGTTACGTTGCGTAACGGAGCTGGAGGGGGCTGATATCATAAAAGAGGCACACAAAGGAGAAGTAGGGGCACATGAAGGGGAAAGGTCCCTACTCGACAAGGTATTACATATTGGTTTTTACTGGCCAACCATGCACAAATTAGTAGAAGAAATAACAAGGAAATTTGTAGAAAGTCAGACTTTCTCTCCAATGTAATGGTTGCCATCCACACCACTCACAAGTATTTTTAGCTAATGGTCATTCCAACAGTGGGGTATCGACATTGTAGGACCATTCCCAGAAGCTTCGGGAAAAGGTAAAGTTTCTAGTGGTTGTTGTTGATTATTTTAAAAAGTGGATCGAGGCAGAACTAGTCGTGAACATCAAAGGGATCAATATGCACGAACCAACACAAAATAGACACCTTTCAGTCTTGTTTACAACACAGGAGCAGTGTTACCTCCGGAGCTACTCATGGGATCAATACGCACAATGGTGTTTACCCAGGAAGCATCAGATAAAGACATGCGCCACAATTTGGACCTACTTGATGAAAAGAGAGTGAAATCCCAACTGAATCAGGCAGTGTATTAGCCTCATGTGGAAAGCGACTATAACAAATGTATGCAAGGGCGAGACATGAAAGTTGGGTACTTGGTGCTAAGGTAAAATGAAGTCAGTCACAGTGAGCCAAGGGGAAAGTTAGGGACAACATGGGAAGGACCATACATGATAACCATTGCACACCGTAATGATTCCTACGAGCTGGAAACAATGGAGGGATGAGCCATCCCAAGAACGTGGCACATCTAGCATTTGAGATTTTTTTTTGTAAAAAAAGGAGAGGGAGGAGAAGAGATGAGAAGAAGACGAAGATCCAGTAGTGTCATGTTTTTCCTTTTTAATAAATTGAGTAGTAATAAATCAAAATGCCTAGGGCTGATCACCTTAGGTAATTGTCTTACTCATATTATAACTCTTTTCTTCCATTACTATTTTGGCTTAAAGGATTACAATCTTTGCCAAGGATGAGTTGCATGGTTCAATTACCCAACTTCGTACAACAACAAGCAGTTCAATCTTGCTTTTGATGGGCTTTGAGCAAAAGAACATTCCTATGTGCACATGCAAAACCCTAAAGCTTTGGATCTAGGTTTCTCTATTGTACATGCAAGTTTATCCAAAGCTTAAAAACCCTAGATCTAGCATATCAAAATCAAAATAACATATAAAGTAGATTTCAATGTTTACATTTTGATTGTTGCAAGAATCTTCTAGCTTTGAGGGCCTAGTATCACAAGTGTAATACCTCTAATGGCTTACAAACACCAAGGCAAGAAGATGATCTATAAGAGAGGGAATGGAGGCACAATTCTGGCTCTAAGAACTTCTTAGGGTTTCTGGTAGCCGAATTCTGTAGCCCTAGGGGTCCTTATATACTTGAACTGCTAGGGTTTCAGCCAAAACCCTAATCGGATAACTTAGGCCTTAAGCAGTCCAAGGAACCTTCTGGAATAAGGCTTGGACGATTTCAAGGTGGGGTTCCACCCTAATTTCGTCCCCCTTTATATCCATAAGGATCCATAGCCCAAAACTCAATTATCTTATAATTGCAATTACAGTCCCCTTAGTTCAATTAATCTCTTTTGATCACAAAATCAATTTCTTGATTACTTCTTGATCAATATTAATTTAACAATATGATTTCTCTTTTAATATATGGGAAATCTCCAAAAAAGTCCCAAAGTTTTGGGCCAATTTATGATCTAGTCCTAAATTAAATTTCATTAATGAAAAAGGACAGGAAATCGGCTATTATAATCAATTTAACCCTTTTTACCTTTTGTAGCAGGTTAATGCTGATGTGGCATGCCAAATGGATTGTTTGGCTGAGGTGGCATGCTATTTCTTTATAATTTAAAAAATCTGATTCTTTGGAGGAAAAAGGGGAGGGGACTCGAACTCGTGACCTCCCCCTCTCAAACCATTTACCTTACCATGTGAGCTAGAAGCATTTATTGCTATTATTTCTTCAAATGTACTTATAAAGTCTTGATAATTTACCCTTAATTACCATCTGAATATTCACATCTTTCTCCCTCTAACCCTTCTTCTTCCCCAAATCTTTCTTCTAACTTCGATTCTCTCATCTCATGCCACTCTTTTCACAGTCAAATCCCTCTCAAGTGGGTTTCCAAGAATCGTCATGATTTCACCGGAACAAACATAGTCACCATTGATGTAGGTGGTGAACTCTTTCAAACAACCATACAAATCCTAAACCTAGCTAGTCCGATAACCTTTTCTCCAACCTCTTCAATTCTTCTGAACAACCGCACAATCACTTTTATTGATAGACTCTGAATTGGTTTCGATTCTTTTATCTCTATTAAGAACAGGGAGTCTTCCATCAAAAGCCAAAAGCTTTGAGATTCAAGATATTGTTTTTGAAGCGAAGTTTTATGGGGTTGGACATCTTCTTGTTCAATCTCAATCAGTGTCGGTTTCATATAGGTTTTGGTGGACGTACTGATGAATTAGAAACAGAATTCGAGTTTCGACAGGGTTTTGGGGAAGAAAATGGAGGCAAGACTAAAGGTATATCGAATGGTCCTGTTGGGCTGATGTAAGGAGGAAGACGAAGGTTATAGAACTTTATAAATAAAGTTAATGAAATAATAACAATTAAACTTTCTAGTTCACATGGTAAGATGTAAGGTTTGGGAGTGGGAGGTCATGGGTTCGAGTCCCCTCCCCTTTTTTCTCCAAAAAATCAGTTTTTTTAAATTATAAAGAAAGAGCATGCCACATTAGCAGCCACCTCATCCAAACAATCCATTTGGCATGCCACATCAGCATTAACCTGTTTCAAAAGGTAAAAAGGGTTAAACTGATTACAATAGCCGATTTCCTGTCCTTTTTCATTAATGAAATTTAATTTAGGACTAGATCAAAAATTGGCCCAAAACTTTGGGACTTTTTTGGAGATTCCCTTTAATATATTATTCATATAATATATTAATAAACCATAATATCCTCTCTCTCGATAAATCATCCTGTCAAGTTTCTTTGGTGAAGGCAACCCAAAAGGACCATGCTACAACCGGGTCAAGTACATACCAAATATAGTTATGGACTTCGACACCAATCCAACAGTCTCCCACTTGGATAAGTCTAGTAACTATAAATACAAGTACGACTTCAGGATCCGTTAGCAATCGTAGGTCTCAAAAGCCGCTGTCGAACTCTGACTCGTCCATTAAACAAGAGATCGTATAGTCCTCCTTTCTCAAGATATCGTGCGGAAAATACGTGGAACTTAGTCATACTTATTGTCTAGCAGTTTCTTTCTCGATCTCTGATCTGTCTGACATAGAACTTAATTGAACACATCAATTCAGTCCTGACCAGGCCCGACACATAAGTCAAACCAAATCATCAATGGGCCCAGATATCGCTTTTACCCTCTTATGATAAAAGGAACAGATAAACTTCGACTTATATGCATTTACTATTCACTCATCAAATCATGCACAACAATGCGTTTTATAACATCAAGTTACTAATGCGTTTATGCATTATCAATGCACAACCAAGTTGCAAACAATAAACCATATATCTAGGTTTAAAGACTATATGATATTATCGTCTTGCGATCACTCGTAATAAATTCCATGAAGTGATGCCTGATGTGCACAAAAGTACCCACTAATTTTAATATTTATAACCTAACAGACTTAGACCAACTATGCACCTATAGGCAGTGTACCTAGTCAGATTATAGTATAGCTTGGGTAAGTCGGGTATCGATCACAGGGAACGGTGTTACTAGTTAATCTACTTGCTATCAAATTAACCTAATTATTAACAAGTTTAAAAAGGGTTTTATCTGATTTTACAAGATCAGACGAACTTAGCTCAAATTCAATCAATAAGTAAAAACACTCTTGTTTAGTTCGAATCCACTTCGTCCTTATGGCTAGCTAATAATTATGGATTATCAAGTTGGTTTTAATTATATTAGTAATTTAAGTCTAATTTTACCAATAATTAATTAATTCATGTAAAACTATGTATGGTCACACACAATTAAACACAGAACCAATTATGAATATGAATATGCTATGTAAGATTTATTATGCAAACGCAATTATAGTCACAATCTACGTTCTTTAGCACAGCTAAGTTTATTTACTTTAGTTACTAACTAAGATTGGTCAATCCTAGCTCTAACAATTTAATGTTCACTAAATCATTAGGTAAACAAGTTCATGCAGTTAATGGTCACTAAGCTACACAGAACATGGAATCAAGCAACTAAAGAAACAACCATAAGCATGCTAGGTAATTATAAACCAAACACAAGCAATTTACCAACTAAATAAATCCATGTAAAATTTAGCTATTCATAAGTTAGAAGCTTCATCTAGCTAAACAAGAGTAGCTAGATTCAGCTGCTCATAATAGCAACTAACACAATAACACAAATCAAAGTATAAGGAAACATGTTCATAAGTATAAAATATGTGAACTAAATTATAGACCTTCACTCTTTTGGTGTTGAAAACCTTTTTCCAAGACCTTTCTTCTGCTAAAAATCGCCTTCTGGAAACCCTTCAATCAGCCAAAAGTTCCTCAAATTGTAATGGGCAAGGGAATTTATAGTATTCTGATTTCCCGAGTTCACGTCGTGAACCATAAGGATTCACGTCCTGAATATTAGATAACCGTGTTCGGCAAGGACTCTTCCACCCGTATGCATATCTTCTAGAATTCTCGACTCACGTCGTGAACCATGAATTGTTCACGTCGTAAAAACGTCTTTTGGGTGATTTTCCGTTCTTCTTTCCTTCAATCCTCCAAAGTTCCATATTCTGTCAATTTCAGTCCCTATCTTCGAAGATGCTTCTGTTTGGCTGCAAAATAACAAATTAAACTTATAAGTACCATTATTCTATGCAAATGACCAAAATATTAATAGAAATGTAATTAAATATTGCCTAAAAATATGTACAAATCTGGCAATATTAATGCCAGCAAGCGTGGGTTTAATCCAATGCTCAAATCTTAATTCATAAGTACTCATGAACATTGTAGCAAACTTTTGCTATGTCTAATACAATTTAGACAGTCTACAAACCAATTTATGACAGTCTTCTTTCATACCTACTTTCAAAGTATGAGCGACTGTGGACTGTTCGAATAATCTTATTATTCAGGAAGTCAAAACATGCAAAGTGAAACAATAGGTAAATAATTAACACAAGACAGTAACTTTACTTATAAATAATACTCTTTTATTTAATCATCAAATGTTAATTACAATTTATCTATTACACGTTTCGAAGGTATCTAATCTAAACTAATATCGTTCTTCAGCCCAATGCTCCTAGCGTGCTGCAAGTGTTTAAACCTATTCAGTCCCTTCGTAAGGAGATCTGCTAGGTTATCCTCTGACGATACCCTCTTCACTACGAGGAGTCCCTCTTCTACCCGATGTCTAATAAAGTGATATTTCCTGTCGATATGTCAAGATCTGCCATCATCCATGGATTCATTGGTCAAGGCAACCGCTACGTCATTATCGAAGAAAATCTCCATAGGCTCCTTTATGGGTGGCACAACTCCAAGGTCTCCAATGAAGTTCTTCAACCATATTGCCTCCTTCGACACTTCGCTCGCCGCTATGTAATCTGATTCGCACGTTGAATCAGCTACAGTCTCTTGCTTGGAACTTTTCCAAGTCACTGCTCCTCTATTTAGGGTAAAGACCCAGCCTGACTGAGATCGATAATTATCTTGATCTGTCTGAAAACTGGCGTCACTATACCCTCGCACCCTTAAGTCATCACTCCCCCCGAGGACTAGAAACCATTCCTTGGTCCTCCGAAGGCACTTAAGAATATTCTTGACTGCGGTCAAATGTGCTCTGCTAGGGTTCCCTTGATATCTGCTGACCATGCTCAAAGCGAAGGCCACATCAGGGCGAGTACAAGTCATAGCATACATGATTGAGCCAACTGCGGAAGCGTAAGGTATTCGGATCATCTCAGCTATTTCAGTCTCTGTACTCGGGCTCTGAGTCTTACTCAGTTTGGCGTTGCTTTGGATTGGTAACTCCCCTTTCTTGGAATTCTCCATACTAAAACGCTTTAGTACTTTATCCAAGTAAGTATTCTGACTAAGTCCTATTAGTATTTTACTCCTGTTTCTCACTATCCTTATTCCCAAAATATAGGCAGCCTCTCCGAGGTCCTTCATAGCGAAACACTTCCCAAGCCAGGACTTAACCTCCTGCAGGGTCGGGATGTCGTTTCCTTAGAGTAGTATGTCATCGACATACAATACGAGGAACCTAATGTCACACCCCGAACCAGACGGCGGAAACGTCCGGGGGCTCGTGTGATTAACAATTGAATAATCATCACAATTAATATACATGAATCATAACACGATCATCACCAACATTACATAATACAACTAGCATTGTTTACATCAAGTACATTGTTAAAATACATAAGTTCGAATTGTTAAAAGTACGATAAGTGCTATTACATAAATGAAACCATACATACTTGCAAATCTTCCTGCTTAACGATTACCTGAGAATACAAGTTATTTTGAAAACGATCAACATATATAATGTTGGTGAGTTCATAAGTATGTTTGAGTAAAAGTCTTTGTATCTTTCATAAAAACCCAGAAAATCCGATATTTTCTGTAAAATGTCTAAAATGATGTGAAATCAAGTATAAATGCATGTGTGAATTTCATAGTTATAACTTATATGAGTGTAATTTAGATTCATTGTATTTTGAATAAATGATAAGTGTTTATGAATAATTTTCCCAGAAAATCCGATATTTTCTGTTTTATAACAACGTCTAGGTTCTTGTATCGTTAAATAAGTCGTTTTGCATTGACACAATTAAAGAGTTTATCTTTAAAAGGTTAAACTTTTGGTATTGAATTCCTATATGAGCCATTACAACCATGCATGATAATGACTAGGTCGCCCGTCTTGGTATTTTCCAAATGCCGGTCTTGCTAAGAATTTTGTCGCCCTAGACTGGCCTAGTCTAGCTGTAGCGAACAGCTAAGGCGTGGGGGGTCACCCCGTATAGATTTATACACAAACTCCCGCTTTCCTACCAGGAAACTATGATTATAACTACAGGCTACGATAGTACACTCAGAGGTGCCAACCGACATGTCTCACTAGATTGTCAACCCATTTTGTACTATGTTTAATGTTTACGTATATGTGGTATGTTTTTGTATTCGAAGGGTACATGTACAAGTATACGAAGTTTAATGATTACGCAAAGGTATAGTTACGACCTACTAACATGTGAAATTTCCATTCCAAGCCCTATTAGCATGTAATTAGACCACAAAGGCCCAATAACATGTAAGAGGGTAATTTAGGCCCAATAGGCATGTAAATGGGCCACAAAAGCCCAATAAACATGTAATCCATAACTTAGGCCCAAATCAACATGTAAGTGGGTCGCAAGACCCAATAAACACGTCATGGAAAACATTGGGCTCAATATCCACTTAATTGGGCCGTTAGGGCCCAATGGCCAAGTAACGTGAATATTAGGCCCAATAAATAGTTATCGATATATTCCGTTCGTTTGTTTTATTCCGTTGTTTGTTTTAGCTCGAGGTTTAATAGATTGATGATGAAAATCCTCTTTTTGTAAAAACGACGTTTTTGGCCAATAATCCTCCAATTTTTAATTAAGGCCCAAAGTTTTGTAAAAATGACACTTTAGTCCATAATTGATAAATATTTGCAATTTTGTCCCAAATGTCTAAAAATTTACAGTTTTAGCCCAAAAAGTTAGATTTTCACATTTAGAACCCTGTTTTGCCAAAAAATACATTTTCAGCCCCTTGTTTGTAAAAATTTACATTTTCGTCCCAATTTTGGAAAATTTTACATTTTTGGTCCATTTTGAAAATAAATGTTATTTTCACCCCTAAATTTGGTTTATTTACATTTATGACTCAAACTTTGGCCAAATAACAATTTTTAACCCCAAAACTTCTTTTTTCGCAAATTGAGCCCAAAACCGTGAGGCCCAAAAGTTTTGGCCCATTAAGCTTAAATTTGCATTTTGGCCCTTTTTAAAGTATGTTTAGCATAAAATACCTTTTCATACATGTAGGATCTGTTAGGCCCTTATAAAAATATAAATTTCACTTTTTACCCTTATCTTTTGTTTTCTTGACAATTTTGACCTTTAACAAGGTTTTTGTTGAATTATTTTGTATCTTAAACATGTAATCACTTTTGGCTTGATAATGTAATGTATATAATGTCATAGTTCATAGATCTTTATTAAATAATACTTAAAATTTCGACATTCGCTTTAACACATAGATCTACACATTTTACTTGCATTCTCCCCCAAAAATCATATGAAAACCGAAAACAAGGGGGTATGAACTCACCTTTGTTTGATGTTTCGGTTTTTGGAAGAAAAAATGGAGAGATTTTTGGTCTTAGCAAGCTTCTTGAGTAGATTTTGAACTTAAGGAGTTCTAAGAAGTAAAATCACAAAATAGATGTTGATATGGAGTGATTTAGCTAAAGAATGAAATTACCAAACTTAGGTGTACAAGACCTTACCAAGGATTGATGAGATTAGTGAAGGATCTTCTTGGAACACATGCAAAACCTTGAAAATCTTGGTGGAAAGAGGAAGGATGATTTAGAGATGTTTGGAGAGAATTTTGTGTAGTGTGTGTGTGTTGTATTCGGCCGAGAGTAGAAGAAGAGAGGGGAGAGAGAGTGGTGAGATGACTAGCATGGAAACATGAGGGATCATACCTTGATACATGGTGTGTATTATGGAGGTGGCACCTCCAAAGTTAACTCCCCCCTTCCATTTCATTTTTTATTTTTTTTATATTGATGATGGGCCGAGGGTTTTTGGGCTAGGAGAAAGGATGGAGTAGTTTGGGACTTAACTTGCCCTTACTCGAGATCATGAGGCCCAATGATCACGTTTCGGCCCAATGGGCTCATTAGATAGCGCACGACCTATTTTGAAAGAAAAAGGGAGTTTATGGCCTATTAGGGCAATTTAATTCATTAATGGCCCAATAAGGCCCATTAAGGGTAAGCTAATTTATTTTGGACCCAAAATGGCCCAAAATGCTAAGTTTTATGGAAGTGGGTCCCATTAGAACCCAATTAGGGTTTCCAAGCCCAAAAAGGTTGAATTGGATGTTTATTGGTCCATTATGCCCAATAAGGAAATCCTAGTCCAATATGGACTTAAACCATGGTTCTTAGGGCTTCAGACTCTTTGATGAACATGAATGATGAATCTAATGAGCATTGAGTGATATCTACTTAGAGTATATGTTTTACAATAGTTGAATGATTACACGGGTATAGAATTTCCTAGCTAAAATGCTAGTTGTGACATCATCCCCCCGTTAGAGGGAATTTCGTCCCGAAATTCCTTTGAAAACTAGGATTGCGAAGGAAAGAATAAGTGAGGGTACTTTTGCTTCATCTGATCTTCACGTTCCCATCTGAATTCCGGTCCGCGTTTTGCGCTCCATCGAACCTTCACGATCGGGATGCGACTTTGCTTTGTACGCTTCACCTCCCTATCCATAATCTCGACTGGTTCTTCGACGAATAAGAGGTTCTTGTTTATCTCAATCTCTTCCAATGGGACGACAAGGGTTTCATCTGATAGACACTTTTCAGATTCGAGACGTGGAACACCGAGTGTACGTTGCTGAGCTCGGCGTGTAGCTGCAGCTTGTAAGCCACTGGACCAATTCGAGCAAGAATCTTGAACGGTCTAATGTACTGCGGGTTCAATTTTCCTCTTTTCCCAAATCGAATCATTCCTTTCCAAGGAGAGACCTTTAACAACACACGATCCCCGACTTGAAATTCTAATGGCTTTCGCCGCTTGTCAGCATAGCTTTTCAGTCGGTCTCGCGACGCTTGAAGTCGAGCTTTGATTTGGACTATCTTCTCGGTTGTCTCACGAATGATTTCGGGTCCTGTAAGAGCACTGGCTGGCGATTGCCCTTTTTCTAGTTGAGTGTCACCCACCTCGGCCCAGCACAAGGGCGATCTACATTTACGACCATAGAGAGCCTCGAAGGGAGCAACCTTGATGCTCGTATGGTAACTGTTGTTATAAGAGAATTCGATCAGTGGCAAGTGGGCATCCCAAAATTTGCCTAAGTCAATCACGCAAGCTCGAAGCATATCCTCGAGTGTCTGGATGGTACGCTCACTCTGACCATCCGTCTGTGGGTGGTAGGCGGTGCTCATATCGAGCTGTGTTCCCATTGCCTTCTGAAGATATTGCCAGAATCTTGAAGTAAATCTGCTATCTCGATCCGAGATAACAGGCACTGGCACTCCATGGAGTCTCACAACCTCCTTGAGGTAGATTCGGGTCAACTTTTCCATCTTGTAGGATTCTTTTATTGGCAGGAAATGAGCAGATTTTGTTAATCTATCGACAATTACCCAGATAGCATCCAATCCGTCTGCCGTCTTTGGCAATTTGGTCACGAAGTCCATAGTAATCCTTTCCCATTTCCACTCGGGTATCACTGGTTGTTGCAGTAGTCCCGAGGGATTTTGGTATTCTACTTTCACCTTGGCGCAATTAAGGAACTTGCCCACGAAAGTGGCTATCTCTGCCTTCATATTAGGCCACCAATATTGCTGCTTAATATACAAATACATTTTGTCTGACCCTGGATGAATAGAATATCGCGTCCTGTGGGCTTCGTGCATGACTATCTCTCTAGATCCCCCAATTTTGGGAACCCAGATTCTATTCATGAAGTAGTGGGTTCCGTCGTCTTTAACTTCGAGCTCCTTCTCCATTCCTCGTAGCGATTCACTAGCGACATTCTCTAGCTTCAATGCGTCCAATTGCGCTTCCTTGATATGTGAGACTAGATGAGATTGGATGGTGATTGAAAGGGTCTTCACACGACGATTTGAATACTCCTTTCGGCTCAGGGCATCGGCTACTACGTTAGCCTTGCCTGGATGGTGTTTGATCTCACACTCATAATCGTTTAACAGTTCAACCCATCTCCGTTGCCTCATGTTTAGTTCCTTTTGATTTAGAATGTGCTGGAGGCTCTTGTGGTCTGTAAAGATGGTGTACTTGGTACCATATATGTAGTGCCTCCAAATTTTCAAGGCGAAGACCACCGCCCCCAGTTCGAGATCATGTGTGGTATAATTTACTTCATGCGTTTTCAGTTGTCTGGATGCGTAAGCAATTACCTTCTCTCGTTGCATGAGGACACAACCTAATCCTTGATTCGAAGCATCACAGTAAACTATGAAGTCTTCGGTTCCCTCCGGTAAGGATAGCACTGGAGCACTACAGAGGGCTTGCTTCAAGGATTGGAACGCAATTTCTTGCTTCTCGGTCCAGTTGAAAGGTACGCCTTTCTGAGTCAATGTGGTGAGGGGTTTGGCTATCTTGGAAAAGTTCTGAATGAATCTTCGGTAGTAGCCTGCGAGACATAGGAATTGGCGAATTTCCGTTGGCGTTTCCGGAATTGCCTAGCTTTCGATTGCTTTGATCTTGGAGGGGTCCACATGTATTCCTTCCTGACTAACTACATGGCCCAGAAAATTTACACTGCGGAGCCAGAATTCGCACTTGGAGAGTTTTGCATCCAACTTTTCGGTCCGCAGGGTTTCTAAAATCTGTCGGAGGTGTTGGCTATGATCTTCGTTACTTCAGGAGTATACGAGAATATCATTAATGAAAACGATTATGAATTTATCAAGGAATGGGCGGCAGACTCAATTCATGAGGTCCATAAATGCAGCGGGGGCATTCGTCAAACCGAAGGTCATCACGACAAATTCGTAATGACCGTAACGAGTTCGGAAAGCAGTCTTAGGAATGTCCTCATCTCGGACCTTGAGTTGATGATAACCGGATCTCAGATCTATTTTGAAAAGTAACTAGCTCCTTAAAGCTGGTCAAATAGATCATTGATTCGTGGAAGTGGATACCTGTTTTTGATGGTGATCTTATTTAATTCCCTATAGTCGATGCACATCCTGAAGGATCCGTCATTCTTCTTAACAAAAAGAACCGGAGCTCCCTACGGCGAGAAGCTGGGTCTAATGAATCCCTTATTCAGGAGTTCGCTCAGTTGGCTTGATAATTCTTGCATTCCTGCAGGAGCCAACCTATAGGGTGATTTGGCGATTGGAGTGGCTCCAGGCACTAGGTCGATTCGGAATTGGATTTGTCGTTTTGGGGGTATTCCCAGGAGATCTTCTGGAAACACGTCCGGGAAATCACACACCACTGGAATGTTGTGAATACTCGCTTCCTCCTTGGTTTTATCTACCACGTGAGAAAGGAATGCATAGTTCTTCTTTTGTAGACACCTTTGCTCCTTGATACTCGAGATAAGGCGAAGTTTTGGGCCAGGTTTATCTCCGTAGATTATTAGGGTTTCATGGTTAGGAAGATGAAGGCGAACAACCTTCTCGTGACACATAATATCGGCATGATGGGGGCTTAACCAATCCATGCCGATGATCACATCAAAACTCCTAATATTTACAGACATTAAGTCTATTTGGAAGGTGTGATTGTTTAGAGTTAGTGTACACCCCACATAAATATCCTTAGTTGACTCAGTCTTCCCATTAGACATTAAGTCTATTTGCAACTCATCTCTCTGCACTCTCCGTGATGGTGGAAGTTGCATTTGTTACACTTGGGGAGATTTCCGGAGTACTGCTTGGAAGCATTTGGTGTGGATGAGGATGGAGCATGTGGTGTGGCAGTAGCTTGTGTTGCAGCATGGACAAGCACTGTTTGTTGCTTCTTAGACGATTCCGAGTTTTTCTTTCCTTTTCGCTTGTTGTTCTTCCCCTTCTTGTTCTCTTCTTCCTTCTTAACCTCCGCTACCACTGTATTGGCACCCTTCTTATTGCCGTGATCGTACAGTTTCCTGGCCAGTTTCTTGGCACTATCAAATATCTTAGCGTTTGCCGCAATGACATTCCCTTGGATAGGTTCAGTCAGTCCCCAAATAAACCTTTCAATCTTCTTCTCTTCTGAGGTGATCATTCCGGGATACAGAAGAGATAGCTCACTAAACCGGGATATGTATGCGTCGATATTTGAGTTTTGGACCGTGAGGTTCCACAACTCTTGTTCCATCTTCTGAATCTCACCTCTAGGATAGTATTCTGCTAGCATCATCTCCTTCAGCTCTTCCCAGGGCATCACGTTCGCCACCGGGAGTGTCATGGCCTCTATGTGGCCATTCCACCAGGAGAGGGCTTGGATAATGAACGTGCAGGCTGCGAACTTGACCTTACACTCATCCGGACACCGGCAGATTTCAAAAACAGACTCTAATTTCTCAATCCATCTCTTCAGGGCTATGACGCCTCCTGTCCCATTAAAGGTTCGAGGTTTGGTGTTGGCGAAGTCCTTGTAGGTGCATGTTCGAGCGGCTCCGTGGTTCGTCCCTTGATTGGTGCTCCCGGCTCCCTGCCCGTTGCCTTCTCCATTATTTCCATTGCGAATCTGCGCAAGTGTTGCAGTGACCGCAGCGGACACTGCTGCCTGGAATGCAACCGAGTTTATCTCAGGTGGGGTCGGTGTTGCGTTGTTTCCATGGTTGGGTCTCTGAGGCATATTTCTGTCAGGGAATGGAAAGATGTTGAGTGCCTATGGTTTTTGCGAGTTTGTGATCCTATAGACTAGGCGTATAGTATGTGCATTTAAGTAATTTCATGCATTAACATAAAACAAGAAGGTAAAACACATAGCAGATAACAATGTCATGATAAAACATAAAGCATTTTCATTAATAGTAATTGTTTTGATACATGAAAATTTGCCAGATGGCATACAGGTCATGGAAATATAAAAAAATCCGGCAGCATGACGACCCTATGAGTAGTGTAATCACTTAAACATAGAGTCGATAGTACATAGCATAGTACGCCTAAGAGAATCCTAATACTAATAAGATACGCTACTAATCCTGATCATACGAAGAAGTGTCTAAAGATGGTAGCGAAATCATATCCCAAAATGTTGTGCCAACAACTGAGCCATCTCGGTCATTTCTCCGATGACCTCATTCCTTTCCTGCTCAGCCTGTACAGCTCGTGCCTCCATAGAAAACAACTGTTGTCGAAGTGTGGCGACCTCCGCTTCCAGAGAACGATCCTCGCCAACGGGATCCGATGGTGGAGCAGGGTGGTCCTGGTGTGCCCCATCGGCAGGTGGTTCGACAGGGGCCTCATTCACGTCCCTATCTTCCTCCATGTCCTCGTCGTTTCCCTCAAACTCATAGTCGGTATCCGTGTACTCGTCGGGTCCAACATCATGGGCTCCCCCTTGTCCCCCTTCAGGATCCTCCTCAAGCACTCCTTGAGCCACTAGCGCTTGGTAGAAGTGTACCCCTTGCTGATCCTCATCCATGGTGACTGCATGGGGGCGCGGGAACAAGTTATGTTTTTAATTATTCTCATAGTATTTTAATTATTTGTGTTTGGGTTCCCTAGAGTTATTGGAGAATGGGGTAGGCTTATGGATTCATTTCCCGCTGTAATTACTCCTGAACACATGTTGGTTATATTCTGAATGAATATAGTTGATCATGCTATATTTATCCCTAATATAACTACATAACTGCCCAGGTTTAATCATAGTGTTCAATTTCCTCCAGAAGCTTTTATTAACTATTGTTAGGTTATGATCCTACTATGCGCACATAAGTGTGAAATTTTTGTTTTGTTCAGAGTTATTTAGTCCCATTGTGTTTATAGTTGCATATCATGTATGGTTAGATAAGCTAGTTCGCTATAAACATTGCTCTGATACCAACCTGTCACACCCCCGAACCAGACGGCGGAAACGTCCGGGGGCTCGTGTGACTAACAATTGAATAATCATCACAATGAATATACATGAATCATAACACGATCATCACCAACATTACATAATACAACTAGCATTGTTTAGATCAAGTACATTGTTAAAATACATAAGTTCGAATTGTTAAAAGTACGATAAGTGCTATTACATAAACGAAACCATACATACTTGCAAATCTTCCGGCTTAACGATTACCTGAGAATACAAGTTATTTTGAAAACGGTCAACATATATAATGTTGGTGAGTTCATAAGTATGTTTGAGTAAACGTCTTTGTATCTTTCATAAAAACCCAGAAAATCCGATATTTTCTGTAAAATGTCTAAAAATGATGTGAAAATCAAGTATAAATGCATATGTGAATTTCATAGTTATAACTTATATGAGTGTAGTTTAGATTCATTGTATTTTGAATAAATGATAAGTGTTTATGAATAATTTCCCCAGAAAATCCGATATTTTCTGTTTTATAACAATGTCTAGGTTCTTGTATCGTTAAATAAGTCGTTTTGCATTGACACAATTAAAGAGTTTATCTTTAAAAGGTTAAACTTTTGGTATTGAATCCCTATATGAGCTGTTAGAACCATGCATGATAATGACTAGGTCGCCCGTCTTGGTATTTTCCAAATGCCGGTCTTGCTAAGAATTTTGTCGCCCTAGACTGGCCTAGTCTAGCTGTAGCGAACAGCTAAGGCGTGGGGGGTCACCCCGTATAGATCTATACACAAACTCCCGCTTTCCTACCAGGAAACTCTGATTATAACTACAGGCTACACATGACTCATCCTCGCTTCGTAGGAAGCCAAACTCTTTGATTTTCTCATCGAAACAAAGATTCCATCTGCGAGATTCTTGTTTCAATCCATAAATGGATTTCTCAAGTTTACACACTCTATTAGGATGCTTCGCATTGACAAAACCCTCTGGCTGAGTCATGTAAACATCCTCAACCAACTTCCCATTAAGGAAAGCGGTTTTGACATCCATTTGCCATATTTCATAGTCATGAAATGCAACAATGGCTAGCATCACCCTAATAGACTTTATCTTCTCAACTGGTGAGAAGGTCTCATCATAGTCAACTCCTAGAGTTTGAGTAAAGCCCTTCGCAACCAATCGCGCCTTATAAGTGTGTACCTTCCCATCCATGTCGGTCTTCTTCTTGAAGATTCATTTGCACCCAACCGTCATACGACCTGGCACATTCTCAACCAAATCCCAAACTTGGTTGTCATACATGGACTGAATCTCGCTGTCCATAGCCTCTTTCCATTTCGCAGACTCCGGGCCTGCCATGGCTTCCTTGTAGTTGTTAGGTCCATCCAAATTTATTAGTGTGCTGTTACTAATATACGTATCACCTTCACTTGTTATATGAAAACCATATAACACAGGCGGAACACTAACTCTACTGGAACGTCTAAGAGTTAAGGACTCATCAATCGGTTCAACAGGAGTTTCCTCCTCAGGTTGAGCGCCAGTGTTTGAGGTTCCTTCATCGTTCGATTCTTGAAGCTCTTCAAGATCGATTTGCCTCCCACTGTCCCCTTGGCTTATGAGTTCTCGCTCTCGGAAAACCCCTCTCCTCACAACGAAGACACCATTGTCACTCGGTCTATAGAAGAGATATCCAAAGGATTTCTGTCGGTAGCCGATGAAAATACACGTCTCACTACGAGGTTCGATCTTGTCGTGAGTCTCTCGTCTTACGAAAGCCTCGCAACCCCAAACCTTGATATGTGCCAACGAGGGAGCTTTCCCTGTCCACATCTCGTGAGGTGTTTTGTGAACCTTCTTTGTAGGGACTAGGTTAAGGATATGGGCGGCAATATCTAAGGCATACCCCCAGAATGAGATAGGTAGCGAAGCACGACTCATCATGGAACGAACCATGTCAAGCCAGGTTCGATTACGCCTCTAACCTACACCATTCAATTGCGGTGTCCTAGGTGGCGTCAATTGCGAAACTATTCTGCATTCCTTGAGGTAGTCGTGGAACTTAAGACTAAGGTACTTTCCACCTCGATCAGATTGAAGCATCTTGATTTTCCTGCCCAACTGATTCTCCACTTCCTGCTTAAACTCTTTGAACTTTTCAAAGGTTTTCCGACTTGTGTTTGATTAAGTGGATATAGCCATATCAGCTATAATCATCAGTGAAAATCACATAGAAGCGGCTTGCATCCCTTGTGGTGGATCTAAAGGGCCCACACATATCTGTGTGTATGAGATCCAATAAACCCTCACCCCTTTCACAAGTACCAGTGAAGGGTGACTTTGTCATCTTTCCAAGTAAACAAGACTTGCACACGTCATCGTCCCTAAGGTCGAATGACTCCAACACTCCATCCTTTTGGAGTTGGGCTATGCGTTTCTTGGTGACATGTCCAAGATGACAATGCCACAAGAATGCTTTATCCAAATCATTGGAAGAATCGATATACAACACATCATTTCCTAAATTGTCTACAACAATCACAGTTTCATATATTCCATTACAAGGAAATGCTTCAAAATAGAAAACACCATTAAGAAAAGCATAAATAGAACCTTTTTCATTATCAAACAAAAATCTAAATCCTTTTTTATATAAACCATGAAAAGAAATGATGTTTCTTGCCATTTCTGGCGAATAGCAACAATTATTCAACTCTAGTCCTAACCCACTACTAAGCATTAAAGAGTAAACTCCAATGTTGGTGGCAGACGACGATCTTCTGTTTCCCATGATCAGGTTTATCTTCCCATGATCCACATCCCTATTTCTTCTTAGGCCCTGCAAATCAGAACAAATGTGAAAGCCACATCCTATATCAAGAACCCAAGAAATAACATGCGATGAGTTATTAGATTGAATAGTATAAGTACCTTCATAGGATGGTTTTATCTTTTCATCCTTGATGTCCTGCAGATACTTTGGGCAGCTTTGTTTCCAGTGCCCTTTGTTATGGAAGTGATAGCACTCTGCACCCTTTGGGTTGGAGGAGGGTGCAGTGGTACCGGCCTTGGTTCCACTAGAAGAGGTCCCATCATGATACTTTCCCTTGTGGTGGCTCTTGGAAGGAGCCTTCCTCTTCTTACCCTTCCCCTGCCCAATGGCCAAGACGGGGGAAGCAGTAGCGGGAGTTGATGCAACAAATTTGTCCTTGAGGTTGCTCTCAGCAGTCCTCAACAAGCCTTGAAGCTTGCTCAAGCTGACCTCCTCCTTGTTCATGTGGTAGGTCATTCGGAATTGGTTGAAACAGGGTGGCAATGAGTGAAGAATGATATCAATCGCCAGCTCTTCATCAAAGTTAACATTTAACTTCAGTAGGTGGTCGACATATCTCTACATTTTATGCAGATGAGCAGTGACAAACTCTCCGTTTCTCATCTTGGTCGTGATCATTGAAGTGATGATCTCATATCTTTCCTGCCTGACACTCTGGTGGTATCTGTCCAGTAAATCCTGGTGCATCTCATAGGGATAGTAGTCCTCGTAGGACTTTTGGAGTTCTGCAGTCATAGTCGCGAGCATGATGCAATGGACTTTCGTAGCATCTCGCTCGTGAGCCTCAAAGGCAGCGATCTCCTTGGGAGTAGCAGTGTTGACATTTACCTCCTTCAGTTGCTTGTCGAGGCCATACTCTTTGTCCTCGTAGCGGGTAACCATTCGAATATTGCAGATCCAATCATTGAAATTGTTCCCATCGAAAATCACCCTCCCACAGAAATTCATGAGTGAGAACGAGCCTGAAGAGGTTGATCCTGAAGCGTTGTTGTTGTTCGAGTTAGACATCTAAAAAGAAAAGAGACAAAGTTTGATTAGATAAGAATCCCCAATTAAACTCCCAAATGAGAAGTTAGGGCTAGGATCCAACAACATTATTTTCAATTTAGAAGAGGGATGCCGTAATCTAAACAACAACTAATTTGAAGGTAAGTGAATGACGATTCACTAATTTCCACCACGAAAAACGAAAAAGAAAATAAGTTTTAAATGTATTGAAAACTCCTAGATCTTTTGAGATTCATTTAACTTTTAGTTGGATATAGTGTCTAAGTCCATAACTTTATTTGGTATGAACTTGACCCGACCCGGCATGGTCCATTTGGGTTGCATGGCATTGCAATACTTGGATAGACTAAATGAGAGAATAAGGCACTTATGATTATTAATATATTATAAGTTCTAATATATTAATAATAATATTATTTAATTAGTATTGATCAAGTATTAATCTAGTATTAATTTGGTGATCAAAGTGAGACTAATTAAATATATAGGGTTGATTATGACAATCATCAATTCTTTATGGTGGATTAATGATCCATGGTTTATGGGTTTGCTTATAACCATATGGAGCTCCATGGATAGTCCATGGGAGTTACAAACCCATGGGTCATGGGAAATCAAGAGTCATGACAATTAAGGGCATTCATGTGTAAACCCTAATTGTGACAACACTATAAAAGGAACCCTATGGCTAGCAAAATCGTGACCTAGTGTTACTAGAGAGGGCATAACCGATTTTGAGTGCTAGAAGTATTCTCTCAAGTTATTCCAAGTCTTGTGGTGTTGTGTGAAGCATTTGAGGCACAACATTTGGGGTGCTAGGCTCACAAAGTCTTGAAGGAATCCAAGCAACAACAAGGTATGTATTTCTACTAGTTTTATATTTTTATGTAATCCCCATGCCATGCTAGTTAGGAAATAACCTTGAAATAGAAATTTGCATGTATATTGAGAAAACATAGATTCAAGGTTATTAGGGTTGCATGTACACTTAGGAAGTGTTAGAATGCTCAAAAACCCATCAGTGGTATCAGAGCCTAGGATTGTTTTCTGTATACTTGATGCAAAACTGCTTAAAAATCGAAAATTCTGCACTCTGACGACTGGACTCGCCGAGTCCATGGGGAGGACTCGCCGAGTCCATGAACAAATTCATCCTACTCGACGAGTAGAATAGTGCACTCGGCGAGTAGGAGCGTGCTGGGCAGTTTTTTCGAGTTTTGTTGCTGGAAATGGATTAAGATCATTATCCCAATCTGTTTTGGACTTGTAAAATCTGTTTTTCAAAATGATAATGATTATGTTAACCCATTTTACATGACTTTTATCAATTTTCAAGTATTGTATATGTTTATATGATTTCTTGAAATTGCTTGACATGAATTTGTGTTCTTATGAGTTTTTAGAAGATCATAAGAATTATATGTAACCTCCATGTATCTTTAATTCATGATCTTAATGGCAATGATGGTGTCCATAACTTGTCCTCAAGTTATGGATAACCAAAAGTCACTTCTTTAAATTGTGATTAAAGAACTAAAGAAGTTTCATAAAATGAAGAGTCTTCATTTTTGTGAACCATTAAAACTCATAAGTTACAAATTGAAGAGACTTGGAATAGTTTCAATTCTTGCCCTCAAGTTTTGGAATTTGAAAAGTCTTACACTCTAATACTTTAATTCCAAATTAAGCCTTAGATTTTTAAAAAGTTTAAAAATCAACACTTATACTATTATTATAATTTTATTATATAGATATGTATAAGAATATGTCATTCTTACCGTTAGTAGGCCTCATTCACGAAGCCGGTCTATAAGGGGGGTATAAGGTTGTTGCCTATAAAATGGTGACTTAATGGGTGTCCACTCTCACTCACCGCTTCCTTGATCGGTGGAGGGTCGTTAGCCGAACGGGTAGGATACGACTTTAAATTCTCATTAAAAGTATAATGAATTATAAAGTAACTATACATTATAAATTCCCAATCTTAGTTACTTTAGGAAAATGTGAAATTGGTGCTAGCCCATAAAATTACACTTTGTACCTTACCAAGTCGTTAGTGGAGCGTGTGTGGTTAAGCGACACACTAACATGGACTAGTAAGAGTGGCAAAGGTAACTTGACTTTATTATAGATCGGTGGAGCGTGTGTGGTTAACCGGCACATCGATTAGGTAATATTGTTGAGGGTACCAAGTCAATTTGTATGGTTATTCACACCTTGTTTGTGATCCTCGACATCCCAGTCACAAACTTGAGAGGGCACAATCGAGATTCAAACATGCCATTGAAAGTTCAATGTATCTCAAAAGATCTAGGAGTTTCAAATCCAATTAAAACTTAATTATATTTCGTTTTTCATGGTGGAAATTGGTAAATCGTCATTTACCTACCTTTAACTATTTTATAATTTGGATTACGGCATCCCTCTTCCAGTTATAAATAGGTTATTGGGTCCTAGCCTTAATATTTCATATTGGGTGTTATATTAAGGACTTTAAATCAACTAACTTGAATTTCTCCCATTATAGATGTCTAGTTTAGACAGCTATGGTCTTCCCAAATCTTTAGGAAGAAGTTTTCTAATGAAGATGATATCCCGAATGGCAATCAAGGTGAAAGATCAATCCCTTTGTTATGCATTAGTGGGACTGAAAATCATACTTCACTTCCTCCACCTACTCCAATAAATCTCCCTATCCCACAAGTTTCAAGACATGATAAGTTCTAAGTCACTCAATCCCTATTGGCAAACAAAGTCTATATGTGCTTAGGTCTTGGAGATTAAGTCACATATTGACAAGCCGGGAGAGTCGGGTGTCGAAGTCTCAAGGTAGCTGGCTGTTGACTTGGTCACTCCCTGATAACAGATCACGACATGACCCTTAATGATCTTACCTAGTTGCTTGATGATGCTGAATCAACAATGATTTGGAGCATTGGTAAAGCAAAATTTGATTGGAAGATCAACTTCCCAAACTTCCATGGATATTGACAATGGTAACATTGGAAGTCCAGAAAAACTTTCTCTTTCCAATTGAAAGGGATTGACCATAGTCAACTCGGTTGACCAAATGGTAAAGAGAAAGGATAAGTTTGTGACAGTCCCGTGTACCGTTTTCAAAGAGTCCATATGTTTCTGTTGCCAAAGGAAGGGCATTGGTTGCGAAGCTGCCAAATTTACCTAAAAGTCCATAAGGATAGTAAAGTCAAAAGTTTGACTCTACTTCAGGTAAAGTCCATTGTCTAACTCTATTAAGTTTCTATTCTGAGATTCTTATTGCATGATGTGACTGGGTCACATGTTGATGTTTTAAGAATCATAGAAAAGTGAAGAAACTTAAAGAAAGTATATGTTGATTCTGATCGTGAAGAGGGATTTTGATCGCATGGTTCGGTGATCAGAATTTTGAGCTATTACTTAAGAGTTGAGACATATTGCGTAGGAATAGATAACAACAAGGTTTTCATATGGGTTGTAAGGATAAGTTTTCCTCAAAGTTTTAAAATAAAGAAAAGTTTTGATTTTATTTATTTTAAGTATCCTTACAATGGCATTTGTGAAAAATTGTTGATTATATGTTTCCATTAATAGCAATATTTGAAAATGGATTTGATTCTTTCATTTGTGGTAGTATCATAATTTACCAAATAAGGAAAGATTCTCATCGCCCAAGTTTCAGTTAGATAGAAACTTGGAATCATGCAACTTGTATTGTATGATGAATGAGAAGTTTTCGTCTTTGGGAAATTAAGATTAAATCCTTGTTCACATGTACATGTGAGTCAAGTGAAAGAATAAAAGATTGGGTACACTTGGCTGTGTGCTGGTCAGGTCCACTACAAAGGTAGATAAGATTATTTGTTATGATTTACTAAAGTTTAGTAAATATGGTTATGCTTACGAGTTTAAGTGTAATTCTGAAACATTGGAAAAGTTTCAATGTATGGCAGAATGAATAAGAAGAATCAAATAAGGCAGAAAGATAAAAGTTTCTCCAATCTAAAGAGATGGGAGAGTACTTGTGTATTTTGTTTTATGATTATCTTAGTGATTATGGAACCATATCACAATTGATCCTCTAAGGACACCTTAGTGTGTTTGTTGCCTAAGGAGAGGAATCGTGAATTGTTGAAATGGTTAAATCAAAAGATAATTCATACTTCGTTCCAAAAACAAATCCTGGAGTAATACTCCAAGATTGTAACTTAAGTGACATAGTCTTTAGAAAGTTCATAACACTTGTAAAATGTAGAGTAAGATGTTTCCTATTCTTGTACATTTGAGATTGGTAAGTTGTGATGTTTTGGATAAAACAAAGACCAGCTAAAACCAACAGTGAGAAGTGTTGAACTTGATAAGAATCCGCACTAGCTCTTGAATATTTGTATTGTCAAGGAATGGTTCTTGACAAAGAGAAGTCTTATATGTCAAGAGGATAGTGGGAGTCTAAATGATTCTGAAATAGTTTCAAGAACTAAATCAAGAGTTTTGTTAATCACTAGCCCACGACTTGAGGTTTGTAACCTATCGTGTTGACATATTCTTGTTTCTGTGTCTGTTCCAGTTGAAAGTTGATTATGCTTGTGAGTTCTATGAGTTCTCAATTGTTTGCATAACAACCCGGAAGCAATGGTGGGCATTGTGCTACCAAGTGGCAAGAAATTAAGATTGCACAAGTTCAGTCCATATGAATTTGGAAGTGTCACTAACATAGTCCTGTGATTATGGTTATGACAAATTCACATGGATAGGAACACATACACCATAAAATCTAAGTGTCATAAGGTTTCTCTTCGATTCATGAAAATGATGGTGAGGAAACGCTTCCACTAAGCAGATTTTAAGTAGATAGCGGTTGTGATATTTGCATTCTCATATAGTTAGTGGAGCGTGTGTGGTTAACCGGCACACTAACTAGTGAGAATTGCAAAAGGTCTAGACAAACATGTGAGCTATCTAAGGAAAGGTGTGTGTTTTTGATAAAGTCTTATCAAAGCAATCTAGTATCAGAAATATGAACTTTGGTAAGAAAGTCAATAAAGTATTGATTTCTAGAAGTCCAGTAGATTTCTGAGTACATGTCAAAGCTAGTGGGAGCATAAAGTGTTATGCTGGTAATCATTATGCTAGTGGGAGCATGACGATTATGTTAAATATTGCAGGTTAGCAATGTTAATTATAGAAAACAAAAGTTTCAATTCGCCTTGAAAAAGTTGTTTTGCTATAATTAAGGGAGAGGATTTTATACTTCACTCCAATTCTACAAGCTTAGATTGAGAATTTAATCTACTTCACTCCAATTCTACAAGCTTAGATTGAGAATTTAATCTACTTTAGTCAAGAATATATATGAATGTTATGTTGGAATGGTTTAACATAAGGAAATTCTATATATGTTGCGTTCTCAAAATTCGATTATGATTACGGCATCCCTCTTCATAGTTCGAATTATGAAAACATGGCAAATAAAAAATTTTATAGCATAAATCATGTCCCATATGCTTTGGGTATAGGTTTGATTACATGTGCTATAATATTCATCCATTCTAAATTTTCCAAATGCCTAGGGCATTAAGATGGAAAAAGGAATAGAACTCGAAATGACTAAAATGATTAAGCAAAGTTGTCGAGGACAATCTGAGGTTTACCAAAGATTGGTTGCTCATGGACAATTAGAAGTATAGAGTAAGGACCATATTGACATATTTTTAAAAGAGGAAACTCTTGTTCAGAAGTGATGGTCAAAATGGTAATATGGAATTGTCTCCATAGGTGGAAGTTATTCTTTGAATCTGTGTAAGATTAAAGAACTTAATGCTAAGAAGGATGTTCAAAGGAATGTACTTTGAATTTGAGACTTCATTTCCATGGAATTGTTTTCCATTGGAATACTTTGTAGTTTCTGTTGCCAAGTCTT
The DNA here is from genome assembly GCF_052849685.1 of Lactuca virosa. Taxonomy (NCBI): domain Eukaryota; kingdom Viridiplantae; phylum Streptophyta; class Magnoliopsida; order Asterales; family Asteraceae; genus Lactuca; species Lactuca virosa. Next base: position 250,860,222 of record NC_136428.1, read on the forward strand.
TGTGACTTCTGTGCATAGTCATTACAAGGGGATCATTGCATATAAGTTTAGAATCTAACAGATTACAGTAGATGGCAAGAGTTTGGTATTATTTCATTTACAACGAGGATTGGAATTGTGAAATGAGCATCATTGGAATATTGTCAATTGATCTATTTCACAAAGAGAGGACCATATGTAAACATAGTATGCATACTTGGAGTATGGCATAATTGTTGTTTGGAAAAAACATAGTGTACATGCTTGGAGCATGGGACAACTAATGTTTTAATTCAAGCATAAAGTTGATTAATCGAAACATAAATAATGAGTAATCAATATAGTGCTTAAATAAAAGGTGTTTTTATTTACACTCAAAGTGTTGGGGCCATATAAGATTAGTATTATTCTTGTGTTTCACTTTGCATGTTTTGACTTCCAGAATAATTATGTTATGGTATATATCATATTATTCAAACCATCCACAGTCAGTCATATGTTGGAAGTAGATATGAATCAAGACTGTCATGAATTTGGCTTGTATGATTTGTCTAAAGTGCTTTAGACAATGCAATGGTTGCTACAACATTCATGAGTACTCATAAGGGCTGAGTATTGGATTCAACCCACGCTCACTTGCATCACTTCATGGAATTTATCTCGAGTGATCGTGAGACGGTAATATCATATAAATCTTCAAACCTAGAGATATGAGTTGTTGACTATGAGTTGGTTATTCATTGATTGTACGAAAACGCATTGGTAACTCGATGTCATAAAACGTGCCTTTGTGAATAATTCAACAAGTAGTTAGTACAAGCATATCAGTCGAAGTTTATCTGTTCCTTCTAGAAATAGACGCGATATCTGGGCCCCTCGATGATTTGGTTTTGACTTATGTACCGGGCCCGGTCAGAACCTAATTGATGTGTTCAATTTAGTTCTATGTCGAAACAAATCAGAGATCGAGAAACAAATGCTGGACAATAAGTAAGACCATGTTCCATGTGTTTGTCCGGCTGATATCATGAGAACAGAGGATTATATGATCACTTATCTTAAATGACGTATCATCATCATCTCAGTTCTGAGAGACTTTGAAAGTGCTACGATTGCTAGTCGGATTTTGAAGTCATATTTGCAAATATAGTTATTAGACTTATCCAAGTGGGAGACTGTTGGATATAGTGTCTAAGTCCATAACTTTATTTGGTATGAACTTGACCCGACCCGGCATGGTCCATTTGGGTTGCATGGCATTGCAATACTTGGATAGACTAAATGAGAGAATAAGGCACTTATGATTATTAATATATTATAAGTTCTAATATATTAATAATAGTATTATTTAATTAGTATTGATCAAGTATTAATCTAATATTAATTTGGTGATCAAAGTGAGACTAATTAAATATATAGGGTTGATTATGACAATCATCAATTCTTTTATGGTGGATTAATGATCCATGGTTTATGGGTTTGGTTATAACCATATGGAGCTCCATGGATAGTACATGAGAGTTACAAACCCATGGGTCATGGGAAATCAAGAGTCATGACAATTAAGGGCATTCATGTGTAAACCCTAATTGTGACAACACTATAAAAGGAACCCTATGGCTAGCAAAATCGTGACCTAGTGTTACTAGAGAGGGCATAACCGATTTTGAGTGCTAGAAGTATTCTCTCAAGTTATTCCAAGTTTTGTGGTGTTGTGTGAAGCATTTGAGGCACAACATTTGGGGTGCTAGGCTCACAAAGTCTTGAAGGAATCCAAGCAACAACAAGGTATGTATTTCTACTAGTTTTATATTTTTATGTAATCCCCATGCCATGCTAGTTAGGAAATAACCTTGAAATAGAAATTTGCATGTATATAGAGAAAACATAGATTCAAGGTTATTAGGGTTGCATGTACACTTAGGAAGTGTTAGAATGCTCAAAAACCCATCACTTTTCAATGACATGTTTAAATCTCGATATGCCCTTCAAGTTTGTGACTGGGATACCAAGGATCACAAAGAAGGTGTGAATAACCATGCAAATGTACTTGGTACCCCCAATGTTACAATCACCTAATCAATGTGCCGGTTAGCCACACATGATCCATTGATCTATGAAAAACATCGAGTCACCCTTTTCCCCCTTCGCTAGACCCAAATTAGTGTGCCGGTTAACCACACACGCTCCACTAACGTCTTGGCAAGGGTACAAAGTGTAATTTCATATAATAACATCATTTTCACATTTTTCCTAAAGTAACTAAGATTGAGAATTTTTATAAAACATTTAGTTACTTTGTATAATCATTATACTTTTAATGAGGAATTAGTTTCCCTATCCTACCCGTTCGGCTAACGACCCTCCACCAATCAAGGAAGCGGTGGGTGTGAGTGGACACCCATTAAACTGCCATTTTATAGGCAGCAACCTTATACCCCCTTATAGATCGGCTTCGTGAATGAGACCTACTAGCAATAAGACTAGCATTTATCTTATACATATATAATAATTATTCTTATAATATTATAATAGTATAGGGGTGAAATTTAAACTTGTAAAATTCTAGGATTTAGAATTTAAATATTTCAAAATTAAACTTTTAATCCAAAAATTTAAATTCCAAAACTTGAGAGCAAGTTTTGAAACATTTCAAAACTATCTAGATCAAAATTCAAATAATATAATTAAACATTTAATTGGTGATTATCTAATTTTGACCTAATCCAATTTCATGCAAGATAATTGATCAAATAATTCAAATAATTAAGGTTTATCAAATAAGGCAATAATTATCTAATTAATTGATAAATATATTTTATTTTGACAAGGATAATCATATGGAATCAATAAAAATCGGATTTTATTAATTAAAAACAGTTTTGGTAATTATCCTAAGTCAAAATAAGCCAAAATCCCGAAAATCTATCTGTCTGACAACTCGACTCGCCGAGTCCCTTACAGAACTCATGGAGTTCATCTGACTCGTCTAGTTCACTTTGGGACTCGACGAGTTTGTCAGGAAGAAGGCAGGAAAATCAATTTCAAGCAATGAATAAACACACAATGCATCAAATACAATAGAAACCAAGCAAGGTTCTGATACCACTGATGGGCTTTGAGCAAAAGAACGTACCTATGTGCACATGCAAAACCCTAAAGCTTTGGATCTAGGTTTCTCTATTGTACATGCAAGTTTATCCAAAGCTTACAAATCCTAGATCTAGCATATCAAAATCGAAATAACAAATAAAACAAATTTAGATGTTTACCTTTTGATTGTTGCAAGAATTTTTGTAGCTTTGAGGGCCTAGTATCACAAGTGTAATACCTCTAATGGCTTACAAACACCAAGGCAAGAAGATGATCTAGAAGAGAGGGAATGGAGGCACAATTTTAGCTCTAAGAACTTCTTAGGGTTTCTGGTAGCCGAATTCTGTAGCCCTAGGGGTCCTTATATACCTGAGCTGCTAGGGTTTCAGCCAAAACCCTAATTGGATAACTTGGGCCTTAAGCAGTTCAAGGAACCTTCTGGAATAAGGCTTGGACGATTTCAAGGTAGGCTTCCACCCTAATTTCGCCCCCCCCCTTATATCCATAAGGATCCACAGCCCAAAACTCAATTATCTTATAATCGCAATTCCAGTCCCCTTATTTCAATTAATCTCTTTTGATCACAAAATCAATTTCTTAATTAATTCTTGATCAATATTAATTTAACAATATGATTCCTCTGTTAATATATTATTCATATAATATATTAATAAACCATAATATCCTCTCTCTCTATAAATCATCCTGTCAAGTTGCTTTGGTGAAGGCAACCCAAAAGGACCATGCTACAACCGGGTCAAGTACATACCAAATATAGTTATGGACTTAGACACTAATCCATCAACTTTGGCTTAAAGGATTGCAACCTTTGCCAAGGATGAGTTGCAAGGTTCAAATACCCAACTCCGTACAATAGCAAGCAGTCCAGTCTTGCTTTGGCTTAAAGGATTGCAACCTTTGCCAATGATGAGTTTCTTGGTTCAAATACCTAACTCTGTGCAGTAGCAAGCAATTCAGTCTTGCTTTGGCTTAAAGGATTGCAACCTTTTCCAATGATGAGTTGCATGGTTCAAATATCCAACTCCGAACAGCAGCAACCAGTTCAGTCTTGCTTTGGCTTAAAGGATTTCAACCTTTACCAAGGATAAGTTGCATGGTTCAAATATCCAACTCCATACAACAAAAAACAGTTTAGTTTTGCTTTGGCTCAAAGGATTACAACCTTTTTCAAGAAAGAGTTACATGGTCAAATACCCAACTCTGTATAATAGCAAGCTGTCTAGTCTTGCCTTGGCTTAAAGGATTACAACCTCTGCTAAGAAAGAGTTTTATGGTTTAAACACCCAACTCCACATAAAGGAACCTAACCTGATTATGGGAGATTAGCCCAACAAGAGATAAGCATACAAAACAAAGAGAAAAAGAGAAAACAAACACACATCCCAACATACATAGCAAAATAAGGGAAAAAAGTAATTATTTTGTTACACATGGAAAAGCAAAGCCACACAGGGCCAACCAAAGACCAAAATATTCATTCACACCCGTTTAAGGCAGCATAATAGAGACATGCCCCAAAAGTAAGAAAGGTTATTCATTTACCAGCTTTTCCATCCAAACCAGTGATCTTGGCATTGCTGCTAGGACTTGCTCCTTCATTATCATCATCTGCATACATTTGGTGAAGGCCGTTGATATCCAGGGAGCCCAACTTCATCATGGAAGTATAATCACAAGAGTGGAACAAATCAATCGCATCAAACATCTCCCCCGAATGGCTCGAGGTGGAACTAGCAGCGTTGGGATGAAAAGTTCCAGTGACCACTGCCTTATGCAACATCTCTCTACTAGAATCCTCACCAGCTGTAAAGCACATTGGGATCAAACGTTCCGGTGACCACTGCCTTATGCAACATCTCTCTACCAAACTCCTCACTAGCAGTAAAGCACATATTCTTGATACGACCCACACCCTGTAAAAAATATAGAAGTTCGATAACTTTGTCAAAAATTATAGCAATTCCATCCTTAACAAGCCAGCCTATGTCATTCCTAAGGCGAGACAATTCCGCCTCACGATCAAGCATCAATTTTTCTTTATCCAACAACTCTCTCTCTAAACTCTCCACACGGATGCTCAAGGCCTCATTCTGCTGGAGGGTGTCATCGAGCTTTGCATCCACATGAGCACAATGCTGCTCGAGGGTCATTTTCTCGCCAACAAGCAACTCCAATTGCTGGCGAGAAGACTCGACTGAAAATTCTAAAGAAGCAACGTTGTTGAAGACCCCTCTCATCCGCACAAATCTTGACAGCCACGCTTTGAGCAAAAGCAAATTCCATGAACTCAATTGTTTGATCATAAGTAAAGGCTTCCATATCAGAAACAGTTCCCTTAGGAAAAACATGGCGTGAGAACTCAACAACAACCTCTTGTTGGGAGAGACGGGATTCATCAGTGAGGTTCCATTTAGGGATGAAAATATTTTTAGAAGAAAGATTCTTGCCTTGGAAACTAGCAATAAGATCATCATATTCAGATGTCTCCGAAGCAGCATGAGATTTGCCTCGGTGGACCGACGGTGGAGTGTCGGGCCATCTCCGATGGAATCCTTGTTCATAATGGGTTGTTTCGATGCCCATTGTATCCCTGCGTAATGGTGTGTGTCATCATCAAGGATAATTATTAACTCTTCACTAGAGGGTAGCAAAGTGGCGACGAAGTTGGTGGCAAGCTTGCATCGGCAAAAACGGTCAGTAATGGTTTTTCCTTTCATCGCGTCAGAAAGAGTTGCGATACTCAAAAGCCCTCTCTTCCTCGTCACACGAGACATCATGCCTGCTAGAATCCCCTTTTTTTATCTTCCACATGATCCAAGCCATCAGATGGGACGGGAAGAGGAGGTACAACGAGAGGTACGCTGGACAGATTTCCAGACGAAGCCATCTTGCCCGTAGGAGTCGGATATGAAGGCACTAAAACAGTAGGAGTAGTGAAACCTTGATCAAGTATCCGACTAGGAAGGGGAAGGCTGCTGCGTAGAGCGATTAGCCGAAACTGCAAATCTCCTTTGAATTTCTGCCCAAACATATCAGAGAAAGACAACACATGCTCCTCCCCTGAAAGGTACACATCGCCTTTTCTCTCTAAAAATAAGGGGGGAGGAGGAAGGGAAATGGAATGGGAACAAAAATAGGAAAGTCAAAAGCAAGAAACGTAAAAACTTACCTCCATTGACGACAAAAAACTTAGGCATCTCTTGACGGAACGACCACTCAGTGCTCATCCCTGCTCCAACAAGAATGTACTCAGGGAATTCCTCGGGAGCAGTGGTAAAGCTTTCCAAAATATGAAATATTTCTTGATCCTGACCAACTAGATTAGGTGTGCTATCAAAAGTTGTTTCAATCCAAAAGTAGGGTCCTCCAACTCGAGAACTGTCCAACCAAAACCAATGATTTTGCCATTTCTTTGGGATGCTCTTGATGTGAATTCGGATGGAGGTCCTCCCATTGTCTATTTCCGATCCGAACTCAATTGGTTCCAAATGTCAATCACGATGAGAAGTGAGGTTGCCAGCTCCAAAATACGCTCAAATTGCAAACGAGTGTGATTGGGTGCGAACCGTCGTAATGATTCGCAATGCCATGTTTTGGAATACGAATGTGAAAAGTGCTTTGAATGCGAACCGAAAGTTGGATGTGAATGGATGCGAGCGGTCGCAGTCTGTTGCATGCGACTGATGGATCGTTGCGAAGAGGAGTCTGGTTGCGAGAGGGGGATTGGATGTGAGAGTTGTCTTGGTACCAATAGGACATATGGATGCGAATAATGACTTGGTTCCGAATTGCTTTGAGACTCGGTGTTACTTTACATGTGGCGTTTTTCAGGAAGCATTGGGAGTTGAAGCGCAACCTTTTCCATTACCCAAGACAAATATTTCCAAGGATGTTACTTTCCAAGACCACTTCTGAGACGTTACTTTAGAGTTTTTATTAGTCTTTTAGTTAGTTTTAATAAGCCATTATTTGCCATTGTCATTAGTGTGTTTAAGTTATTTCTACCATTATATTTTGTAGGTTATATAAGCCCATTGTATTTCAGTTGTAAGCATGGCATGTCGATGTCGAATATATGAAAAGTTGAACTTGTGTTCCTTCGAATTGTTGCATATAATTTAAACATTAATTTTTATTGGGATGCGTCTCCTGATTTTGATTCCAAAATCAAATAAATATGTCTTGATTTGTTTTCATTGAAGTTTCAAACTATAGGTCTAGTTTGATCTTCATACTATCTGGTTACTTTGTTGTTGTTCTTTGTTATTGGATTTTGTTCCTGTTTATTGTGTTATTCCGCTGCAAAGTTAATTCCAATCTCTAGTTTTCTTATCAATTGCGGTGTTGGAAATCCGAGTCGTATTGGTGGATTTTTGGAGCAGTACAAATACACATCATAAGTGGTATCAAAGCCCAGTTCCGATTGGGAGGTGTTCAGTTCTTGTCCTTGTTAAAAAAAGTTCTTGTCGAGATGTTGCTAATTTTCTGTAGTTCTTTCAAAAATCTGATGTTATTGTTGTCCTAGCCAAAAATTCCTACCAAGTGTTATCAAGAGTCCATTCCAGATGGATTGGGATGATCCGAATTTTCTTCATGTTCTTTATGAAGCTATGAGAGATGTAGCCGAAGAATCAAGTCGAAGGCAGCCTAGGCGTGGACACCCTAGGTATGTTGACGAGTTGAAGGTTATAGAATTACCTAAGTTCATAGGTGGAACCAACCCGGAATGTTATTTGGATTGGGAGAAGAATTTGGAAAGAGTATTCGAGTCCAAGGACTTGGATGATGTTCAATGTTACAAGTACGCGATTGTGAGATTACGTGGTGAAGCGTCATCTTGGTTTGAAGGGTTAAAGGCCGAAAGAAATCGCAAAGGGAAAAATAAAATATCTTCTTGGGAGTCTTTAAAGCGCAAACTCCGGAAGATGTATATGCCAACCACCTGCAGGAAAATTACTGATGTGAAGCAAGGGTTTGGGCATATGCAACATGCTTGGCCGAACAAAAGAATGGAGTTGATTATAGAAGATGTTGCAATCCGAGATGAAGTTGCGGAAGAAGAGAAGTTGGGTGATACTTCTGTAATTGAAGAAGTCGAAGTAGTAGATGCAAACACCTACACCTACTATGCCAAATTATAGTGTGAACTAGAAGATGAAGTTGACATGGTTGCACTCTCCAATCCTAAATCGGAGGAGGAAGTTGTGGAAGAAGTTGAAGAAATTGAAGAAGAGGTGGATCAGATTGATGTCATTGTGGTTGAATCACTTAAAGAAGAGATGAATTTTGTGGCCGAAGACGAAATTGTTGAAGCAGTTGTGGAAGACATCAATTTTGTTGTTGAAAAGGAAGTAAGTCTTGTTGAAAAACAAATAGAATTCCAAGATTCCATGTCATCTACATTAGAGTGTTCAACAGGTGAAGAACAAGCCTATGAAACCGAGGAGGTGGAACAGGTTCACGAAGATGGGGTGGTGGTTTAGGGGGATACTAAGGTGAGGGAGGTTTCACAAAAGGAAGACCCAAATGCTAATTCAACACATGATGTCGGTACTATTGCCATTAGCATCATTAATGAGCCTACAACAACTGCAATTGTTTATGATATGGACAATAAGTCTGATATTACCGAAGGAGGTGGTACCATAGAGGTGAAAGTTGTTGCTAGTGACACTCATTTCGAAGGTGTGGATTTTGATTTACCCATGGTGTGTCAAGATGTGATCCCAAATGGTTGACCACCAGAGGAAAATAAGGAGGTGCAAAAACCGATGGGTGAACCCATGAAATTGGTTTATGTTCGTGAGTGTTCGAATCCTTGTATTGTTGTTGCTTTGTCGTCTTTCACTGTTACTTTTGATAAAAGGTTTTGCGTGATTGGATATGGTAAATTTTCATTTGTGATTCAAAGACTGCAATACAAATTATGATTGGATGATGGAAGAATGTTGTACCCTCCAAAAGATGATATGAGGGAGGTCTTAAAAAGAAATGTTCTTGGTTGTTGCGATCATACATGAAAAGTTGCATCACATGGCGAATCTAAAATTTTATGTTGGCTACAAACAACCTATGTTGTTATTGGTTCTTTGTTTGTTATTCAAGAACATCAGGAGATATGGTGTGAATTTGATGATGAAAGGACGAAGAAGGATGGTGTCCACTCTGTTACAAACCATATTTCAAATAGAAAAAAAAGAGTGAATCAACATGAAGAGTCAGGTCCCAACTATTCACATGGAGATGGATTCATAATGTTTGGATTCTTATTTTTGTGGTGTACCTTAAGTTAGGAAGACTTAATGTTGGGACATGTTATTCATCAATCCACGAATACAAACCATGATATGTTATTTTATAGGACTACTGTTAACCATTTTAAATTTCACAAAGTTAATTTGTAGGGTCCTTATCTTGTTCATGAGAAGGTGTGAAAATGGTTTTTGTTCCACAAATGGAAAGCATGGTTGGGAATTGTCACACCCCAAAACCGAGAAAACGGCGGAAACGTATGGGGTTGGATGACTTTCATGTATAGTATCATAACAATTGAATAATAGAGATCAAAGAATTACAAACATTATATTGATAATTTATAAGTTTTTACATTGTATTCAAATCATTGTTTGTTTAATTTCCAAATACATGTGCTAAAAATATGTGATGCGACGCTGCCACGCCCCATCTGCAAAATCCTTAGAAGTACCTGTTTACTGATTTCCTGAGAACACAAGTAGTTTTGAAAAAAAATCTCAACAATTAAGTTGGTGAGTTCATAAGCGTTTGTATGAGAACAATCTGCCATTTTTCCTTGTAATATGAAATAGTGTTCTCCAGAAAATCCAATATTTTATTTTAAATGTAATGTAGTCTTAAATACCCTAAGATCGATAATGTATAAGTATTGTTGTACTCGGAAGTAGTATAATGTAGTTTTAATATAAAAACCATTCGAATGTAAGTTTCCATAAATGTAAGTTGTACTGTACTGAAAAATAATGTATTGTAGTTATATCTATGTAAAACCCTTTGAACATATGTTCCTGGAACTATCAGTTATACTGTAAGAAAGTGTAATGTAGTTTTATTATTTAATAAAACTAGTTGAATATAAGTTAGCTCCGTAAACCAAATGTATTAGTTAATACCCCATGTGAGTTAGTATAACCATGCTAGCAACTAGTGGTCTGTTACGACGTTCTTCAGGCGTCAGAATGGTACGAAATTTGTCACCCTAGACCTGGCGGTCTAACTGTAGCTAACAATTTAGGTGCGGGATTGTCAGAACCATATAGATCTATACACAAGTGTCATGCTCTCCCTACAAGCGACTCTGGTTATAATACAGGACTTTACTGTGTACTCTGGTAAGTAAAGTGAATGATGTCTCACAAAAATGTATTAACCAGTTTACGTATAGTGTAATGAAATCCCCTTTTTCTTGTAATTGTATGTATTACCTTTTCATAATGTTTACATTGCATAAAAATAATTATACATTTAAATAATTATTTCATTGTCCCAAAAAGGGTAAAATTGTGTGAATTCCCCATAAACTATACTTATTATAGATTATAAAAATTGTTTCGCTGAAATGATGAATCCTTTGTATGTACCATATATATATATATATATATATATATATATATATATATATATATATATATATATATATATATATATATATATATATATATATATATATATATATATAGATATATATATTTGTAGAATAACATAGTGTATTTGTACTTTGTTTTTCGTAGCGTTGCGTTTTTAGTCAAAACCTTGTATGTATATGTTTCACAAATTTGGACATAAAGCTATTTCATAAATTTAGCATCTTTTTATAAACGGTAAGAAAATGTATTTAACCATTCTGTATTTTTAACACAAGTTTTCTTGTGTTTTACTTGTATTCCCCCTTAAAACATTGAAAATCTCGAAAAATGTGGGGGTATGTACTTACCTCGAGTGTGTTCTTGGCTGCATAACGAAGTGACATGGATGATCTTCAAGTTAAAATACGTGAAGGTGTTCGTATCCTATAAATATTTAACACACGATATTGTGTGTAAATTAGTTGAACTAACATGAAAGTGTTATTAAAAACACTAGATTATATAAGGATACTTACAATATTTCCTAAGAACTATCCTGAAGATTTAGACTCCTGGGAATATTTGAAGATGAGTATGGGAAACTGTATGAAGGTTTGAAGATGTTAAGAACTCTTTCTTGAGAGGAAATTGCGAGAATTTGAAGTGTAAATGAGGAAATGAGGAAAGTGATTTCGGCCAATATATATATATATATATATATATATATATATATATATAAGGAGGTGTATGAGTAATGTGATGTTTGCATTGGGTTGTGGATTATATCACATTGGGAAAAGTACCACCGTCTAAAACTAGTGATTTCGGTCTATCTTCACCGAAATTACATTGATTTCGGTCCTAGTGAAACCAAGGTCTTCGGTCTAGAGGGATTTCGGCCTAGGAGGATTTCGGTCTCACATGTGATCTCGGTTCTAAATGATGATTTCAGTCTTGACATGAATTCGACCATGGCATGAGATTTTGGTCCATCACAACCGAAATCTCATGATTTTTGATTCCCAAAACCGAAAACTCTTAATCAAGGCATAATTTCATGCTTTAGGACTTATCGATTTGACTTTTTTTTGACTTGCTTGACGTTTGTTTGACTTGCTTGGCTTTTGTTGACCCAAAATAGCCGGTTGTCACATTTGATGGGTTTTGAGCATTCTAACACTCGTATGGTGTACATGCAACCCTAGAGACCTTGGATATATGTTTTCTCTAATATACATGCAAATAAGAATTTTCCAAGGTTCTTATCCTAACTAGCATGGCATGGGGTACTTGAAATATAAAAATTAGTAGAATGACATACCTTTGTTGTTGCTTGAATTCCTTAAGACCTTGTGAGCCTAGCACCCCAAATGTGATGCCTCAAATGTTTCACACAGCACCACAACTTTTGGAATTACTTAAGAGAAGAACACTTTTCACTCAAAATTGGCTAGCCCTCTTGTTCTTGTCTTAGTGGCCGATTTTGCTTACTATGAGGTTCCTTTTATAGTGTGTCACATGTAGGGTTACACCATGTAAACCCTAATGTGCATGGCTTTTAATTTCCCCCATGATCCATGGGTTTTAACCTCCATGGAGCATCCATGGAGCACCCAATGGGTCCTATCCCAATCTAGTGAATCATGGACCATAAGCCCATTATATAAGAATGAAAGATTTACATAATCAATCCTCATATATTTAATTAGTCTCTTTTGATCACAAAATTAATTCCAAATTAATTCTTGATCAATACTAATTAAATAATATGATTTCATATTAATATATTAGAATATATTAATAAATCATAAGTGTCCTTATTCTCATTTTGTCTATCCAATTGTTGAGATGCCGAGCAACCCAAATGGACCATGCCAAGCCGGGTCAAGTTCATACCAAATATAGTTATCAAATTAGACACCTTATCCAACAGTCTCCCACTTGGATAAGTCTAATAACTATAGTTTGTTTCTCGATTTCCGATTTGTTTGACATAGAATTAAACTGAACACATCAATTTGGTTATGACCGGGCTCGGTACATAGGTCAAAAAAAAATCATCAAGGGGCCCAGATATCGCTTTTAATCCTCCAAGGATTAAAAGGAACAGATAAACTTCGACTCATATGCTTAGACTAACTACTTGTTGAATCATACACAAAAGCACATTTTATAACATCGAGTTACCGATGCGTTTTCGTACAATCATTGCACAACCAACTCATAATCAACAACTCATATCTCTAGGTTTGAAGACTTATATGATATTACTGTCTCACGATCACTCGATATTAATTCCATGAAGTGATACAAGTGAGCGTGGGTTGAATCCAGTACTCAAAAATTTTGAGTACTCATGAATGTTGTAGAAACTTTTTCTATGTCTAACATCTTAGACATCTACAATCCCAATTCATGACAGTCTTGATACATATATACTTCCAACATATGACTGACTGTGGAGAGTTTGAATAAAGTAATTATTCTGGAAGTCAAAACATGCAAAATTGAAACAATAGTAAACAATTGACACAAGATAGCAACACTTTACTTATAAATAAACAACAACTTTTATTTAATCATCAAATGTCAATTACATTTTACAAGTTTCAGAAATAGCTATCTAATCTGTAAAACTAATATCATCCTTCAGCCCAATGCGCCTCGCATGCTGCAAATGCTTAACCCTACACAGTCCCTTCGTGAGGGTATCTGCTGGGTTTTCATCTGATGATACCCTATTCACCACGAGGAGTCCTTCTTCTATCCGATGTCTAATGAAGTGGTATTTTCTGTCGATGTGCTTGGATCTACCGTGATCCCTTGGTTCCTTAGCTAAGGCAACTGCACCCTCATTGTCATAGAAAATCTCCATAGGCTCCTTAATAGATGGTACAACTCCAATGTCACACCCCAAAACCGGAACGGCGGAAACGTTCGGGGGTGGAGGACGTCATGTACAGTATCACAACAATGCAAAGTAGTAAACAAGCAACAACATCATCCATTGCATTAATAATATAATTTCATACAAGTGTGTTCTGTCAAGTTATATAGACACCAAAAATATACATCAAAATAAAAGATGAGTCTTGAACGAGCTCCATCTTCTCAAAACCTAGCACCGGTACCTGTCTACTGGTGACCTGAGAATACAAGTTATTTTGAAAGAGTTTATCATCTTTAAAGCTAGTGACATCATAAGTATATTAATGTCTGTATTTGTATGAAAGTGTTTGTAAGTCTGTAATTGTATAAGTTTGTAAAAGTTTGTAATTGTTTGAACTCTCCTAGAAAACCCTATGTTTCCTACTAAAAGTAGCCTTCTACCAACGCATCTAGTATATGTGTGTGTGTCTCTTGTAAGAGTGTATATTTTCCCAAATCCTACTATCATTAACCAAAAATATAGTTTTTACATTATTGTTTATTGTGTGAAGATCACAAAGTAAATGTAATGGGAAAATGAAATAGTACTGTAGTGTTGTATTAAGTAACTACTGCTGTACTAACTACCTTAAATCAAATGTTATTTAAAGTACCATGTGATCGGCCTGTATCCTCCTACCGACTCTATAGAAAAACGATGATGTAAGACGTCGTAAGAAATGACGTTTGGCACCCGTAGACTTGCAAGTCCCACTGTAGCGAGCATCAAGGTGTAGGATAGTCAATCCAGTATAGATCTATACACAAACTCATACGCTCCCCACTTAAGGAGATTCTAGATACAAAACGGTCATGACAGGTAGTGCCATGCCCCGTTACGTGGCTCACATAAATGTAATAATGTTCTAGTATATGAATGTGCTAGCTGTATTGTGTGTTCTCTCCCTGTCTAGCATGTATTGTTTGTTTCTCATCATAGTATTCTATTGTTTGTTTCTCATCATAGTATCTATTGTTTGTTTCTCATCATAGTATCTATTGTTTGTTTGTTATTGACTCATGTATGAACTGACTCATTGTATGTTTTCCTGTTCTAGTAATAGTATTAGTATCTCCCTAAACTATACCTATTATAGTTTACTAGTAATGTTGTTTGAATGTATGAACATGTTTGTGTATACCTTTGCTACCCAAAGATATTGAACTGAATGAAAGAAGGAACTTTTATATCTATATACATATACATAATATATGACTAGGATTCAAACGATCTTCGGACAAATAACCTGAATACCCTAAGTCTACAACCAAACAAGGAACAGGAAGTAAGGTGAGCTATCAGTCCTAAGTCCTTTCAATCCTAATGATATAACTATATCTATATAGATACACAGAATATAAGTTAAAAGAGTTTAATAAAAGTATTTGATATGAAAAAGAGTTTGTAAAACAATTTGATAACACAGTTTGAAAAGTAAGAAATCCACTTGTTTGGTAGTTATTAATCACATGTGATTGATATAATAACTATAATAGTTCAACTTGTATCCCCCCCATAAAAGCATTTGAAAACATTTAAAAGGTTAATTAAGGGGTATGAACTCACCTGTAGTGAGTGGTTTGGATGAACGGAATGTATAGGATGCTTAAATGTCAAGTGAAGACTTGAACACACACAAGGATCCTAGTTAACATATAATAACACATATATGTATCCAATTAGTCATAAAGCAACTAATTTACCAAGTTTAAGACATCCTAAGACATGTAAAACACTTGATTTAAGTGCCATAAGTCCTAAGGATTGCATCTAAGGGTGGTAGGACCTTGCATTTGAGTTTAGGGTTCAAGGGTGAACTCCCTTGGAGTTTACGGTTTTATGACCATAACCCCTTGAGTTTACGGTCGTAAACCCATGAGTTTACGACCGTAAACTCACGGTACTTGACTATTTTGCATTTTGAAGCCTTAAAGGTCATAAGAAGCATTCCTACTTCATGTTTAAGCCTTAGGAAGTGATTAGGGCACCATTTCACTCCTTTATGGAGTTTACGGTCCTTGGACCACTTCTCTTTGGGTTTACGGTCGTAAACCCAAATGATTTATGGTCTTTTTGTTGTTTTGAGTTCCTATCATATCAAGGAAAGGGTCTATACTAGTTTCCAAGGCTTGGTAAGGGACTAGGGCCGCTTTGGCCCCTTTGTTAGGGTTTACGGTCCAAGGTGTTCTTGGACCGTAAACACCTTTGATCCTTTGATTCTTGGGTGTTTTCTTGATGATTTGAAGTGTAACTAGTCTTATAATACACTAGAATAGAAGTACTTACTAGGTAGAAGCTTGAAAAGGTGCTAAAAGTCCAAGAGCACTAGTGTGTGTTCTTGGTGAAACTTGAAGATCTACACTTTTGGAATGATTTCACGGATGGAATCATGTAAGATCACTAGATTAAGTAAGATATCAACTTTTTAGGGATAGAAACACTTACAAAGTTGAAGATCAAGAAGAAAAGTCGGACGATACTTGAGAGGATTTGAGTTTGGATCTTGAAAATGTGAAAAAGTGGTAAATAATGACTAAGTGTCATATTTATACCCCCTTTAGGGTTTACGGCCGTAAACACCTTTGTTTAGGCTGTAAACTCCAAACTTTTGGAGTTTTGGGACATTATTGTTGCACAATAAACCCTAGGGTATCCTCTCTCCTGTTATCTCCTGAAGTACTAATCTTAAAACACTCAAACTTATTCCAAAAAGGCTTGAAAGTTAGTAGAAACTGTTCTGACTTCTATTGAATTGAATGGTTGTACAGAATGGAAATGTCGGGTTGTCACATCCAAGGTCTCCAATGAAGTTCTTTAGCCATATTGCCTCCATTTCTGCCTCACTTGCCGATATATAATCTGATTCGCAAGTTGAATCAGCCACTGTTTCCTGTTTGGAACATTTCCAAGTAATTGCTCCTCCATTTAGGGTAAAGACCTAGCCCGAATGAGAGCGGAAATTATCCCTATCAGTTTGGAAACCAGCACCACTATACCCCACTACTCTCAAGTCATCATTCCCACCAAGGGTAAGGACCCAGTCCCTAGTCCTCCGTAGGTACTTGAGAATATTCTTCACTGCAGTCCTGTGAGCCTTTCCTGGATTCCCTTGATATCTGCTGGCCATGGTCAAAGAAAAGGCCACATCAGGGCGAGTACAATTCATAGCATACATGATCGAGCCTACAGCGGAAGCATACGACACTCGACTCATCTCAACTATCTCAGCCTCTGTACTCGGGCTCTGAGTCTTACTCAGTTTGGCGTTGCTCTGGATTGGCAAGTCACATTTCTTGGAATCCTGCATGCTGAACCTTTTCAGCACCTTATCTAAGTAGGTACTTTGACTAAGTCCAATTAGTCTCTTACTCCTGAGTCTCACGTCTCACTAAAGCCTCGCAACCCCAAATCTTGATGTGGTCTAAATTGGGAACTTTCCCAGTCCACATCTCGTGAGGTGTTTTGGCAAACTTCTTGGTAGGGACTAGATTAAGGATATGGGCATCAGTCTCTAAGGAATACCCCCAGAATGAGATTGGTAACGAAGCTCGACTCATCATGGAATGAACCATGTCTAACGAGGTTTGATTGCGCCTCTCAGCCACACCATTAAGCTGTGGTGTTCTGGGAGGTGTTAATTGTGAAACAATTCCACATTCCTTAAGATAGTCAAGGAACTCTATACTAAGATACTCTCCTCCTCGATTGGATCAGAGCATCTTAATGTTCCTGCCCAATTGATTCTCCACTTCCTGTTTAAACTCTTTGAACTTTTCAAAGGTTTATGACTTATGCTTGATTAAGTAGACATAACCATATCTACTGTAATCATCGGTAAAAGTCTCATAGAAGCGGTTAGCATCCCTTGTGGTGGTTCTGAAGGGTCCACACACATATGTATGTATGAGGTCCAAAAAACCTTCACCCCCAGCACAAGTGCCAGTGAAGGGTGACTTTGTTATTTTTCCAAGAAAACAAGACTCGCAACTATCATCTGACTTTAAGTCAAATGACTCCAAGACTCCAGCCTTCTGGAGTTGGCCTATGCGCTTCTTGTTAACATGTCCAAGAAGACAATGCCACAAGGATGTCTTATCCAAACTAGTGGAAGAATCGATATACAACACATTATTTCCTAAGTTATCTACAACCGATACAGTTTCATATACACCATCACAAGGTAATGCTTTAAAATAAAGAACATTATTATAAAAAGCATTAATACCACCACATTCATTATCAAATGAAAAAGTAAACCCTTGTTTGTACAAACTGTGAAAAGAAATAATATTTCTCGCCATTTCAGATGAGTAACAACACTTATTCAAATCTAACACTAACCCACTACTTAGCAACAAAGAATAAACTCCAATCTTGGTGACAAGTGAAGGTTTCCTATTCCCCATGATCAAGTTTATCTTTCTGTGCTCCACATCCTCACTTCTTCTTAGGCCCTGCAAATAAGAATATATATGAATACCGCAACCTGTATCAAGAACCCAAGAAGTAGTATGTGGTGAGTTATTAGACAATATAGTGTAAATACATGTATGGGTAGGCTTGACCTTCCCATCCTTAACATCTTGCACGTACTTGGGGAGTTTCGTTTCCAGTGTCCCTTTTCCTAACAATAGAAGAATTGAGCTTCTTTTGGGTTGGAAGAAGGAGTGACATAACCACCTTTGGTTCCACTTGAAGAGGACCCATCAAGAGACTTTACCTTGGTACCCTTCGAAGGGGTCTTCCTCTTCTTCCCTCTACTTTGCCCGATTGCCAGAACAGGGGCATCGGTAGGAGTAGGAGTAGTAACAACCAATTTGCCCTTAAGACCAGTTTCAGCGGTCTTCAAAAGCCCTTGAAGTTTGCTAAGTGTGACCTCCTCCTTGTTCATGTGATATGTCATTCGGAATTGATCATAACAAGTAGGTAAGGAATGCAGTATGATATCAATAGCCAACTCCTCGGGGAAGTTCACATTCAACTTGAGCAAACGGTACACAAACCTTTGCATTATCTGCATGTGGCCCGTGATGGGTTCACCATCCTTCATTTGGGTTGTTATCATGGAAGAGATGATTTCATACCTCTCTCGACGAGAACTTTGATGGTAGCGGTCCATCAGGTCCATGTGAATCTCAAAAGGGTAAAAGTCCTCATAGGACTTCTGGAGTTCAGCTTTCATTGTGGCCAACATGATACATGCCACCTTGGTAGCATCTCTCTCATGTGCCCTAAAGTCAGCGATCTCCTCTGGAGTAGCAGTAGACTCATCAATTTCCTTCATCTCCTTGTCAAGGACATATTCCTTGTCCTCGTAACGTGTGACATCTTGATGTTCCTGATCCAATCATCAAAGTTTGAACCATCAAAGATGACTCTCCCACAAAGATTCATGAGAGAGAAGGAGCCGGTAGGGTATGAGCCAGAAGCAACATTGTTAGAAGACATCTGAAAAGAAGAAAGACAAGTTTAGATAAGATATTGAATCCTTAATAAGACACCCAAATGTAATGTTAATGCTAGGACCCAACACAATACTTTATAACTTGGAAGAGGGATGTCGTAATCCAAGCTATAAAATATTTGAAGGTAGGCGAATGACGATTTACCAATTTCCACCTTGAAAAACAAAATAAATTATTAGGTTTTAATTGGATTGAAACTCCTAGATCTTTTGAGATTCATTGAACTTTTCAATGGCATGTTTAAATCTCGATTGTGCCCTCTCAAGTTTGTGACTGGGATGCCGAGGATCACAAACAAGGTGTGAATAACCATGCAAATTAACTTGGTACCCTTAATCTTTATCACCTAATCAATGTGCCGGTTATCCACGCGCGCTCCACCGATCTATGATAAATATTAAGTCACCCTTTGCCACTCTTACTAGTCCTTGTTAGTGTGCCGGTTACCCACACACGCTCCACCAACGACTTGGTAATGTACAAAGTGTAATTTCATGGGTTAGCACCAATTTCACATTTTCCTAAAGTAACTAATATTGGGAATTTATAAAAGGTTTAGTTACTTTATATTTATCATTATACTTTTAATGAGAATTATAGTCCTTGTCCTACCCGTTCGGCTAACGACCCACCACCAGTCAAGGAAGCGGTGGGTGAGAGTGGACACCCATTAAGCTGCCATTTTATAGGCAACAACCTTATACCCCCCTTATAGATCGGTTTCGTGAATGAGGCCTACTAACGGTAGAACTGACTTGCTCTTATACATATATATATATATATATATATATATATATATATATATATATATATATATATATATTCTTATCGTATAATACTATAAAGTATAAGGGTTGAATTCTAACATTTAAAACTCTAGGGTTTGGAATTAAAGTTTGCTAAAGTGACTTTACAAATTCGAAAACTTGAGGGTAAGTTTTGAAACTATTCAAAACCTTTCAACTTCATAACTTATGAGTTTAATGGTATATTAAAATGAAGAATCTTCATTTTATGTAACCTATGGTTCTTTAATGACTCTTTAAAGAAGTGACTTTTGGTAATCCATAACTTAAGGACAAATTATGGACTTCATCAATAACATTTAGATCAAGAATTACATCATCAAACAATTTGCAAATAATTCCTATGATCTACCAAAACTTATAAGCATGAACATTCATATCAACGATTTCAAGAATCACATAAACATATATAAAACTTGAAAATTTGATAATAACCATTGTAAATTGATTAGCATAATCATTACCACATCAAAAATAGGTTTTATAAGTCCAAAACAGTTTAGGGTAATGACTCTAGTCGATTTCCAACAACAAAACTCGAAAAACTGAACACAGGGCCTCCTACTCGTCGAGTGCAAGAACCTACTCGACGAGTAGGATAACTTAACACATGGACTCGTCGATTCCCCCCATGGACTCGGCGAGTTCACTGAACAATGAGCAAAATTTTTGACTTTTCAAGCATTTTGCATCAAGTATACAGAAAACAAGCCTAGTCTCTGATACCACTGATGGGTTTTGAGCATTCTAGCACTCCTATGGTGTACATGCAACCCTAGAAACCTTGGATCTATGTCTTCTCTAATATACACGCAAATAAGAATTTTCCAAGGTTCTCATCCCAACTAGCATGGCATGGGGTACTTGAAATATAAAAATTAGTAGAATGACATACCTTTGTTGTTGCTTGGATTCCTTAAGACCTTGTGAGCCTAGCACCCCAAATGTGATGCCTCAAATGTTTCACACAACACCACAACTTTTGGAATAACTTGAGAGAAGAACACTTTTCACTCAAAACATGCTAGCCCTCTTGTTCTTGTCTTAGTGGCCAATTTTGCTTACTATAAGGTTCCTTTTATAGTGTGTCACATGTAGGGTTACACCATGTAAACCCTAATGTGCATGGATTTTCATTTCCCCCATGATCCACGGGTTTTAACCTCCATGGAGTATCCATGGAGCACCCAATGGGTCCTATCCCAATCTAGTGAATCATGGACCATAAGCCCACTATATAAGAATGAAAGATTTACATAATCAATCCTCATATATTTAATTAGTCTCTTTTGATCACAAAATTAATTCCAAATTAATTCTTGATCAATACTAATTAAATAATATGATTTCATATTAATATATTAGAATTTATTAACAAATCATAATTTTCCTTATTCTCATTTTGTCTATCCAATTGTTGAGATGCCGAGCAACCCAAATGGACCATGCCAAGTCGGGTCAAGTACATACCAAATATAGTTATGGACTTAGACACCTTATCCAACAACATTATCCCCCCGTTAGAGGGAATTTCGTCCCAAAATTAGTTCTAGAGTGGGCACTTATGAACTAAGGAAAATATGTGGGTGCTTTTGTTTCATCTGTTCTTCTCATTCCCATGTGAACTCAGGTCCTCGCTTGGTGTTCCAGCGGGTCTTCACTATGGGTATATGGCTTTGTTTCGTCCTTTTTATCTCTCTGTCCATGATTTCCACAGGTTCCTCTACAAAGTGTAGACTCTCGTTTATTTTGATTTCATCGAGTGGTATTACAAGAGTCTCGTCGGACATACACTTCTTCAGATTGGACACGTGGAAAGTGGGGTGTATGTTGCTGAGTTCCTGCGGTAGTTGAAGTTTGTAAGCAACCAGACCGATTCTAGCAAGAATCTCGAATGGTCCAATGTACCTTGGATTTAGTTTTCCACGTTTTCCAAAACGTATCATTCCCTTCCAGGGTGAGACCTTTAACAGAACGCGGTCACCAACCTGGAATTCCAAGGGCTTTCGTCGTTTATCTTCATAACTCTTTGTCGATCCCTAGATGCTTTTAGTTGTTCCTGAATTTGGAAAATCTTCTCTGATATCTCCCTTATAATCTCAGGGCCGGTGAGAGTGTTGTCAGGAACTTTCCTCCTTGGTAGCTGCATGTCACCCACTTCAGCCCAGCACAGAGGTGATCTGCACTTTCGTCCGTAGAGGGCTTCGACTGGCGCGACTTTGATGCTAGTGTGATAGTTGTTATTGTATGAGAATTTGATGAGTGGTAAATGGTTATCCCAAGCTTTACCAAAGTCTATCACACAAGCTCTCAATATTTCTTCCAGCGTCTGAATGGTTCTCTCGCTTTACACGTTAGTCTGGGGATGGTACGCTGTACTCATGTCGAGTTTGGTTTCCAAGGACTTTTGGAGTGACTGCCAGAACCGTGAGGTAAATCTACTATCTCTGTCAGACATAATAGATATTGGCACACCATGCAATCATACAATCTCTTTAATGTACGTCCTGGTTAGCTTCTCTATCTTGTCGGTCTCTTTTATTGGTAGGAAGTGCGCGAATTTGGTTAACTTGTCAACGATCACCCAAATGGTGTCAAGACCACCCGTTGTCTTGGGAACTTGGTTATGAAATCCATGGTTATCCGCTCCCACTTCCACTTGGGTATATCTGGTTGTTGTAGTAAACCCGAGGGCTTCTGGTATTCTATCTTGACCTTGGCGCAAGTCAGGCACTTGCCCACATAGGTAGAGATTTATGCCTTAATTTTTGGCCACCAATAAAGTGTCTTGAGGTCCATGTACATCTTGTATGAACTGGGATGAACGGAGTATTTGGTTTTGTGAGCCTCGTTCATGACAACATCTCTGTACCCACCGAACTTTGGTGTCCAGATCCGATTCACGCGATAACGAACTCCGTCACCTTTAACTTCCAGGTTTTTATCCATTCCTCTTAAGGCTTCACCTGCCACATTCCCGGGTTCCCAGGCTTCCAGCTGAGCCTCTTTGATCTGCGTGGACAGGTGTGAATGGATGGTCATAGTTAATGACTTTAATCGGCGGCCCGAGTACTCTTTTCGACTTAGGGCATCTGCTACTACATTGGCCTTGCCTGGATGATACCGAATCTCACATTCGTAATCATTTAATAGCTGTACCCATCGTCCTTGCTCATGTTGAGTTCCTTTTGGTCAAAGATGTGTTGGAGACTCTTATGGTCCGTGAAGATTGTGCACTTCATATCATAAAGGTAGTGCATCCAGATCTTCAGAGCGAATACTACTGCTCCCAGTTTGAGGTCATGTGTGGTGTAGTTGATCTCATGATTCTTAAGTTGTCTCGAGGCATATGAAATGACCTTTCCTCGTTGCATGAGTACACATCCTAGCCCTTCCTTGGACGCATCGCAGTAAACCACAAAATCTTCCGTTCCCTCAGGAGGGACACGATCAGGGAACTGCATAGGGCTCGCTTTAGTGTTTGGAACGCAGTTTCATGTTTCTCATCCCAGTTGAAGGTTACACCCTTCCGAGTCAAGGCGGTGAGTGCTTTTGCGATCTAGGAAAAGTTTTGTATGAATCTTCTGTAGTAGCCAGCAAGGCCTAAAAATTGGCGAATTTCAGTTGGTGTTCTTGGTGTCGCCCAATTTTCGATTGCTTTGATTTTGGAGGGATCCATATGTATCCCTTCCTCACTGACCACGTGACCTAGGAAATCCGCCTTTCGAATCCACAATTCACATTTCGAGAACTTCACATACAATTACTCCGCCCTAAATGTTTCCAAGACTTGTCGTAGGTGCTGACTGTATTCTTCCTTACTTCGTGAGTAGACTAGTATGTCATTGATGAATATTATCATGAATTTGTCTAAGTAAGGTTGGCGTACCCGGTTCATCAGGTCCATGAACACCGTGGGTGCATTGGTTAATCCGAAGGGCATTACTACGAATTCTTAGTGACCATAGTGAGTTGTGAATGCAGTCTTGGGAACATCTTCCTCCTGAACTCGCAGCTGGTGGTACCCGGATCTTAGATCGATCTTTGAGAAGTAACTTGATCCTTGCAGTTGGTCGAAGAGGTTGTCGATTCAAGGTAAAGGATTTCGGTTTTTAATGGTGAGTGAATTTAGTTCACAGTAGTCTATGCACATGCGGAAAGTATTGGATTAGGTGTCTAAGCCCATAACTATAATTGGTATGTACTTGACCCGAAAGTAACATGGTCCATTTCGGGTTGCCTTCACCAGGACAATTTGATAGGATGGATATTTGAGAAATAGGTTATTTATGATTTACTAATATATTATAAGTATAATATATTAATTGAGGAATCATATTATTTAATTAGTATTGGTCAAGAATTAATTTGGAATTAATTTAGTGATCAAAAGAGACTAATTAAATTAACGGGGACTAATTATGTAAATTAGTGATACATATGGTTTGGGCTATTGATCCATGATGCGCTAAGTTTATGTAAGAATCCATAAAGTGTTAGTCCACATGAGTTAGGGATCATAAGCCTAAGTGTAAGAATTAGGGTTACATGTGACTCTTGGATTCTACACTATATATGTAACCCATTTATGCACAAAATTGATACACTAGTGATCTTGGAGATGCTATCGTCAAATTTTGGTGCCTAGAAACTCTCTCTCAAAGTCCTCCTTTGTTCATGGTGTTTGTGACTTGGTTGAGGCATCACACTTAGGGTGCTAAGTTCTATTTTATGATTAAAATATCAAATTGTATGATAGTTGTAGGCTTTATGTTTTGGATAATATTATTGCATGTATAACTAGAGAAAACTTAGATCCAAAGCATTAGGGTTGTATGTGCACCATAGGGATGTTAGAGTACATAAAACCCAACAGTGGTATCAGAGCCATGGGTTGTTTTCTGTTATATTGATGCATGCTTAATTGTTTAAAGATGGAAAAGTTGAAAAACTGCACTCTGCAAGGGGGACTTGATGAGTCCACTCATGAACTCGACGAGTTCATGGTGAACTCGACGAGCCCATAATCTGACTCGCGAGTCGGATAGCCTGATTGCAGTTTTTTAGGGGTTTTTGGCCAGAATTGGATTTGGATTATTACCTTAAACTGTTTTGTATCATAAAATATGTTTTTTTTTCCTGATATTGTAATGATTATCCCATCCAATTAAAAGATAAATTGTCAAATCTTGAAATTTTTTCTAGTTTATATGATTAGCTAAATGTTTGTAAAATTTGATTTGAAGTTATCTTACTATAAGAGTTGCATTAAGTCAAATTTGTAAAAGATAAAATTATGATTATTTTATTGGTTCTAAAATTTGATCTAATTGTTTTAGGAGTTACAAAACTTGCCATCAAGTTTTGGAACTCAAAAAGTTTTTTATGGGGTTACAAAATTGCCCTTAAGTTTTGGTATTTGAAAAGTCTCAAATTATGAAACATTGATTTCTAAAACTCTTGTAATTAAAAGGTGCAACTTTTGGGTTCATAACTTAAAAATTAATTAAATAGTTTTTAATTTTGAATATTTATATTTAGAACCTTGATGTTTTTGAATAGTTCAAATTACACCTTATGGACTTTATTAAATTGATTAAATTGTTTAATTAAAAGAGAATTAATAATTCCATAATGACATGGTTTGAGTTTAATTAAATTAAGAGTATAATTTATTAATAGATTAAACCATCTAGTATTTTAAAAGTTTAAAATACACCCTTATACTATTAGAATATTAAAAGTTTAATAATTATATATATGTATAAGACAAGTACCGTTAGTAGGCCTCATTCACGAAGCCAATCTATAAGGGGGTTATAAGGATACTGCCTATAAAATGGTGGTTTAATGTTGTCCACTCTCACCCACCGCTTCCTTGATTGGTGGAGGGTCGTTAGCCGAACGGGTAGGATAGGACATTAATTCTCGTTAAAAGTATAATGATAATTATAAAGTAACTAAACCCTTATAAATTCCCAATCTTAGTTAGTTTAGGAAAAATGTGAATTTGATGCTAACCCATGAAATTGCATTTTGCACATTGCCAAGTCGTTAGTGGAGCGTGTGTGGTTAACAGGCATAGTAACTTGGACTAGTAAGGGTAGCAAAGGGTAGCTCGATGTTTTTCATAGATCAATGGAGCATGTATGGTTAACCGACACATTGATTAGGTGATAAATGACTTCGAGAGTACCAAGCTAATTTGCATGGTTATTCACACCTTGTTTGTGATCCTCGGTATCCCAGTCACAAAATTGAAGGGCATAATCGAGATTAAACATGACATTGAAAAGTTCAATGAATCTCAAAAGAATCTAGGAATTTCAATTCATTTAAAACTTAATAATCAATTTCGTTTTTCATGGTGGAAATTGGTAAATCGTCATTTACCTACCTTCAAATATTTTGCAATTGGATTACGGCATCCCTCTTCCGAATTGTAAAATATTGTGTTGGGTCCTAGCCTTAATATTTCATTTGTGTGTTATATTAAGGACTTAAATCAACCAACTTGAATTTCTCCCTTGTAGATGTCTAATTCTGAAAACTATGGTCTTCCCGAATCTTTTGAATATAAATTTCCTTATAAAGATGATATTCCACAAGACGATCGAGGCGAATGATTAATCCCTTCTTCGTGCTGTTGTGGAACTTCTCTTCCTCCACATCCTCCAATAATTCTCCCTGACCCACAAGTTCAAATACTTGAAAAGTTCAAGGTCACTCAAGCCCTATTGGCTAGTAAACACCAAGATGGAAGGTCTGTGTGTGCACATGTCTTGGAGATGAAGTCACACATTGACAGGTTGGAAATGTTGGGTGTCGTTGTTTCAACGAAGTTGGATATTGACTCGGTTCTTCAATCACTTCCTACATCATATAACGGGTTCTTTATGGACTACTATATGGGAGATCACGACATGACCCTTATTGATCTAACATATTTGTTTGTTGCTGCTGAATCCGCAATGATTTGGCGCACTGGTAAAGAAAATTTGACTGGAAGATCTACTTCCCAAACTTCCATGGACATTGACAATGGAAACATTGGAAGTCCAGAAAAGTATTCTCTTCCCAATGGAAAGGGATCGGCCAAAGTGAACCCGATTGACCAAATGGTAAAGAGAATGGCTAAGTCTGAGATTGTCCCATATGCCATTCCGAAAGAGCCTGTTTGTTTCTATCGCCAAGAGAAGGGGCATTGGTTGCAAAGCTGCCATATTTACCTGAAAGTTCGCAAGGATGGTAAAGTCAAAATGTTTGACTCTACTTTAGGTAAGCCCACTATCTAACTCCATTAAGTTCCTATTTGGAGATTCTTAATACATGATGTAATGTAATTACATTTTAATGTTTTGTAGGATCGAAGAAAAGAAAGGAAGCTTAAAGGAAGAGTAAGCTGATTCTGATCGCGAAGAGATGAATTTCGATCGCATGGTTCGATGATGAAAATTTTGAGCTGCTACTTAAGAGTTATGATAGATTGCTTAGGAATAGATAATAACATAGTTTTCATTTGTAATTGAATTGTAAGGAAAAGTTTTTCTACAATTTTATAAATAAAAGAAAAAATTTGATTTTATCTTATTTTAAGTTTCCTTGCAATGGCATTTGTGAAAATTGTTGTTTATGTGTTTCCATTGATAACAATATTGGAAAATGGATTTGATTCTTTCGTTTGTGGCAGTGTCAAGATTTACCAAATAAGGAAAGATTCTCATCACCCAAGTTTCAGTTGGATAGAAATTTGGAATCATGCAACTTGTATTGTGTGATGAGTGAGAACCTTCGTCTTTGGGAAATTAAGACTAATTCCTTGTTCACATGTATATGTGAGTCAAGTGAAGGACTAGGGGATTGGGTACACTTGGTTGTGCGCTGGTCAGGTCCACCACAAAGAATTATAAGTATTCGTTATGATTTACTAAAAGTTTAGTAAATATGGTTATACTTACAAGATTAAGTGTAATTCTGAATCATTGGAAAAGTTTCAATGTATAGCAGAACGAATAAGAAGAATCAAATTAGGCAGAAAGATAAAAGTTTCTCCAATATGAAAAGAAGGGAGAGTACTTGAGTATCACGTTTTATGATCATCTTAGTGATTATGAAACCATATCACAATTGATCCTCTAAGGACATCTTAGTGTATTTGTATGGCTAATAAGAGGAATCGTGAATTGTTGAAATGGTTAAATTAAAAGGTGAATCATACTTCGTTCCAAAATCGAGTCTAAGAGTCGTACTCCAAGATTGTAACTTGAGTGACATATCTTAAGTAGGTTCATAACACTCATCAAATGTAGAGTAATATGTTACTTACTCTTGTATATTTGAAATTGATAAGTTTTGATGTTTTGGATAAAACAAAGACCAACTAAGACCAATTGTCAGAAGTGTTTGTCTTGATAAGAAACCGCACTAACTCTTGAATATTTGTTTGTCAAGGAATGATTCTTGAAAAGAGAATATTATATGTCAAGATGTCAGTGGGAGTCTTAAAGATCTTGAAAAGTTTCAAGACCTAATCAAGAGTAAACCTATTGTTAATCACTAGCGCACGACTTGAGGTTTGTAACCTATCGTGTTGACATATTCTTGTTTCTGTGCCCATTACAGTTAAAGTTGACTATGCATGTGAGTTCTATGAGTGCTCAATTGTTTTAATAACAACTTCGAAGCAATGGTAGGCCCTTGAGCTGCTAGGTGGCAAGTGTGACAACCCGATATTTTGAGTCAATGTAATGTTCAAAAAGTCAAATATTATAAACTATTTTTGAATCAATAAAAATAGCGTAAAAAATAAAGTGTCCTAAAGTCTCAATTGTGTTGCATAAAATGTTAGATATATTGTCAAGGTTTTCAAAAATATAAATAACACTCAAATCCGAGTTATAACGAAGAAGTTATGACTAATCAAAAATTCACGACAAAACCGGTAAAACACTCCCAAGTGTAAAAAGTGAAATTTCAATAAAATACTTTTTAGCCTTAAGTATCTAAACGAAAGTCGTAGACTATGTTAAACCGTGAGCGTACATAAAAAGAACGCCCATATCTGACTTCGTATGAGGAAGTTATGATTTTTCTAAGTTTCAGAACAGTAGTAGACAACTAAAAACTCGAAATATAGATCGAGCGATTTTTAGCCAACACAACCTAAACGAGAATTGAAGGTCTCGACAATAGTAGTACAACAGTATGTTTTTCAAGTCCTGTATTATAAACATAGTATCAACAGATTTACGGAACTTAGAAAAATATTAATATCAATGAAATTGACACACATTTATTATTTCTTTAAGTATTCCATTAAGTCCATAAAATACTAAGGAAATCATACAATTATTTTTGATCGTTTCCATTAACATACAAAATTCGATAAGGTTCAGAACACAAAACATATAATACTAAGACCTTCCGTAATCATTTCTGAAGACTTATCAAGAATTCGTATCTTAACTTATGGCAGAATCATGCCGCCAAGATAGAATCCTCGACGCTTCAATACTACAGAAAAACCAACACCACCTCCACCACCACCTGCAACGATGGATGCTGCTACCTTTCAGGCTGCCGTAACAGCTGCCGTAACCGCAACAATGGCACAAATGAGTAACAACGGATAAGGAGGAGGGAT
Source organism: Lactuca virosa (assembly GCF_052849685.1). NCBI lineage: Eukaryota > Viridiplantae > Streptophyta > Magnoliopsida > Asterales > Asteraceae > Lactuca > Lactuca virosa. The sequence continues at coordinate 250,889,759 of NC_136428.1, forward strand.
AAATAGCTCTAGTAATGGCCAAAACCAGGGACGTTCAGGGGAATGTACTTACAAGGACTTCACCAACAGCAAACCCATCCCCTTTAATGGAACCGGGGGAGTAATGGCTCTATCCCAATGGATAGAGAAAACAGAAGGCGTATTCAAGATTTGGTCATGCCCCAAAGAGAGCAAAGTAAAATTCGTTGTCTGTACTTTCTCCGAACGATCCCTAACGTGGTGGAATGGCCACGTCAAGTCACTAACTCTGGTGGTGGCCAACTCCATGGGTTGGCAGAACCTTAAGCAAATGCTACTACGAGAGTACTACCCAAGGGGCGAGATGTAGAAGCTGGAACAGGAGCTTTGGGGCCTTACTATGGTGGGCTCGGACATCACAACCTATACGAATAAGTTTAGTTACTTGACGATACTTTGCCCAAGAATGATGGAACTTGAAAGTAAGAAGGTGAAAAGGTATATCTGGGGACTATCGCCCCAGCTTCGAGGAAGTGTGCTAGCTTCCAAACCCACGACGTTCGACAATGCCAAAGAACTGGCACAATCCCTCGTTGATCATGGAGTCTGCCAAGATGTCATGACTGTCGTCCCGGAACCAACCAGAAGAAGCAACAACAATAACAACAATGCCAACAACAACAAGAAGAAGGAGAATTGGAACAAGAGGAAAAGTGAGTCTTCGCAAGGACCTTCAAAGAAACAACAGATAGTGGCGGTCCATGCCGCTACCGCCCCTGCTGTTGTCCCTGTTACCCCCGCTCTAGCAAAACAATATGCGGGGAAACTACCAAAGTGCAACAAATGCAATTACCATCACAACAGCAATTCCGGGGAGATGGACTGTAAAAACTGCGACAGGAAAGGGCACACTGCCCGTTTCTGTAAGGCACCGACGCGACCAATCACCCAAGTTCCTGGTGCTGGAGTGAACCAGGCATATTATGGGTGTGGGGAAACTGGGCACTATAAGAGGGATTGCCCTCATGCAAAGAATGCTGGCGGCGTAGGAAGAGTGCTGGCAATAGGGCAGAACGAGGCAATAACCGATCCCACAGTGGTTACGGGTACGTTTCTCCTCAACAACATTTATGCATGCATACTCTTTGACTGTGGTGCGGAGAAAAGTTTCGTGAATCATAAATTCAAACACTTACTTAATCAAAAACCCCAATCACTCAATAAGATCTTTACAGTAGAAATGGCAAACGGTAAAACAGAAAGCACAAACGACTTGTATGTAGGCTGCACACTAGCTCTAAACGAACACTTTTTCCAAATCGATTTAATGCCGATCACCACAAGAAGCTTTGACGTCATCATCGGTATAGATTGGTTGAGCCTTCACCATGCCGATATACTGTGTCACGAAAGGGCCATTCGCCTTAATCTGCCAAGTGGCGAAACTCTTGTCATCTATGGTGACAAACCCGGTACCAATTTACAAATCATCTCCTGCGTCAAAGCCCAAAAATATCTGCGCAAGGAATATCATGCCTTCCTAGCTCACGTGGTAGATAAGAAACGAGAAGCGAAAGACATTAAAGACATTCCGGAAGTCTGCAACTTCCCCGACGTCTTCCCTGAGGACCTTCCAGGAGTCCCACCAGAACGTCAAGTCGAGTTCAGGATCGACTTGATTCCCGGGGCTACCCCAGTAGCAAAATCGCCGTACCGTCTAGCACCGGCAGAAATGCAAGAATTGTCCAGCCAACTGAACGAACTTCTAAGCAAAGGATTTATCAGGCCGAGCTTCTCACCTTGGGGAGCACCGGTTCTGTTCGTAAAGAAGAAGGACGGATCTTTTCGCATGTGCATCGATTACCGGGAACTGAACAAACTCACGATCAAGAACCGATATCCCTTAACACGCATAGACGATCTGTTCGACCAACTACAAGGAGCGAGCTACTTCTCAAAGATCGATTTAAGATCAGGTTACCATCAACTGCGAGTTATGGAAGGAGACATTCCCAAGACGGCATTCCGAACTCGCTATGGTCACTACGCGTTTGTAGTGATGCCCTTCGGGTTGACAAATGCACCAGCAGTGTTCATGGACTTGATGAACCGAGTATGTCGTCCTTTCCTGGACAAATTTGTGATCGTGTTCATAGACGATATACTCATCTATTCAAGGAGTAAAGATGAACATAGCCAACACCTCCGACAGGTCTTGGAAACATTGCGGACGGAAAAGCCATACGCGAAATTCTCAAAGTGCGAATTTTGGATTCGGAGAGTAGATTTCCTAGGTCACGTGGTCAGCAAGGAAGGGATACACGTAGACCCTTCCAAAATCAAGGCAATCGAGAACTGGTCAACTCCAAGGACTCCAACGGAAATCCGACAATTCTTGGGCCTTGCTGGGTATTACCGAAGGTTCATACAAAACTTTTCGAAGATTGCTAAACCACTTACCACCCTGACTTAGAAGGGTGTAACCTTCAATTGGGGAGAAAAACAAGACGCTGCGTTCCAAACACTGAAGCGAGCACTGTGCAGCGCACCTATATTATCCTTGCCAGAAGGAACAGAAGACTTTGTGGTCTATTGTGATACGTCAAACCATGAACTTGGATGTGTCCTAATGCAGCGAGGGAAGGTCATCGCCTACGCCTCAAGACAACTAAAGACGCATGAGGTAAACTACACGAAGTACGACCTCAAATTGGGAGCAGTAATGTTCGCCCTAAAAATCTGGAGGCATTACCTTTACGGTACCAGGTGCACCATCTTCACCGATCACAAAAGCCTCCAGCATATCCTCAATCAGAAAGAACTCAACATGAGACAAAGCCGGTGGGTGGAATTACTAAATGATTACGAATGTGAAATTCGTTATCACCCCGGAAAAGCCAACGTGGTTGCAGACGCTTTGACCAGAAAGGAGTACTCGGGCCGCCGAGTAAAAGCATTAACCATGACCATCCACTCACACCTGTCCGCACAAATCAAAGAAGCACAGGAATAAGCCTTGAGGCCAGAGAACGTGGCAGGTGAAGCATTGAGAGGAATGGAAAAAAGTCTTGAGGTCAGGGATGATGGAGTTCGTTGTCTCATGAACCGGATCTGGACACCAAAATTTGGTGGATTCAGGGACGTTGTCATGAACGAAGCTCATAAAACTCGCTACTCCGTACATCCCGGCTCAGACAAGATGTACTTAGACCTCAAGAGGTTGTATTGGTGGCCGAACATGAAAGTCGAAATAGCTACCTTTGTGGGCAATCGCCTTACTTGCGCCAAGGTTAAGGTAGAATATCAAAATCCCTCGGGACTACTTCAACAGCCAGAGATACCCGACACCATTTGCCTAAGACTACGGGTGGACTCGACACCATTTGGGTTATCGTTGATAGATTAACCAAATCCGCACACTTCCTACCAATAAAAGAGATAGACAAACTGGACAAGCTGACAAGGATCTACATTAAAGAGATAGTGCGCCTTCGTGGAGTACCGATATCTAGTATCTCCGATAGAGATAGCCGATTGACATCACGATTCTGGCAGTCACTGCATAAAGCTATGGGAACTAGGTTGGACATGAGTACAGCCTACCACCCACAAACAGACGAGCAGAGTGAAAGGACCATTCAAACGTTAGAGGACATGCTAAGATCTTGTGTGATAGACTTTGGTAAAGCTTGGGATACTCATTTGCCTCTCATTGAGTTTTCCTACAATAATAGCTATCACACTAGCATCAAAGTTGCTCCCTTCGAAGCCCTCTACGGCCGTAAGTGCAGATTACCTCTATGCTGGGCTGAAGTGGGCGACACGCAACTAGCAAGAGGTCAAGTACCAGACAACACTCTCGCTGGCCCGGAAATCATAAGGGAAACTACAGGGAAGATTGTCCAAATCCAAGAACGACTAAAAGCTTCCAGAGACAGACAAAAGAGTTATGCGGAAAAAAGACGGAAACCCTTGGAATTCCAAGTTGGGGAACGAGTATTATTGAAAGTCTCACCCTGGAAGGGATTAATACGATTTGGAAAACGTGGGAAACTCAACCCTAGGTATATCGGACCATTCGAGATCCTTGCCAGGATCGGCCCGGTAGCATACAAACTTCGATTACCGTAGGAACTCAATAACGTACACCCCACCTTTCACGTGTCGAACCTAAAGAAGTGCTTGTCCGGTGAGACCCTCGTCATCCCTCTGGACGAAATTGAAATCAACGAGAGTCTCCACTTCGTGGAAGAGCCTGTAGAAATCATGGATCGGGAAGTTAAAAGAACTAAACAAAGTCGCATACCCATTGTGAAGGTCCGTTGGAATGCCAAGCGAGGACCTGAATACACCTGGGAGCGCGAGGATCAGATGAAACAACAGTACCCGCATCTTTTTCCTAGTCCATAAACTCTGTCTTAGATTAAATTTCGGAACGAAATTCCCTCTAACGGGGGGATGATGTGACAACCCGATATTTCGAGTCAATGTAATGTTCAAAAAGTCAAATATTATAAACTATTTTTGAATTAATAAAAATAGCGTAAAAAATAAAGTGTTCTAAAGTCTCAATTGGGTTGCATAAAATGTTAGATATACTATCAAGGTTTTCAAAAATATAAAGAACACTCAACTCCGAGTTATAACGAAGAAGTTATGACTAATCGAAAATTCACGACAAAACCGGTAAAACACTGCCAAGTGTAAAAAGTAAAATTTCAATAAAATACTTTTTAGCCTTAAGTATCTAAACGAAAGTCGTAGACTATGTTAAACCGTGAGCGTACATAAAAAGAACGCCCATATCTGACTTTGTATGATGAAGTTATGATTTTTCTAAGTTTCGGAACAGCAGTAGACAGCTAAAAACTCGAAATATAGATCGAGCGATTTTTAGCCAACACAACCTAAACAAGAATTGAAGGTCTCGACAATAGTAGTACAACAGTAAAAAGACAGACGAAAACGGACATCGGATGAAGAAGTTATGGATTTTTAACGGAATTATCCTGTCCCGGCCTATTAAATAAAGTATAATTAAAAATAAATTCAAAATTAGCCGACGAAGTCTAAATGAAAGTTGTAGAGTATTTTCTCACCTTCGCGTGGATTTAAAGAACGTCAAAAACGGAGCTCGTATGCGAAAGTTACGCATTTTTAAAGTTTTGGGCACACACTTCGAGGCTTATCCGAAGAGTTACGCCCAACGTACTTCGGAGTACGCCCAACATACCCAATGGACGGCCTCAGATCGGCCACGTCGCCCCTATACCCTCTACCCCGTCTCATCCGAAGACCGGAGACCGGTGACGTCATCGCTGACGTACGCCCCGCGTATGAGGTACACCCCGCGTACTTCGGCATACGCCCAGCGTACGAGGGCAGCTCCCCCTCCTATAAATAGCATGCGAGACTTCCGATTTTCCTTGCTCATTTCCCTCTTCTCTCTCACTTCTACTCTCTGGTTAGCACCCCGAGACGACCCCGACACCCCGGTTACATACCCAAGTCCCTACGAAGGTCCGAAGCTCCGAGATTCCCGAGAAATTCACCACTTTCCGGTCGAAGTGCCGCCCGAGAAAATCTCGTTTTCTTCAAATCACCACACTTTCCAGGCGAGTTCATACCCCTTATTTTCACATCTTTTTCATTTTTTAGGGGGGGAAATACAAGTGAAACACGAGATAAACTCACATCTAAACTACGCATCGTTAGATACATTTTCAAATAATTTATCTACATTTTGTTTATAAATGATAAACAATATTTCTACCAACGTTACTCTTTACATGCAAGTTGGTATTACACCGAGTTCTTGTCATCAAATGAAACACACTTTCGAAAAACTATAATGGGTATAGTTTACGAGTTATTCATAACATCTTTACATAAACACTGAAAAAGGAACTATTTTCATAAAGACTTTTCATTCCGTAAATCTGTTGATACTATGTTTTTGTGAGACATTCATCTTCAACGTACCCTCAACTATGCATTTCAAGTCCTGTATTATAAACCATAATCTCTTGTAGGGATAGCGTGATACTTGTGTATAGATCTATACGAGATTGAGAATCCCGCACCTAAACTGTTAGCTACAGTTAGACCGGCAGGTCTGGGATGACAAATGTCATAACACTGCAACGCCTGAAGAACGTTGTTACAGGCAGTCTGGGTCAATAGCATGGTTATAAAACTCACATGGTGTATCAAAATGTACTTGATTTACGAGACCCTTAAATGCATTCAGGAATTACATTATATATGCATAATATCCACTTTCACCATTTTAGCATGAAATATACTATTTCATTCCAGTCTTTGGAACTTTTTCAAACTACCACACATACATGGAAAATATTGGATTTTCTGGAAACACGTTTAGTTATTTTTACCGAAAGACATACAACTTTTAGAACAAAAACGCTTATGAACTGACCAACTTAATTGTTGACACTTTTTCAAAACTACTTGTATTTCTGAGGGAATCAGTAATACAGGTAAACATCAGCTTTTGGAGAAGGAACGCTAAGGCGTCTGTTATCAAAACATTTTAAATCATCATATTTGTAATATTCTTTTGAAACATGTATTACATGCAACAATGTAACTTTTTATTATATTTATGATGGTTGGGTTTACTTTCTTTACAAATATTCAACTGTTATGATACTACGTGAAGTCATCCGCCCATGAATGTTTCTGCCATTCTGGTTTGGGGGTGTGACAGCAAGAAATTAAGATTGAACAAGTTCAGTCCATATGATTTTGGATTTGTCACTAACCTTATCTTGTGATTATGGTTATGAAAAATTCACGTGGATAGGAACACATACACCATAAAATCTAAGTGTCATAAGGTTTCTCTACAATTCATGAAAATGACTGTGACAAAAAGGCTTTCACTAAGTAGATTTTAAGGAGATAGCATTTGTTATATTTGCATTCTCAAATTCGATTATGATTACGGCATCCCTTTTCATAGTTCGAATTGTGAGAAATGGAAAAAGGTCTAAACATTCGGGACCTATTACTGAAAGTTCTGAAATTGTTTAGACACACATGTGAGCTATCTAAGGAAAGGTGTATGAGTTTCAGGAGCCTAGATAAAGTCTTATCGAAGCATCTTGCATCAGAAATCTGAACTTTGGTAAGAAAGTCAACAAGTATTGATTTTCTAGAAGTCCAGCTTATTTCTGGGTTCATGTCAAAGCTAGTGGGAGCATAAGTGTTATGCTAGTAAGGATATAATTATCATGTTAGTGGGAGCATGATTATTGTGGTAAATGTTACGAGTTATAAATGTTAATTATTGAAAAAAAAGTTTTAATTCGCAAAGTTGCAGAGTTTGAAAAGTTGTTTTGCTATAATTAAGGGAGAGGAACTCATACTTCATTTCAAATCTAAAAGCTTAGATTGTGAGATTTTAATCAAATATAGTCAAGGATATATATGAATGTTATGTTGGAATGGTTCAACATAAGGAAATTGTATATACGGAAATATTATAGTAAAAGACTGGTCATGTATCATGTCTTTATGTAAGACATTATGAATCGTGTCCCATATGCTTCGGGTATAGGATCAACTACATACACTATAATATTAATATGTTCTAATTTTCCATATGCCTAGGGCATTAAGAGGGAAAAGGGACTAGAACGAGATATGACTAAAATGGTTAAGCAATTGTCGAGGACAATCTGAGGTTTACCAAAGATTGGTTGCTCATGGACAGTTGGAAGTAAAGTGTAAATTTTGGAAGGACCATATTGACATACTATGAGAAGAGGTAACTTTTGTTCAGAAGTGATAGTCAAAATTGGAATATGTAAATGTTACCATAAGTGGAAGTTAATAATAAAATCTATGTAAGATTAGAAAACTTAATGCAAGAAGGATGTTCAAAGGAATGTACTTTGAATATGAGACTTCGTTTCCGTGGAATTTATCTCTATTGGAATACTTTGTAATGTATGTTGCCAAGTCTCTATGACTTTTGTGCATAGTCATTACAAGAGGATCATTCCATATAAGTTTAGAATCTAACATATTTTAGCAAATGGCATGAATTTGATTTTCTTACATTTACGATAAGGATTTGGAATTGTGAAATGAGCATCATTGAAATGTTGTCCATTGATTTATTTCACAAAGAGAGGACCATAGGCAAACGTAGTGTGCATGCTTGGAGCATGGCATACCTATTGTTTTAATTCAAGTATTAAGTTGATTAATCGAAACATTATACAATGAATAATGTGTAATCAATATGGTTATTAAATAATCTGGGGGGGATAGTGCCCAGATGTATCGCTCCACCTTTTTACTCTCCGGGGTGACTATCCCAGGACATAATACTGCTAGATCGCTAAATCTGGCAGTGTATGCTACGATGTCGGAGTCCTTCATTGTAAGGTTCCAAAGCTCTTGCTCTAGCGTTTGTACTTCACCCCTCGGGCAGTATTCTGCTAGCATCAAAATATTCAAGTCCTCCCAGCTCATGGCGTTGGCCACTGAGAAAGTCAACGATTTGACATAACCGTTCCACCAGGAGAGGGCTCTATCCATTAATGTGCAAGCTACGAATTTGACCTTGCTAGCCTCTGGGCATGCGCAGATTTCGAACATTGACTCTATTTTCTTAAACCACCTCGTTAGAGAAATGACACCTCTGCTGCTATCGAAAGACTTTGGTTTGCCATTGGTGAAGTCTTTGTAGGAACATTCCCTCGGGTGTCCCTGGCTATCTCCCTGGTTAGTATTATTGGTACCGCTTCCCGACCCACTGGCACCATTTGTGCTGATTTGTGCCATGGAAGCTGCCACAACGGCTGTTAGAGCAGCTTGGAAAACGACAGTGTCCATTTGTGGAGGTGGTGGCGGTGGTGGAGTTAGTGTTGTGCTGTTGACACGCCTGATAGATTTGCGTGGTGGCATTCTTCTGCCATAAAGTTTAACAATAGATTGATGATAAGTCTTTGATAATGGTCATGAATTGAGTAATATCGAAACAGAGTGCCTTAACTATGTGTTTGGTTATGTCGACTATGCAAGAATAGCGGTATAAAGACACATGAAGAGTTTAGTTGTATGGTTCTATCGTATCATAAAATACTCCTATAGTATTTTGAACTTGGTGTTTGATTTTTAATGTTTCTTGGTATATAGGGTTGGTAAGTTTTAGACTCCTTGTTCACCACGATCATTCCCAAACACATGTTAGTGATATCTCGCATGAATATAGTTGATCGGGCTATATTCATCCCAGATATGATTACATAACTATCTAGGCTTAACCACAACGTCCAAGTTATCTGAATACTTTTATGTGGTTCTTATTACGACATTGTTCTAGTATGCATGCATGTACATATACTTTTATAAAAATACTTATATTTTAAAAGTATACATTTAGTCAGAGCATGGTTTGATATACTTAGTTCACTATAAACAATGCTCTGATACCAATCTGTCACACCCCCAAACCGAGAAAAACGGCGGAAACGTCTGGGGGTGGATGACTTTCATGTACAGTATCATACAATTGAATAATAGTAATAAAATCATTACAAACATTATATTGATAATTTATAAGTTTTTACATTGTATTCGAATCATTGTTTGTTTGATTTCCAAATACACGTGCCAAAAATATGTGATGCGACGCTGCCATGCCTCATCTGCAAAATCCTTAGAAGTACCTGTTTACAGATTTCCTAAGAATACAAGTAGTTTTCAAAAAAATGTCAACAATTAAGTTGGTGAGTTCATAATCGTTTGTATGAGAAAAATCTACCATTTTTCCTTGTAATATGAAAGAGTGTTCTCCAGAAAATCCAATATTTTCTTTTAAATGTAATGTAGTCTTAAATACCCTAAGATCGATAATGTATGAGTATTGTTGTACTCGGAAGTAGTATAATGTAGTTTTAATATAAAAACCATTCGAATGTAAGTTTCCAGAAATGTAAGTTGTACTGTACCGGAAAATAATGAATTGTAGTTGTATCTGTGTAAAACCCTATGAACGTATGTTCCTGGAACTATTAGTTATACTGGAAGATAGTGTAATGTAGTTTTATTATTTAATAAAACTGGTTGAATGTAAATTGCCCTGTAAACCAAATGTATTAGTTAATACCCCATGTGAGTTATTATAACCATCCTAGCGACTAGTGGCCTGTTACGACGCTCTTCAGGCGTCGGAATGGTACGCAATTTGTCACCCCAGACCTGCCGGTCTAACTGTAGCTAACAGTTTAGGTGCGGGATTGTCAGTCCCGTATAGATCTATACACAAGAGTCACGCTCCCCCTACAAGAGACTCTGGTTATAATACATGACATTAGTGTGTACTCCGGTAAGTACGCTGAAGGATGTCTCACAAAATTGTATTAACCGGCTAACGTATAGTGTAATGAAATCCCCCTTTTCTTGTAATTGTATCTATTAACCTTTCATAATGTTTACATTGCATAAAAATAATTATACTTTTAAATAATTATTTCATTGTCCCAAAAAGGGTAAAATAGTGCGAATGCCCCATAAACTATACCTATTATAGTTTATAAAAATTGTTTCGCTGAAATGATGAATCCTTTGTATGTACCATATATATATATATATATATATATATATATATATATATATATATATATATATATATATATATATATATATATATATAATAACATATTGTATTTGTACTTTGTTTTTCGTAGCGTTGTGTTTTTAGTCAAAACCTTGTATGTATATGTTTCACAAATTTGGACATAAAGCTATTTCATAAATTTAGCATCTTTGAATAAACGGTAAGAAAATGTATTTACCCATTTCTTATTTTTAACACAAGTTTTCTTGTGTTTTACTTGTATTCCCCCTAAAACATTGAAAATCTCGAAAAATGTGGGGGTATGAAGTCACCTCGAGTGTGTTCTTGGCTGGATAACAAAGTGACAGGGATGATCTTCAAGTTAAAATATGTGAAGGTGTTCGTATCCTATGAATATTTAACACACGATATTGTGTGTAAATTAGTTGAACTAACATGAAAGTGTTATTAAAAACACTAGATTATATAAGGATACTTACAATATTTCCTAAGAACTATCTTGAAGATTTAGACTCCTGGGAATATTTGAAGATGATTATGGGAAACTGTATGGAGGTTTGAGATGTTAAGAACTCTTTCTTGAGAGGAAATTGCGAGAAATTGAAGTGTAAATGAGGAAATAAGGAAAGTGATTTCGGCCAATATATATACGGAGGTGTATGAGTGATGTGATGTTTGCATTGGGTTGTGGATTATATCACATTGGGAAAAGCACCACCGTCTAAAACTAGTTTTTTCGGCCTATCTTCACCGAAATCACCTTGATTTCGGTCTAATTGAAACCGAGAACCAAGGTCTTCGGTCTAGAGGGATTAGGAGAATTTCGGTCTCGCATGTGATCTCGGTTCTAAATGATGATTTCGGTCTTGACATGAATTCGACCATAGCATGAGATTTCGATCGATCACAACCGAAATCTCATGATTTTTGATTCCCAAAACCGAAAACTCTTAATAAAGGCATAATTTCATGATTTAAGACTTATGTATTTGACTTTTGTTTGACTTGCTTGACGTTTGTTTGACTTGCTTGACTTTTGTTGACCCAAAATAGCCGGTTGTCATAGGAATAAATTCAAAAAGTACTTCAAGTTGTTCGAAGAAGAATTCCTGTAGGTGGAAGCGATACAAATTGGTAAAGGAGAGAAGCCAACCTCATTCTGATCCATTACAAATGGAGACATTGTTGCGATTAAGTAAAAGTCATCATCATTGCGATTGGTTGCATCGCTACAATTGGATAAGTGACGTCGTTGTGAATATAAGGAAATATCATTGGGATTGGTCACATCGTTTCGATTGTTCACAACATTGCGATCGGTTCAGTTGTATCGATGCGATTGGAGTAGTTGCATCGTTGCGATCAGAAGAGAGTTACTTTCATTACAAACGGTCTGTTACGATGTTGTTGGGAATGAAAAAGAAACATGTGATAGTTGCTCCTATGTTGATATGGCCAAATCTATTCTATCATTTCAAGTTCATGATTGTATACCTATATGACATCTTGGTATCTCACAAAAGCAAGGAAGAATATTTGGTGAATTTTAAACAGGTGTTTGAATCCCCTAATTCTAAAAGATTCTATGGAAAGCACAAGAAGAGTTCATTCCTTGTTGTTTCAAAAGGGGAATGGAATTTGAAGGGCAAGGTTCACAAAGCAAGGAAGTCAATCTGAAGTAAACAAGAGTTCCATACTCCTATGACAGCTGAGAACTACGGTGGGGATGGTGTTGATTTTAAAGTTGTATCGGGAAAATGTGCTGGTGGTCCTCATGGAGAAAATATGTTTCCAGATGGGTATCTTTTAAAAGACAAGCATCTTTGTGTTTCCAAGCATTCAAATCTTACGTTCTTGGTACTAAAGTTTATTGTGCAAGATTGACTAATCAGTTCAGAATGGAGGGAAAACTACCTAGAAGTTTGTATCTTGTTGATGAAAACCTTTCTGAATTGAGGGTAATTCCTTTTGAAGAGGGAGAGATTGATGCAAATTCAGATGGCGGTCCTCCAATTGTCTATTTACGATCCGAACTCAGTTGGGTCCAAACCTCAATCACGATGAGAAGTGAAGTTGTCATTTGAAATACGCTCAAATTGCAAACGGGTGCGACTGGGTGCGAACCATCGCAATGATTCGTAGTGACAAGTTTTTTGAATGCGAATGCGAAAAGGGCTTTGAATGTGAACCGGAAGATGGTTGTGAATGGATGCAAGTGATCGCAATCTTTCGCATGTGACTGATGGATCGTTGCGAAGAGGAGTCTAGTTGCGAGAGGGGGATTGGATGTGAGAGTTGTCTAGGTACCAATGGGACATATGGATGCGAACGATGACTTGGTTATGAATTTCTTTGGGACTTGGTGCTACTTTCCAAGACCACTTCCAAGACGTTACTTTAGAGTTTTTATTAGTCTCTGAATAAGCCATTATGTAACACCCGATTCAAAGTATTTTCATTTTGACCCTTGGTGTGTAATTAGTTTGCAATTTTGGTCCTTAGGGGGTATTGTTGTAATTTCTGGGAGAAGGTTGCGTACGTTGGGCGTACCTCCTGTATGCTAGGCGTACGTATTTAGGGGACAAATCCTAATTTTAGGGTTGGGACCCTATTTAAGCAACCTATCCCCAAGTTTTCTCCTTACCAACCTCCTTAGCCTCTTTTAAGTTCCATTTCGAAACCCTAGCTCATCTAGAGAGATTTAACCCCATTTGTGTGTGTGTTGATGTAACTTCACGAATAAGTAACTTAGTAGAGAAGCATTGGTCAAGGAAGAGCTTGTAGATCCAGATTCCATTCATCATTTCCAGCTTCATAAAGGTATAAAGCTTTGACCTTGCTCATTATATTCTTAGATCTAGTTGTTGTGGAGTTTTGCACACTTTTTGGTCCCATGCATGAGTCTTGGTGGGGATTTGTCACTCCAGAAGTTATGAGTTGCCCCTCTTGATGTTTCTGAGATCCCTAGTCCATAACGTTAGCATCTTGATGGTTGAGGATCAACCATGGATGAGTATATGTCCATTTGGTGAAAGTAGGATGCTAAATCTAAGGTTTAAATTCTTTTGAGCCATGAAAGGCTACAAGTTAGTGACTTTTTGGATTAAGACGTTACCCAAGGTTTGGATATGAAATATGGATGTTTGGTAGAAACCATTAAGCGCTTAATGGGAAAAAGGGCTTAATGGGTGCGCACATTGGGCGTACACAAATGTACATTGCACGTACGTGTCCGGATCCCCGACTCAGTGTAGCCATCTAGTACGCCTGGGGTACTAGGGGAACGCTTAGCGTTCGCGACCAGGTGGACTTTTTACTTTTGGGCACCATTGGGATTTAGGGTTTTGGGCCCTTGTTGGACCACAAGTATTTTGATTTTGGGCCACTTTTAGGCCTTGGGCCTTCTTGGATTTGGGCCCATATTGAGTTTGGGCTGCGGCTTTTGGGCCAATTGACGGAAGGGTAAAATGGTCTTTTACCATGGGGAGTCAAGATTAGTTAATTAAGTCCCGGTTATGGTTTATGACCCAATTATTAATTAGGGTTTTATTTGACTGATTAGTATGGGGATTCTCCGGTTCAGCCGCCCGAGCATCTATTTGACTGACAGCAGACTGAGGTAAGTTTGCTCAGTATACTGTAGGACACTAGGGATTGTATTTGCTTATAGTCTTTGTGACTCCTGATGTGTGTGTAACGCCCGCACATTCGGGTTAGTCAATTTAGAGACAATAACCGTTAAAAAAATGACTTTTTGATAGAAGATTATTTAGGATAAATAATATTAACCAAGTTATAGTATATGTCGCAAGGTTTCCGTATATATAAAGAACGCCGAAATTCGAGTTATAACGAAGAAGTTATGGCCTGTCGAAGTTTTACGGCGAAACCGGCACGACACCGCATAACGTAAAAAGTGAATTTTTGATAAATTAATTTTAGCCTTGGCGATCTAAACGAAAGTCGTAGTATACGTTAAATCGAGAACGTGCATAAAAAGAACATCCAAAACTGACTTCGTATGAGGAAGTTATGATTTTTCTAAGATTTCGCATAACAGTATACAACCCGGAATTCGAATTTTAGATCGATCAATTTTTAGCCAACACAACCTAAATGAGAATTGAAGATCTCATTAATAGGAGCTCAACGATAAAAATACAGTTGAAAACGGAGTCCGTATGTAGAAGTTATGAATTTTACACGGTCGTTAAACAATGTAATCTCCTCATACTTTTAAATTTAAAATCGGTCCAGAATTAGCCAATCGAGTCAAAAGGAGAGTTGTAGATCTTGTCAATACCTACGCGTGGATATAAAGAACGTCGAAAACAAAGCACGTATGTGAAAGTTACGTAATTTAGAAGTCGGAAGGGTGATGGAGTCAAATCTGGACCATTGCTTTCTCCTCACGCCTTGCCACCAGAGGGTGACATGTGGCAGCAACTCGACGAGTTGAAGGCTCAAACTCAACGATTTGAGCCAAAATTCAGCTTATAAATAGAATGTGAGGGTGCCTTCATTTCTCACACCAAAAACTCATTCTCTCTCTCTCTCTCTAACTTCTCTTTAAGCCTTCCAAACCCCTCCCAAAGCCCTAGTAACCTCTTGGTGCTAGAGGAAAGCCCCGGAGCGTCTGAAGGCTCTGAGAAGAAGACCTTTTGGCTCGAAAGTTCTGCCCCCACAGAGCCCGGTTCCTAGCCAAACCTCCCGGTAAGTGAGTAATGCTTACCCTACTTCAAGTATAGCTTATGTTTAACTTCAATATCATTATTATGAACTTACAAACAATAAATATATTATTAAAATATAAGATACAAAGTGTTATTATAATTTCTTTTAACTCTCGCGGTACGGGGAATCTGGTTTGAAAGGACACATAGGGTTGTTGGATTTCAAAAGTGCTATAATGCCAAAATGGTCCTGCCCTCCGGTGTTTCATGTCTGGCCCCTTTCTGTACATAGTGGTTGAAAAGTATTGTTTTACACTTATAAAACAATAACGCTCGTAATTGGTTGCCATAAATATTTGACTAAAATCTAGTGGTAATAATACTAGGTTTCATCGAAGGAAATTGTATTGTTAAGAAGCGAATCGTTGTCCAAGTTGGAATCACCACTTTAACAAGTGAGTGCATAATTACTTTCATCTTACACAAAGATATGAAGTATTTAATATAAATTACATGCTATGTGTGCATATTATCTGTGTTCTTGATATCTATGTTGGATGAACGATTTATACATGTTTTAAATGATTTAAATTGTATATGTATTTTATATCTACGAATATGTTGGGTAAAACATGGGTAGATGAATGATGAAGGATGAAAGCTGATATAGATGAACATTGGCAACTATGGACTTAGTGCCCTGTAGATGTTTTTGAACTACGATGTACTCTAAATATCCTTGCAGCTGAGCTTAAAGGATAGTATCGGCAGCTGTGCCTAACAGAGAACGCCATAATCCTGACAGCTGCGCCTAACTGATAATATTGGCAGCTGTGCCTAAATGATAATATTGGAAGCTGTGCCTAATAGATAGCATTGGCAGCTATGCCATAGGAAACGATCGACTTCATGCCTATTCCTTAGGAGAATCCTTAGGAATGAATGAGTGAATGATAAATGATTCTTAGGGTAGATCCTTAAGAATAAAGAAGATAATGGGGATGGGTAATTGGGTTGATTGTTTGATGATTACATATAATAATTATATTATTGTGGGTTGAAAACCCTATGTACTCAACAAGTTTCCCAACTTGACCCACTCAGTTTACTTGTATCATAGGTATCAGTACGAAGCTACATTATACTGAGAGATTAAAGGAGATGTAAATCACTAGTGAAAATGAATGTAAGGTCTGTTTATGCTTATGTTTCTGTATTGACGATGACATCCCAAAGTTTTAATATAAACAAAATACATTTCTTCGGAAATGCATTGATAATATATTTATCATGTTTTCTGGGAACAAATTCCGCAATATTATTCATTAAAATGAATACTCTGATTTTCAAATAAGCATAAATAAATTTTTTAAATGACCGTGAATTTGGGGATGTCAAAGTATGTGTTGTATGCTTGTGTGCCTGTTTGCTATATGTATGTAGGGTGAAATAGACTGGACACAGCCTTGTGCTGACATATGAGTTGCAATAGACTCGCGGGTGAAATAGACCTGAGGGTGAAATAGACCCGGTACAACCTTGTGCTGACATTTGAGTTGAAATTGACTCGGGGATGAAATAGACCCGACACAACCTTGAGCTGGCATATATGTATGGTATCCGATATTTTGGGGAACTCACTATGCTTTGTGCTTACGATTTTCAATTTATGTTTCTGGTACTTCCAGATGTAAAGGGAAGATCTCGGGATGACAGCCTCGCACACACAATGATTTTCCTATGTCAGAGCAAAAGATCTACGCGGACAAGGTTTGAAAACTCAAACCTTGAATTAAATTAAGATCAATGTATGCTGCTAATGATTATGGTCCAGTCAAGTCCGATAAGCCAGTCTTGTCTCAAAAATTAAGAAGTTCAACAAAGTGCTTAAAGAGAATAAATATTAAGTATGAACAGTGTAAAGAGATTCAAGAAAAAGAAGAATAACAAAGAGAATGATTGACTGAATGATTCTTGGTATTGATGAGAAAGGTGAATGTTTTACCCATGCGTACATAGAAGGAAGATTACAACTCCTTAAATAGACAAGGAGTGATAAAAAGACAAATCTCATAAAGTGCATGGACTAGAAGACATCTACAGATCAACAGACTGACGCAACCACTTTTGTTGATCTTGTCCCATGTACTGTACTATAAAATAATAACTACAAGACAAAATAGTACTAGGATCAATTAATGCACATTACAGATTCAAAATAACAAGAAACAAAAGATGCATCTCTGATTGATCTTCAGTGCGAACAGCTCCACTTCGGAAGACATCTCACTTCGGAATTCTCTATCTCGAATTGCTAAAGGATCACTTTTTCATGTATCAACAATCTCCCCTAAGTGATTTTAGCAATCATTTGATTCATCACATAGCTTCATCAAACACAAATAGATAAGCACTTTGGAGCCAACTTCGGACCTCGATGTACCATTTGAGATGCTCAATGAATTTATTTTTGATATGTTAGGAAGCATCACTCTTAGCAGCACTAGAAATAAAATTTTGAAGAATCTTGGTAGGAATAAGATGTTTGTCAAGCACTTGGAAAATTCCTTTTGATTGGTCTTCTTCTTGAGGTTGATGTAACCAAGTTCTGGTTCTTCGATTGGTCCTTCTGCTAAGATCTGGGCTTCAGGAAGCTGAGTGGTGATCTTGGTCAATTAATTTTCCGTTCTGAAGAGATGAGCAAACTCAACATCGAATCTACAAAATTCAGAAATATAGTCCTTTAGGAAGCTGATTGCAACGTTGTAGGCTCCAATGTTTGATTCATTGATTTAACAATCTAAGAAATGAATAGCTAAAGTGAGAATATCATTGGGATTCATCGAAGGAAGGTTTGCATCCGAGATGGTGATAGTGGATTCTCTGTTCCGAGATATGAAATATATATATGAAAAAGATAGTCCAAATCAAACTTACTTTGAACCTTATTACCGTATCCAACGATCTTGGTAATCCTTTTCCTAGACCACACTTCCTTTTGGGGTCGTGCATTGATGGAATAAAAGGTTCTTAGTTTCTCACGCTCAGTTCAAATAATTGTTTGAGGATCATCGGTTGGATGCAGAGGTGCAAACTTGATATATTAGTGTCCATGAGGAGAGATTGGCAAGTCAAGATGATCAACATCTTGAGTTGTAAGATCATAGTTCATGAAGGGCACAAAATGTATATCCTAAATAACTCATTATTGGAAGAGAGGAGAAATGCACATCATCGGATTTTTATTATCTTTGAGAGCTTGGATTTGGATCATTTCTTCCACAGCTTGTTGAATTTGATCGTTGGACCAGCCCTCATACTTTCTAAACGACTTCACTAGGCTATCCGAACCTGTAGAAATCTTTTTTCCTTGGTCTTAGGAATTTTCACCTTTTTCAGAAATGGCGAGATGATTTGATGACCAGATTCGGTGATGAATAGCTCGGATGGAGGAGGAATCAGAGGCTCTTTAGGAATCTCATCAGGTTTCCTGGTGGGAGAACCTTAATCTATCTGAACAATCCTTGGAGCAGGAATTAGAGGAAGCATCGACTGAGTGGCTCGGAAGGCATCAATTGTTAGCTTGGCTTTTACCTTAGCCATGTCTCGGCTCCTTTGAAAGGTTTTCTGTAAGGATAATTGCCAAAAGACTGAGGACCATTTCATATTCTCTGCTTCGGAAAGAACTTTGGTAGGAGGTTCCTTGATGGCTTGTAGTCCTAGAATCACATCTTCAACCAAATATTCATCATCTTTATCATCTGCTTCAAACGCTTCAAGATTTTCTACTTCTAGGACTTCATCACTGGTTGATTCATCACAGAGTACATAATCCGAGCTACGTTTCCATTAGACATGATTTTGTTCTTAATCTCCCCCTCTTGCATAGGAAGGCCCAACCTCTGATGCAAGCATTTTATTAGAATTAAGCTCATTTAATCTCTCAAAAACTTTCTGAAAGTTGATGTTAATTTTCTTAGAAAGCAAATCATATGCGTCGGCGGTATGAGCTTGAGCTTTGAAATGATCAAAGGTTTCATCCAGGATGCGAAGCATTTCATTGAACTCGTAGTTTGAAATATCCAGGTTATGTTGAGTTGCATGAATAATCTTGATGAGCACTTCCTGCATAACTACGTTTATCGCGTCTTTGTGAATAATTTCTTCCTCTAGCCTCTGAATTTGTTTTTCATGCCGGACGTGAGTTTGCTTGATCAGAGTGTTGGTGGCAAAAATCATGTCATCATGAACTTTAAGCATTGTGGTGACAATAGAGATGTGATAATCCATGTTTTCCTTGTATTGGGTTTTGGCATCTTCAAGCGTGCGACCGAGGCGAAGCGAGATAAGCGGATCTAACTGATTGGATCGGTTAAGTTCCGAGGAAGTAGCTGGTTTGATCTCGGAAAGAGACTTGAGGATGAGTTCAAGCTTAGAATCAAGACCTGTGACTTTCTGGTCAAGATTATTGTTAAGGCCTGGTAGATTCAGATCAACATTATCGACTTTGGAATTTGCTGCGACAATACTGTCTCAGAGTTCCAACAAGGCAAAAGGATCCGCAATGTTTTCATTGGTGGATCCTATTGTAACATCTCGATTTTCAAGTATTTACCTTTTAACCCCTTAGTATGAGAATTGACTGTATTTTTTTAATGGCATTCTTACAATTTTTGAAAGTAGGGTGTGTAAGTTGGGTGTACATGCATAGTACGCTGGGCGTACATGGGTTTTGTGGAGTACGTTGGGCGTACGTGGTTAGGGTTCAAACCCTAATTTTTAGGGTTTGGACCATATTTAAGCATCCTTAAGTCCCAAGTCATCCTTCTTTCATCAGCCTCCAGCCCCAACTTCGACCCTTCAAAACCCTAATTCATTTTTTAGCATTATTCAGCCATTTATGGGTGTTTTGGTTTTCATATAGGAAGGGGAAGGAAGAGAGAACAACTTAAAAGCTTAGAAGAACCTTGGATCTCGAAGCTTTGCACCCTCCTAAATCTATGGAAGGTATAAAGTTCATACCTTGATGCTCATATGGTTAAACCTAGCTTATGTGGTGTTATTATGTGCTTTTGTCCCCAATAAATGTTGTCCTTGTGTATGGCATGCTCTAGATCCATTTAATCTGTCCTTTCAGACGTTTTAGAGCATTTTGAAGCATAAAAATGTAATATTGATTGTTAGTTTTCTTTCCATGCACGAGTTTCAAGGTTTTGATGGATTAAGTAGTTATGGTTTTGTTTTTGGGCACTTATTAGCCATGCAAGACCATAAAGTTAGAAACTTTATGGTTAAGGACATTAGTTTAGGGTTGGATCTAGAACTTGAGCAAAAGAGCTTAAGGAATGAGATCTTAATAGAAGAATTAAGTGCAGGCAGCGTACGTTGGGCGTAACCCAGGTACGTCGGGCGTACTAAGTCAACCAGCCATTAATTGGGTCAATACTCATGTACGATGGGCGTACAAGCTGGGCACGCTAGGCGTACTCAGTTGTGTTGACCAAGTTTGAGTTTTGACTTTTTTCGACTTTTACCAGGATTTGACCAAGTTTAACCTAAGGGTATTTTGGGTATTTTGAGTTGTGTTTGAGATTGGTCACTATTTGATGTATAGGTGATGGGTAGACCTGATATTTGGAGCAGGGAACTGTTCATCTATTTGTTCGGACTGAGAGGTGAGTTTTTCCTCACTATACTTACGGGTCGAAGATACCAATGCCAGCCCATTGGATTGATATCCTGGTTTACTGTATATTGCTATGCTGTAGTGATATGTTAGATATGTATCCTGATATATAGGATGTTGTTATGTTGTAGTGATCTGTTAGATCTGTATCATGGTATATAGGATGTTGCTATGTTGAAGCGATCTGTTAGATTTGTATGACTACTTGTATTTGCTAGTTATCGATTGTTATGGTATATGTTGATATGTGATGGTATATTGGGTTGGGGCGGTCCTGCTTTGTGCTGAAGGCCAAGACACCCAGGGTGGTCCGGATAGACCGAAGGCCTGCGAGGCGGACTAGTCAGGCCGAATGCCCGTAGAGCGGTACAGAAAGGCTGAAGGCCCGGTGAGGCGGTCCAGACATGCTGAAGGATCTGAGAACGGTCCAGATAGTCTGTAGGCCTGCGAGGCGTTCCAGTTATGCTGAAGGCTCATGTATACATGTTATTGTTGTTATGTTGTGTGGTGGTACTTTGGGGGAAACTCACTAAGCTTCGTGCTTACGGTTCAGTTTATTGTTTGAGGTACTTCAGAGGATCGTGGGAAAGCGAATGTGTGTTGTACACATCTTCTAGTTTTTATGACATTGGATCTTGGGTAACTCTTATTTTGAATAATACTTTTGAAATATTGGTTTTGTAAACACATTATGGAAGAAATGGGTTGTTTTTGAAAAGTTTAAATTTATTGTATTTTTGGTATGTTACAAGTTGGTATCAGAGCCCTGGTGTGAGTGAATTGGATGAACATTCATGTGAATCCATACTCAAACTAAGGATCTGTGAAAGTTTTCAAGTTATTTTAAAACTTGATTCAAATTATTTTCAAAAATTAACGAAGGAAGGATGAGATGTGTACGATCAGCCGAAGCAAGAAAGCTTACCCCAAGTTTACCATATTGTGACTTGTTTATGATGATTATGATAGAACTGCATGCTAGTTATAGGCTAGGGATCTTCAAGAATTGCATGATAGAATTTCCTGATGTAGGATACCTGATAGCCTAGGAGAACTTCTTATATGCTAGATGAAATTGACATCATTACTGTAGTCGCTTAGTGTGTGCATCATAGTTGTACATAATTATGTAGCGTGAGAATGTTTGACTTAACTTTATTTCTTGTTCTTGTCTAATTAAGGGCTTAGGGTAGAGTCAAGTATTCAACTGTCTATGGGATCCAGCGTTATGCATGATTAGCTATGTATGATTAGCATGCACGAGTGGCTGCATCGTCAGTGGAAGTTTCATTAGTGGGTGCAGTTCATAACAGGTCTGCGTGAGGAATGTGTATCCACTCTGGATAGAGTGAGAAAAGGATGAGGGTGTATCCTAGATTCTTGGGCCTAGTGGTCGTGTGATGAAGTGTAGAATCAAGTATGAATCAAATCAGAGTTAAACATCTAAGCTTTGTTACATAAATGCCTTGTAAAATAAACTTATGTCTTCGACATATTACAACAGGTCTTCGACCCTTACATTCTCCCCCTTTGTAATAATGTCGACCATCTTCAGTTCAAAATAATCTGTATAGCATACAGCATCACCCTTCGGATTTCAGAGTACCAAGAAATAATCTTCTTCAACTCTTTCTTGTCCCCTTGGTTATTCTTCTTGCAGCTATTCATACGAACAATAAAGTTCGTATATTGGGATGTTGTGTATCTCTCCACTTTGCAAGCTTGAAATAAGAATCTCTTGGCTTTTCCATTTTTATCCTTTCCTGTGAATACCAAACCGAATGGCTTCAAGTAAATCTCTCCATCAGCATACTTCTTTAACTCAGGTTGAGTCTTCGTTGGTTCCATGGGTACTTTCACTTCCAATCCCTTTGCAGTTGCCAACTCCACATCAGTAAGAGCCTAACACTCATAGTAGTTATCTATGAATATTTTGATGTGAGCAAGACCAAGTCGAAAAACTTATTGATCAGTCTCTCGAAGATAAGACGCATTTTTATCTTTCAAAAGTAATGCAACTTGTATAAGATCATACAAGTGACCATATTTCCTCTGGAAGTTTCCCAAGAACTGCATGAAACCTGAGCTTCATGTATGTGTAGTCATCCTCATTATCCAATTTCGCGGCAATCTTGTACTGAGCCATAATGAACATCATTTCATTCACCGGAAAATCCAATTGTTTCATATCAGAATTAACAACAGCATAACTTTGCTTTGGCTTTTTTCTCAAAAGCATACATATGATTATATGCAACTTTTGTTTCAATTGTTTCATAGTTGTAATGCTTCGCAGGATCACCCTTGTTCATTCCAGGTGGATCATTTGCATGAAGACTTAAAATGCTTTGAACCACTCTTAATTTTTCTAGCTCAGCTTCAGCTTCAGCTTTCTTCTCCTCTTTCGACTTTTCGATCAAAATTGTTTTCCCTTTGTCTTTGATTGAAGAACTATCAACAACTTCTTTAGGCTTCGAACTACTACCACCTTCCCCAATCATAATTCCTTTAGAGATTGGTCTTGGAATTGGCTTCGTGGAAATTGGCATTGTTGTAACAACTGTTGAAGTAACAGGCCTATCAGTTGAGACAATTGGCTTTGATGATGGAATTGTTGTTTGAAAAATCTTCCGAACAGTTCTCACAGCTTCATGCGAAACCTCACTAACTTTCGCATTACCAACCTTCTTCTCTCCCCCTTGCACCCATGTGACAACAGGTGGGGCATCTGTTGGTAGAAGACTAGAAAACTTGGATAACTGAGCCAACTGTTTATGCAACACAGCCTCAAATTGAGAAAACTTTTGAGATAAGAATTATGAGGTAATGATCGAAGAAGTAGCAGGCTTGACAGATAAGTCTTTCAATTCCTTTAACAAAGTACTAAGCTCCACAAAACTTCGACTGTTATCCGTAGACAGTTGAGTTACTTGAGGACTCAAACTTTCATACATTTTAACATACTTCGTGACAGCATCACAAATAATATCCACCTTTTGATTGAGAGATGCATGGTCTTGCTGAGCACTAGCAATCTATTTGAGCATATCTTCACGAAGTTCTTGAAGCTTAAAGTTGACATCTTCGCGGACTTGTTTCACATCTTTAATAAACAAGACATGTCGTTCTTTAGCCACCCTTCTTAAATCTTGAACTTCGCTCTGAAAATTCGAAGATGGAGACTTCAGTCGTAATTCATTACTCTTATCATTTTGATCCACCTTCTCTAAAATTCTAGATTCAGAATCTTGAATCATTCCAGATACTTTACTAACCATCCTGGCTTCGAATGCTT
Organism: Lactuca virosa; assembly: GCF_052849685.1. NCBI lineage: Eukaryota > Viridiplantae > Streptophyta > Magnoliopsida > Asterales > Asteraceae > Lactuca > Lactuca virosa. The sequence continues at coordinate 250,913,986 of NC_136428.1, forward strand.
TGAGCATAACATCAAGTTCCAAACTTGAAATAGATTGACTTCCCCCCATGTCAGCTTGAGACTGAATAATTGAATTCATCTTCTTATTCAGAATCTTAAATTGCTTCATTGTCATTAACATATTGTCGGGGAAAGTTTCTTCTTCTTCATAAAACTCCAACACTTCAAATGTACCTCCAAATCCCCCTTCGTCAACATCAGTGTCCTCAGTAGATTGAAGTGGATCAGTGGCTTGAGATGAGAATAAATTAGTGATGGGTTGAGAAAGAATGGTTTCAAAAGTGGTTGAATTGGTAGTGTTCGAAACAGAAACAATGAACGAAGGTAAATAAACAATAGTATCAGAAGATGTAGGATTACCTTGTGTTGTAACAGAAATTTCTTTATTGGACTCTCCTTCACCCATGTTGACATTTACATCCGTATCAGATACGTGTGTATTGATGTCTGAAGTTCGAACCTCCTCAATAACTGACTCGGTTAACAGAACTTTGGATGGTGTGACCTTAGTCTTCTCAGGAGTAGATGTGGATTTAAGAATATTAGCTTCTGGTGTTTCAGGAACATTCTCCCCTTCGGATAAATCCTCTTGAAGAACCAACTTTATGTTCTTTGACTTCTTCTTTGTAATACATGAAGCCACATCTTCAGTTCTCCGTTTCTTTGAGGAAGGAGAAACAGGAGCTGGAACCTCACGAATAAGAATTCCTTGATGATTCAGATATGGTTTACGAACCATAGTACAGGAAGACTTAAACGAACCATCTGAAAGCCTTCGTGAGCCACAAGACTTCTTCTTAATTCTTTGAAAAATACTTGATTTTGATGGGATTGTTTCCTTTGCTTGATCATCAATAATCGGCTCAACCGGCTCAACCACAACAGTCGAAACTTGTGCTTCTGGCTTCGTCTGTTTCGGTGGAGATTTCTTTTTGTTTGACTCCTGGACAGGTTTCTCAGGAGTAATTGTTGCATCCTTCTTTGATTTGCGTGACTTCTTCGAAGGACCAGCTGTTTCTTTTGGCAACAACTTCCCAGACCCATCATTAGGATTGATTGTTTCTAAATACTCCAGAAGAACCAAGTTTGTTGGATCAACATGCTGTAACATTGCATCTGGAATTCTTGCAATGTGCGTAAAGATTTCAGCATCATCAGTAACCTCCTTCGGAAATTGATACTTCATGAATTTAGCTGTCTCCTCATCAGTAGGCACCGCAATTCCTTCCTTGGCATAGAAATATCAAAGAATCAAACTCCAATACCTTGCACACGAAATTCCTTGAACAACATTCGTGTTTTCTACACTTTTCTGAAATTCCTTCCATAGCTGTGTAGAATAATCCATAGTGATATCATAGTACACACCAGCTACCATCGCATAAACCTCCATGCGACCTTTATCCAAGCCAACATGGCGACCAGTCAAGCAGCGTAGAAAGATTCCGAAGAGAAAATTCCAAACAGTCGGAAGTCCAGACTTCCTGAAATCACTGATCTTGGTGAGTGGGGGTTGATGACCCATCTCATTAAACATGTGGATGACTTGTGTAGAAGAAAGATCAGTATATATTGGAGAATTAGGGATATCAAGAATCTGACAAAAAATCTTCTTGGACAATAGGATCTTCTTTTCATTCACCAGTTGGAAAGTGATGATATCCATTGCTTTGCTGTAAGTAGCAGTGGATCCTGCTTGTGAAAGCCATGAAAGTGGAACAACAAAGGAATTGAACATGGCAGTCGAAAGAACAGAGCTTTTCAATGCGACTACCAACATCTTCAATTCGTCTGGATAAAGAGAAACATCATCTTTAACTTGATAATTCGTGCCTTGAATCTTCATTATTGGTTGGGAAGTAACATCATCAGTGTTTTGTGAGTAAACAACAACATCAACAGAATTGGCCATGATTAGGGTTTATTTAAGCTTTGAAGAACAACCGGAAATTTTCAGAGAAAAGTTGGAAATTTTATGTTTGAAAGCGTAAACTGATAAAACCCTGTGATTCCCCTTTTATATGTAACCCTAGTGTTTGAATTTGAAGCGGGACTGACATTAAATGAGATCCGACGTGGCACCTTGAATCTCGCACCACTCTGCCGATAAAGTCGCCATGCGTCAAAAAGTAGATGTCACATCACCTAGAATCCCGAACTAAATACAAAACGTCTTTTCAAACAGTCTGATCGTTTATCCCAATTGAATTGTAACCGTCACCAATATTCGGATGGAAGTAAGGCTCTTTCACTTTTGGGATAAAAAGCGAAGTCATGTGCCAGATGTTTGAAATCATCAGCCTGAGTTGGTATTACTCAGAACCTCAAGGATTTCGTGAGTGCAGTGTTCTAAAGATAAGATAAGAAGCAAATTAACGAAAATTTGGATCTGTGATGTCAAAAAAAAAATTCGACACAAAAGCAGATAAACCCCGGGCAAAGGTTGCTTCGTTAATTATCAAGAGAGATAATCAACTGGTTGTGTATGTTCCCGTGAATTTCAATCGAATACTTATAGAGAAGTATCGAAGGGCTTCTTTTATAAGGCTTCGTGGGTGGTTTACACTTGGGTCAAAAATATGGTTTATACTTTACTTTTCTAGGAATTAATAGTTTTTGGTCGTGTAATATATTTTTGCAGTTGTATTTACGGCCCAATGGGTGTTTACGGCCGTAAACCCATTTACGGACGTAAACCCGTTTATGGCCCATATTCGCCAAGTATATATATATATATATATATATATATATATATATATATATATATATATATATATATATATATATATATATATATATATATATATATATATATATATATATGTGTTAGGTGGTTGAGGAGGGATAGAAAAACAGAAGAGAGTGTACGGAACAAGGAGCTTAAGTGTGTGTATTCTAAGGTGTTCTAGAGAGAGAAAACTAGAGAGAAGAACAAGTGTGTGTTAGTGTGTGTGAATCTCACGTAAATGATCATCATTCTATTCATTAATACATTAAGATTCATATTATTCTTCTTCTCCTTTCTCTTCTATTTTGATCTGACATCATCCAATTGATTGGGATTCCGCACCATCAATTGGATCTGATTGATACACAAGCAGATTGGGGACTTACAATTGGTATCAGAGCTTGGATTGTATTAGTCAATTTTGTCAGATCTGGAACATATTTGATCTTATTTTTGAAAGATTCTTACGTTTTTGGATAGATCTCTGAAAACTAGGGGGGTTTGTTCTTCGCGTTTTTGATAAAAATGAGTTTTTGATCGAGTTTTGGAACAAAAAGAGGTGAAAAACGCTGTTTTTCACGTAATCTGCGAAGAGTTTACGGCCGGAAACAGTTTACGGTTGCCGGAGCTTACGGTCGGCGGCGGCGGAGTTTACGGCTAGGGTTTCCCGGAGTTTGCGGTCCGAGATTACGGCCCTCGGAGCTTACGGCTTGCACGTGTTCGGTCTCGTTTACGGTCAGCAACATCCTCGCACCTCGTCCTCGCAAGCAGCAGCCTCGCCTTCGAATCTAAAAAAATAGGAAATTAAATTGGGGGGTGCCGAGGATTGAACCCGGGTCTCTCGCCTCATCTCTTCAAGCGCCTTACCAGCTGATCTAGCTTGCTAGATGGAAGAACACTTCGAAATTTAATTCATAAACAATCCCTGTAGCAGCACTTTCGCAAATTTAACACTTTTAACCCCAAAATTAAATTTCTTTTAATTTTAAATTCTATTTTCTTCCAAAAATTTTAGCTTTTAATTTTTAAATTTCTAAATTGACTTTTTACTTTTACTTTTGACTTTTGACTTCAAAAATTGATTTTGACTTTCAAGTTTGACCTTTGACTTTAAACTTTGAGTTTCTCGTTTAATCTTCAAATTTTCAAATTTAGATTTTCGGTTTTACTTTTAAGTTTGACTTTTTAAATTTGACTTTTCAGGTTGACTTTTGAGTTTTTAGTCAAAGAATTTTTTTTTAAAAACTGAGTTCCGAATCCATTTCGGTAAATGAAGTTTCATGTACTTTAGCTTGTGAAACTACGATTAAATTTCTTTGGAACAAATTGATTTATTAAAAAGAGAAGTTGAGGACCTGAGATATGAAGGATACCAACTCAGGAAAGGACAGAAACCCCTAAAGACCCAGTTAGAAACAAAAATTAAGGACTTTAAGAGAATTCAGGAAGACTACAGTATCAAATGTGAGCATTATGATTATATCAAGAGACAGAATGATGAGTTAATTACTGAGCTTGATACATTAAAAAGACAATTTGAAACTTCAAATTTTGATTTTAAATGGTTTGATGTATCAAGTGAGGTAGTAGCCAACATGATTGACCATTGCCTGCAGTTCAAACGAAACCAACAAAAGGGTTTAGGATACGAGAATGTACCTCCTCCTGTTAATCATACATATCAGTATCACCCTTTGTCTAAAGAGGAGATTGCCAACAAACCTTTCATGGTGTAACACCGGGTTCATGAAGAACTGTAGAGCAAAACCCTAGCCCATTTTGATCCTTGTGAGTGATTTTGGCTTGGTGAAGGAAGTTTGAAGCTTAGAAGAAGAAGGAGGAAGTTGGAGGGTGCAAGGAAGTGTGGTAGATCCGAAATCTACCCTGGGAGAAGCTCCTAACCAAGTAAGAAAGCTCCTTCTTGATCTTTAGTAAAATAGATTCCCTTTTTGTCCCTTATATGTGGTTTGCAAGCCCTTAAACCTCCCAAACTCCGTGTGTTTATGCCCTAGGAGCTTAGATTTATGGTTTGGAACCATTACATGTCTCAGATTTGGCCAGAATGGGTGAAGAATCGAAGGGTACTCGGTGAGTGCCAAAGTGCACTCGGCGAGTTCCATGAAGATGGCCTTAGACTCGGCGAGTTGGATAAACAACTCGACGAGTCCTATGAAGATTGTCTGGTACTCGGTGAGTCGTTCTTCAAACTCAGCGAGTCCCTTGATTATAGCCTTGAACTCGACGAGTTGTTCTTCCAACTCGGCGAGTCATATGAACAGTCACTAGGATAAGAAGGGTTTAAGTGTAGGAGGTCCAACCCTCCGTAGTCGCACATGGAATTAGCAATTTAACGTGTAGCTATAGTCCCAGAATCTCCAAATCTCCAAGGTTGATGTTCTGATGGAAGATTGGAGCGATTTGTGAGATTTGTTCGTCGGACTCGGCGAGTCCCCCCTTGGACTCGGCGAGTCCAGTCGCGGGTTTGTTAGTTGTCCCCGTCTAGCGAGTCAGGCTGACTCAGTGGGTGGGAACAGGGACCCGATGAGTCAGAGTCGGGCTAGACATAGAAGGACTCGGCGAGTCGCCATATGGACTCGACGAGTCCAGTCAATCAGAAGGTTGACTTTGACCAAGGAGTTGACTTTGACCAGTCATTTGACCTTAGGGGTATTTATGAGTACCTAATCCATGTTTACGGATTTATAGCCGGAGGGATTACCGGTGCGGCAGCCAGGCGTAGTCTGAGCAGGTTTTTGGTAGCTACTCTCGAGGTGAGTTTCCTTCCAGTAGGGACGGGTCTAAGGCACCAAGGCCGGCCCGTATAGACGATATGTTAGTATCGGAGTGTGGGCGGAGCCCGTATCTCATAGCTGAGTTTGATTGTGTTATATGCCAGTATGATAGAATTGCTTATACTTGTTGTCTGTGTGATACTTGTATGTTATGGTTTAGTAGCGGAGTGTGGGCGAGGCTCGTATCTCCATGGATAGCAGAGTGTGGGCGAGGCCCGTATCTCTAAGAAAGTAGAGTGTGGGCGAGGCCCGTATCTCCTAGCTAGTAGAGTGTGGGCGAGGCCCGTATCTCTATGGGTGTGGGCGAGGCCCGTATCCCTTAGCTGTTCATTATATGATTGCATGGTATGTGGCATTATGGGGGAACTCACTAAGCTTCATGCTTACGTTTTATAGTTTTGTTTTCAGGTACCTCTTCAGCTAGGGGAAAGGAGCCGGCGCGGTAGCGGCATATCACACACTCTCATGTTTTCTGCATTGTGGATTTTCTGGGATGTACTCTGAATATTTTATTATGAACGTTTTATAACGATGTTTTATGTATTAACCTAATTTAAAAATGAAATTTTTAGTTGGTATTTTTGGGATGTTACAAGTTGGTATCAGAGCCCTGGTTTGAGGGATTCGGACACACCTTCGGAGGTGTCTGGACTCAAATCGAGGGATTAAAAGATTTTTATAAAGAAATGATTTTCTAAAGACTAAGTAAAAGGGGTTTCTAAAAAGAAAAAGGTGTGTGATGTGCACGACCGGCCGAGCTTAAGTATGTTTTCCCCAAAGTACCCATACAAGTTTACGTTATGATTATCAGTTTCAGTTTCAGTAGAACAGCATGCTAGAATAGGACTAAGGATCTAGGAATGATGCCTTATGTGCCTGCTTTATGTGTTTCGGCTTTTTGAGAATTGCATGCTAGTACAGACCAGTCAGTATGATAGCCAGAGTAGTATATACTTGATTATGTGTACTCAATGCCCGAATGCTGCTTGCTTTGTGCTATTAGGAGTTTTGGTCGTCTTTCACTAACTAGTGAACGAATATGCTAAGTTACATATTGCAAGGATTAAATAATTTCAGAAGGTTGGGTCTAGCCCTATTTTGCAGCTCTTGTTTGAGTCCAACCGTTGTAGGGTAGGACCTCTCATTCAAATAATTATCTAGTCTGAGTAATACGTAATAGTATTCGCGAGCTAGTTAGGGGAAGAAGGCAGGAACTTCTTATGCAGCTGATGGCAGAGGGTGGGATGGCGATTATCTAGGGCAAGCCTAGGGCGTGAGTAGCACGAGAACCGCAGTATTAGTATGAAGGGCTTGGTTGAGTTGAGGCAATTCTTGAGGAAAGTACGGATAGACGTGGAAGGTAGTATGGGCCCGTACTACTGAAAGCGGAGGATCCGTACTCGATTCAAAAAGTGCCAAGGCGAGACCGGGGACTAGTGGTATGTATGTGAGCCTCGTTAGTGGAATATCGTTTGATGGTGGTTATGCTATGTTTTTCAGTATGGTGACCACACGACAGGGAGCGGGAGGCTTAGGATCGGCATCGGGTTCGGGTTCAGGGTCCGAACCAATTGATGAGGGTCTACGCGAGTTCATCGCGTCAGAGATTACTAGGGGCATCCTTGAGTCCACTCCCCTCATCTTCGGGTCGATCAAGGAGGGTATTGTTGAGTTGATGGAGGATCGCCTCAGGGCGTTCAGGAGTGATATGGCGGCTAGCCAGTCAGGATCTCGCACACTGTCCTTCAAGGACTTTAGGAGCAGCGGTGCGACGGATTTCCATGGGGCGAAGGACCCCATTGTGGCCAGGCGATGGATCACAGACATTGAGTCTGCGCAGCTGACCAGCTTCTGCCCCGAGGGGTCGAAGGTGAGGTTTGCAGCAGGATGTTTGAGAGACCAAGATAGGGATTGGTGGGAGTCTGTTGGTGACTCATTGGGAGCATCGGCTGTTGAGGCTATGACGTGGCCGGACTTTGTGACCCGGTTCAGAGCGGAGTTCGCACCTGCAGTGGAACTCCAGCAGTTAGCCAGAGAGTTTTTGGATATGAGACAGACGACGGAGACTGTGGCGGAGATCATCGCCAAGTTCCGGGAGAGGGCTTTACTGGTGCCCCAGTATGCAGGTGATGAGGATATGAGGAGGATCCGCTACCATGACATGCTGCGAGCCGACATTCGGGAGCATGTCAGTTTTTCAGCTTGCCCTACCCTGGATTCTATGATTGCTAGGGCGAGGGAGAGGGAGATAGATCTGGAGCACATACGGAAGAGGAAGGCAGAGGAGGGACAGACGATAGGGGCTTTGGGAAAGAAGCCCAAGGGATCAGATGGTAGGCCGAAAGGCCATTCAGGACCAGGCCGCTGCAGGAAGTGCGGCAGGTCGCACGAGGGAGCGTGTAGATTAGGATCGACAGGCTGCTACAGGTGCGGCAAGACGGGACACTTCAGCAGGGATTGTACTGCCCCTGCTCCGGTTATTCAGACATCTGAGTTGCTGTGTTTCCACTGCAACCAGAGGGGCCACAAGAGGGCCAACTGCCCCCAGTTGACAGCAGCAGCGCCAGTAAAGGCGCCAGCTCCAGCGACCCTGCGGATTACAGATGGCCGGCAGGGCAAGGCAGAGGCTCCGGTGGTGAGGAGCCGGGCATTTCAGCTGACAGCTGAGGAGACACGCGCTACACCCGATGTGGTGACGGGTATGCTTCTTTCCCTCTGACCTAGTTATATGAGATTTATGATATTGATATGTGCTCTGTGTATATACGTTTAGGATCGTTCCATGTGAACGGTATTCCAGTCCAGGTGTTGTTTGATTCGGGGGCTACCCGATCCTTTGTTTCTCTTGCACTTAGCAAGAAGTTTCCTGAGTCCTCGGGCATGTTGGATTGTCCTTTAGAGGTCGAGATTGCGGACGACCGGTCGGTGCGAGCATCAGAGGTCTTCCGAGATTGTGTATTGAGGTTGTTCGAAGAGGGGTATTTGGTTGACCTAGTTCCCATTCCATTGCGGGGAAACAAGATCATTATTGGTATGGATTGGCTGAGTCCCAATGGGGCAGTGATAGATTGCGCGCAACAGTTAGTACGAGTTAGAGCCCCAAGTGGAGGAGAGTTAGTAATTCAGGGTGAGAGATCACAGCGAGGGCCAGCCTTCTGTTCGGCAGCGTGGGCAAGGCGTTACCTTCAGCAGGGTTGCGCAGGATATGTCGCATATGTCATGGACACCCGGGAGGCGGGTAAGGCGACGGTGGGCGATGTGCCCGTAGTACGAGAGTTCGCGGATGTATTCCCCGAGGAGCTGCCTGGGATACCTCCAGAGCGACAGGTGGAGTTCAGGATCGACCTAGTCCCTGGTGCCGCTTCGATAGCCAAGGCACCGTATCGGTTGGCTCCTCCTGAGATGCAGGAGTTGTCTACACAGCTTCAGGAGCTGTTAGACAAGGGTTTCATTAGACCGAGCAGTTCACCCTGGGGAGCCCCGATTCTGTTTGTGAAGAAGAAGGACGGGTCGCATCGGATGTGTATCGATTATAGGGAGCTGAATAAGGTAACAGTGAAGAACCGCTACCCACTCCCGAGGATTGACGACCTCTTTGACCAGCTTCAGGGAGCATCTTGGTTCTCCAAGATAGATTTGCGTTCAGGGTATCACCAGGTGAGGGTCAGAGAGGAGGATGTGCAGAAGACGGCATTTTGGACACGTTATGGCCACTATGAGTTCGTGGTGATGCCTTTCGGGCTCACCAATGCTCCTGCCGCGTTCATGGACCTCATGAACCGCGTGTGTAGATCGATGTTAGACCGGTCGGTGATAGTATTTATTGATGATGTCTTGGTTTACTCCAAGACGCGAGTCCAGCATGAGGAGCATTTGCGGGAGGTTTTGGAGACCTTGAGAAGGGAGAACTTGTATGATAAGTTCTCCAAGTGTGAGTTCTGGTTGCGCGAGGTGCAGTTTCTTGGGCACCTTGTCAACCAGAACGGGATTTCGGTGGATCCGGCCAAGGTGGAGGCCGTGATGAGATGGGAGGTTCCGAAGTCTCCATCTGAGATTCGGAGTTTCCTGGGATTAGCTGGCTACTATCGGATATTCATCCAGGGTTTCTCCAAGATGGCATTACCCCTGACCAGGTTAATGAGGAAGGCTGTGGTCTTTCGTTGGGGGCCTGAGCAGCAGGCAGCATTCGAGACACTGAGACAGAGATTGTCCGAGGCGCCAATCTTAGCCTTTCCAGAGGGCATGGAGGATTTTGTTGTATACTGCGATGCGTCCATCTCAGGTTTGGGTGCGGTATTGATGCAGAGAGTGCATGTCATCGCCTACGCATCGAGGCAGCTGAAGCCTCACGAGGCGAACTACCCGACGCATGATTTGGAGTTGGGGGCTGTTGTGTTCGCCCTCAAGATTTGGCGTCATTACCTCTATGGGGTTCGCTGTACGATTTACACGGACCACAAGAGTTTGAGGTACCTCATGGACCAGCCAAATCTGAATATGAGGCAGCGTCGGTGGCTTGATGTGGTAAAGGATTATGATTGTGAAATCCTTTATCACCCGGGGAAGGCCAACGTGGTGGCCGATGCGCTTAGCCGCAAGGCGGCGCCGATCAGGGATATTTGCGTGCGGATGACAGTGGTGACTCCGCTTTTGGAGCGGATCCGGGAGGCTCAGCAGGAGGCTATGAAGGAGGAACATCGGAAGAGTGAGCGGATTGTGGGACAGGTTTCCTCCTTCGACTATGACAGCAAAGGATTATTGACATTACACCACAGGGTGTGGGTTCCATATCTCAGAGGCGTGCGCCAGGTTCTGATGGAGGAGGCGCACAAATCCCGATTCTCCATTCATCCAGGGGTAACGAAGATGTATAGGGATCTTCGTCTGGACTATTGGTGGACCTGCATGAAGCAGGATGTAGCATGGTACGTTGAGCGGTGCCTGACCTGCAGGAAGGTCAAGGCCGAACACCAGAGACCGCACGACAAGATGCAGCCGTTGGATATCCCGCTGTGGAAATGGGAAGACATCACGATGGATTTCATCACCAAGCTTCCCAGGACCGCGCGGGGAGTGGATTTGATATGGGTCATCGTCGATCGATTGACCAAGAGCGCCCACTTTATCCCGATTCAGGAGAGCATCTCGGCCGAGAAATTGGCCGATATCTACATCAGAGAGGTGGTGGCACGGCACGGGGTGCCAGTTCAGTGATTTCGGATAGGGATGTGCGGTTCACTTCCAGGTTCTGGAAGAAGTTTCATGACGAGCTGGGTACTCGTCTGCATTTTAGTACAGCCTTTCACCCGCAGACGGATGGCCAGAGCGAGCGGACCATCCAGACTCTGGAGGACATGCTGCGGGCGTGTGTTTTAGACTTCGGTGGTAGCTGGGATACCTATCTTCCTTTAGCCGAGTTTTCATATAACAACAGCTATCACGCGAGTATTGACCGCCCTCCCTTCGAGATGTTGTACGGGAGGAAGTGCAGGACCCCGATATGTTGGGTCGAGGTTGGACAAAGAGTCATGGGGAGCACCGAAGTTGTGCTCAAGACGACAGAGAAGATTCAGCAGGTCCGGAGCAGGCTTCAGACTGCTCAGAGTCGGCAGAAGAGTTATGCCGATAGGCGCCGATCAGACCTGGAGTTCCAGGTCGGGGATATGGTTCTCCTGAAAGTGTCGCCATGGAAGGGCGTCATCCGATTCAGGAAACGGGGCAAGTTGGGTCCCAGGTATATTGGACCGTTTAGGGTTGCAGCCCGAGTGGGCAAGGTGGCATATCGGCTGGACCTGCCAGCCAAACTCAGTCAGATCCACAACACTTTCCACGTCTCCCAGCTGCGGAAGTGCCTGGTGGACGATTCAGCAGTGGTACCTTTGGAGGACATCCAGGTTGATGACAGCCTGAATTATATCGAGCGGCCTGTGGCTATTCTAGACCGGAAGTCGAAGGAACTGAGGAACAAAAGGGTGGAGCTGGTGAAGGTGCAATGGCAGCACCGGAAGGGCTCGGAATGGACTTGGGAGCCCGCGGATGAGATGATGGAGCATTATCCGGAGCTGTTCCGGAAGGGAGCGGCAGACTTCGAGGACGAAGTCTAAAATAAGTGGGGGAGATTTGTAACACCGGGTTCATGAAGAACTGTAGAGCGAAACCCTAGCCCATTTTGATCCTTGTGAGTGATTTTGGCTTGGTGAAGGAAGTTTGAAGCTTAGAAGAAGAAGGAGGAAGTTGGAGGGTGCAAGGAAGTGTGCTAGATCCGAAATCTACCCTGGGAGAAGCTCCTAACCAAGTAAGAAAGCTCCTTCTTGATCTTTAGTAAAATAGATTCCCTTTTTGTCCCTTATATGTGGTTTGCAAGCCCTTAAACCTCCCAAACTCCATGTGTTTATGCCCTAGGAGCTTAGATTTATGGTTTGGAACCATTGTATGTCTCAGATTTGGCCAGAATGGGTGAAGAGTCGAAGGGTACTCGGCGAGTGCCAAAGTGCACTCGGCGAGTTCCATGAAGATGGCCTTAGACTCGGCGAGTTGGATAAACAACTCGGCGAGTCCTATGAAGATTGTCTGGTACTCGGTGAGTCGTTCTTCAAACTCGGCGAGTCCCTTGATTATAGCCTTGAACTCGACGAGTTGTTCTTCCAACTCGGCGAGTCATATTAACAGTCACTAGGATAAGAAGGGTTTAAGTGTAGGAGGTCCAACCCTCCGTAGTCGCACGTGGAATTAGCAATTTAACGTGTAGCTATAGTCCCAGAATCTCCAAATCTCCAAGGTTGATGTTCTGATGGAAGATTGGAGCAATTTGTGAGATCTGTTCGTCAGACTCGGCGAGTCCCCCCTTGGACTCGGCGAGTCGAGTCGCGGGTTTGTTAGTTGTCCCCGTCTAGCGAGTCAGGCTGACTCAGTGAGTGGGAACAGGGACCCGATGAGTCAGAGTCGGGCTAGACATAGAAGGACTCGGCGAGTCGCCATATGGACTCGGCGAGTCCAGTCAATCAGAAGGTTGACTTTGACCAAGGAGTTGACTTTGACCAGTCATTTGACCTTAGGGGTATTTATGAGTACCTAATCCATGTTTACGGATTTATAGTCGGAGGGATTACTGGTGCGGCAGCCAGGCGTAGTCTGAGCAGGTTTTCGGCAGCTACTCTCGAGGTGAGTTTCCTTCCAGTAGGGACGGGTCTAAGGCACCAAGGCCGGCCCGTATAGACGATATGTTAGTATCGGAGTGTGGGCGGAGCCCGTATCTCATAGCTGAGTTTGATTGTGTTATATGCCAGTATGATAGAATTGCTTATACTTGTTGTCTGTGTGATACTTGTATGTTATGGTTTAGTAGCGGAGTGTGGGCGAGGCCCGTATCTCCATGGATAGCAGAGTGTGGGCGAGGCCCGTATCTCTCAGAAAGTAGAGTGTGGGCGAGGCCCGTATCCCTTAGCTGTTCATTATATGATTGCATGGTATGTGGCATTATGGGGGAACTCACTAAGCTTCGTGCTTACGTTTTATAGTTTTGTTTTCAGGTACCTCTTCAGCTAGGGGAAAGGAGCCGGCGCGGTAGCGGCATATCACACACTCATGTTTTCCGCATTGTGGATTTTCTGGGATGTACTCTGAATATTTTATTATGAACGTTTTATAACGATGTTTTATGTATTAACCTAATTTAAAAATGAAATTTTTAGTTGATATTTTTGGGATGTTACACATGGTTTATGGCAAGCCATCTGGTTTTGTTTTAGGAGGATTTATTAATGTTGAAAGTACTAACGTTTCTACTTCCCCTTCAGATCAATCCTTAGATCAGTCAAAGCACGAAGTTGAAGGATCTGTTTCTGATAAAAAAACTGAGTCTGAACCTAATGTTTTTGCTTCCAATGAAAAACCTTTTGTTTCTGATGTTAAAAATGACAATGTTTTTTGTGATACTTCCGCATCTGCTCCTGTTGAATTAATTTTTTTTGACATATTTGATGATTTGTTTGAAAATACTGATGTTCCTGTTTCTAGCACATGTACTACATGTGCAGGTAAAGTAGCAGAGGATGAGAACAAGGAGAACACCATTGAACAAACCAACATCTCCTTGAACTCTGAATCTGTTGCTTCGAACTCAGCTGCTTCTGATTAACCTGCTGTTGAGAAATACAGGCCACCAATTCCAGTGAAACAGAGTGCCTGTTGTAATTGTGCTTGTGGGAAATATAAGAGACAAGGCAAGGATACGCCACCAGGGGCAGGAAGAAACAACTTCACAGTGAAGAAAAAGACATGTTTTCACTATGGAACACCTGGACACATTGCCAGAAATTGTCCTAATCGCGCATACGTTCCCTACTATGCATAAGGGTGGCAGAACGCGCCAAGAGGGATATACTCCAAAAGAAACCCCTCAAGGTCACGTTCAGACAATGGTGACTGGAACGCGCAGAAGGCCAAGAATCAAACCCACAAGGCCAGGAATCCGAATCCCAAGGGCAAGAAGGGAATGTTGGCCAAGAAGCCCAATCCAAGAGATGCTCCAGTGAAACAAAGACCGGTTATGTCAAAGGCATCTCAACGGCCGACATCAAGATCAAAAGCAAGTACTGAGCCACCCATCAGATCGAAAAAGAAATGGGTTAAACCCAACTACAAATGGGTTCCAAAGGCTCACTCTCACAAATCTTCTAACGATTCTAATATTTCTTCATATTCTATTTGTGATAAACAGGATATGTCATGGGAGAGAGTACCGTGCAAGGATGAAAAAGGTCAACCCAGTTTCAAAATGGACTGGGTTCCAAAGACCAACTAATCCCGCTCTGTGTCGGAGCAGCTATGCAGGCATATCATCATACTTCGGTTTGTTGGTAGTGGTTGTTCCAGGCACATGATAGGGGACATCTCTCAACTGTACAACACTCAGAACATTATTTCAGAGTGTGTGTCCTTTGCCGGAAGGGAAGAAAGGAAGGGATCACTCGTGGGGTTTGTGCTTAATGACATGAAGAATTTTCGGATCTGTTCTGAGATTACGCGTGCTGCTCTCAGACCTTCTGGATGCAAATTCAATCGGTGACTTACGGTTTGAGTTTTCTTCTTTATACTCCTGAGTTTTTCGTAAGCTGATTCGCTTTAAAGACCAATTTTTGTTTTAGGATAGTTTAAATTTGCGCATTTACATTCGTTTCTCTCCTATGCACAAATTTAGGGGGAGAAATAAAAACAAAACAAAAAAATTAGAAAGTTTTAAAAAATCCAAAAACATAAAAAAAAATCAGAAAATCCAAAAATATGTTGTTAATGGAATGTGCTTGCATGAGATGTTTTGGGAAGTGATATAATCATGTGATAACAGGCAATCTGAATCTGTGTAAGGGACTGAATCTGAATTGTCTAGGCGCTGGTAGGCACGAAAGATTAAAATGGACTTGACTAGGCATTAATGCACTTAAGGAATCTAGAGAATTGAAAAATCTTGACCTAGATAGATCCATTTAGCCTGACAATACGACGCTCAGATAGGTTGAGCAGGCAGATATACATGATAATCCGCCGGTCACACTAAAATAATCTGTATCTTGAACCGTGGTTTAACTCTTCCTCGATGTACGGACTTTGTCCTTAATTCCGGTATTGATGGGGCGACTGGGGAATTCCGATAAAGTAGGTCTGTAGGAAATTATCTTCTTGCTTTCTTTCTGTTAGTCATATGATGCCTCCTCTGCATGATTGAAATACATCCGACCTGGACTGCAACATATGCAACTCTATTTCTCTACATCTTCTATCTATGCAATTCTTCATGTTTGTTAGTCATATGCTGTCTCCTTTGCGTGATTGAAATACATCCGACCTGGTACACAGCATATGCACCATTCTACTTCTTAATCCCTCTAAATCTGGTTAGTCATATTTTTACCCTCTGCGAGATTGGAAGAGATCCGACCTGGGTGTATAGCATATGCATTCTAAATCTGACTTCTCTCATAATAATTGTCTGCTCACCTAAAATAAGGAGTACTTTGGAAGTTCCTGATTATTGGGGTATGTTAGGAAGCGGGAAACACGTTCTAGTACATTTAAAATTGAACAATCACTAGGTTGTCTATAGATCTCGCTGCTTAATTTAGGTGGACAACAATATCTTTGGTCGTCGTCAGTTGAATGGCCCTTAAGGAATATTATCTAGGAACTTAGGATCACATTGTCTTGTCACTTATAGTATGTCCTAATTTTGTCACAATCTCTCGTGTTTAAGTGGACCACAATACCAGCGATTGACCAGATCTATTCATGAAGGGAGAGGTACTGATAAACGGATAAAGGCTGTTTAAAAACTTTGATCCCAAATCACTCTTAAAGTTAGATATCATTTTTATTTTTGTTAAATTTGTTCATAGTTTTCTTCTAATTTAAATATTAGGGGAGAATTAAAAATTTAGAAAACCAAACAAAAATAAAAAAAAAATTAAATATCCAAAAATATTTTTGTTTCTGTTTTATTTTTTCAGAAAATATAAAAAAAAATCCAAAAATATTGTGTGCTAAGTTTTCTTTTAGTTTTGTTTTGTCTTGAAACGTGAATTCAGATGTAGACGAGACTCATGGAGACTGAATCGAAAATTTCAGAGCCAAGGCCTCATCCGTGATCATCGAAGAATTCTCATTCGAAGGAGCAAGAAATGAAGATTATTCTTTCGACATTCAATCTTTCAACCCCAGAAGCAAGGTGAAGCTGCACTTGAAGATTAGGTGACGGATTGCATTGAAGCCTCCTCAATCAATTTGCTGCTATCTTAAACTTGTTGAAGTGATCCAGAAGATTTGTTCTCTCTGATGTTCTCTCTGAAGATTCTCAAGCTGAAAGCGCTATCTTTCAAGAATTAGTACGTCAAGCCTCCTCACCCAATGTGCGTTCAATGCCAAATTCTGAAGAAAAGCTCAAGTGCTCAAGATGAAGTCATTCATTGAAGATTCATCAAGTTCATCTTGAAGTTGTGAAGAATTTGAAGATAAATGCTGAAGCCAAGCTGACAATGAAGATGAACAAGAAATCCAGCTACTTTTTAGGGGGGGCTTGTTGGGTCATTTAAGAAAAGAAAAGAAAGCTATAAACCAAGGGGGAGATTGTTGGGTCAAAAATATGGTTGATACTTTACTTTTCTAGGCATTAATAGTTTTTGGTCGTGTAATATATTTTTGTAGTTGTATTTACGGCCCAATGGGTGTTTACGGCCGTAAACCCATTTATGGCCCATATTCCCCAAGTATATATATATATATATATATATATATATATATATATATATATATATATATATATATATATATATATATATATATATATATATATATATATATATATATATATATATATATATATAGGTGTTAGGTGGTTGAGGAGGGATAGAAAAACAGAAGAGAGTGTACGTAACAAGGAGCTTAAGTGTATGTATTCTAAGGTGTTCTTGAGTGAGAAAACTAGAGAGAAGAACAAGTGTTTGTTAGTGTGTGTGAATCTCATGTAAAGGATCATCATTCTATTCATTAATACATTGAGATTCATATTATTCTTCTTCTCCTTTCTCTTCTATTTTGATCTGACATCATCCAATTGATTGAGATTCCGCACCATCAATTGGATCTGATTGATACACAAGCAGATTGGGGACTTACATTTACAATTTCGTTACATATCATCCTAAACATAAGGTGAGTAATTTTAACCGAAATTACCTGTTTGACCAGTGTAGTCAGTGACAAGTATGCTTTGAATTATTTTGAAAGTGACTTTGAAAGCAAATGAAACTCACACGGAAATCATATTCATGAAAAAATTGATTATGAATCCTGTTGGGTAACAAACATCGTGGGCTTCGATAGTTTGATCAAGACTACTCATATGAAATGAATATGATATGGAGTTTCGAAAAGTGGTACTGAAACAAATGTTTCGTCAAAACTGGAACATAGTTCCCCGTAAATTCCTTACGAAGATAGAATTTTGGGTTTTACTTTCATCACGGCCTCATGATGTCAGATCATTAACACATAGTTTTGACATGTCTAAATCTTGATGGGTTAAATCAAAGATCTCTTGGACATATGTCTTCGTGTGTGAAAGTGTAAGAAATTTGGTGATGAAAAATATTGGTTCACGAAAACACTTGTACCTCTGTTATGATTGGACCAAACAGACAACTCTTAACTCATTTTGAGAAGAGTAAGGTAGCTCATTTGACTAATGTGAATATAAGCCTGACTTGGTAATAAATTTTTGTATGAAAGATTTCATTAAGGCTTTCATAAACACACATTGAGTCTATTGAGGGTTGGGTCGACATGTTGTAGCATGCTTCTAGGGACAGTCTAACTAGTACAAAGTTGTCGAATTTGTACCTTCCCAGAGAAACACAAGCATGACCCTTGTATAACTTTCATGAAATCTGTACACACAAAAAAACAAAGAACAAAATAACAAAAATCTTTTTGATATTTTTGATTTTTCGAAAAGAAAAAATATTTTTGTGTTTTTGTAAGTTTTTCAAAAAGGAAGACAATTAACAAAAGAAAATCTTTTTGGATTTTGAGATTTTTCGAAAATAAAATGACAAAACAAAAATAAAATCTTTTTGTAGTTTTTGATTTTTCAAAAATAAAACTAAGATACTAAAGAAAATTTGGAAATCTAACAAAAAGTGTTACCCCAGACCAAAATGCTCAATGTAACGAAGACGAAGCATGTCGAAGCGTTGACTATGAACAGTAACCTCTGAATGATTAATACTATCATCCTCTGAATGAATCATGATGACCTCTGAATCGTCATATTTATATAACACTTCGTTGTTATACATTCGAAATCATTCTTGGAACTGAACTTGATTTGATCATTCCCAAACCTGTCAAAATTCGAACAAATGATTTTTCATCCAAAGCTTTTGTAAAAATATCAGCAAGCTGCTCAGTTGTTTTTACAAAATTAACTTCAATGTTGCCATCTTCCACATGATCTTTGATAAAATGATAACGAAGTGCAATATGTTTTGTTTTCGAATTTTGTACTGGATTATGACAAATGCGTATAGCACTCTGTGAATCACAGTACAATGGAATCTTTTTCATATTAATAGCATAATCTCTCAATTGACTCTGGATCCAAATAATTTGTGAAGTACAAGCAGTAGCTGCAACATATTCAGCTTCAGCAGTAGAAATCGAAACACACGTCTGCTTCTTCGACTGCCAACAAACCAACTTTCCATCCAAAAATTGACAACCACCACTTGTACTTTTTCGATCCAAAGTACACCCTCCTAGATCTGCATCTGAAAATGCTTTAATGAAAAATCCTGTTTTCGAAGGATACCACAATCCTAACAAAATTGTTCCGTTGAGATAACGAAAGATATTCTTCACAACAGTTAAATGTGGTTCGTGTGGTTTTGCTTGATACCTAGCACAATTACATACAGAAAACATGATATCAGGTCTACTTGCAGTAAGATAAAGCAATGAACATATCATGCTCCTGTATAAGGTAAGATCAACCGCAAACATTTCTAACGAAGGTGATAGCCTTGTGCCAACCACCATTGGTACTCTTAGCTTTGTGCTATTTGTCATTCCAAATTTTTCGAGAAAATTCCTTGTATACTTTTCCTGATTGATGAAAATGCCTTCTCTGCTTTGATAAATGTTTAACCCAAGAAGATTATTGATTTTACCCATCGTGCTCATTTCGAATGGGCTTTTCATCAAATTTTCGAATTCACTAGACAAAGCAGGGTCAGTAGAGCCAAAAATAATATCGTCGACATAAATTTGAACAAGCATTAGATGATTCCCAACTTTCTTTCGAAATAATGTGGGTTCAACTGATCCTTGTTTAAATTTTGACTGTTTTCAGAAACTGGTAAGTGTTGCATACCATGCTCTTGGTGCTTGTTTTAACCCATATATAGCTTTATCTAATATATACACATGATCAGGATGCATTTCATTTACGAAACCTGGAGGTTGTTCAACATAATCAGTTTCTTCGAGTTCACCATTGAGAAAACCACATTTTACATGCATTTGATAGACATCGAAATCCTTGTGTGCTGCATAAGCTAAAAATATTCGAACAGCCTCGAGTCTTGCGACAGGGGCAAAGGTTTCTTCATAGTCGATACCTTCTTGTTGCGAATAACCTTTTACTACTAAACGTGCTTTATTTCGTAGAATATTTCCATCCTTGTCGGTTTTGTTTTTGAAAATCTATTTTAATCCGACAATCGAAACATTTTTAGGTTTAGGAATTAATCTCCATACCTTATTTCTATCGAATTCAGCCAGTTCAGATTGCATTGCAACAACCCAATCTGAGTGTTCCATTGCAACCTTAACTGTTTTTGTTTCAATTTTCGAGATAAAAACATTGAACATGCAAAATTATTGATGAGTATTTAATGCCTCATTATTTTCACTAATTTGAGCTCTTGTTAATACTCCATCTTGAGGATTCCCAATGACTTGATCTTTCGGATGAGTCCTTGTCCATTTCTCTAACGGTGGATATGTTGGATCAAATTCCAAAGGTGCATCTTCACGTTCAGATCCTGCAACAGAAAGATTATCATTTATTTCGTGAAATTCATCATTTTCATCAAGACTTATCAAATCATTGTTATTTCATTCAATTTCAACAGAAAGATCATTTTGATGCTCCCCCTCAACTAGATGCTCCCCCTCAACAACTTCATCCATTCTCCCATTCTCCCCCTCGAAAGAATGCTCCCCCTCAACCAGAGTATTCGAATCCAAGTGCTCTCCCTCCACTGGATTATTATGCATACTTCCGCCAACTCCTGAAGAATTTGTTGTTGAATTATCATCTACAGTATTTTGAGGGATGTCCAAGTCATAAGTATGCTTCGAAGATTCAGAGTGATGATTATCATTCGCATGAACTTCAGCATCCACAGCCCTGTCAGGAATACCAAAAATTAAATCATAATCAAAGTCAGATGAATTTGATTCTTCAGTTTCATCAGATGATTCATTAATAATTGGTTTTTGTTCAAATTGCTTTTCAATTTGTTTAACATAATAATCATCAAAAGTAAGGTTGAATGTCTCTTCGACTTTCCGTGTGCGTTTATTTAACACTCTGTATGCAACCGAATTGTGCGAATATCCCAAAAATATGCCTTCGTCAGCCTTGGCTTGAAATTTTGAAAGACTATCTTTAAGATTCATTATAAAACACCTACAACCAAAAACATGAAAGAATTTGACATTAGGTTTTCGGTTATTGATGATTTCATACGGAGTGATATTAAATCGACGATGAATAAAAGATCGATTCTGAGTGAAACATGCTTTCGATACTGCTTTAGCCCATAGATATTGAGGAAGATTCGCATATGTCAACATAGTTCTGTTCGGTTTTGAGCATTCTAACTCTCCTAAGGTGTACATGCAACCCTAGAAACCTTGGATCTATGTTTGTCTAAAATACATGCAAAATACTTTTTCCAAGGTTCATAATCCTATCTAGCATACATGGGGAACTTCTAAACATAAAAGCTAGCTACAGTTACATAGCTTGTAATTGATTTGATTCCTTGAAAACCTTGAGAGCCTAGCACCCCATGTGTGATGCCTCAAATGTCTCACACAACACTAAATGCACTTGGAATAAACTTTGAGAGAGAATGTCACACTTATAAATCGGCTTGCCCTCAATCTTGCTTCTAGTACCTCTAGTGCCGATTTTGGTGAACTTCATATCCTTTATATAGTGTGTTACAATTAGGGTTCCACCATGTAAACCCTAATGTAACATGGCTCTTCATTTCCATGACCCATGGGTTTGTAACTCCCATGGAGCATCCTATGGACCTTAGCCCAACTTGATAATCCATGGAGCCTTTAGCCCACTATATAAGTTATGGATGAGTTAAATAATCAACCCATATATTTACTTAGTCATTTTTTGATCACTTAATTAATACTAGATTAATTATTTGTCAATACTAATTAAATAATATTATTAATATATTAGAACTTATAATATATTAATAAACCATAAGTGTTATTTCTCTCATTTTAGTTTATCCAAATGCATGATGCCATGCAACCCAAATGGACCATGCCGGGCCGGGTCAAGTACAACCCAAAAATAGTTATGAACTTAGACACCTAATCCAACAGTCTCCCACTTGGATAAGTCTAATAACTATAACTGCAAGTATGACTTCAGGAACAGACCAGCAATTGTAGCTCTTTTCAAGGTCTCGCGGAACTGAGATGATGATGATACTCCATTTAAGATAAGTGATCATATAATCCTCTGTTCTAGATATCAGCCGGACAAATACATGGAACAATGTCTTACTTATTGACCAGCAGTTTGTTTCCCGATTTCCGATTTGTTTGACATAGAACTTAAGTGAACAGATCAATTTAGTTCTGACCGGGCCCGGTACATAGGTCAAAACAAAATCATTGAGGGGCCCAGATATCACTTCTAATCCAAGAAGGAACAGATAAACTTCGACTCATATGCTTGTTCTACTACTTGTTGAATCATACACAAAGGCATGTTTTATAACATCGAGTTACCAATGCGGTTTCGTACGATCAATGTATAACCAATTCATAGGCAACAAGTCATATCTCTAGGTTTGAAGACTTATATGATATTACCGTCTCACGATCACTCGAGATAAAATTGCATGAAGTGATACCAGTAAGCGTGGGTTGAATCCAATACTCAGAACTTATGAGCACTCGTTAGTGTTGTAGCACCACTTTGTCCAACATCTTAGACCTCTACAATCCAACCCATGACAGTCTTGATTCATATCTACTTCCAACATATGACCGACTGTGGATGGTTTTAATAACTTAGTCATTCAGGAAGAGTGACTAAGTTATTCTGGAAGTCAAAACATGCAAAGTGAAACACACGAATAATAGAATCGACTATGGTCTCAGAACTTATGAATATAAATAAAAACACCTTTTATTTATCAGCACATTGATTGCACATTATTCATTGTATACTGTTTCAAACTATCAACTTTATACTTGAATTAAAACAATAGTTGTCCCATGCTCCGAGCATGTACACTATGTTTTTCTAAACACTAGTCATGCCATACACAAAGTATGCACACTATGTTTGTCTATGATCTTTACTCTGTGTAAGAGATTGATTGAACATACTTCCAATGATTCTCATTTCGCAATCCCAAATCTATACTGCAAATGCACGAATCCCAGATTCCTGACATTTACTTAAATCTGTTAGATTCTAAACTTATATGCAGTGGTCCTCTTGTAATGATTATGCACAAAGTCACAAAGACTTGTCAACAGACATTACATGGTATTCCAATGGAGATCAATTCCATGGAAAGGAAGTCTCATGTTCAAAGTTCGTTGCTTTGAACATTGTTCTTGCATTAAGTTTCCTAATCTTACACAGATTTAATAAATAGCCTCCACCTATAGGAACATTTCCATATTCATTTTGACTCTTACTCCTGAACAAGAGTTGCCTCTTTTCAGAATATGTCAATATGGTCCTTCCAAAATCAACACTATACTTCCAACTGTCCCTGAGCAACCAATCTTTGGTAAACCTTAGATTGTCCTCAACAATTGCTTAATCAAATTACTCATATCTAGTTCTAGTACTTTTCCCCTCTTAATGCTCTAGGCATTTTTGGAAAAATTTAGAACAGATGAATATTATAGCACATGCTACCGATCCTATATCCGAACCATATGGGACACGATTCATAAAGACATGATACTAGACCAGTCTTTTGCTATAATATTTCTAATTCTATTTCTATTTGCCAAGTTCTCATAATTCAGATTATGAAGAGGGATGCCGTAATCATAATCGAATTTTAGAACGCAAATAATGGACCCATATATAGAAATTCCTTATGTTGAGCCATTCCAACATGAAATTCATATATATATATATATATATATATATATATATATATATATATATATATGTATATATATATATATAGAACTTCTTGCCACCTGGCAGCTCAGGGGCCTGCCATTGCTTCCAAGTTGTTATGCAACCAATTGAGAACTCTCAAAACTCATATACAAAGCCAAATTCAATTGGAATGGGCACAGAAATAAGAATATGTCAACATGATAGGTCATAAACCTCAAGTCGTGTGGTAGTGATAAACTATAGGTTTTTTTTCCTTCTTGATTAGATCTAGAAGCCTTCTCCAAGATCTTTAAGACTCCCGCTGTCCTCTTGACATATAAGACTCACTTGCCAAATATTCAAGAGATAGTGCAGATTCTTTATCAGGAAAAACACTTCACACAATTGACCTTAGTTGGTCTTTGTTTTATCTAAAACATCACAACTTACCAATTTCAAATATACAAGAGTAGGACACTTTTACTCTTATATTTGACAAGTGTTATAAACCTTTTCTTTAAGATATGTCACTCAACTTACAATCTTGGAGTATGACTCTAAGACTTGTTTTGGAACAAAGTATGACTCATCTTCTTGGTTCCTCTTCTTAGCCATATGAATGAACTAAGATGTCCTTAGAGGACCAATTGTGATATGGTTTCTTAATCATTAAGATGCTCACACAACATGATACTAAAGTACTCTCCCATCTTTTCAGATTTCAGAAACTTTTATCTTTCTGCCTAATTTCATTCTTCTCATTCGTTCTGTCATACATCGAAGCTTTTCCAATGTTTGAGAATTATACTTAACTTGTAAGTATAACCGTATTTACTAAACCTTTGTAAATCATGACGAATAGTCTTATCAATCATTTGTGGCAGACTTGACTAGTACACAAGACTGTGTACTTAGTCCTTCACTTGACTCACATACACATGTGAACAAGGAATTAGTCTTAATTTTCCAAAGCTGAAAGTTCTCATTCATCATAGTATGCAACTTGCATGATTCCAAGTTTCGGTCCAAATGAAACTTGGTTGATGAGAATATTCCTTATTTGGTAAATGTAGACATTAACACAAATGATAGAATCAAATCCACTATTCCTTTATTGCTAGAACCATACAAACATCAATTTTCCATAAATGCCATTGCAAGGAGATATAAAATAAAGTAAAACAAGATTTTATTTATTTAATAAATGCGGAAAATTTATCCTTACAATGCAACTTTAAATGGAAACTATGTTATTACATATTTCCTAGCAATCTATCATAACTCTCTAAGTAGTAGCTCAAGAATCCGATCTTCAAACCATGCGATTGAAATCCATCTTCGCAATCATATTCAGCATACCTTTCCTTTAAGTTTCCTTCCCATTGCTTGATCCTGCCAAACACAAAAAAAAATGTAACCGACTCAAATTTTGTATTAAGAATCATCAATATGGAACTTAATAGAGTTAGATAGTGGACATACCTGAAGTAGAGTCAAATCTTCTTGATTTTTTCTTCTCTCTTAGATCTTTCAGGTAGTTAGGGTAGTTTCACAAACAATGCCCCTTCTCTTGACAATGAAAACATATGGACTCTTTGGGAATGGTACGTGGGACTATCACAGACTTAGCTTTTCCCATTACCTTTTGGTCAACCGGGTTGACCAAGGCTGATCCCTTTCCATTGGGAATGGAAAGCTTTTCTGGACTTCCAATGTTACCATTGTCAATGTCCATGGAAGTTTGAGAAATATACCTTCCACCCATATTTGCTTGACTTTTGCGCCAAATCATTGCTGATTCAGCAGGAACAAGCAAATAAGAAAGATCTATTAGGGTCATGTCGTGATCTGTCATATAGTAGTCTTTAATAAACTCACTATACGACTCAGGAAGTGACTGAAGAACCCAGTCAATAGCAAACTTCCTTGAAATAACAGCACCCAACATTCTCAACTTGTCAATGTGTGACTTCATTCTTAAGACACGAGTGCACACAGGTCTTCCATCTTTATGTTTCATTTCTAGCAGAGCTTGAGTGACCTTAAACCTTTCAAGTCTTCGGGCTTGTGGGTCAGGGAGAATAAATGGAGGAGGTGGAGGTAGAGAAATATGATTTCCATGAGATTTGGGAAGATCACAATTGTCTAACCCAGACATCTGCAATGGGAGATATTCAAGTTAGTTGATTTTAAGTCCTTAATATAACACCCAATATGAAATATTAAGGCTAGGACCCAACACAATATTTTATAACTTGGAAGAGGGATGCCGTAATCCAAGCTATAAAATATTTGAAGGTAGGTGAATGATGATTCACCAATTTCCACCATGAAAACGAAATAAATTATTAGGTTTTAATTGGCTTTGAAACTCCTAGATATTTTGAGATTCATTGATCTTCCAATGGCATGTTTGAATCTCGAGTGTGCCCTTCATGTTTTGTGACTGGGATACCGAGGATCATAAAACAAGGTGTGAAGTAACCATGCAAATTACTTGGTACCCTTAATGTTTTTCACTTAATCGATGTGCCGGTTAACCACACGCGCTCCACCGACCTATGAAAAACCTTAAGTCACCCTTTGACTACCTTGTTAAGTCCAAGTTAGTGTGCCGGTTAACTACACACGCTCCACTAACCGACTTAAGGAAAGTGCAAAGTGTAATTTCATGGGTTAGCACCTTATTCACTTTTTCCTAAAGTAACTAAGATTGGGAATTATAAAACATTTAGTTACTTTATATTTATCATTAATACTTTTAATGAGGGGAGAATTCTTGTCCTTGTCCTACCCGTTCGGCTAACGACCCTCCACCGATCAAGGAAGCGGTGGGTGAGAGTGGATACCCATTAAGCTTTAATTTTATAGGCAACAACCTTATACCCCCCTTATAGACCGGCTTCGTGAATGAGGCCTACTTGCGGTAAAACCACTTAATCTTATACATATCTAATTATTATTAAACTTGTAATATTATAGAGTATAAGGGTTGAATTTTAACTTTTAAAATTCTAGGGGTTGGAACTAAAGTTTTTAATGTGACTTTACATGTTCCAAAACTTGAGGGCAAGTTTTGTAACTTCTAAAACTTTTCATCTTTCATAACTTATGAGTTAATGGTTTAATAAAATGAGTGACATTTCATTTTATGTAACCTATGTGAATCTTTAATGAACTTTTAAAAGAATGACTTTTGGTAATCCATAACTTGAGGACAAGTTATGGACTCCATTAAAACACATAAAGATCATGAATTAAGCATTAAACAAGCAATTCCTATGATCTATCAAGAACTCATAAGAACAAGAATAGTCATATCAAAATTTCAAGAACATATGAACACGTATAATCATGTAATTTTGATATTAGCCATTGTAAATGGATTAGAATCAACCATTACACCATCAAAAACAAGTTTTAAAACACCAAAACAGTTTAGGGTAATGTTTCTTGTCAATTTTCCAGCAGCAAAAGTCGAAAATCTGCACTCTGAGTGACCTACTCGTCGAGTGCAAGAACTGACTCGCCGAGTTGGTTGAATTTATGCTTGAACTCGTCGAGTCCCCCCATGGACTCGGCGAGTCCCCTGTGCAGACAGCAAGAAATTCGACTTTTTTCACTATTTTGCATCAAGTATCAACAAAAAAGCCTAAGTTCTGATACCACTGTTGGGTTTTGAGCATTCTAACACTCCTAAGGTGTACATCCAACCCTGGAAACCTTAGATCTATGTTTGTCAAAAATACATGCAAAATACTATTTCCAAGGTTCATAATCCTATCTAGCATACATGGGGAACTTCTAAACATAAAAGTTAGCTAGAGTTACATACCTTGTAATTGATTTGATTCCTTAAAAACCTTGAGAGCCTAGCACCCCAAGTGTGATGCCTCAAATGTCTCACACAACACCAAATGCACTTGGAATAAACTTTGAGAGAGAATGTAACACTTAGAAATCGGCTTGCCCTCAATCTTGCTTCTAGTACCTCTAGTGCCGATTTTGGTTAGCTTCATATCCTTTATATAGCGTGTTACAATTAGGGTTACACCATGTAATCCCTAATGTAACATGGCTCTTCATTTCCATGACCCATGGGCTTGTAACACCCATGGAGCATCCATGGAGCATCCTATAGACCTTAGCCCAACTTGATAATCCATGGAGCCTTTAGCCCACTATATAAGTTATGGATGATTTACATAATCAACCCATATATTTAATTAGTCATCTTTTGATCACTTAATTAATACTAGATTAATTCTTGATCAATACCAATTAAATAATATTATTAATATATTAGAACTTATAATATATTAATAAACCATAAGTGTTATTTCTCTCATTTTAGTTTATCTAAATGCATGATGCCATGCAACCCAAATGGACCATGCCGGGTCGGGTCAAGTACAACCCAAAAATAGTTATGAACTTAGCACCTAATCCAACAGTCTCCAACTTGGATAAGTCTAATAACTATAACTGCAAGTATGACTTCAGGAACCGACCAGCAATCGTAGCTCTTTTCAAGGTCTCGCGGAACTGAGATGATGATGATACTCCATTTAAGATAAGTGATCATATAATCGTCTGTTCTAGAGATCAGCCGGACAAATACATGGAACAATGTCTTACTTATTGACCAGCAGTTTGTTTCCCGATTTCCGATTTGTTTAACATAGAACTTAAGTGAACAGATCAACTAAGTTCTGACCGGGCCCGTACATAGGTCAAAACAAAATCATCGAGGGGCCCAGATATCACTTCTAATCCAAGAAGGAATAGATAAACTTCGACTCATATGCTTGTTCTACTACTTGTTGAATCATACACAAAGGCACGTTTGATAACATCGAGTTACCAATGTGGTTTCGTACGATCAATGTATAACCAATTCATAGGCAAGTAGTCATATCTCTAGGTTTGAAGACTTATATGATATTACTGTCTCACGATCACTCGAGATAAAATTGCATGAAGTGATACCAGTGAGCGTGGGTTGAATCCAATACTCAGAACTTATGAGCACTCATGAGTGTTGTAGCACCACTTTGTCCAACATCTTAGACCTCTACAATCCAACCCATGACAGTCTTGATTCATATCTACTTCCAACATATGACCGACTGTGGATGGTTTTAATAACTTAGTCATTCAGGAAGAGTGACTCAGTTATTCTGAAAGTCAAAACATGCAAAGTGAAACACACGAATAATCGAATCAACTATGGTCTCAGAACTTATGAATATAAATAAAAACACCCATTATTTATCAGCACATTGATTGCACATTATTTATTGTATACTGTTTCAAACTATCAACTTTATACTTGAATTAAAGCAATAGTTGTCCCATGCTCCGAGCATGTACACTATGTTTTTCTAAACACTAGTCATGCCATACACAAAGTATGCACACTATGTTTGTCTATGATCTTTACTCTGTGAAATAGATTGATTGAACATACTTCCAATGATTCTCATTTCGCAATCCCAAATCCATACTGCAAATGCACGAATCCCAGATTCCTGACATTTACTTAAATCTGTTAGATTCTAAACTTATATGCAATGGTCCTCTTGTAATGATTATGCACAAAGTCATAAAGACTTGTGAACAGACATTGCATAGTATTCCAATGGAGATCAATTCCATGGAAAGGAAGTCTCATGTTCAAAGTTCATTGCTTTGAACATTCTTCTTGCATTAAGTTTCCTAATCTTACACAGATTTAATGAATAGCCTCCACCTATGGAAACATTTCCATATTCCTTTTGACTCTTACTCCTGAAAAAGAGTTGCCTCTTTTCAGAATATGTCAATATGGTCCTTCCAAAATCAACACTATACTTCCAACTGTCCCTGAGAAACCAATCTTTGGTAAACCTTAGATTATCCTCAACAATTGCTTAATCAAATTAGTCATATCTAGTTCTAGTACTTTTCCCCTCTTAATGCTCTAGGCATTTTTGGAAAAATTTAGAACAGATTAATATTATAGCACATGCTATCGATCCTATATCCGAAGCATATGGGACACGATTCATAAAGATATGATACTAGACCAGTCTTTTGCTATAATATTTCTATTTCTATTTCTATTTGCCAAGTTCTCATAATTTAGATTATGAAGAGGGATGTCGTAATCATAATATAATTTTAGAAGGCAAATAATGGACCCATATATAGAATTTCCTTATGTTGAGCCATTCCAACATGAAATTCATATATATACTTGACTAAATATGATTAAAACCTCAATCTAATCTTTTAGAATTGAAGTGAAGTATAATTTCCTCTCCCTTAATTATAGCAAAACAACTTTTCCCAATTGAAACCTTTTTGTTTTCTATAATTAACATTGCTAACTTGCAACACTTATCATAATTATCATGCTCCCACTTGCATGATGATTATTAGCATAATACTTATGCTCCCACTAGCTTCGATATGTACTCAGACATCAGTTGGACTTATAGAAATCAATACTTTATTGACCTTCTTACCAAAGTTCACATTTCTGATACGAGATGCTTTTGATAAAACCTTATCAAAATCATACACCTTTCCTTAGGTAGCACATATGTGTGTCTAAACACTTTCAGAACTATGAAAAGGGATGCCGTAATCATAGTCTCAACTGTTTAGACCTTTGCCATTTCTCACAAGTCCATGTTAGTGTGTTGGTTAACCACACACGCTCTACTAACGACTTTGAGAATGCAAATATCACAACTGTTATCTACTTAAAATCTACTTAGTGAAAGTGTTTCCTCACCATCATTTTCATGAATCGGAGAGAAACCTTATGACACTTAGATTTTATGGTGTATGTGTTCTTATCCATGAGAATTTGTCAAAACCATAATCACAAGACAAGGTTAGTGAAAAATTCAAACTCTTATGGATTGAACTTGTGCAGTCTTAACTTCTTGCCAGCTGGCAGCTCAGGGGCCTGCCATTGCTTCCAAGTTGTTATGCAACCAATTGAGAACTCTCAGAACTCATATGCAAAGCCAACTTCAATTGGAATGGGCACAGAAATAAGAATATGTCAACATGATAGGTCATAAACCTCAAGTCGTGTGCTAGTGATAAACTATAGGTTTTTTTTTCCTTCTTGATTAGATCTAGAAGCCTTCTCCAAGATCTTTAAGACTCCCACTGTCCTCTTGACATATAAGACTCTCTTGCCAAATATTCAAGAGATAGTGCGAATTCTTTATCAGGAAAAACACTTCACACAATTGGCCTTAGTTGGTCTTTGTTTTATCCAAAACATCACAACTTACCAATTTCAAATGTACAAGAGTAGGACACTTTTACTCTTACATTTGACAAGTGTTATAAACCTTTTCTTTAAGATATGTCACTCAACTTACAGTCTTGGAGTATGACTCTAAGACTTGTTTTGGAACGAAGTATGACTCATCTTCTTGATTCAACCATTTTAGCAATTCTTGGTTCCTGTTCTTAGCCATAGGAATGAACTAAGATGTCCTTAGAGGACCAATTGTGATATGGTTTCCTAATCATTAAGATGCTCACACAACATGATACTAAAGTACTCTCCCATCTTTTCAGATTTGAGAAACTTTTATCTTTCTGCCTAATTTGATTCTTCGCATTCGTTCTGTCATACATCGAAGCTTTTCCAATGTTTCAGAATTATACTTAACTTGTAAGTATAACCATATTTGTCACACCCCCAAAACCTATGAACGGCGGAAACGTTCTGGGGTGGAGGACGTCATGTATAGTATCACAACAATGCAAGTAGTAAACAAGCAACAACATCATCCATTGCATTAATAATATAATTTCATACAAGTGTGTTCTGTCAAGTTTTAAAGACACCAAAACAATATACATCAAAAATATAAGATGAGTCTGGAACGAGCTCCATCTTCTCAAAACCTGGCTCCGGTACCTGTCTACTGGTGACCTGAGAATACAAGTTATTTTGAAAGAGTTTATCAGCTTTAAAGCTGGTGAGATCATAAGTATATTAGTGTCTGTGTTTGTATGAAAGCATTTGTAAGATGTTTTGTAAAATGTACTGTATATGTTTGTAAAAAGTTTGTATTTGTTTGAACTCTCCTAGAAAACCCTATGTTTCCTACTAAAAGTAGCCTTCTACCAAGGCATCTAGTGTCTGTGTGTGTATCTCTTGTAAAAGTGTGTATTTTCCCAAATCCGACTATCATTAACCAAAAATATAGTTTTTACATCATTGTTTATTGTGTGAATAACACAAAGTAAAATGTAAGGGAAAATGTTATAGTACTGTAGTGTTGTATTAAGTAACTACTGCTGTACTAACTACCTTAAGCCAAATGTAAAATTTTAAGGTAACATGTGATCGGCCTGTATCTTGGTACCGACTCAATAGTAAAACGACAATGTAAGATGCCGTAAAAATGACGTTTGGCACCCGTAGACTTGCAAGTCCCACTGTAGCGAGCAGCAAGGTGTAGGATAGTCAATCCAGTATAGATCTATACACAAACTCATACGCTCCCCAATTAAGGAGATTCTGATACAAAAACAGTCATGGCAGGTAGTGCCATGCCATGTTTAATGGCTCACATAAATGTATTATTGTAAATGTTATGTGATTTGTGTGCTAGCTGTATTGTGTTCTTTCTCTGTCTAGCCTGTATGTTTGTTTCTCGTCATAGTGTCGATTGTTTGTTTCTCATCACTCTGTATTATGTTTGTTTCTCATCACTCTGTTTTATGTTTGTTTCTCATCATAGTATGTATTCACTCATGTATGAACTGACTCATTGTATGTTTCATTGTTCTAGTAATAGTATCTTCCTAAACTACCCCTATGGTAGCTTACTAGCAATGTATGAACATGTTTGTATACCCTTGCTACCCAAGGGCATGTAACTGAATGAAAGAAATAACCTTTCATATCCATATACATATACATAATATATAACTAGGATTCAAACGACCTTCGGACAACTAACCTTGATACCCTAAGTCCACAACCAAACAAGGAACAGGAAGTAAGGTAGGCTAGCAGTCCTAAGTCTTTTCAATCCTACTTATATAACTATATCTATATAGATACACATAATATAAGTTAAAAAGAGTTTAAGTAAAAGTATTTGATAAGTAAAAGCGTTTGTAAAGTAGTTTGAGGTAAAACAGTTTGATCAACAGTTTGAAAAGTAAGAAAACCATTTGTTTGGTAGTTCTTAATCATAGGTGATTTATATAATAACTATAGTTGTTCAACTTGTATCCCCCCCCCATAAAAGCATTTAAAAACATTTAAAAGGTTAATTAAGGGGGTATGAACTCACCTGTAGTGAGTGGTTTGGATGAACTGAAGAGATAGGATTTCTAGGTGTCAAGTGAAGACTTGTACACACACAATGATCCTATTTAACATATAAATACACATATATGTATTCAGTTAGTCTTTAAACAACTAATTTATAAATTTAAGACATCCTAAGACAAGTTAAACACTTTATATAAGTGTTATAAGTCCCAAGGATTGCATCTAAGTGTTCTAGGACCAAGCTATGGGGTTTAGGGTTCAAGGGAACCCCTTTCATGAGTTTACGGTTTCTTGACCATAACCACATGAGTTTACGTTCGTAAACCCATGAGTTTACGGCCGTAAACTCACACCCCTTTGACCATTTGTTGTTTTGAAGGTTTCTAAGTCCTTAGAAGTGTTTCCACTTGAAGTATAAGTCTATGGAAGAAGTTAGGGCACCATTTCACTCCTATTTGGAGTTTACGGCCCTAGGACCATTTCCCTTTGGGTTTACGGCTGTAAACCCCTATGGATGATGGTATTTTTGATGTTTTCAAGTCCTAAACACATTAAGGTATAAGTCTAGACTAGTTTCCAAGGCTAAGGAAGGGACTAGGGTCACTTTGGCCCCTTAAGAAGGGTTTACGGTCCAAGGTGTTCTTGGACCGTAAACACCTTTGATCTTGGTGTTTCCTTGTGTTTTCTTGATGTAAAGATGTGTAGCAAGCTTAAACATACTCTAGGATAGAAGTACTTACAATATAGAAGCTTGAAATGAGCCAAAAGTCCAAGAACACTAGTGTGTGTTCTTGGTGTTCTTGGTGAAACTTGAAGATTTGATCTTTTGGAAAGATCTAACGGATAGAAGTGTATTAAATCACTAGATTAAGTGATATACTAACTTAAAAGGGCTAGAAACACTTACTAGATTGAAGATCTTGAATTAAACTTGGATGATACTTGAGAGGATTTGATATTTGTTCTTGAGAATTTGTAAAAATGATATAAAATGACTAAGTGTCATATATATTCTCTGAAATTTAGGGTTTTTGGCTGTAAATATTTTATTCAGGCAGTAAACTCCAATTTCTTGGAGTTTAGGAATAACAGTGATGCACTATAACCCTAGGGCATCCTCTCTCCTGATATCTCCTAAAGTGTAAATCCTAAAATACTCAAACTTATTCCAAAAAGTCTGGAAATTTAACAGTAACTGTTTTGACTTCTATTGACTTGACATGTTGTACATAATAGAAATTTCGGGTTGTCACAATATTTACTAAACCTTTGTAAATCATGACGAATAGTCTTATCAATCTTTTATGGCGGACTTGACTAGTGTACAAGACTGTGTACTTAGTCCTTCACTTGACTCACATACATATGTGAACAAGGAATTAGTCTTAATTTTCCAAAGCTGAAAGTTCTCATTCATCATACTATGCAACTTGCATGATTCCAACTTTCGGTCCAAATGAAACTTGGTTGATGAGAATATTCCTTATTTGGTAAATTTAGACATTACCACAAATGATAGAATCAAATCCACTTTTCCTTTATTTCTAGAACCATACAAAAATCAATTTTCCATAAATGCCATTGCAAGGACATATAAAATAAAGTAAAATAAAATTTTATTTATTTAATAAATGCGGAAAACTTATCCTTACAACGCAACTTTAAATGGAAACTATGCTATTAC
This sequence comes from Lactuca virosa, assembly GCF_052849685.1. Classification (NCBI taxonomy): domain Eukaryota; kingdom Viridiplantae; phylum Streptophyta; class Magnoliopsida; order Asterales; family Asteraceae; genus Lactuca; species Lactuca virosa. The sequence goes on from NC_136428.1 coordinate 250,948,441, forward strand.
AGATTTCCTAGCAATCAATCATAACTCTCTAAGTAGTAGCTCAAGAATCCGATCTTCAAACCATGCGATTGAAATCCATCTTCGTGATCAGATTCAGCATACCTTTCCTTTAAGTATCTTTCCCTTTGCTTGATCCTGCCAAACACAAAAAAATGTAACCGAGTCACATTTTGTATTAAGAATCATCAATAAGGAACTTAATAGAGTTAGATAGTGGACTTACCTGAAGTAGAGTCAAATCTTCTTGATTTTTTCTTCTCTCTTAGATCTTTCAGGTAGTTAGGGCAGTTTCGCAACCAATGCCCCTTCTCTTGACAATGAAAACATATGGACTCTTTAGGAATGGTACATGGGACTATCACAGACTTAGCTTTTCCCTTTACCTTTTGGTCAACCGGGTTGACCAAGGCCGATCCCTTTCCATTGGGAATGGAAAGCTTTTCTGGACTTCCAATGTTACCATTGTCAATGTCCATGGAAGTTTGAGAAATAGACCTTCCACCCATATTTGCTTGACTTTTGCGCAAAATCATTGCTGATTTAGCAGCAACAACCAAATAAGAAAGATCTATTAGGGTCATGTCGTGATCTGTCATATAGTAGTCTTTAATAAACTCACTATACGACTCAGGAAGTGACTGAAGAACCCAGTCAATAGCAAACTTCCTTGAAATAACAGCACCCAACATTCACAACCTGTCAATGTGTGACTTCATTCTTAAGACACGAGTGCACACAGGTCTTCCATCTTTATGTTACATTTCTAGCAGAGCTTGAGTGACCTTAAACCTTTCAAGTCTTCAGGCTTGTGGGTCAGGGAGAATAAATGGAGGAGGTGGAGGTAGAGAAATATGATTTCCATGAGATTTGGGAAGATCACAGTTGTCTAACCCAGACATCTGCAATGTGAGATATTCAAGTTAGTTGATTTTAAGTCCTTAATATAACACCCAATATGAAATACTAAGGCTAGGACCCAACACAATATTTTATAACTTGGAAGAAGGATCTCGTAATCCAAGCTATAAAATATTTGAAGATAGGTGAATGATGGTTCACCAATTTCCACCATGAAAACGAAATAAATTATTAGGTTTTAATTGGCTTTGAAACTCCTAGACATTTTGAGATTCATTGATCTTCCAATGGCATGTTTCAATATCGAGTGTGCCCTTCATGTTTTGTGACTGGGATACCGAGGATCATAAACAAGGTGTGAAGTAACCATGCAAATTACTTGGTACCCTTAATGTTTTTCACTTAATCGATGTGCCGGTTAACCACACGCGCTCCACCGACCTACGAAAAACCTTAAGTCACCCTTTGCCTACCTTGTTAAGTCCAAGTTAGTGTGTCGGTTAACCACACACGCTCCACTAACCGACTTAAACAAAGTGCAAAGTGTAATTTCATGGGTTAGCACCTTATTCACTTTTTCCTAAAGTAACTAAGATTGGGAATTATAAAACATTTAGTTACTTTATATTTATCATTAATACTTTTAATGAGGGGAGAATTCTAGTCCTTGTCCTACCCGTTCGGCTAACGACCCTCCACCGATCAAGGAAGCGGTCGGTGAGAGTGGACACCCATTAAGCTGCCATTTTATAGGCAACAACCTTATACCCCCCCTTATAGACCGGCTTCGTGAATGAGGCCTACTTGTGGTAAAACGACTTAATCTTATACCTATCTAATTATTAATAAACTTGTAATATTATAGAGTATAAGTGTTGAATTTTAACTTTTAAAATTCTAGGGGTTGGAACTAAAGTTTTTAATGTGACTTTACATGTTCCAAAACTTGAGGGCAAGTTTTGTAACTTTCAAAACTTTTCATCTTTCATAACTTATGAGTTAATGGTTTAATAAAATGAGTGACCTTTCAAAACTTTTAATGTGACTTTACATGTTCCAAAACTTGAGGACAAGTTATGGACTCCATTAAAACACATAAAGATCATGAATTAAGCATTAAACAAGTAATTCCTATGATCTATCAAGAACTCATAAGAGCAAGAATAGTCATATCAAAATTTCAAGAACATATGAACACATATAATCATGTAATTTTGATATTAGTCATTGTAAATGGATTATAATCAACCATCACACCATCAAAATCAAGTTTTAAAACACCAAAACAGTTTAGGGTAATGTTTCTAGTCCATTTCCAGCAGCAAAAGTCGAAAATCTACACTCTGAGTGACCAACTCTTCGAGTGCAAGAACTGACTCGCCGAGTTGGTTGAATTTATGCTTGGACTCGTCGAGTCCCCCCATGGACTCAGCGAGTCCCCTGTGCAGACAGCCAGAAATTCGACTTTTTTCACTATTTTGCATCAAGTATCAACAAACAAGCCTAAGCTCTGATACCACTGTTGGGTTTTGAGCATTCTAACACTCCTAAGGTGTACATGCATCCCTAGAAACCTTGGATCTATGTTAGTCTAAAATACATGCAAAATAATTTTTCCAAGGTTCATAATCCTATCTAGCATACATGGGGAACTTCTAAACATAAAAGTTAGCTAGAGTTACATACCTTGTAATTGATTTGATTCCTTCAAAAACCTTGAGAGCCTAGCACCCCAAGTGTGATGCCTCAAATGTCTCACACAACACCAAATGCACTTGGAATAAACTTTAAGAGAGAATGTCACACTTAGAAATCGGCTTGCCCTCAATCTTGCTTCTAGTACCTCTAGTGCCGATTTTGGTGAGATTCATATCCTTTATATAGTGTGTTACAATTAGGGTTACACCATGTAAACCCTAATGTAACATGGCTCTTCATTTCCATGACCCATGGGTTTGTAACTCCCATGGAGCATCCATGGAGCATCCTATGGACCTTAGCCCAACTTGATAATCCATGGAGCCTTTAGCCCACTATATAAGTTATGGATGATTTACATTATCAACCCATATATTTAATTAGTCATCTTTTGATCACTTAATTAATACTAGATTAATTCTTGATCAATAATAATTAAATAATATTATTAATATATTAGAACTTATAATATATTCATAAACCATAAGTGTTATTTCTCTCATTTTAGTTTTTCCAAATGCATGATGTCATGCAACCCAAATGGACCATGCCGGGTCGGGTCAAGTACAACCCAAAAATAGTTATGAACTTAGACACCTAATCCAACAAGTTCTTGCTGCTTCGCAAAGTGACCTATTTCGTCTTTCAACCACACCATTTTGCTGAGGTGTATAGGGCGAAGAGAAGTTATGCGAAATTCCTTTTTCTGTTAAGTACGAATCCAACGCTTTGTTCTTAAACTCAGACCCATTATCACTTTTGATCTTTCGAACATTTTTCTTCAGACTCATCTCAATTTTCTTGATAAAATCAATAATTGTTTGAGCGACTTTATATTTTTACCTGAGAAAATACACCCAAGTAAATCGTGAAAAATCATCAACAATAACCAAAACGTACCGTTTCTTGTTGAGGGTTTCAACAGTTGATGGTCTACAAAGATCAATATGAAGAAGTTCCAACGGTACTACAATTTTCGAATCTATCACAACTGGATGTCCTTTCCTGTTCTGTTTCCCTTGTTCACAAGCTGCACACAATGTATCATTGTCAAACTTTAGTACAGGTAAACCTCAAAGAAGATCATCAAGTACCAACTTATTTATATTGCGAAAATTTAAACGTGATAAACGACGATGCCATAGCCAGCTGATGTCTGAGGAAGCTTTCGAAAGTAAGAACACTGAGGGTTTGCCGATGATTGGTTTGATATCAATAGTAAACATGTCACCATGTCGTTTAGACTTGAGCAAAACTTCATTAGTTTCAACATTCGAAATGATGATGCCTTCTTCGTTAAACACCACTTGATTGCCAATGCCCACAACAAGTTGTGAAACACTTATCAAGTTATGTTGAAGACCTTCTACATAAGCAACACGATTAACAGTAAACTTTCCATTTGTGACTTTTCCATATCCTTTCACCTGGCACTTGTGATTGTTGCCGAACTTCACAACCCCTGCATTTTCCAAGCCTCGAAAATCTCTCAGATTTTCCTTTCGTCCAGTCATGTGACGTGAGCAACCACCATCGATATACCATTTCTCATCATATTGCTCTTCACATAATACTTGCGATCAATGAAAGAATTTATGTACCCAAGGCTGTTTGGGTCCTTGGAAATTAGTTTTGAACACAAAATGAAATGCAGAACTTTTAACCCAATCACAAACTTTAGTTTTGAGACTATCAATTAAGTCCACATAACTAGGTAAAGGAACAGAAACATAAGTTTTTGTTAGTTTGGGATTGTCACTGACACATTCCTTCGTCTTTTTAGAATGTGTATGATCATGCTTTTCTTTCGAAACCGGTTGCCAAGTTTTTACCGAAACCTTCGAATCTTTTGAAGATGAGCTTTCAGTTGATGAAGTATTAACATAATGCTCATAAGCTTCGTGAATTTGTTGTTGAGAATATTTCCTTGGTTGATACTTTCGTCCTTTTCCTTCAAACCAATGATCGATGTTTTTGTCACGAGACAACCCTTTTGTGTACGAAACATTTAAGGTTTGTTTCCCTGTAGGATTTGGAAAATTCGGTTTTTGTGGGACAAAATCAACATTTGATTTAGGTTGAAATGTCATTGCGTATCGACTTCCATCATTGTTTCCAACACTTATGTTTTGAGAAAAATGATTTTGAAATTTTTGTTTTTGAGAAAACCTTGTTTGTTGATTAGAAGAAAATCGTTGTGTTGATGGTTGATTTTGAACACTCTTTAATGTATTTTTGTTATCTTTAGAAAATGAAGAGTTTGGAACTTTCGAAGAATTTGTTTTTGGATAAAATTCAGATTTAGTTTTATTTGTTTGAACATGATTTTTCTTTTAATCTGAATGAATTGCTGAATGTGAAGACTTGTTCTCAACAGATTTAGTCTTTGTGTTTTCAGCCGTTTTCAATGTCAAACCATTTTGTTTCTTTTGAAACTCCACGGTTTGCCAAAAAATCTTCTTTCGAGCTTGTCTTTTTGAAATTGCATTTTGTTTTCAAAACTTGTCAATTTGTTCTTTAAATTCTTTGGAATTTAATTTGACAACAGTTTCATTTTCCACAACAACCTCTTTTGTAACTTCTTTCACAATTTTTGATTTTTCAACCCATTTGCGTTGTGGTTTTTTGTCTTTGAAAAACATATGAATTCTTTGTTAGATTATTTTCGACAGTGCTTTGATTTGAAAAGAATCCTTTGTCTGTTGTTTTCTTGTTGTCATCTTCGACCATTTTATTGAATTCTGGTTTAATGTTCTCAACATTTCCAGTAGTAACAAACACTTGATTTGGAAATACAACATCATCAGTACACTTGAAATTTGGATACACCACTTGATTTGTTTCCAAATAATGGGCTCCTTTTTCAGACAACACTTTATCGAAGTTTTCAGTGTTCTCAAACACTTGATCAACAACAACACGCGGAATTTTAGTTTCTTTCAAATCTTTGTTTGATGAGACCTTTTTGTGCGAATCCTCTTCATCATTTTCATCATCACTGCTATCCGTTTGACTGTCTCGGATATCCACAAACTCGGGATCACAAACTTTCGAAGTTGAAGGTTTGTCAGTGTCAATCTTAACCATCAAATCCTTAAGTTTTTCTTTTTCTTTAGATTTTGATGCAACATTAATAACAGACAACCGAGAACAATCAACATCCTCAATATCACTAATTTCGCTAATATTGTCAGAGTTATCTTCTATATCGGCAAAATTAGATTGAGAATCAGATGTTGAATTCTCAGTCTTTTTCAAAAATTTGATTGGTTACGATTTTGTCAAAGTATCATTCACAATGTTAACTAATTCACTTGAATCAAGACATTCATCAATTTTTACAATTCCATAAGCATATCTATCAGCAGGAACTTTGTCAAACTCAACAATATTTTTCTCACAATCATACGAAATATTATCAACCTTCGGTCTCTCATATGCTAGAAAAGTTAATAATTTCCTATGTTGTTCCTTGCTAATTTCACACGAATGATGCAATACAGTTAACTTGCCATATACACGTTAAGTATAATTACAGTAGATATTCCGTTGAGCTAATCAGAGTTTTACTTCTCTAGACAACGAATCTCGATCACACATAGTGTTTGTTATTTGCAATTCTAAACATTCTATCTTGAGAACTTTCGAATCTAACTTCTTCTGAGTCTCTAACAATTGATTGCTTAATTTCTTAGCTTTATTGCCAGCAGAAACAACCAAATTATCAAAATAAGCAACAGTATCATCAAAAGCAACAATTTCAGAATCATATGCACTCAAAGGAATATTGAAAGATTGAAGAATATTACGTACCTTAGTTGTCATTGGAGATTTATCAGCAGACTTTGACACAAAGCATCGGCCTGTTACCTCTTCGTCCAAATCTTCCTCCAGCTTCGCATACATGGCTCCATGCGTAGGATTACACATTTCTTCATCATCTGAGCCCGAAGACCAGATTTGATATGTGCCATCATTCTCCTGTTCACCTTGAGCCACCAAAGACAATTTTTTCGCCTTCGTACGCACCTCTTCCAATCTCTCCACATAGTACGCTTCATCCTTTACTCTATTCTTTTTCTCATCCTTCTTACGAAGCATGCAATCATTTGCTAGATGATTTGCTCCGTTGCAATAATGGCAATCCATACTAGAATCTCCTTTCGGTTTCTTCTCTTTCTTCTCCTCAGCAACCTTTCCATCATTCTTCTCATACTTCTTCTTCTCCTCTCTAGCAGCTTTATTCACGAAATTACCTTTTCCCTCACTTTCCTTCATCTTCGAAACGAACGGTTTCTTGAAAAACTTTTTGACTCTATTGTTTGAATAAAAAGCTACTGCCTCATCATCCGAATTCATGATAAACCCCTCTTCATCATCAGAATCGCATTTTTCGACTGCTTCCTTTTCAGACACTTTAGAGACAAGTGTTAATGGACCTCCCAGACTAAGCTTCGACTCTTCTGCAATTTCATTTACTTCACTTTCGTGAGTTTTCAGTTGATTGTACAAATCATTTAGAGAAGAAGTATCGAAACTTTTCTGGTTTTTCACCATCATACTAACACTCCTCCGTTCTTTACGGAGTCCCATAACGAAGATGAGATTGAATTCCATAGCAGTCTTCGTGATTCCATATCGATTGCATTTATAGATTAACTCATTCAGCCTATCATAATAGCATTTAATTGTTTCACCATCTTTTTGTTTGAACTCTTGTAATTCAATCAAACATTGCTTAACTAAATTAATCTTTGTCTTCTCACTTTCCTGAAACTTGTCTTTGAGATTATTCCAGATATCTTTTGCAGTTGTACAACTCCTAACATAGTTATAGACAACTGGAGGCAATGCACCGCGTAACTCTCTTATGCATCTTTTCTCAAGTTTCTTCAATCGATCAGTTTGATTATCAACACTTGAAGTTCCAGACGATGATCCAATTGGTTGCACAATTGTCAGAGGATTAATATTCCCAGAGATACATGACCAAAGCTCTTCATCGATTCCATTCAAGTAATCTTGCATCCGATCCGCCCATTGATTATAGTATTCAGGAATAAGCATAGGAATCTTAGTTGAAGATCCTAGCAAGTGAGAGAATGAAATCATCGAGTTAAGATTGAAGTTCGTCATTGATGTACGGAAGAAGATTTTTGAGAATTTTTGAGAAATCAAAGGGAATTTGAAAGCAAATTGCTGAATTGAACAAAAATATCAAGTAGAATACTCGATTCAACAAATCAGTTGCAGAATCGAATCACAACTGAAGATCTAGAACGCTTTTTCACGTCAAAAGGTGCGGAACTTTTTGAACCAGAAATTTGATTCAAAACCTTTTGAATCAGAGTGAAAATCAGATCGCAGATGATGATTCCTGCTCTGATACCAATTGATGAAGTGTAGAATCAAGTATGAATCAAATCAGAGTTAAACGAACGTAGATTGAACACACGATGTAAATATGATCTGATTTCAGCTTTATTATGCTTTGAACTGTTACAGAGAGAAAATAGACAAGTTCATACAAAGACTCTTATCTAACTCTAAGTAATGTCCCTATTTATAGGAAACATGAAAGCACACAAAAAATTACAAGGACTAAACATCTAAGCTTTGTTACATAAATGCCTTGTAAAATAAACTTATGTCTTCGACATATTACAACAGGTCTTCGGCCCTTACATTGTGAATTTTGTATAAGGATCTGCCTGATTTTTTTTATTATGTATTAGTGCCAGTCGACTCCACTGCTCGAATGTTGCTTGCTTTGTGCTTTGTAGGAATCATATTGATGTGAGTTAACTATCAAATGAATACGTTAAATTACATGCTATGAAGGTTAAATAATCTTACAGTGAAAGATTTGGTCCTATTGCACAAATCTTGTCTGAGTCTAACCATTGTGGTTTTGGATCTTTTAGTTGAAATATTATTTAAGTTTTGTTGCATGTGATACTATTCATGGAGTGATTAACTGACATTAATAGGGGTTCTTCAGTAGCTGGTGGCAGGGGAGGTGGGGAATCCTAGGAGAGCCTAGGAAGTGCTTTATTAGGAGTATTATTCTGGGTAGATGACTTAGAAGACTCGGGATGATTCTTGAGGAAAGTATGGATAGGTGTGGAAGGTAGTATTGGGGCCGTACTTCAAGAAGCACATGATCCATACTCGAATCAAGGAAAATTTCGGGGATTCTAAGGGCTGGTCAGGGAAGATAACATGGTTTGATACCATGATTCGTGGAAGTGGTTCCATATCTTTCGATCTTTTGGTAATGGTTGTTCAGACATGAGGATGGGTCTGGTAATTGTTTTAGGCCTCAGTGGCGATGTCAGTTTGGTTTTGAATGGTGAAAACCTAAGTGAGTTTTTTGGTTTTGAGGTCTCGAGGTCGTGTATTTGAGTCGCGGGACTCAAGAAGGAAACAATTGTTATGATCGGCTTGAGGATTACAGCAAGAAGCTGAGTGGTTGACAGATGGATTGGAATGTCGCTGTCTATGGCGAAGATTATGTCCTGACAGTTTTCCGAGAAGGAGTGAGCAGTCTTGTGACTTTCAGAGTTGGGATGTGAACCTAGCATGGGGGCTAGTTGGTTGCGGTGTTTGGCGGCAGTATGACAGTGTGGGAATGTGCAGGAGGATTGATGTGGTATGGATGCTTAGTAATGGGATCAAGAGTTTGTTTTCCTTGAATATAGGCAGGTCAGGTACCAGATTGACGGTTTGGATTGCAGGCAAGGAGTGTATGTTTTGGATAGTAAGACGGTGTTTTGCTTATGCATTTGCATGAAATCCATAATGTTAAAGGTGGTTATGATTGGAAATTTTTCTGAGGTCTTCATCTGAAACTCATAATCTCTTAGGGTTTGCTTAGTCCTTATATGGAAGATCATATTGCGTGCGTTACACCTTCCAAGAGTCAGGGATGGTTTATACTAGGTTGAGCCGGTTTGAGATATGGTTGGGTTGCAACACCAGTGAGTAGTAGTTCGAGCCCTAAGTGGGGGAGAACTAGGTATTTCTGCTTGAAAGATTATCGATCTATGCGAGACTTTATTTCCTGATTTGGTCGAGTTAGGGGTGTAAAGAAAGTGGCTATCAGATATATGTGTTTAGGAATTACACGAGTTGTCTCGTGGCAGGAAGTAGTTGGTCAAGGAGCTCGTTGTAGTCATTGGTTCCTTTTGGGATGCCAATGAATAGATGAGGAGCCGCTAGGATCACTCAGGTTGAGTATCAGTTGTTGAGGGATCCGCCAGCTCGTTGTATGGATTGCTATTTATAGTCTAGCTTGGGCAGTTGTTGATCGGGAAATCAGTTTCAGATTTGGGTACGTTCAACTTTGTGTGGGTTTTGGTCATTGGATTAAGTTTCAATGCGTCCTCGATTATTGGACATTTCGTTCATCATCAAGCAAAGGTTCTTCGAAAGTTTCGAGTTACGTCAGTTGAAGTTCAATGGATGCGTCAACCTACTGTCAAGTTCCATTTGTCTTATGTTTCTTTGGTCTCTAGGTATGTTTACCCTCAATTGTGGTGTGTAATTCTGGTTCATAGTAGGCTGGAGTTTGGTGGTTGTCCTTGGTGATTGGAAGTTTAAATGTTGGGGCAGCGTCGTTCAGTTTTCCAGGTGTGACTTTGATCTGCGAAGAATCTAATTTTGGCATGTTGTGTCAGTAGGATGTGTAGTGGGGTTGATCCGACTCAAGTTTTTCCAATATTTCTAGATCACCTTAGAAGTCTTCTCGAGCTAGTTACGTATTGGTGGAATCTGTTCAGTTTCAACCAAGGTGTGGGATCTGGTTCGGTCATTCATAAGGATGTTTCTGATAACGGTCGAGGATCTTCATTTCATTAGATCTACTAACACTTCACCCTTTGGGTAAGGTTGTGAGGAATAAGGAATGCAGTAGATCTAGAGATGGTTATGTGCTTCCCTTTGGGGATGTATACTGTGGTAGTTCATCAAATATGGTCATGAGGACGTGTATATGGACTGTGTAAGATCACATGAGAACACCTGGTCTAAATTCATTGGTACGGTTCTTAATTGGTTTGTAGCCCTTTGAGTTGGAGCAAGAGTATAACCGCCTATCCCATTCGTTGGTTGGGTGCGACCATGTTTTCGTCTGATTTTGCGTTGGTAGCAGCCTATGTTGTGCAAGGAATTGTACGTGATAAAAGGGTATGCCATGGGTCGTGTTTGGTTAGCGTTGAAAGGAATCTTGAATGGGTTTTCTACAAGATAGTGGGTTGATGGTTGAGTATCTTTAGACCTGGTAGTCATTTGGTTGGGACTCTTAGGTCTCGGATCGTTAGTCTTATTGGTATGGTTGGATGACAGTGCGTTGTTCTTGGGAGTCGGGAGACTCGGTGACTAGCTGGTTTGGATCATGTGGTCAGGAAAAGTTATTTAGAATGGTATATTCTTTGTGCACTGAAAGTCGCTTAATGAATGGTAGCTATGGTGGACCCCATCTTCTTGGGGGTTGTCTATTAGGAGTTTGGTTTCTAGTATGAGGAAATTGGTTCTAAAATCTAGAGTGATTTGTCAGGTGGAGGTACACCTGAGCTGATAAGGGTATGGATACAACATGAAAATGTTGGATTTATCATATTTGATCGTAGGAGTAATGGGTTGGTAATGACGTGTCAGGGAATCAAGGGTATATTTAAGGTTTTTGGTGCAACTTCTGGTCTTGGGATTGGGTGAAATTCGCGATCATTGTGTTTTGAGTACTTCGTTCTGCGTGTTTGGTGGTGCTCTTAGTCAAAAATAAGGGGTAGGTTCAACGAATGGATGAATATCAGTCCTGGAATATGGGTTCAAAAGTTTGGGACTGATGTGTTCCCGGTCCCGGGAAGCATATTGATGGAGTTGTTTCAGCGGTTATAGTTTTGAGAGTCCCCAGCTCCGTGGTTCTCGCCAGAAGTTAGGTCTTATAGATAGGAAGTTGTGGAATATTTTGGCGTTGTACATGTTTGTCTACAGCGGTTACCTAGCTGAGGCTCGTGGTTGGAGTCGCCTTGTTTTCGGATGAAGGGTTCAACAACAGTAAATAGTCAGGAGTCTTGTTTCTTAGTGATATCAGCAAGGTAATTCAAGGTCGGAAGGGTTCCGTATGGTTCGGATTGAAAAGAGAATTCCTAATAACTGCGTTCTTAGATAGTTTTGCTTGCTTGAGAGTCAGTCGAGGTATTGAATTTCTGGATTTTGGGAGAATTATGATGGTTTTCATCAGTGGTTAAAGTTAGTGGGTCAAGGATTCGTTATTGGTCGGGGTGCGTAAGTTTCGTTAAGATTGGCTTAAGGATAGTATGGGAAGGCACTCACCTGAATGAGCCGACTTTTAGTTTGGATCGGGTTCCAGAGGGGGGGGGGACCGTCTGAGTGGCCCAAGGTGGAGATACGAGAGCACTACCCTGAGTTAGTTTGCAGCAGCTGACTTCGAGGAAAAAATCTGATTTAAGTGGGGGAGAATTGTAACATCTCGATTTTCAAGTATTTACCTTTTAACCGCTTAGTATTAGAACTGACTGCATTTTGGCCCTTAGTGGCATTCTCGTAATTTTTGAAAGTAAGGTGTGTACGTTTGGCGTACATGCATAGTACGTAGGGCGTACATGGGTTTTGTGGACTACGTTGGGCATACATTTGGTACATTGGGCGTACGTGGTCAGGGTGAAAACCCTAATTTTCAGGGTTTGGACCATATTTAAGCATCCTTAAGTACCAAGTCATCCTTCTTTCACCAGCCTCCAGCCCTAACTTCGACCCTTCCAAACCCTAATTCATTCTTGAGCATTCTTGAGCCATTTATGGGTGTTTTGGTTTTCATAGAGGAAGAGGAAGGAAGAGAGAACAACTTAAAAGCTTGGAACAACCTTGGATCTGGAAGCTTTGCACCCTCCTACATCACTGGAAGGTATAAAATTCATACCTTGATGCTCATTTGGTTAAATCTAGCTTATGTGGTGTTATTCTGTGCTTTTTTCCCCAATAAATGTTGTCCTTGTGTATGGTATGCTCTAGATCCATTCAAGTTGTCCTTTCAGACGTTTTAGAGCATTTAGAAGCATAAAAATGTAATCATGATTGTTAGTTTTTCTTCCATGCATGAGTTTCAAGGTCTTAATGGATTAAGTAGTTAGGGTTTTTGTTGTTGGGCACTTATTAGCCATCCAAGACCATAAAGTTGGAAACTTTATGCTTAAGGATGTTAGTTTAGGGTTGGATCTGGAACTTGACAAAAGAGCTTAAGGAATAAGCTCTCAATGGAAGAAATGAGTGCATGCTGTTGGATTAGGTGTCTAAGTTCATAACTATTTCTAGGTTGTACTTGACCCGACCTGGCATGGTCCATTTGGGTTGCATGGCATCATGTATTTGGATAAACTAAAATGAGAGAAATAACACTTATGGTTTATTAATATATTATAAGTTCTAATATATTAATAATATTATTTAATTAGTATTGATCAAGAATTAATCTAGGATTAATTAAGTGATCAAAAGATGACTAATTAAATATATGGGTTGATTATGTAAATCATCCATAACTTGTATAGTGAGCTAAAGGCTCCATGGATTATCAAGTTGGGCTAAGGTCCATAGGATGCTCCATGGGAGTTACAAACCCATGGGTCAAGGAAATGAAGAGCCATGTTACATTATGTCACACCCCCAAACCAGACGACGGAAACGTCCGGGGGTGGAGGACTTCATTTGTAGTATCACAACACATGCATCATAGTAATCAAAGTACAAACAACCATTGTATTTAAAAAGTATAAGTATTTACATGTGTTCAATCATTGTATATTGAACCAAAATAGTTATAATAAGAAGATATGACTCATCATAGCTCCATCTTCTCAAAAAGCTCGGGGAGTACCTGTGTATTATTTCCCTGATAATACAAGTAATTTGAAAAGAGAGTATCAACATAAAGTTGAGTGAGTGCATAAGTGTTTATGTTTGAAAGAGTATCTATGTATCTTGTATATGTAAACTATTCCAGAAAATCCTATATTTTCTGTTGTATATGAAAAGTAGTTTTATTCCCATAAAACCGTTCTCTTTGTATCAATGTTTTGTATTTGTATTCCTTTATGAAAACTTGTAACTGAGAGTGTGCCTGGCTCCACCAGCTGTTATTGAAAACCGTATTGAACCATTGTAGTTTGTATTCTGTAAACTGGTACTTTGTAGGTGTACTTTCGTTTAGTTGTTTATACATTAACGTATGGTTAATATCTTTTTAATGAGTTATTATAAGCATACTATGACGGATGGCCTGAAACAAATGCTTTGTGGCCGTTTAAACTGTTGATAACAATTGCCACTCATTGGCGTGTATGCCTGACTGTAGCTAGCAACCTGAGTGCGGAGTTGTCAATCCCGATATAGATCTACACACAACTTGTTTCGATCCCCGGGCTGGAGATTCTGGTTATAATGTCAGGGCTTTACCTTGGTTGTCTAAAATGAATTAAACAACCTGAATTGAATGTCTCATAAAAAGCATATAAACGTTACATGTATATTAGTTATGAAAACCCAATCATTCTGAAATAAATGATTGACAGTATGTTCTAGAATTAGTATTCCGAACATGTATGTTCTTGAATCGAAACCCAATCATTCTGAAATAAATGATTGACAGTATGTTCTTGAATTAGTATTCCGAACATGTATTTGATAAGTGTAAACCCTTGATTTGTTCTGAATCAAAACCCTTGTTTCTTGTAAAACAGTGTATTCTAGTATACTTGAATCATGAGTTATTGCTCTATGTATAAATTATACCTATTATAATTTATATGTACTTTCTGAATCGGTATTTAACTATGTTTGCATGTAATTCCTTGCTTAACATGTTACAAAGGTATTTGAATTGATGAAATAACTTTTATATTTATATACATATACAAGTTAATATATAAGTAAAATTTAAACGACACTCGGATAAATAACCGATACTATAAGCCCACATCCAAACAAGGAAAAGGACCCATAATGAATTATCAGTCCTAAGCCTTTTAAATCTTATATATATATATATATATATATATATATATATATATATATATATATATATATATATATATATATATATATATATATATATATATATATACAAATATGAATTTTGGGGAAAAATATAAGATTATCAAAGAGTTTAATGTTTTGAGTATTTTTGATGATTTAATTTCGTTTTATCATGATTTGAAATCATAATTTTATAACACAAAATTCTTGTGTTATGTTTGTATTCCCCCCCCCCCCCTTAAAAAATAGAAATTATGAAAATACGGGGGTATGAACTCACATGTTAGATGGTGATTTGGGCAGCGTTTTGTTTCTCGGAAAGGAGTTTATTTGACGAGAAACCGGCTCAAATTGGGTAGAGTTTTGACCGGAGAGAGGTTAACTTCTCGGGAATCTCAGGGCTTCGAGGCTTGATTAGCGTTTTAGACTTGATACCGGGGCTTTAGGGGTTGTATGTGAGCTTATGGAAGTGAAAAATATGAAAGAGGGTGAAATTTGGGGTGAAAAGTGAAAATATTTCGGAAGCCTTTGCATGCCTTATATAGGCCGAAGCCTCGGATCCAGGCTATGCGAGGCTGCCACATGCTCGGACAGATGGTGAAGGAAGGAGCTGCTTCGGACAGGTGGCTCGCAGGTGCTAGCTTCGGACTGGACCGGACTTCGGTCCAATGGGAAGAGGACACGGTGCGAGGGGGTGTCCGAGGGGCGTATACGGTGTGTCTCATGCGAAAATGGCAGCTGCCTATTGGACCTCGGTCTCGGTCCAATCAAATGGTGACACGGCGAACTTCATTCCTATCAGAAGGTGACACGTGGAGGCTCGCATGCGAGGGTGACGTGGCAGAAGGATGACTATTCGATTTTTCTCGGTTTTTGAGCCAAAAACTTCTAAAATTCGTAACTTTTGCATACGAACTGCGTTTTTGACGTTCTTTATATGCACGCGTAGGTAAAGTTATACTCTACGACTTTCGTTTAGACTTCGTCGGCTGATCTTGATTTTATTTTTAATATTATTATTTTTAACAGACCGGGACAGGAAAATCAGTTAAAAATTCATAACTTCTTCATCCGATGTCCGTTTTTGTCTGTCTTTTTACCGTTGTACAACTAATGACGAGACCTTCAATTCTCGTTTAGGTTGTGTCGGCTAAAAATCACTCGATCAATATTTTGAGTTTTTAGTTGTACACTGCTATACTGAAACTTAGAAAAATCATAACTTCCTCATACGAAGTCAGATTTTGGCGTTCTTTTTATGAAAGTTCTCAGTTTAACATAAACTAAAACTCTCATTTAGATTGTTAAGGCTAAAAAGCCTTTTATTGAAAATTTAGTTTTTACACTGAACAGTGTTTTGCCGGTTTTGTCGCGGATCTTCGATTGGTCATAACTTCTTCGTTATAACTCGGATTTTAGTGTTCTTTATGTTTTTGGAAACCTTGTTACAATCTCTATCACTTGGTTCATCCCAATTGAGATTGTTTAATAATTTATTTTTGAGGGTCAATTATGTAAATATGCACAGTATGCGAAAATTTCTCTTTATTATATTAAAAAGAAATACAAATTGACCTACATTATTAAATAGGTTTTAAATAACCCTAATTGTAACACACTATATAAAGGATATGAAGCTCACCAAAATCAGCACTAGAGGTACTAGAAGCAAGATTGAGGGCAAGCCGATTTCTAAGTGTGACATTCTCTCTCAAAGTTTATTCCAAGTGCATTTGGTGTTGTGTGAGACATTTGAGACATCACACGTGGGGTGCTAGGCTCTCAAGGTTTTCAAGGAATCAAATCAATTACAAGGTATGTAAGTCTAGCTAACTTTGATGTTTAGAAGTTCCCCATGTATGCTAGATAGGATTATGAACCTTGGAAAAAATATTTTTGCATGTATTTTAGACAAACATAGATCCAAGGTTTATAGGGTTGCATGTACACCTTAGGAGTGTTAGAATGCTCAAAACCCAACAGTGGTATCAGAGCCTAGGGAAAAATAGTGAAAAAAGTCGAATTTCTTGCTGTCTACATAGGGAACTCATCCTACTCGTCGAGTAGGTCCTTGCACTCGACGAGTATGAGCCCCAGGGTGCAGATTTTCGACTTTTGCTGCTGGAAATGGACTAGAAACATTACCCTAAACTGTTTTGGTGTTTTAAAACTTGTTTTTGATGGAGTAATAGTTGTTCTAATCCATTTACAATGGCTAATATCCAAAATTACATGATTATATGTGTTCATATGTTCTTGAAATTTTGATATGACTATTCATGTTCTTATGAGTTCTTGATAGATCATAGGAATTACTTGTTTAATGCTTAATTCATGATCTTTATGTGTTTTAATGGAGTCCATAACTTGTCCTCAAGTTATCGATTACCAAAAGTCATTCTTTTAAAGTCCATTAAAGAAACACATAGGTTACAAAAAATGAAAAGTCACTCATTTTATTAAACCATTAACTCATAAGTTATGAAAGATGAAAAGTTTTGAAAGTTAAAAAACTTGCCCTCAAGTTTTGGAACATGTAAAGTCACATTAAAAACTTTAGTTCCAACCCCTTGAATTTTAAAAGTTAAAATTCAACCCATATACTTTATAATATTACAAGTTTAATAATAATTATATATGTATAAGATTAAGTCGTTTACCGCAAGTAGGCCTCATTCACGAAGCCGGTCTACAAGGGGGGGGTATAAGGTTGTTGCCTATAAATTGGCATCTTAATGGGTGTCGACTCTCACCCACCGCTTCCTTGATCGGTGGAGGGTCGTTAGCCGAACGGGTAGGACAAGGACTAAAATTCTACCCTAATTAAAAGTATTAATTCTGAATATAAAGTAACTAAATGGTTTATAATTCCCAATCTTAGTTACTTTAGGAAAAAGTGAATAAGGTGCTAACCCATGAAATTACAGTTTGCACTTTACTTAAGTCGGTTAGTGGAGCGTGTGTGGTTAACCGACACACTAACTTGGACTTAACAAGGTAGGCAAAGGGTGACTTAGGGTTTTTCATAGGTCGGTGGAGCACATGTGGTTAACCGGCACATCGATTAAGTGAAAAAAATTAAGGGTACCAAGTAATTTGCATGGTTACTTCACACCTTGTTTTGTGATCCTCGGTATCCCAGTCACAAAACATGAAGGGCACACTCGAGATTGAAACAAGCAATTGAAAGTTCAATGAATCTCAAAAGATCTAGGATTTTCAAATCCAATTAAAACCTAATAATTTATTTCGTTTTTCATGGTGGAAATTGGTGAATCGTCATTCACCTATCTTCAAATATTTTATAGCTTGGATTACGGCATCCCTCTTCCAAGTTTTAAAATATTGTGTTGGGTCCTAGCCTTAATATTTCATATTTGGTGTTATATTAAGGACTAAAATCAACTAACTTGAATATCTCCCATTGCAGATGCCTGGTTTAGACAACTGTGATCTTCCCAAATCTCACGGAAATCATATTTCTCTACCTCCACCTCCTCCATTTATTCTCCCTGACCCACAAGTCCGAAGACTTGAAAGGTTTAAGGTCACTCAAGCTCTACTAGAAATGAAACATAAAGATGGAAGACCTGTGTGCACTCATGTCTTAAGAATGAAGTCGCACATTGACAGGTTGAGAATGTTGGGTGCTGTTATTTCAAGGAAGTTTGCTATTGACAGGGTTCTTCAGTCACTTCCTGAGTCGTATAGTGAGTTTATTAAAGACTACTATATGACAGATCACGACATGACCCTAATAGATCTTTCTTATTTCCTTGTTGTTGCTGAATCAGGAATGATTTGGCGCAAAAGTCAAGCAAATAGGGGTGGAAGGTCTATTTCTCAAACTTCCATGGACATTGACAATGGTAACATTGGAAGTCCAGAAAAGCTTTCTCTTCCCAATGGAAAGGGATCGGCCTTGGTCAACCCGGTTGACCAAAAGGTAAAGGGAAAAGCTAAGTCTGTGATAGTCCCATGTACCATCCCCAAAGAGTCCATATGTTTTCATTGTCAAGAGAAGGGGCATTGGTTGCGAAACTGCCCTAACTACCTGAAAGATCTAAGAGAGAAGAAAAAATCAAGAAGATTTGACTCTACTTCACGTAAGTCCACTATCTAACTCTATTAAGTTCCTTATTGATGATTCTTAATACAAAATGTGACTCGGTTACATTATTTTTGTGTTTGGCAGGATCAAGCAAAGGGAAGGAAACTTAAAGGAAAGGTATGCTGAATCTGATCGCGAAGATGGATTTCAATCGCATGGTTTGAAGATCGGATTCTTGAGCTACTACTTAGAGAGTTAAGATAAATTGCTAGGAAATATATAATAGCATAGTTTTCATTTAAATTTGCATTGTAAGGATAAGTTTTCCGCATTTATTAAATAAATAAAATTTTGTTTTACTTTATTTTATATCTCCTTGCAATGGCATTTATGGAAAATTGATGTTTGTATGGTTCTAGAAATAAAGGAAATGTGGATTTGATTCTATCATTTGTGGTAATGTCTAAATTTACCAAATAAGGAATATTCTCATCAACCAAGTTTCATGTGGACCGAAACTTGGAATCATGCAAGTCTCGTATAGTATGATGAATGAGAACTTTCAGCTTTGGAAAAATTAAGACTAGTTCCTTGTTCGCATGTATAGGTGAGTCAAGTGAAGGACTAAGGGATCGGGTACACATTCTTGTGCACTAGTCAAGTCCACCACAAAAGATTGATAATACTATTCGTCATGATTTCAAAAAGGTTTAGTAAATATGGTTATACTTACAAGTTAAGTATAATTCTGAAACATTGAAAAAACTTCGATGTATAGCAGAACGAATGAGAAGAATCAAACTAGGCAGAAGGATAAAATGTTTCTCAAATTTGGAAAGATGGGAGAGTACGTTAGTATCATGTTTTGTGATCATCTTAATGATTAAGAAACCATGTCACAATTGATCCTCTAAGGACATCTTAGTGTATTCCTATGGCTAAGAAGAGGAATCAAGAATTGCTGAAAGGGTTGAATCAAGAAGATGAGTCATACTTCGTTCCAAAACAAGTCTTAGAGTTATACTCCAAGACTGTAACTTGAGTGACATATCTTAAAGAAAGTTTTATAACACTTGTCAAATGTAAGAGTAAAAGTGTCCTACTCTTGTATATTTGAAATTGGTAAGTTGTGATGTTTTGGATAAAACAAAGACCAACTAAGGCAAATTGTGTGACGTGTTTGTCTTGGTAAAGAATGCGCACTATTCCTTGAATATTTGGCGAGTAAGTCTTATATTTCAAGAGGACAGTGGGAGTCTTAAAGATCTTGGAAAAGCTTTTAGATCTGATCAAGAAGGAAAACCTATAGTTTATCACTAGCACACGACTTGAGCTTTATAACCTTTCGTGTTGACATATTCGTATTTCTGTTCCCATTCCAGTTAAAGTTGGCTTTGCATATGAGTTCTAAGAGTTCTCAATTGGTTGCATAACAACTTGGAAGCAATGGCAGGCCCTTGAGCTGCCAGGTGGCAAGAAGTTAAGACTGCACAAGTTCAATCCATAAGTGTTTGGATTTGTCACTAACCTTGTCTTGTGATTATGGTTTTGACAAATTCACATGGATAAGAACACATACACCATAAAATCTAAGTGTCATAAGGTTTCTCTCCAATTTATGAAAATGATGGTGAGGAAACACTTTCACTAAGTAGATTTTAAGTAGATAACAGTTGTGATATTTGCATTCTCAAAGTTGTTAGTGGAGCGTGTGTGGTTAACCGACAGACTAACATGGACTTGTGAGAAATGGAAAAGGTCTAAACAATTGAGACTATGATTACGACATTCCTTTTCATAGTTCTGAAAGTGTTTAGACACACATACGTGCTACCTAAGGAAAGGTGTATGATTTTGATAAAGTTTTATCAAAATCATCTCGTATCAGAAATGTGAACTTTGGTAAGAAGGTCAATAAAGTGTTGATTTCTAGAAGACTAGTTGATTTCTAAGTACATGTCGAAAGTATTGGGAGCATAAGTATTATGCAAATAATCATCATGCAAGTGGGAGCATGATAATTATGATAAGTGTTTCAAGTTAGCAATGTTCATTATAGAAAACAAAAGGGTTTCAATTGGGAAAAGTGTTTTGCTATAATTAAGGGAGAGGAAATTATACTTTACTTTGATTCTAAAAGATTAGATTGAGGTTTTAATCATCTTTTGTCAAGGATATACATATGAATTTCATGTTGGAATGGCTCAACATAAGGAAATTCTATATATGGGTCCATTATTTGCTTTCTAAAATTCGATTATGATTACGGCATCCCTCTTCATATTTTGAATTATGAGAACTTGGCAAATAGAAATAGAAATAGAAATATTATAGCAAAAGACTGGTCTAGTATCATGTCTTTATGAATCGTGTCCCATACGCTTCGGATATAGGATCGATTGAATGTGCTATAATATTCATCTGTTCTAAATTTTTCCAAAATGCCTAGAGCATTAAGAGGGGAAAGTAGTATAACTGGATATGACTAACTTGATTAAGCAATTGTCGAGGACAATCTAAGGTTTACCAAAGATTGGTTGCTTAGGGACAGTTGGAAGTATAGTGTTAATTTTAGAAGGACGATATTGACATATTTTGAAAGGAGGTAACTCTTGTTTAAGAGTAATAGTTAAAAAGGGAATATGGAAATGTTCCCAAAGGTGGAAGATATTCATTAAATCTGTGTAAGATTAGGAAACTTAATGCAAGAAGAATGTTCAAAGCAATGAACTTTGAATATGAGACTTCGGTTCCGTGGAATTGATATCCATTGGAAAACTCTGTAATGTCTGTTGACAAGTCTTTGTGACTTTGTGCATAATCATTACAAGAGGACCACTGCATATAAGTGTAGAATCTAACAGATTTAAGTAAATGCCAGGAATCTGGGATTCGAGCATTTACAGTATGGATTTGGGATTGTGAAATGAGAATCATTGGAAGTATGTTCAATCGATCTATTTCAGAGAGTAAAGATCATAGACAAACTTAGTGTGCATACTTGATGTATTGCATAACTAATGTTTAGACAAATATAGTGTCCATACTTGGTGTATGGCATGACTAGTGTTTAGAAAACATAGTGTACATGCTCGGAGCATGGGACATCTATTGTTTTAATTCAAGTCTAAAGTTGATAGTTTGAAATAGTATACAATGAATAATGTGAAATCAATATGGTGATAAATAAAAGGTGTTTTTATTTATATTCATAAGCTTTGAGACCATAGTTGATTCGATTATTCTTGTGTTTCACTTTGCATGTTTTGACTTCCAGAATAACTAAGTCACTCTTCTTGAATGACTAAGTTATTCAAACTATCCACAGTCGGTCATATGTTGGAAGTAGATATGAATCAAGACTGTCATGGGTTCGATTGTAGAGGTCTAAGATGTTGGACAAAGTGGTGCTACAACACTCATGAGTGCTCATAAGTTCTGAGTATTGGATTCAACCCACGCTCACTGGTATCACTTCATGGAATTTTATCTCGAGTGATCGTGAGACGGTAATATCATATAAGTCTTCAAACCTAGAGATATGACTTGTTGCCTATGAATTGGTTATACATTGATCGTACGAAACCGCATTGGTAACTCGATGTTATAAAACGTGCATTTGTGTATGATTCAACAAGTAGTAGAACAAGCATATGAGTCGAAGTTTATCTGTTCCTTCTTGGATTAGAAGCGATATCTGGGCCTCTCAATGATTTTGTTTTGACCTATGTACTGGGCCCGGTCAGAACTAAGTTTATATGTTCACTTAAGTTGTATGTCAAACAAATCGGAAATCGGGAAAACAAACTGATGGACAATAAGTAAGACATTGTTCCATGTATTTGTCCGGCTGATATCTAGAACAGAGGATTATATGATCACTTATCTTAAATGGAGTATCATCATCATCTAAGTTCCGCGAGACCTTGAAAAGAGCTACGATTGCTGATCGGTTCCTGAAGTCAGACTTGCAATTATAGTTATTAGACTTATCCAAGTGGGAGACTGTTGGATTAGGTGTCTAAGTTCATAACTATTTCTGGGTTGTATTTGACCCGACCCGGCATGGTCCATTTGGGTTGCATGGCATCATGCATTTGGATAAACTAAAATGAGAGAAATAACACTTATGGTTTATTAATATATTATAAGTTCTAATATATTAATAATATTATTTAATTAGTATTGATCAAGAATTAATCTAGGATTAATTAAGTGATCAAAAGATGACTAATTAAATATATGGGTTGATTATGTAAATCATCCATAACTTGTATAGTGGGCTAAAGGTTCCATGGATTATCAAGTTGGGCTATGGTCCATAGGATGCTCCATGGGAGTTACAAACCCATGGGTCAAGGAAATGAAGAGCCATGTTACATTAGGATTTACATGGTGTAACCCTAATTGTAACACACTATATAAAGGATATGAAGCTCACCAAAATCGGCATAGAGGTACTAGAAGCAAGATTGAGGGCAAGCCGATTTCTAAGTGTGACATTCTCTCTCAAAGTTTATTCCAAGTGCATTTGGTGTTGTGTGAGACATTTGAGGCATCACACTTGGGGTGCTAGGCTCTCAAGGTTTTCAAGGAATCAAATCAATTACAAGGTATGTAACTCTAGGTAACTTTTATGTTTAGAAGTTCCCCATGTATGCTAGATAGGATTATGAACCTTGGAAAAAGTATTTTTGCATGTATTTTAGGCAAACATAGATCCAAGGTTTATAGGGTTGCATGTACACCTTAGGAGTGTTAGAATGCTCAAAACCCAACACATGCATCATACGTTGGGCGTAACCCAGGTACGTTGGGAATTCTAAGTCAACCATCCTATAATTGGGCCAATACTCGTGTACGCTGGGCGTACAAGCTGGGTACGCTAGGCGTACCCAGCTGTGTTGACCAAGTTTGACTTTTGAAATTTCCGACTTTGACCAAGTTTGACCTAAGGGTATTTTGGGTATTTTGAGTTGTGTTTGAGATTGGTCACTATTTGATGTATAGGTGACGGGTAGAGCTGATATTTGGAGCAGGGACCTGTTCAACTATTTGTTCGGACTGAGAGGTGAGTTTTTCCTCACTATACTTATGGGTCGAAGGCACCAATGTCGGCCCTTTGGATTGATATCCTGGTTTGCCGTATGTTGTTATGTTATAGTGATTTGTTAGATCTGTATCCTGGTATATAGGATGTTTCTATGCTGCAGTGATCTGTTAGATCTGTATCCTAGTATATAGGATGTTGATATGCTGTAGTGATCTATTAGATCTGTATGACTACCTGTATAAGCTAGCTATTGATTGTTATGGTATATGTTGTATATGTTGATATTGTGATGGTATATTGGGCTGAGGCGGTCCTGCTTTGTGCTGAAGGCCAAGATACCCAGGGCGGTCTAGATAGACTGAAGGCTTGCGAGGTGGACCAGTCACGCCGAATGCCCGAAGAACGGTCCAGATAGGCTGAAGGCCCGGTGAGGCGGTCCAGTCATGTTGAAGTCTCTAAGAGTGGTACAGATAGTCTGTAGGCCTGCAAGGCGGTCCAGTCATGCTGAAGGCTCATGTATGCATGTTATTGTTGCGATGTTGTGTGGTAGTACTTTGGGGGAAACCACATAGGCTTCGTGCTTACGGTTCAGTTAATTGTTTCAGGTACTTTAGAGGATCGCGGGAAAGCGAAGGCATGATTGTGCACATCTTCCTGTTTTTATGACAGTAGATCTTGGGATACTCTGATTTTGAATAATACTTTTGAAATATTGGTTTTGTAAACACTTTATGGAAGAAATGGGTTGTTTTTGAAAAGTTCAAATTTATTGTGATTTTTGGGATGTTACACTTGTATCCGAGGTGGAACCTTTAGATTTCTTGTCATCTTCACTGTCATCATCATTGGGATCCGTAGGCTTAGAATTATCATGATCACCTTCTATCCTCCAGGAGGAGGAGAGGAGTGCTTGTTTGATTAGATATTTTCTTCTTCAGATTCCTCGGAGGATGAGGAGAGACCAAAATCAAAATGTGGTTTTGAGGAAGAAGGTTTCTACAGAAGATTGAAGACAGTGGGAATCAGAATAGCACCAACTGCAGTTTTGTCGTCTTCAAACATGATCTCATTGGAAAGATCATCTTCGGTATCAGTTTTAGGATCTTCTGCATTGAAAAACTTTGAAGGATTTTCTGAAACATTAGTAGAATCTTGTACATCTCCTTCTGTAGTGACAACATTCCGAGGAGAAACATTAATTGTGTTGTCAGAATTTGGAATGTCTTAACTCGGAGTCTTATTCATGGAATCGATGAAAGGTTGAAGCTCTTGATTTGTATCTTCAATCGATGGAAAAGTGAAAGGAATACGACTTCGGAGAGCTCGTTAACGTATGGAAATGAGCGTGTACTCAACTTGTTCTTTGCTGGGCTCCGGATGCCTCGTATGAGCCTTGTTTACAAAGTTTGACCAATCTTTGTCAAAGATACCCGATTGTCCTTTACATAAAGCAGGTATCAGACCGGTTGTGGCTTTCAAAGTAGGAGGGGATACTCTAGCTTCGGAAAGCATGGAATCATAGGTAGGGATCCCTAATTGTGCAAGTGTAAAAATGAGAGGGGTATCCAAGATGACTCGTGAGTGTGTCCCAGGGGGCTCTAAGGGGCTTTATTCAATACCAACACCATCTTTTTGAGAAGATGGGGGTAGATTATAAGTAGACTCCCCATGTGTGTGTGCATGTGATTTTAAAACTCCAAAGGGTACTTCAAAAGAGTGGCCGGAAGGGGTAAGTTGTGACCCAGAGTCAGGTAGAATGCTGATTTGTGAATCTTTTTTCGAGGATTCACCAGCTTTGGTTCTCTTTTTGGCTCAGACTTTTGAAGGGTATTCCTTCTGTTTGGAAATTTGTTTGATGCCTCCTCGAGAAGTGGTTGATTTGTTCTCATCTGTGATCGGGCCAGGTTGTGTTGGGACAAACACAACCGAGATCTTAAGATGATGTTTGAGAGGAGGTGAGTCGCATGGAACAGTGGACAACATATGTTCAGGTAATCGTCTAACAGGTCCGAAAGCAGATTGACTCGGTAACCTGTAAGTCTTAATGGTTTTAAAAGTGCAGTATACCCCTCGGATGTCTGAATTGAGTGGAATGACTTCACTTCTCTCAGAGTAGAGTTATTGCAGAGTTAAAACCCATAATATCAGACTGGAGATTTCATTCGGTTTCCTCTTGACTGCAAATTTTCTGAAGTCTTTCCATAGCACTTCTGGAAGATCAACAACATTAGCTTTGTCGGTGAAGATGTTGTATACCACATATAGCCAATCTTTGCTCATGGTGTCTATACCACCATGCTTGCTAGACAGACCTCTAAGGATGAGGTGCATCAAGATAGTCCATAAGTCAGGAACAGTTGATTTCATGAACTCCTTTGCCTTGAATTCTGATCGCCAGACTTCAGTTCCTGCACTTGAAAACCTTTGGGGTTTTCTGAAATTCTGATCGCCTTGAGAAACGTACTCTTGTGAACTGGTACAATCCTGTCATCAGTTATCTTCACTTCAAGAACACCATTATCGATTTTCACTCATTCAAAGGCTTTGTGAAGAAGCCTAAGAAGTAATTTAGGGTTAGGGATTTTAGTGAGAGGAACAACGATGGGATGGCGGGAGATAAACTTGATCATGATTCGTACAGATTCATCATAATCTATGGGTTCGAGAGAAAACAACTGGGTTTTTTCTCTGAGAATGATCTCAGTAGAGGAAGATGAAGCAGAACCCTTTGATGATTTCTTCTTTGTTGCGGTTTATGAGGACTTTGATGCCATTTCAGAGAGTTTGGACGTCATTGAAAGAGTTTTGGAAAAGCTTTGAAGATCATAGTACGGAAGAAATCGCTCTAAGAAGAAGATAGCCAAAGAGAAAAGTGGGAAAGTTAGGATTCAAAATTCTTATATAGGTTGGAAGTTCCGGGTCGGGTCGAAGAATAAAAAGATGACACCCGAAAACCGCAACGGGTTGCATTTAATGCCTAGCCCAAAAAAGCTTCTTAATTGACAGTTGAGAACAAAAGATGGGACGTTTGTTTGTTCAAAAAGGGAAACCGTCGATTCAGTTTAGAAAACAATCAGTACTTTATTTATATGTGTGCCAAAGCGTGTTTATTAAGAACTAAGAGGATAATCATAAAGAAAATTATCGTTAAGATATTCATGAAAAACTTTTCGGAATAAGAGCTTTAATGATAACCTTAAAATTCATTTATTGAGATAATTTTGAAATAATCAGATTCTGAGATGGGATGTCATAAGATACTTCGGAAAGAGTTTGAACACAACATAAGTACATGATATAGAATTGGAGATGGCACAATCTCTAACTAAATATTAGAGGTAAAACTATATGAAGATCTTAGAGGACAAATTTTTGAAAAAGAATTGAAGTTCCGAGAGTTTAAGTAACAGAGCTCGGAGAGAGATAAGTGATGTGATCACATTACCATTTCGGATTTGGATTTCGAGGTGTACTTTAGAGATATCGTTCTGAATTAGAATATTCAGAGAACATAATTTTCTCAAGATATCCGATGTAACTTCATCAGATTGTACTTCAAATGATGAGGAATGCTGACAACTTAAGACTAGAAGAAGAGGTTAGACAAAAAGACATATAATGATCCTTTATTTCCGATAAGAAACAATTCTGAGGTGAAAAGATTTTATTTCGGAATTATTTGACTTTCTATTGTTTCCATTAAAGAGTACAACCTTCTTGGAAGCATTGAGGATCAGGCATCATCATTCCCATTTTGTTCAAAAAACCAATAAATTTGGTTTCGTCTAATTTCTTAGTAAAGCATCAACAATTTCATCATCAGATAGAACAAAAATGAGCTCAATGTTACCTTTAAGAACATGATCTTTAATAAAAGGGTACCAAATATCAATATGATTGGCCATGGAGTGTTGAATTGAATTGTGAGAGATCGTATTTGCACTTTGAGAGTCACAATAGGTAGGAATATGTTGAAATCGATAACCATAGTCCAAGAGCTGAGATTTCATCCATAGAACTTGCGAGGTACAACTTGCGGCAGCAATATATTCAGCTTCGGCTGTTGAAAGAGCAGTACAGATCTATTTCTTGGATGACCAGCTAACTAATCTTCCACCCTAAAATTAACAGCCACCAGATGTGCTTTTTCTTTCAAGTTGAAGTCCTCCATAGTTTGATTCAGAAAAGGTTTGAAGAATGAAACTTTCATTTGCTTGACAGACAAAAGATGATACATCTTCGGATTAACCTGGAATCTAGCACACAGACATGTAGAGAACATGATGTCCGGACAACTTGCAGTGAGGTAGAGTAACGATCCAACCATTCCCTTGTACTTCTTCTGATCAACGACAAAAATTTGATGGGTCCGAGAAGATCTTGTGTCTGAAACCCATTGTAACCTTTGCAAAGGCACAAGTGTCCATATAATATTTCTTCATAAGTTCATAAATGTATTTCTCTTGATGAATGAAGATTCCTTTGTTGGTCTGTTTAACTTGCAGTCCGAGGAAGAAGCTCAATTCACGATTCAACCTCAGCTGGAATCAACTAACCATTAATTTTGGGAAATTAGTAACCATCGTTGGATCAGTTGATCCAAAGATGATGTCGTCTCCATATATTTGAACTAACATTAGATGGTTTCCATTCGATCTTCATAATAATGTAGGATCAAGAATTCCCCTTGAAATCCAGAATGCTTCAGAAAATCAGTGAGTGTCTCATACCATGCGCGTGGAGCTTGGTTGATGTCATAAACAACATTTTAAAGTTTGTAACAGTAGTTCGGGTACTAAAGATTTACAAACTCAGGAGGCTGTTGAAGATATACTTCGGTATCAAGTTCACCGTTAAAAAAAACCGCTTTTGACGTCCATTTGGTAAACATTAAAGCCTTTGTGACCTTGATTGATGCCATAAATAGCTTTTTGAAGTTTATAATAGTAGTTTGGGTACTAAATATTTACAAACCCAGGAGGCGGTTGAAGATATACTTTGGTATCAAGTTCACCGTTAAAAAAAGGGTTTAGGTCATTTTCGGTCACTTAACTTTTGGTTTTGTGCTCATTTTGTCACTTAACTCTTTTTAAGTTTTGAAAGGTCATCAAACTTTTGACTTTGTGCTCATTTAGTCACCTAACTTTTGGTTTGGTCACTTAACTTTTAGATTTGTGCTCATTTAGTCACATAACTTTTAAAATTGTGCTCATTTAGTCACTAAACTTTTTAAAATTTTTAAAAGTTTAGTGACTAAATGTGCACAATTTTAAAAGTTAAGTGACTAAATGTGACCAAACTAAAAGTTAAGTGACTAAATGAGCACAAAGCCAAAAGTTTGATGACCTTTTAAAACTTAAAAAGAGTTAAGTGACCAAATGAGCACACAACCAAAAGTTAAGTGGCCAAAAATGACCTAAACCCTTAAAAAAAGCGCTTTTAACGTCCATTTGGTAAACTTTAAAGCCTTTGTGATCAACATTAGTGAGAAAGATTCGGATAGCTTCAAGACGAGCCACGGGAGTAAAGGTCTGATCATAGTCGAGTCCTTCGATCTAAGTAAATCATTTGGCTACCAATCTCACTTTGTTTCTGATTATAACTCTGGCGTTGTTGAGTTTGTTTCGGAAGACCCATCTTGTACCGACAATAGGGTGATCATGAGGAGGAGGGACAAGAGTCCACACTTGATTTCTGTCAAATTATGCTCGCTCTTCTTGCATGGATGTAATCCAATCAGAATGTTCTAAGGCTTCTTTGATGGTAGGTTCAACAATTGATAAAAATTATGAAAAGTGACACTCATTTTGAATGTTAGAAGCAGAGTGAGTTTGAAATCCAACATTAAGATTTCCAATAACTTGATTCGAAGGATGATCCTTTGTCCATATATGCAATCTCGAAAGTTCTTGTGCAGCAGATGATCTGATA
The DNA here is from genome assembly GCF_052849685.1 of Lactuca virosa. Lineage (NCBI taxonomy): Eukaryota > Viridiplantae > Streptophyta > Magnoliopsida > Asterales > Asteraceae > Lactuca > Lactuca virosa. The sequence goes on from NC_136428.1 coordinate 250,978,086, forward strand.
TCAACAATAGCATTATGTTGATCCCCCTGGACAATTTGAATTTGAGGTTGATGCTCCCCCTGAACTTCTGAACCGGATATATCAACATCGTCACCGTTCGGAAAGTCAAAAAAGTTGGCATCATCTTCATTGTTGTTCGGAATGGGATCAAATTCAGCGAATTGATCTGCTGCTTCTTGAAATCCATCAACATTTGATTCAAGGATTGGATGATTATTCTCCCCCTCAACCTGAGAAGGTTGAAATGGATCGGAATAAAATGGAGGAAAGGTTGGGTTCGGACCAGAGACATTTTGAGAAACTAGAGCCTCAGTTAACGGAGGTCTTGATTGAGATTCTGAATCAAGAGCAGTCTCTAATGGTTCGAACAGATTTTTTGAAATCTACTTCATAGATAATTTGATTATTCGGAGACCAAAAGGTGGAGCATCAGACTCCATAATATGTGTTGGAACATGAGTTGGATCTGACTTCCGAACAAATTTATCATCAAAAGTGATATCAAAACTTTCTTCAATTACACGAGTACTACGATTCAGACTCCATAAAAGGTGATGTCTAAGTTTAGTGCCATCTTTAGGATATTTGGAAGTCATTTCGGGTATTAGGGGTGATCTGAAGTTCTAACTTCAGATCTGGTCTCCTCTAGGTCCCAAATTCAGAAAGCTATTAGCTTTATCTAGTATCAACCCTTCACCATACCCTAAACCCCATTCTAGACTTGGTTTTGGTGTTCTAAGCATGTAGTACCTTGCATGCACGTAAAGTTTGCAACTTTACGTGGAATATGTACCTTAGGAAGCTAGATCTATAAATTGGAGCTTTGGAGTAGCTTAAAAAAGTCTGGACAAGATTTGGACTGCATGAACTCGACGAGTCGCATAGCCGACTCGGCAAGTCGGATGGAGATTGCCCGCATTTGATTATGCGTGAACTCGATGAGTCAGTAAGAGGACTCGACGAGTCAGTTAGGGTTTTTCCCAACATCTGGACACGCATGGACTCAACGAGTTGGTTGGAAACTTGGCGAGTTAGTTAGGCTTTTATGACTTTCTGAGTTCTTAAGGAAACTCGACGAGTTTCTAGCTGCACTCGACGAGTTGGGTCAACATGGACTGTTGACTTTGATCGTTGACCTTGACTTTGACCAATGGTTGACCAGTTTGACTTCTGGGGGTATTTTGGTAATTTGGGAATTTATATAAGTGGATCACTGGTGGATGTAGGTGTTGGACTTGGAGCTGCACTTGGTGGAGTTTGATCTTATCACTTTGAGCTATTTGTGAGGTGAGTTCCCCTCACTATATCAACAGGGTCTAAGGCACCAATGCCGACCCTTATCGGATTTGTATTTTGGTTTATTGCATGATATGCTTATTGATTTACATCCTGGTAGTTAGGATGGTTATATGCTTAGTGACGTGGTAGGTCGGTATCCTGGTTTATAGGATGTTTGCTATGTTAGAATATGTTAGATCAGTATCCTGGTTATAGGATGGTTGCGATGTTATTGATCAGTTAGATCGGTATCCTGGTTCTAGGATGGTTGCCATGTTAGTGATCTGTTAGATCTATATGACTATCTGTACTTGCATGCTAGCGTATGATATGTATGTGCACATGTTTGTTGGTTTCGGCGATTGGGTTGAGGCAGGTCCTGCTTTGTGTTGTAGGCCAAGATACCCAGGGCGGACCGGATAGACTGCAGACCCGGGAGGGCATATACTCAGGTCGAGGCCCGGTGAGCGGTCCGGATAGGCTGAAGTCCCTAAGAGGCGGCCCAGACATGCCAAAGGCTCGGAGAGCGGTCCAGATAGACTGAAGGCTCGGTGCGGGTGGTCCAGTCAGACTGATGGCTCATTATGCATGTTGTGTTTGTTTATATGATATGATTATGATCGTATGGCGTTGGTATTTTGGGGGTAACTCACTAAGCCTTCGTGCTTACATTAATCGATTATTGTTTCAAGTACTTCTGATGATCGCGGGAAGGCGAAGGCGTGATCGTGCACCTCCTTATGTTTTTATGATTTGATTCTGGGAAACTCTGGCATTGAACTATTTTGAAAATAAGTTTTGTAATAATAATTGGTTTTGAAATGTTTTAAAAAGTTTAAATTTGGCATGATTTTTATGAATGTTACAAGTTGGTATCAGAGCCTTGGTTTTAGTGAATTGGAGGAAACACTCGCGTGTCTCAAGTCTCAAACTCAGGACAAGATTTTTAAAACGATTTTCTTAAAATGTTTTCAAAATAATAAAGGAGGATGCAAGTGTACGATCAGCCGGAGCTCGCGGATAGACCCCAAAATACCTTACGAATTATTTGGTTTATGTGATATGTTAGAACAACATGCTAGTACTAGGCTAGTGATCTGCAGGAATTGCATGGTAGAATTGCCTGAATATATGATTCCTGATAGCCTAGGGTTTTTCTATATATGAAATTGACATCATTACTATAGTTGCTTAGTGTATGCACCACGACCGTACATAATTAAGATCTTATAGCCTGAGAATGTTTGGTTTGGCCTTATTTCCTGTTCTTGTTTGATGAAGGGATTTGGGTAGGATCAGGTATTCGAAAGTCTATAGGGTCCAGTGTTATGTATGGCTAGCATACACTAGTGATGTAGGGTTGGTGGAAGTTTCATGGATGGGTTGTTTGGGATGAGTCCGCCAGTTATGAGAAATTTAGCCGTCCTCTAGGAGTGAGGATTGAGTGCATGCCATGTTTACGTATAGTTTTAGGGCGTTGTGATGATACTTGAGACAAATATGGGTAGGTGTGGAAGGTAGTATGGGCATGTACTACTGAAAGCACATGACCCATACGCGTAGCAAGGAAGTCACAACCCCTAGGGTTTTGTTGGGAGTTGCTTCCCGGATTGTTATGTGGAATATCTGATATCTTTCTGGTATATTTTCAGCATGGTGGTTACTCGATGATTTGTGACTGGATCCGAGTCAGGATCAGCAGGAGGCGGACAGGAAGCGTCGGCAGCGTCCGAGACTATCGGCCATATGGGGTCAAATGAGCTGGACGCCAGGATCCGGGACATCCTGCATGATGAGGTTGTTGCTATGTTCCGGGCTCAGTTACCGGAGATGTTTGGGTCTATCAAGACCGCCATGGTGGAGTATTTCGATGATAGCTATGCAGCCCTCACTGAGGCGGCTACCGCAGCAGCCACAACGGCTGTAACAGCGGCAGGGGTAGGAGCCAGTCGGGCTTTTCAGTATCGAGACTTCGACAACACGAAGCCCCCTACTTGTCACACCCCCGAACCAAACAGCGAAAACGTTCGAGGGCTCGTGTGACTTAAATTGAAATATCATCACAATGAATATACATGAAACATAACATAAACATCACCATGCATTAATACATTACAACCGTCATTGTTCACATCAAGTACATTGTTTACATTACATAATTCAAAACATAAATTGTTTATCGATTGACATCACACAAAAGACGTTCAGAAACACGCTTGATAATTCTCCATTCTAACGGTTACCTGAGAACACAAGTTATTTTGAAAACGGTCAACATATATAATGTTGGTGAGTTCATCAGTAGGTTTGATGTGTAAATGTTTTGTATTGTTTGTAAAACCCAGAAAATCCGATATTTTCTATAACATAAATTGTTTACGAAAAAGGTGTGATGATCCATAAGTATACATGTGAATGATTTCAAAACATGTTAAAAGTGAAATGCCTTTCATAATAGTTTCTTTGTCACAACTAGAAATTTTGATGCTTTGTAACAACAACAATGATAACATTTGTGAACCAAAATGAGAAAACATGTATAATGCTTATTCAATAACAACAAAACTTCCATCAAACACCTTATACAAGCACTGCAAATAGTCAACTAAGAATTGGAAAACCTAGAAATCCCGGTTTAAGTCCATTATGGACTAGGATTTCCTTATTGGGCCTAATGGACCAATAAGCTTCCAATTTGACTATTTTGGGCTTAGAACTCCTATGTGGACTCTAATTGGACCCACTTCCACTTATTTTAACATTTTGGGCCATATTGGGCCTAGAATGAAATAAAATACCCTAATGGGCCTCATTGGGCCATAACTAACCTAATTAACTCTAATGGACTATGAAGCCCATTATTTTGACAAATTGGGCCGTAAACCATCATGGGAGCCCAATGGGCCGAAAAATCACCTAATTGGGCCATAAAATGGACTTAAGCACAAAAAGGCCCAATTTCTTTTTCTTCTTCTCCTCTTCTCGGCCCAACTACACAAATGAGGGGGGGAAAGAGTTGACTTTCCACTTGCCACCTCATTATTATATTTTGGTTCTCCATGCAATAACTCATATTTCCAAGCAACCATCTTATCATCACTCTCTCTTCTCCTTCTCTCTTTTTCTTCATTCGGCCGAGAACCACAAAGGGAAAGACATACACACACACATTTCACTCAAACACTCTCAAAGAAACACTCCTTCTTCTTCATCAAATTTTCGAGAGTTAGAAGCATTCCAAGGAGGTTATTCCACAAAAATCATCATCTTAGGTAAGTTCATGCTTGGATCCATGATCTAGATTCTTTGTATTATCAAAAATTTCTCCTTAACTCATTTAAACTCATGATCACCATCTTAGAAACCTCTAAGTTCGAGATCTTCCAAGAAGGCTTGCTAGGACCAAATTTTCTTCATTTCTTCCTCCTAAATCGAAAACAACAAACAAAGGTGAGTTCATACCCCTCTCTTTTTGGTTTTTATATGTTTTATGGGGGGGAATACAAGAAAATGTGTAGATCTATGTGTATGTGTATGCTATGTATGATTTTATGCATGTATGTGTGATTTTATGTGTTTTTGTGATGAATATGTAATCAAAAGGAAAGAAATCTCGAGATCTATGCCATAAGAAGGAAAACAAACATGATCTAAGTTATATTACACTAAACAAGTCAAGAATATTAGCTTTTAAGATTATGATAAACATATTGCAACATAAAAACCCATTTTTGGGCTTAAATTGTCAAATAAACAAAAGTTGGATTAAAAATTGTCATTTACGGTTTTCTTAAGGGTCAAAAGAGTCAAAACAGTTACAACAAATGTTTTTATTAATATTATGCTCTTCAAGGGACTTGAAATGTAAATATTAGCTTAATGGGCCAATTTTTGGGCTTTTCGGCCCATTAAGCCCAAAGTTGCGAAAAATATGACTTTTAAAGGGTTGAAATGGTAAATTCTTTAAAACAGGGGATAAAGAGTTAAACGAAACTATTTCAAGGGTTAAAAATGCTTGTCTTTTCCAAAAAGGATCAAAAATGTAAAGTTTTTGGATTTTGGGCCAAAATTATAAAAATTGCAAAAGTTTGGGCTTTAACCGAAAAACACTTTTCTGGAAGGGCTGAAATTGCCAAAGAACAAGTTTGAGCTAAAAATATCATTTGAACAAGTCTATGATTCAAAAGTGTCAAGAAAAGAGTTTAAGGGCAAAAATGTCTTTTTTATATAAAGGACTAAAATTGTCATTTTTATTAAAGAAGGGCTGAAAAGGTCAAACCAATATTCTTAAGTCAATTATTTTATTTCTAGAATATTGAGTCAAAAATACTAAACTACGACTTACAAAAATTGAAAGATGAATACACGTATAAATCCAAATATCGTTATAAACAAATCGACCGGTCTCGAGTCGATACAAAAATAACAATCGTTCAATCAAACCTTCCAACAATTATGCAATACCTAAAACAAGTAAACATTCAAAACTCTGGGCTTGAAAGTTCCAATCATGCTTGTTGGGCCTTTGTGATCCATCCACATGATTTCGGGCCCAAGAGATAATAATAATAAATGTTATTGGGCCTTCGATGACCCAATTTCATATTAAAGGGACCCTCAATGGCTTTTAAGTGCTATTGGGCCTTAGTGGCCCACTAGTACTGCTAGTAAGGTCCAAGTAATCAAATGCGAAATGGACCAACGTGTCCTTCGTATACCCAACAGCCTGAAATAACTCACGAAAGTAGCAGGACTTTGTTTTCCTCTTCTCCTTGTTTGTTAGGCTTAAATGTAATCAAAGTAAACAAATTCAGGTCGTTAATCAATAGAAATCAATGTTATTTGGGTTAAGTGAGTAATAACGGGCGATACCTCCAAGGGTCGTTCGTAGTCTGTAGTTATAATCAAAGTCTCCTGGAAGGAGAGCGAGAGTTTGTGTATAGATCTATACGGGGGTGACTCCCCCACACGTCAGCTGTTCGCTATAGTTAGACTCGGCCAGTCTAGGGTGACAAAATCTTAAGATCAATCCCGGCGCACGATAGGTAGCCAAGACAGACGAACTAGTTATTATTATGCATGGTTATAACGACTCACAAAAATTAATTAATCCAATACCATCCGAATAATCAAGGAAGAGTAATCAAAATCATCCATTGTGGCAGTATAACAATTTGAGAAGTAACTGTATTTTATGTATTCAGAAAACATTAGGTTTTTCGAGGAAATCAACATCACTCGCTTGTATCCTTCTATAACTATAATACAAAACTCCTTTTTATACACGTTTTGAAATCATTCGTGCATCAACTTATGGATCTCCACACTATGATAAACAACTGTCTTTTCAGAAAATATCGGATTTTCTGGGTTTTACAAACTACACAAATCATTTTTATCACAACCCTGCTTATGAACTCACCAACATTTCATATGTTGACATTTTTCAAAATAACTTGTATTCTCATGTAACAGGTAAGCTGCAGGGTAATATGAAGTACGTTAGGATGTTATGTTTTAAAAACTCTCGAACAATTTATGTTATGAATGTGTAATGTTTAAAACAAGGTACTGGATGTGAACAATATCAGTTGTAATTTATTGATGCATGGTGATGTTTATGTTATGATTCATGTATATTCATTGTGATGATATTCAATTTAAGTCACGCGAGCCCTCGGACGTTTCCGCCGTCTGGTTTCGGGGATGTGACAGGTTGGTATCAGAGCTCTGTTTATACTGAACTGGCATATCTAATCCCACATTGATATGCAACTATAAACCAAAGAGGGACTAAAACCACTCTGAACAAAACAAAACAAAATGCAACGATAAAAACATCTTTACTTGTGCGATATAGGAAAAAGAACATAATACCAAATCAAGTAAGAAAATACTGACATCTTGGTTAAGTCGAGATTGTTTTTAGTTGGATTAAGGGGTGGATGTAGCCTGATCAACTACATTTTCTCCGAAGTACAACTATTACATACTCCGGGAAAACCTCGATGGACGGTAAACCTAAAAACATACCCCTTTGTTACCAAGAAAAGGACATCAACTCAAATTGCATAATAACTAAAACATATAAGTAGCAATAATAGTTTACTCATTCACCTCCTCTCAGCCACCATGGAAGGAGAACACCAGGGCATTCAGTTTCATGAGGTCTTAGTGGCCCACGGGATGATCGAGGATGAGCATGAGGGAGATCAGGTAGGGGCACACGGCGTGGGTCCCGACGAGTACACGGACACAGACTACGAGTTTGATGGTACCGACGATGACATGGACAAAGAACAAGACTCAGGCAAGGATTCTACCACATCTCCTACCAGCGAGATGCAGCAGGACCACCCCGCACCACCAGGGAATCCCGCAAGGGAGAATCGCTCTCCGGAAGCTGAGATTGCTGCTCTGCGGCAACAACTATTCGCCATGGAAGCACGAGCGGTGCAAACTGGACAGGAAAGAGATGAAGTCATTAGAGAAATTATTGAGATGGCCCAGTTGTTGGCACAACACTTCGGCATATGACCTTACTACCACCATCGAGCGTACCTTATAGTGTTAGGACTAGTCATACCTATCCTTAGTATTGTGATTATATGATCTATGCAATGTGCCATCGACTCTATGTTTAAGTGATTACACTACTCATAGAGCCGTTACGCTGCCGAACTTGCACCACTTGTGTATGCTCTTTCGAGCAAATCTTCATGTATCAAAATGTGGATAATAGTAATGGAAAATTTTATGTGTTCTTTTGTGATGTTGTTATCAGTTATGTGTTATGTATCCATGATTGTATGATAACATGCGAAACTACTTAAGTCCATGCAATACACCTAGTTTATAGGACCACAATCTCACAAAAATCATAGGCACTCAACATCTTTCTGTTCCATGACAGAAAGATGCCCCAACGACCAACCCGTGGAAACCCTAGACCAACCCCACCTGAAGTCAACTCAGCTGCATTCCAAGCAGCTGTATCTGCTGCGGTTACTGCAGCTATGGCGCAAATCCACCAAGGGAACAATGGTGGAGTCAATGGACAAGGGGCTGGGAGTTCGAACAACGGAGCAAATCAAGGACCTACCAAGACATGCTCTTACAAGGACTTCACCAACGCCAAGCCACGAACCTTTAATGGCACGGGTGGAATGATAACTCTAAAGAGATGGATGGAAAACGTGGAATCGGTATTTGAAATATGTGAATGCCCCGAGGAGGTGAAAGTGAAGTTCGCCGCATGCACATTCGTTGACCAAGCTCTTACTTGGTGGAATGGACATGTAGAGGCCATGACTCTCCCCGTAGCCAATGCTATGCCGTGGACGGAGTTGAAAGAAATGCTGATGGCTGAGTACTGCCCGCGAGGCGAAATTCATAAAATGGAGCAAGAGTTGAGGAATCTCACCGTCCGAAATTCCGACATAGATGCATACATATCAAGGTTTAGCGAGCTGTCACTGTTGTGCCCTGGCATGATTACTTTAGAGGGAAAGAAAATCGAACGATTCATCTGGGGATTAACCTCCCCAATTCAAGGAAATGTAATAGCTGCAAATCCTGAAACTTTCGACAGTGCCAAGAGATTGGCTAAGAAATTGTACGACCACAACAGCAAGAAGGGCGAGAAGCCAGTGGAAACTGAAGGCAAGAAGGAGAGTGACAACAAGAAAGGAAAGAACAACAAAAGAAAAGGACGACAAGGCTCAGAGTCGTCAAAGAAGCAACAGACAGTGACAGACAATGCTACAACCACCCAAGTTCCCTCCACACCACATGCTCCAGCCTCAGCTAATCCAAGTGCCCCTAAGCAGTATTCTGGGAATCTCCCAAAGTGCAACAAGTGCAGTCTTCATCATAATGGCGAATGCAGAGAGATGCACTGTACTAGTTGCAATCGGAAGGGTCACACGGCAAGGTATTGCAGGACCTATCCTCCCCAGAACCAACAACAAGGAAACAACAACAACCGCAACAACAACAACAACAACAACAACAACAACAATAGCGGCAATAACACAGGATCAAGCCCCACCTGCTATGGATGTGGAAAGACTGGGCATATCCGTCGAAACTGCCCCTACATCAACAACCCTGGGAACGGAGGAACAGGAAGAGTGCTAGCTATGGGTTAGGGAGAAGCGGTGCAGGATCCCGCTGTTGTTACCGGTATGTTTCTCCTAAACCACACTTATGCATGCATCCTATTTGATACCGGGGCAGAACGAAGTTTTGTGAGTAATAAATTCAAACATTTGTTAAAACAACAACCCCAGAAGCTTAATGAAACCTTTACGGTGGAAATGGCCAATGGGAAAACAGAATCCACTCGGGAAATCTACAACGGATGTACCCTGACCTTAAATCATCACGTCTTTCAAATAAACTTAATGCATGTTTCCATTAGGAGTTTTGATGTGATTATCTGCATGGATTGGTTAAGCCCCCACCATGCTGAAATTATGTGTCACGAGAAGGCCGTTCGCCTTCGCCTCCCGAATCACGAAACCCTGATTATATACGGAGACAAACCCAGCACGAACCTTCGTCTTATCTCGTGCATTAAGGCACAGAAGTATCTACGAAAGAAGGACTTGGCTTTTCTAGCTCATATAGTGGATAAGTCCAAAGAAGAGATCAATATTCGAAACATCCCTGTGGCTTGCGATTTCCCGGATGTCTTTCCGGAGGATCTTCCAGGAATACCCCCAGAAAGACAAATCGAGTTCCAAATTGATCTAGTGCCAGGAGCTACTCCCATCGCCAAATCGCCCTACTGATTGGCTCCCGCGGAGATGCAAGAGTTATCCAGTCAACTCAGCGAGCTTTTGGACAAAGGATTCATCCGACCCAGCTTCTCACCTTGGGGAGCTCCAGTTCTCTTTGTTAAGAAGAAAGACGATACCTTTAGGATGTATATTGACTATAGGGAACTTAACAAGCTCACTATCAAAAATCGCTATCCACTTCCGCGAATCGACAATCTATTCGACCAGCTCCAAGGAGCAAGTCACTTCTCTAAGATAGATCTGCGATCTGGATTCTACCAACTCAAAGTCCGGGAAGAGGATATTCCCAAAACCGCTTTCTGAACTCGTTATGGACATTATGAATTTGTCGTAATGCCCTTCGGTCTAACGAATGCCCTGCCGCATTCATGGACCTAATGAATCGAATCTGCCGACCATTCCTCGACAACTTTGTGATCGTTTTCATCGACGATATCCTCGTCTATTCCCGAAGCGAAGAAGAACACGGCCGACATCTCCGACAAATCCTGGAAACCCTGCGAACCGAAAGGTTATACGCAAAACTCTCTAAGTGTGAGTTTTGGCTCCGTAGCGTGAACTTTTTGGGTCATGTTGTTAGTCAGGAAGGGATACATGTGGATCCTTCTCAAGTCAAAGCTATCGAAGGATGGGCGATCCCAACGACACCCACCGAAATTCATCAATTCTTAGGTCTCGCAGGCTACTACAGGAGGTTTATTCAGAACTTCTCCAAGACAGACAAGCCACTTACCTTACTTACACAAAAGGGTGTGCCTTTTGAATGGACGGATAAACAAGAAGCTGCATTCCGAACTCTGAAGCAAGCACTCTGCAGTGCACCGGTACTATCACTGCCGGAAGGAACAGAAGACTTTGTAGTTTACTGTGATGCGTCGAATCAAGGTTTAGGCTGTGTACTCATCCAGCGTGGAAATGTGATAGCTTATGTGTCCCGGCAACTGAAGACACATGAGGCAACGAAGATGGGTTGAATTGCTGAACGATTACGAGTGCGAAATCAAGTACCACCCAGGTAAAGCTAACGTAGTAGTTGATGCCTTGAGTCGGAAGGATTACTCGAGTCGTCGTTTGAAGACTCTCTCCATAACCATCCAATCCCACCTGACCTCGCAAATCAGAGCATCCCAGTCGGATGCCATGAAGGCAGAAGACAGAATGAGCGAAGCGCCACGTGGAATGGAAAGGAATTTCGAAGTGAAGGAGGACGGAACATATTACTTAATGAACCGCATTTGGGTCCCTAAACTTGGGGAATTCAGAGAAGTAGTCATGAATGAAGCTCACAAGACGCGATACTCCATTCATCCGGGTTTAGATAAAATGTACTTGGATATCAAGCAACATTATTGGTGGCCTAACATGAAGGCAGAAATTGCCACTTACGTTAGCAAATGTCTCACATGTGCTGAAGTAAAGGTGGAATATCAGAAGCCCTCGGGATTACTACAACAACCAGTAATTCCCGAGTGGAAATGGGAAAGGATTACTATGGACTTTGTGACCAAACTACCCAAGTCGACTGATGGTTTGGATACCATATGGGTAATAGTCGATAGATTGACAAAATCCGCTCGTTTCCTGCCAATAAAAGAATCATACAAGATGGAACGTCTGACAAGGATCTATATCAAGGAAATTGTGAGACTCCACGGAGTGCCAATATCTATCATCTCAGATAGAGATAGTAGGTTTACTTCACGCTTTTGGCAATCCCTTCAGAAAGCTATGGGAACACAACTTGACCTGAGCACCGCCTACCACCCACAAACGGATGGTCAAAGTGAACGAACCATTCAAACCCTTGAAGACATGCTTCGTACGTGTGTAATAGACTTTGGAAAGTCGTGGGATACCCACTTGCCTTTGATCGAATTCTCATACAACAACAATTATCACTCGAGCATCAAAGTCGCTCCTTTCGAGGCATTGTATGGGCATAAATGTAGATCACCGTTGTGTTGGGCAGAGGTAGGGGACACTCAGTTAGCAAAAGGACAAACATCAAACAATGCACTAACGGGACCAGAAATCATACGCGAGACGACCGAGAAGATAATTCAAATCAGATCCCGACTGCAATCATCACGAGACAGACAAAAGAGCTACGCCGATAAGCGGCGAAAGCCCTTGGAATTCAGAGTCGGGGATAGGGTATTATTGAAGGTCTCTCCCTGGAAAGGGGTGATTCGTTTTGGGAAACGGGGAAAACTAAACCCTCGATACATTGGACCGTTCGAGATTCTTGCCCGAATAGGTCCAGTGGCTTATAGACTGCAGCTACCCGTTGAGCTCAGCAGTGTACACCCCGTGTTCCATGTTTCCAATTCGAAAAAGTGTTTATCCGACGAAACTCTCGTCATTCCACTTGAAGAGATTGAAATCAACGAGAATCTCATGTTCATCGAGGAACCAGTCGAAATCATGGACAGGGAGGTGAAGCGTACTAAGCAAAGTTGCATTCCGATTGTGAAAGTTCGATGGAACGCGAGACGCGGACCAAAATTCACATGGGAATGTGAAGACCAAATGAAGCAGAAATACCCTCACCTATTCTCGCATTCTCAAATCTAGCTTTCAAAAGAATTTCGGGACGAAATTCCCTCTAACGGGGGGATGATGTCATAACTAGAAATTTTGATGCTTTGTAACAACAACAATGATAACATTTGTGAACCAAAATGAGAAAACATGTATAATGCTTATTCAATAACAACAAAACTTCCTTCAAACACCTTATACAAGCACTGCAAATAGTCAACTAAGAATTGGAAAACCTAGAAATCTCGGTTTAAGTCCATTATGGATTAGGATTTCCTTATTGGGCCTAATGGACCAATAAGCTTCCAATTTGACTATTTTGGGCTTAGAACTCCTATGTGGACTCTAATTGGACCCACTTCCACTTATTTTAACATTTTGGGCCATATTGGGCCTAGAATGAAATAAAATACCCTAATGGGCCTCATTGGGCCATAACTAACCTAATGAACTCTAATGGACTATGAAGCCCATTATTTTGACAAATTGGGCCGTAAACCATCATGGGAGCCCAATGGGCCGAAAAATCACCTAATTGGGCCATAAAATGGACTTAAGCACAAAAAGGCCCAATTTCTTTTACTTCTTCTCCTCTTCTCGGCCCAACTACACAAATGAGGGGGAGAAAAGAGTTGACTTTCCACTTGCCACCTCCTTATTATATTTTGGTTCTCCATGCAATAACTCATATTTCCAAGCAACCATCTTATCATCACTCTCTCTTCTCCTTCTCTCTTTTTCTTCATTCGGCCGAGAACCACAAAGGGAAAGACACACACACACATTTCACTACAACACTCTCAAAGAAACACTCCTTCTTCTTCATCAAATTTTCGAGAGTTAGAAGCACTCCAAGGAGGTTATTCCACAAAAATCATCATCTTAGGTAAATTCATGCTTGGATCCATGATCTACATTCTTTGTATTATCAAAAATCTCTCCTTAACTCATTTAAACTCATGATCACCATCTTAGAAACCTCTAAGTTCGAGATCTTCCAAGAAGGCTTGCTAGGACCAAATTTTCTTCATTTCTTCCTCCTAAATCGAAAACAACAAACAAAGGTGAGTTCATACCCCTCTCTTTTCGGTTTTTATATGTTTTATGGGGGAGAATACAAGAAAATGTGTAGATCTATGTGTATGTGTATGCTATGTATGATTTTATGCATGTATGTGTGATTTTATGTGTTTTTGTGATGAATATGTAATCAAAAGGAAAGAAATCTCGAGATCTATGCCATAAGAAGGAAAACAAACATGATCTAAGTTATATTACACTAAACAAGTCAAGAATATTAACTTCTAAGATTATGATAAACATATTGCAACATAAAAACCCATTTTTGGGCTTAAATTGTCAAATAAACAAAAGTTTGGTTAAAAATTGTCATTTACGGTTTTCTTAAGGGTCAAAAGAGTCAAAACAGTTACAACAAATGTTTTTATGAATATTATGCTCTTCAAGGGACTTGAAATGTAAATATTAGCTTAATGGGCCAATTTTTGGGCTTTTCGGCCCATTAAGCCCAAAGTTGCGAAAAATATGACTTTTAAAGGGCTGAAATGGTAAATTCTTCAAAACAGGGGATAAAGAGTTAAACAAAACTATTTCAAGGGTTAAAAATGCTTGTCTTTTCCAAAAAGGATAAAAAATGTAAAGTTTTTGGATTTTGGGCCAAAATTGTAAAAATTGCAAAAGTTTGGGCTTTAACCGAAAAACACTTTTCTGGAAGGGCTGAAACTGCCAAAGAATAAGTTTGAGCTAAAAATATCATTTGAACAAGTCTATGATTCAAAAGTGTCAAGAAAAGAGTTTAAGGGCAAAAATGTCTTTTTTATATAAAGGACTAAAATTGTCATTTTTATTAAAGAAGGGCTGAAAAGGTCAAACCAATATTCTTAAGTCAATTATTTTATTTCTAGAATATTGAGTCAAAAATACTAAACTACGACTTACAAAAATTGAAAGATGAATACACGTATAAATCCAAATATCGTCATAAACAAATCGACCGGTCTCGAGTCGATACAAAAATAACAATCGTTCAATCAAACCTTCCAACAATTATGCAATACCTAAAACAAGTAAACATTCAAAACTTTGGGCTTGAAAGTTCCAATCATGCTTGTTGGGCCTTTGTGATCCATCCACATGATTTCGGGCCCAAGAGATAATAATAATAAATGTTATTGGGCCTTCGATGACCCAATTTCATATTAAAGGGACCCTCAATGGCTTTTAAGTGCTATTGGGCCTTAGTGGCCCACTAGTACTGCTAGTAAGGTCCAAGTAATCAAATGCGAAATGGACCAACGTGTCATTCGTATACCCAACAGCCTGAAATAACTCACGAAAGTAGCAGGACTTTGTTTTCTTCTTCTCCTCGTTTGTTAGGCTTATGCGTAATCAAAGTAAACAAATTCAGGTCGTTAATCAATAGTAGTCAATGTTATTTGGGTTAAGTGAGTAATAACGGGCGATACCTCCAAGGGTCGTTCATAGCCTGTAGTTATAATCAAAGTCTCCTGGAAGGAGAGCGAGAGTTTGTGTATAGATCTATACGGGGGTGACTCCCCCACACGTCAGCTGTTCGCTACAATTAGACTCGGCCAGTCTAGGGTGACAAAATCTTAAGATCAATCCTGGCGCACGATAGGTAGCCAAGACAGACGAGCTAGTCATTATTATGCATGGTTATAACGACTCATAAAAATTAATTAATCCAATACCATCCGAATAATCAAGGAAGAGTAATCAAAATCATCCATTGTGGCAGCATAACAATTTGAGAAGTAACTGTATTTTATGTATTCGGAAAACATTAGGTTTTTCGAGGAAATCAACATCACTCGCTTGTATCCTTCTATAACTATAATACAAAACTCCTTTTTTATACACGTTTTGAAATCATTCGTGCATCAACTTATGGATCTCCACACTATGATAAACAACTGTCTTTTCAGAAAATATCGGATTTTCTGGGTTTTACAAACTACACAAATCATTTTTATCACAACCCTGCTTATGAACTCACCAACATTTCATATGGTGACGTTTTTCAAAATAACTTGTATTCTCAGGTAACAGGTAAGCTGCAAGGTAATATCAAGTACGTTAGGATGTTATGTTTTAAAAACTCTCGAACAATTTATGTTATGAATGTGTAATGTTTAAAACAAGGTACTGGATGTGAACAATATCAGTTGTAATGTATTGATGCATGGTGATGTTTATGCTATGATTCATGTATATTCATTGTGATGATATTCAATTTAAGTCACGCGAGCCCTCGGACGTTTCCGCGGTCTGGTTTCGGGGGTGTGACATTCTTCTATTATAGTTGTTGTAAGTAAAAGTGAATAATGTTGTTCCCCTGGAAAACCCGATGTTTTCCGATATAAATAGTATGATAGTTTTGTATTATTGTATCGTCATAGCGTATGAATATGATTTCCCATGATTACTTAGATGGTAATGGATCTCTATGTGAGTCGTTATAACCATGCATAATGTGACAACCGTCAAATTTCGGTCAAGTCAAAGTCAAACAAAGTCAACAAGTCAAACCGGTCAACTCCAATAACCCTTGTATGTTAGGGTTTACGTTATGTAATCACTATACAATTCACTATTTTAATGAGAAATCATCATTTGGAAAGTTCGTGTGTTGAATTTCCTAAGTCTCAAATGCAGTAAACACTGAACCAAAATGATAAAACATTATTGCACACTCATTGGGAGTGTGTACGACACTAAAACACGGTTTAACGGGGCTTACAAACCTTGCGTTGTGAAGCCGGACACTCAAATTAATCACAAACGAAACCTCTCTAAATCGTTTTCACTCTATCTCTTTCTATTTGAAATCTCTCCCAAATCTCTCTTAAAAGTTCTCATAACTTTTTGGAATCATTCGGGTCATCCCGACCCTTAACCGGGTCAAAAACCACTTGAAACGGGGTAAAAACGGGTAAAATAACCTTAAGGAACCAAAACCCTCCTATTAGAAGCGAAAACTCTCATGAGAAGCCTCTCAGGACCGAAGCCTCTCAGGACCGAAGCCTCTCATGAGAAACCTCTCAGGACCGAAGCCTCTCATGAGAAGCCTCTCAGGACCGAAGCCTCTCATTAGAAGCCTCTCAGGACAGAAGCCTCGCATGAGAAGCCTCTCAGACAGCCCATGCGAGAGGTCTCGCAGATAGCTTGTTTTTCCCGGTTTTCGACTACGACTTCGTTTTAACTCCGTTTTTCATTATTTTAACGTGGGATTTTCACCCAAAACTTTATTTTATAAACTAAGGCCCCAAAATATATAAATCTCCAGGGTTTTTATAAAAATATATTAAAAGAATTAGTGGTTGAACTAATTATTGAGGGAATATTTGCTTTTCCTTAATTTATGGCAAAAGCAAACCACCACCACCTCACTCTATGATCAGCCACTCTTTCCCACTACTCCTTGTCACCTTAGTGGACCTTTACACCCAATCTCCAGCTCTTCCCACATTCTAAGAGCTGGAGGATTGATCCTCTCTCCTCATTCTCCATAAAGTTCTTTCATTCTACACTTAGCAACCAAAGGACACTCTCCAAAATTCTCTCATCTTTTCTCTCAACTTCAAGAACTTCAAGGCTTTCTTCAGGGATTTATTTCTTCAATTAGTAAGTATCTTCATCATTCATATAATTATTACACTCCATTCTACTCAAATCATTGATATCTTACACAAATTCCATCTTATTCGATGTTAGATTCTCGAATCATCAAGACATCTTCTTAGTGTTCTTGGGTTGAACACTTCCTCTCTCTCACTTTCATCTACTGAAACCACATAGGGTGAGTTCATACCCCTACATTTACATGTTTTTCTTAAGTTTTAAGGGGGGAATACAAGTAAAATCATCAAGAACACAATTAAACTTTTTCTATCAGATTACATCAGAAAAGATGAACTTCGATCACGTACTGTTTTGGTCAACTTAAGTATTTTAGTTTTCAAAACTGTTCCCGTTGCAAGTAGTTCAAACTCTTAGCTTTAAAATGGCTACTTCCACATCTCCATATGATTTTTCTACAATTTATCGTGATTTTTACAAAACTGCCTATCATTTCAAAGGCAAACCCGGACCAGTCTGTGATTATGAACATTTTCACCTCTGTTAGAGATCACTAAAAATCATGATAAAATTTACGAACAAACTAGACTCATATTCCAAACTCTCAGAATTTGCGGATTTGGATTTAGAGCTTTGATGATTTTTCTATAAATTTTCTAAGAACAGTAACAGAAACTATATACAACAAAAAGTTGCTGTCAATTTCATTTCACCTTGTAACATGTGAGCAAGGTGTATATCTTTATGTGATTATATGTTATTGCAATATATGACATTTTTTTCTTAATATTTAGACACACATCAGTTTACAAATGGATTTGGACATATAAAATATAAAGAATAACAAGTGATTATAATCAAAGTACAACCGATACATTCAAACATTTAATAAACTATTTTGAATATAGTTTGCATACATTACTACGTACTACCCTTGGTTGATAAACTATAATAGGTATAGTTTATGAAACATTACATAAGACATACATTTAAAAAGGGTACATTTATACAAAGGATATTTTCATTAAGCAAGGTACGGCCATACGGTACCAAGTTTTCATAACACGTAATTCCGTTAATGACTTTGTGAGACATTTACTTCAAATTACCATTAAGTCCTGTATTGTAACCAGAGTCTCCTTGAGGGAGAGCGTGATAGTTGTGTATAGATCTATATTGGGTTTGACAAACCCACACCTAAACTGCATGCAACAGTTAGACCGATAGGTCTGGGGTGACAAATGTCATAACATTTCCGACGCCTGAAGAACGTTGTTTCGGGCCAACTAGGTCATAGCATGGTTATAATAACTCACATGTGGTATTAACAAACATAGAATTTACGGGGATTTCACCAAAATCAAACGAGTTTATGTCGATTTAAACTTGCATTGTTTTACTATAAGGAACGAACACTACTTGTACATTTCAGTCTTTGGGTTTTAAGACTACATTTACACATTAAGGAAAATACTGGATTTTTTGGAACGAACACTACTTTTACAAGAAAAGGCTTTCATAAACTCACATTAAATATTAAAAAACATAGAATTTACGGGGATTTCACTAAAATCAAACGAGTTTATGTCGATTTAAACTTGCATTGTTTTACTATAAATATGACAAATTACTTGTACATTTCGGTCTTTGGGTTTTAAGACTACATTTACACATTAAGGAAAATATTGGATTTTCTGGAACGAACACTACTTTTACAAGAAAAGGTTTCATAACTACATACAAAAGCTTATGCACTCACCAACTTAATTGTTGACACTCTTTCAAAACTACTTGTATTCTCAGGAAATCACTAAACAGGTAAACAAGTGCTTTTGAGGATGGGACGTTAAGGCGTCAAACATTTCATATTTTATCAACATAATGTAATTGATTCATAAACATGTAATTTATACAATGATGTAACTTTTTCAATTATATTTATGTTGGTTATGTTTACTTTGATCACTATTGAAATTGTTGTTATGATACTATACATGAAGTCCTCCACCCCCGGACGTTTCCGCCATCCTTGGTTTGGGGGTGTGACAGATTGGTATCAGAGCAATGTTTATAGTGAACTCAGTATATTGAACCACATAAGATATACAAACTATAAACACCTTTGGGACTGAAAGTCTCTGATTGAACATTTTCAAATGACTATACTTTTAGAAAGTGAATGGTTTCTTATTAAAAGTATAAATACATGCATACATGCTCACATAGTGTCATAACTAGAAGAACATAAAGTAAAAGAAGAGGAGTTGTACATTATGGGTATGCCTTGGTATATGTAAATCAAGTCTGGGAAGGATATAGCCTGATCAACTATATCTATCCGAGGAGTGACTTGCATATACTGGGGGATAGTCATAATGGGCAACAAATCTAACAACCTAACTACACCCTACAGGGAATACTTTAAGAATCGAATCTAAACACCTAAAAATACTATAGGAGTATTTGGTGATACTATAACCAACTTATGTGAAAACTAAAGACCTCTATTAGTAGGCCTATGATAACTGAGTGCAAACGCCAAGGTTATACATAATTAAAGATATTATAGACTCAGAATCTATGACTATTGCTCTACTTCCTGTTCCTTGTTTGGTTGTGGACTTAGAGTAGAGTCATTTATTCGAAATTCTATTCTATCTCAAATTATGTATAACTGATATGCACTACGTGATTATAGACGTAACTAATAAGGATCACCCCTATAAGTAATTATAGGATTAGGCGTCTATTAATTATCTCTTCTACCCCTATTCTCGCACGAGCAACATGATGTGTAAATTTTAACGCCCGTACAAAACCTACTTCTACCCACTACCATAACTCCGTCTCCAAGATGTTAACAGAAACACCAAGAATAGTTCACTAAAGTGCGAAATTATACATGTGTATATAAATGGTAAGGATATTTACTAAAAGATTTATCAATGAAATAGGCATGCATTTTATTTCATTGAATCTCACTACTTGGTATTACAAACAAGTTACAACTGGTAACTCTAAGATTCTTTAGGTGTACCTCGAAGTTATGTGTAATTAAGAAATGATTGACCTAGAAATGGTGAGTCCGCCTTAGGACCTGTTCCTTGTTTGGTTGTGGACTTAGGGTAGACTCATTAGGATCAACAGTCTAATAAAATTTTAATTACACATAACTGGGGGCATGTCAAGTGAATCTTAGGAGTGGATCAGACATGGAACAAATCACAAGATTATAATCAAGTTATTCCTACTAAATTCATAAGTCTATTTATATAGACCTCTGGTATAGAGTCGTCGGCGTAGTCGTGTCGGCAATCTAGAATATGGCTAAATACATAATACAAACTATAATACCCAAATTATACAAAATTTTCTGCATTAACAATCAATAGACAAATACATAAAATGAAACTAAAAAGGGTATCAAACTATCAAGAGAAAAACACATACAATGTAGATTAAAATCCACTAATTATAACAAAATGGCTAATGATTGTTAAGTCCTCTCTTCTTATAAATAGCTTTGAAGCAAGCTTGCCTAAGCTTCTTTGTTCTTTCTGTCAATTCCATACCTGGCAATTTCTCCATCATCTTCTTGTGCCCTTCTAACGTCTCTATCTCCTCCTTTAATCCCAACTCCGAATTTTTTTTTTAAAAGGTAGATGCAATATATTTTTCATGTGAGTTCACAAAATTTACAATGAGTTAAGTTTATATAAATATAAATCAGGAAATCGTAGTAAATCAATTGATTTGATGTGGCATATGCCTAGGACCTATGTTTAGTTATAAAGAAACTAACAATTAAAATTTTAGAAAATACCAAAACTACTTTGGTTACCAAGTGCATGAGTAATGTATAGAAGGTTATTATTATAATTTACCTTGGCATTTTCAATGAGGGATTGAAGGCTCTTAAGTTTTCTATGAGGCCATATGTTTATGTTTAGCTCTCTGCATCTTTTCTTCAACACTGTTAAACTTATCCCTAGTTCCTTTGCTGCCATGATTATCGGCATCTCAAAGTACTTCTCTATCTCTTCAAACTCCAATGGTCTCAATCTCTTTGCCACCTTCCGGCCACCGTGATCAGTGGTGGCAGCTGGTGGCAGCACTAGAACTACATGTAGCCTCACCACCGGATTTACAGTCTTCACTGAAACTAACCAATGGTAAATTACCATCCTCCCAACAATCCCATAAGCTTATATCTTCAAGGGGATCAAGATCGTGAAACTCATTTCTAGAAATGATGTTTTGATCTTTGTTAAGTACTGTGGAAACGTTCTGATCGAGCACTTCATGCAATTTTTCCGACAACTCGTAATCATGATGGTTGAGCATGTCACCACTGCAAAAATCCAAAAACTCAAGATAATCAAATCCAACACGATGAAAGACTCTTCTTGATCACTACAAATCCAAACCATGTTTTGATCAATGTCGACAAAATCACTTTTCTGTGCGTAAGATGGTGTAATGAGTGACGTTTATATATACCTGAAAAGATCTTGATGATCAAAGTACTGAAACCAATCGAGGTCATCTATGGGGTTTTGATGATCTGCAGGTGGATCCATTTGTGAGGGAGAAGTTAAAAGTCGCGGTAAGAATGTGATGATTTATATAAGTAAAGTGGGAGAAGTAATTAATAGCAAATTGTTGGGAATGCAACAAAACAAGTTAAGCACTTCTGAAAAATTGATAAATGATTTCGGTAACACTCGCGGAATATAAACTAGTGAAAATTTCAAATGAAATTGAATATATATAGTCTATGATGTTATGGTTATTGTGTATCTAACAAATGAAGAGAAAATGAATATATATATATATTCTTTGAGCCGTAACCTTCTTCTTCAATTCACACACATATACGTATATGTTGCTGCAAGTTATGACTTGTGTGCCTCATGCATTTAATGCATCACATGCCTACTACATATTCTTGACTTTGAAGCTACGTACCAGTTTCCAATTTCCCCCGTAACACAGTTTTCATTAGAAAGTACTCCAAGTCTTCACACATGAACCAGTTAGAAAGTACTCCAAGTCTTCACACATGAACCAGTTAGAAAGTACTCCAAGTCTTCACACATGCAAATTATGACTTGTGTGTCGCTATAGGTATGTCGTTGGCTCTTGTTAAAAACCTATAGCGACAACAAGTCATCGTAATAGATTAAACCTGTGGTGACGACAGGTCGTCGCTATAGGTAACTAATAAAACTTTATTTTTTTTTAACCCCGAGAATATGATTGACAAAATCTATCCGACGAGACCCTCGTGATACCTCTTGACGAAATTGAAATCAACGAGAGTCTCCACTTCGTGGAAGAACCAGTAGAAATCATGGATCGAGAGATCAAAGGAACAAAGCAAAGTCGTATTCCCATTGTGAAGGTCCGCTGGAACGCTAAACGAGGACCCGAATTCACCTGGGAACGCGAGGATCAGATGAAACAAAAGTATCCACATCTCTTCCCAAACTCTTGAAATCCCAGTCAAAATGAAAATTTCGGGACGAAATTCCTTCTAACGGGGGGATGATGTGACAACCGTCAAATTTCGGTCAAGTCAAAGTCAAACAAAGTCAACAAGTCAAACCGGTCAACTCCAATAACCCTTGTATGTTAGGGTTTACGTTATGTAATCACTATACAATTCACTATTTTAATGAGAAATCATCATTTGGAAAGTTCGTGTGTTGAATTTCCTAAGTCTCAAATGCAGTAAACACTGAACCAAAACGATAAAACATTATTGCACACTCATCGGGAGTGTGTACGACACTAAAACACGGTTTAACGGGGTTTACAAACGAAACCTCTCTAAATCGTTTTCACTCTATCTCTTTCTATTTGAAATCTCTCCCAAATCTCTCTTAAAAGTTCCCATAACTTTTTGGAATCATTCGGGTCATCCCGACCCTTAACGGGTCAAAAACCACTTGAAACGGGGTAAAAACGGGTAAAATAACCTTAAGGAACCAAAACCCTCCTATTAGAAGCGAAAACTCTCATGAGAAGCCTCTCAGGACCGAAGCCTCTCAGGACCGAAGCCTCTCATGAGAAGCCTCTCAGGACCGAAGCCTCTCATGAGAAGCCTCTCAGGACCGAAGCCTCTCATTAGAAGCCTCTCAGGACAGAAGCCTCGCATGAGAAGCCTCTCAGACAGCCCATGCGAGAGGTCTCGCAGATAGCTTGTTTTTCCCGGTTTTCGACTACGACTTCGTTTTAACTCCGTTTTTCATTATTTTAACGTGGGATTTTCACCCAAAACTTTATTTTATAAACTAAGGCCCCAAAATATATAAATCTCCAGGGTTTTTATAAAAATATATTAAAAGAATTAGTGGTTGAACTAATTATTGAGGGAATATTTGCTTTTCCTTAATTTATGGCAAAAGCAAACCACCACCACCTCACTCTATGATCAGCCACTCTTTCCCACTACTCCTTGTCACCTTAGTGGACCTTTACACCCAATCTCCAGCTCTTCCCACGTTCTAAGAGCTAGAGGATTGATCCTCTCTCCTCATTCTCCATAAAGTTCTTTCATTCTACACTTAGCAACCAAAGGACACTCTCCAAAATTCTCTCATCTTTTCTCTCAACTTCAAGAACTTCAAGGCTTTCTTCAGGGATTTCTTTCTTCAATTAGTAAGTATATTCATCATTCATATAATTATTACACTCCATTCTACTCAAATCATTGATATCTTACACAAATTCCATCTTATTCGATGTTAGATTCTCGAATCATCAAGACATCTTCTTAGTGTTCTTGGGTTGAACACTTCCTCTCTCTCACTTTCATCTACTGAAACCACATAGGGTGAGTTCATACCCCTACATTTACATGTTTTTCTTAAGTTTTAAGGGGGGAATACAAGTAAAATCATCAAGAACACAATTAAACTTTTTCTATCAGATTACATCAGAAAAGATGAACTTCGATCACGGACTGTTTTGGTCAACTTAAATATTTTAGTTTTCAAAACTGTTCCCGTTGCAAGTAGTTCAAACTCTTAGCTTTAAAATGGCTACTTGCACATCTCCATATGATGTTTCTACAATTTATCGTGATTTTTACAAAACTGCCTATCATTTCAAAGGCAAACCCGGACCAGTCTGTGATTATGAACATTTTCACCTCTGTTAGAGATCACTAAAAATCATGATAAAATTTACGAACAAACTAGACTCATATTCCAAACTCTCAGAATTTGCGGATTTGGATTTAGAGCTTTGATGATTTTTCTATAAATTTTCTAAGAACAGTAACAGAAACTATATACAACAAAAAGTTGCTGTCAATTTCATTTCACCTTGTAACATGTGAGCAAGGTGTATATCTTTATGTGATTATATGTTATTGCAATATATGACATTTTTTTCTTAATATTTAGACACACATCAGTTTACAAATGGATTTGGACATATAAAATATAAAGAATAACAAGTGATTATAATCAAAGTACAACCGATACATTCAAACATTTAATAAACTATTTTGAATATAGTTTGCATACATTACTACGTACTACCCTTGGTTGATAAACTATAATAGGTATAGTTTATGAAACATTACATGACACATACATTTAAAAAGGGTACATTTATACAAAGGATATTTTCATTAAGCAAGGTACGACCATACGGTACCAAGTTTTCATAACACGTAATTCCGTTAATGACTTTGTGAGACATTTACTTCAAATTACCATTAAGTCATGTATTGTAACCAGAGTCTCCTTGAGGGAGAGCGTGATAGTTGTGTATAGATCTATATTGGGTTTGACAAACCCACACCTAAACTGCATGCAACAGTTAGACCGATAGGTCTGGGGTGACAAATGTCATAACATTTCCGTCGCCTGAAGAACGTTGTTTCAGGCCAACTAGGTCGTAGCATGGTTATAATAACTCACATGTGGTATTAACAAACATAGAATTTACGGGGATTTCCCTAAAATCAAACGAGTTTATGTCGATTTAAACTTGCATTGTTTTACTATAAGGAACGAACACTACTTGTACATTTCGGTCTTTGGGTTTTAAGACTACATTTACACATTAAGGAAAATACTGGATTTTTTGAAACGAACACTACTTTTACAAGAAAAGGCTTTCATAAACTCACATTAAATATTAACAAACATAGAATTTACGGGGATTTCACTAAAATCAAACGAGTTTATGTCGATTTAAACTTGCATTGTTTTACTATAAATATGACAAATTACTTGTACATTTCGGTCTTTGGGTTTTAAGACTACATTTACACATTAAGGAAAATATTGGATTTTCTGGAACGAACACTACTTTTACAAGAAAAGGTTTCATAACTACATACAAAAGCTTATGCACTCACCAACTTAATTGTTGACACTCTTTCAAAACTACTTGTATTCTCAGGAAATCACTAAACAGGTAGACAAGTGCTTTTGAGGATGGGACGTTAAGGCGTCAAACATTTCATATTTTATCAACATAATGTAATTGATTCATAAACATGTAATTCATACAATGATGTAACTTTTTCAATTATATTTATGTTGGTTATGTTTACTTTGATCACTATTGAAATTGTTGTTATGATACTATACATGAAGTCCTCCACCCCCGGACGTTTCCGCCATCCTTGGTTTGGGGGTGTGACACATAATAATGACTAATTCGCCTGTCTTGGCATTTTATCGAATGTCGGTCTTGAATTAAGATTTTGTCACCCTAGACTGGCCGAGTCTAACTGTAGCGAACAACTCAGGTGTGGGGGAGTCACCCCCGTATAGATCTATACACAAACTCTCGCTCTCCCTCCAGGAGACTCTGATTATAACTACAGACTACGAACGACACTTATTGGTGTCACCCGTTATTTCTCACTAAATCCAAATGAAATTGAATAACATTGTTTTTATAACCCGATTTATGTTTACTTGAATATAAGGTAAGCCTAACAGGAAGAGAAAAGAGGACAACGGAGGCCCACTAACTTTGTACGTTATTACAGACTGTCGAGTATGCTATGAACATGTTATAGCCCACTAAACATATGATGAAGGTTTAGGACCATATTAGCAATGCAAATGGGCCACAAAGGCCCAATAGCATGTTAAAGCTGATAAAGTCCCATTGGGTATGCAATTGGGTCACCGGAAGCCCAATAAACATGTGTGAATACACTGGATCATTTATAGCTTATCGATTTTAAGTTCGTAGTGTAGGTATTTGTTGTAAGCTGAATGTTTATTCGAAGTGTTAAAATACTTTGACGTTTGATTTATAACGAAGCTTTGGTTATACGTATTTATATATTTTTAAAACCATGTGTTATAACTTAATATTTTGAACCCAATAATTTAATATTTGTCTATTTGCCCCAAAAACATTTAGTTTGACCATTTCAGCCCCTTTATCTATAAAAATGGCACTTTTAGTCCCCTTTTATGAAGATTGACATTTTTGGTCCTTAAACCGTTTTTCTTGACATTTTAGACCCAAACTTTATTTAAATAATAAATTCAGCCCAAAACTATTGTATTTGCCATTTCCAGCCCTTAGTTGTAAAAAGTTTACACTTTTGGCTCAAATTCCGTAAGTTTTACAATTTTGACCCCAAAACCAAAAACTTTGCATTTTTAGTCCAATTTTTGCATCAAAGTCATTTTCAGCCCCTAAAAATAGTTTATTCTCGTTTTAGACTCATAGTTTGTTAAGTTTTCCATTTCAGTCCCTCAACACTTCATTTTTTTCGCAACTTTGGGCCCAAAAACTCGTGAGGCCCAAATTAAAGCCCAATAAGCTAAAATTTATGTTTTTGACCCCTAGAAAAGTGTTATTTTCATAATAGTCATATTTTTATGTGAATAATACCATTTTATCCTTATAGAACCGAAAATATTATATTTTACCCAAATCTTTGTTATTTTTGCAAAAATGACACTTATAAGGATTTTGACTTTGTTTTCACTTCTTGAGCCGAAAGACCCTTAGATCTTTGAAGTAAGTTGTTTATTATGTTATTTTTTTATGTATCCTTCACACTTTAGCCATAGATTTCAAGATTTAGCAAATAATATCGTGTTCTCTCAACAAAACCCAAAGAAATCACATATAACAAGCATACACACATAGATCAACACATAGTATTTGTATTCTCCCCCAAAAACATGTAAAAAACAAAAACAAGGGGTATGAACTCACCTTGCTTAGTTGTTCTCGGTTTTGAAGTAGAAATGGAAGAAGTTGATGTGATTTTTGACCCTAGATAAGCTTCTTGAGAGGACTTTGGTTTAGATGGATTCTAAAGAGCAGATCACGAATTTTGCATGAGTTAAGAGGAGATTTTTGATGAAATAAAGAAACTAAGCCATGGATCTAAGTAACAACTTACCAAGGATGGTGATTTTTATGGAAAAACTTTCTTGAAATGCCCTAGATCTCGAAAATTTTGAGAGGAAATGAGGGGTTGTTGTTGTGAGTGGTAGAGAGAAAATTCAAGTGAGGTGTGTCTGTGTGTGATCCTCGGCCGAAGATAAGAAGAAGAGAGGGAGGAGAGAAGTAGTGAGGTGATAGATGCATGGGAATGTGAGAATGATGCATGGATATCCCCCATACAATTTGAGGTATCCCCACCCCTTAATAACCCATTAGTCTTATTTCTTTTTTTTATCTTGGGTCGGATTCTTGGGCTAGGAGGAAGGAGGTAATTTAATTTGGCCCACTTCTTATCTTGGTTCGAAATTATGAGGTCCATAAAGAAGTTTTCGGCCCATTGGGACTTTAGGGTAGTTTACGGCCCAATTTGCATAAAAGAATGAGTTTTATGGCCCATTAGGGCTTATTAGATTTGTTATGACCCAACAAGGTTAGTTAGGCTAGTTATGGCCCAATAAGGCTTATTGGAGTAGTTTATTCCATTTTAGGCCCGATATGGCCCAAAATGTTAAATCTCATGAAGGTGGGTTGAAATAGAGCCCAATTAAGAGTTCTAAGCCCAAACTAGTCAAATTGGAGACTTATTGGTCCATTAGGCCCAATAAGAAAATCCTAGTCCATATTGGACTTAAACTGGGATTTTTAGGGTTTCCAATCCTTTGTTGACTATTTGAAGTGTTTGTATAGAGTGTTTGATGGAATTTTGTTGTCATTGAATAAACATCATGCATACTTTCAAGTTTTAGTTACAAATGTTATCATCATTATTGTTACAAAAGCATAGAATTTCTAGTTGTGACATCATCTCCCCGTTAGAGGGAATTTCATCCCGAAATTCTTTTTGTAGATAAATTTGAGAATGCGAGAATAGGTGAGGGTACTTTTGCTTCATATGGTCTTCGTGCTCCCATGTGAATTCCGGTCCACGCTTTGCGTTCCATCGAACTTTCACAATCGGAATGCGACTTTGCTTAGTACGCTTCACTTCCCTGTCCATGATTTCAACTGGTTCCTCGATGAACAGGAGATTATCATTGATTTTGATTTCTTCCAATGAGGTGACAAGAGTTTCGTCGGATAAGCACTTCTTCAAATTGGAAACATGGAACACGGGGTGTACACTGCTGAGCTCAACAGGTAGCTGCAGCCTATAGGCCACTAGACCGATTCGGGCAAGAATATCGAATGGCCCAATGTATCGTGGGTTTAGTTTTCCCCGTTTCCCGAAACGAATCACCCCTTTCCAGGGAGAGACCTTTAACAACACTCGATCCCCGACTTGAAATTCCAAGGGCTTTCGCCGTTTATCAGCATAGCTCTTCTTTTGGTCTCGTGATGCTTGAAGTCGAGCTCTGATTTGAACTATCTTATTCTGTCGTTTCACGTATGATTTTTGGCCCTGTTAATGCGTTGTTTGGTGTTTGTCTTCTTTCTAGCTGAGTGTCACCTACCTCAGCCCAACACAACGGTGATCTACATTTACGCCCATATAATGCTTCGAAGGGAGCAACTTTAATGCTCGTGTGATAACTATTATTGTACGAAAATTCAATCAAAATCAAGTGGGTATCCCACGACCTTCCGAAGTCTATCACACATGCTCGAAGCATATCTTCAAGCGTCTGAATGGTTCGCGTCTGTGGGTGATAAGCAGTTCTCATGTCGAGTTGTGTTCCGATAGCCTTTTGAAGTGTTTGCCAAAAGCGTGAAGTGAATCTACTATCTCGATCTGAGATGATAGATATTGGTACTCCGTGGAGTCTCACAATCTCTTTGATGTAGATTCTCGTCAATCGCTCCATCTTGTATGTCTCCTCTATTTGCAGGAAATGGGCGGATTTCGTCAACCTATCGACTATTACACATATGGCATCCAATCCATCAGTTGTCTTGGGTAATTTGGTCACAAAGTCCATGGTAATCCTTTCCCATTTCCACTCGGGTATTATCGGCTGTTGTAATAGTCCCGAGGGCTTTTGATATTCTACCTTCACTTTAGCGCAAGTAAGGCACTTGCTAACGTAAGTGGCAATTTCTGCCTTCATGTTAGGCCACCAATAATGTTGCTTGATATCCAGGTACATTTTATCTAAACCTGGATGGATGGAGTATCGTGTCTTATTGGGCCTCATTCATGACTACCTCTCTGAATCCCCCAAGTTGAGGGACCCAAATTCGGTTCAAGAAATAATATGTTCCATCCTCCTTGACTTCGAAGTTCTTTTCCATTCCACGTAACGCTTTGCTTGTTTTGTTTTCTGTCTTTATGGCATCAGGCTGGGCTTCTTTGATTTGCGAGAATAGATGGGATTGAATGGTTATTGAAAGAGTTTTCATGCGACGATTCGAGTATTCTTTACGACTCAAGGTTAGCCTTGCCTGGGTGGTACTTGATTTCGCACTCATAATCGTTTAGCAGCTCAACCCATCTTCGCTGCCTCATGTTTAACTCCTTTTGATTTAAAATGTGTTGGAGGCTCTTGTGGTCAGTGAAAATGGTGCACTTTGTACCATAAAGGTAGTGCCTCAAAATCTTCAAAGCAAAGACCAAAGCTCCCAATTCGAGATCATGGGTGGTATAATTCACCTCGCGTGTCTTTAGTTGTCGGGATGCATAAGCTATCACCTTCCCACGCTGCATGAGTACATAGCCTAAACCCTGATTCGAAGCATCGCAGTAAACTACGAAGTCCTCAGTTCCCTCTGGTAATGATAGTACTGGTGCACTAAAGAGGGCTCGTTTTAGAGTTCGGAAGGCAACCTCCTGCTTTTCTGTCCATTCAAATGGTACGCCCTTTTGTGTAAGCATGGTAAGTGGCTTGGCTATTCTGTAGAAGTTCTGAATGAATCTTCTGTAATAGCCTGCGAGACCCAGAAATTGACGAATTTTTGTGGGTGTCGTTGGGAGTGCCCATCCTTCAATAGCTTTGATCTTACAAGGGTCCACATGTATCCCTTCTTGGCTGACAACATGACCTAAAAAGTTTACGCTATCGAGCCAGAACTCACACTTAGAGAGTTTTGCGTATAAATTTTTGGCCCGTAGGGTTTCCAAGATTTATCGGAGATGTCGACCATGTTCCTCTTCGCTTCCAGAATAGACCAGGATATCGTCGATGAAAACGATGACAAAGTTGTCGAGGAATGGTCGGCAAACTCGATTCATCAGGTCCATAAATGCAGCAGGGGCATTTATTAGACCGAAGGGCATTACAATAAATTCATAATGTCCATAGCTAGTTCGGAAAGCGGTCTTGGGGATATCCTCTTCCCGGACCTTGAGTTGATGGTAGCCGGATCGCAGATCTATCTTAGAGAAGTAATTTGCTCCTTGAAGTTGGTCGAATAGATCGTCGATTCGTGGAAGTGGGTAGCGATTCTTGATAGTGAGCTTATTCAACTCTCTATAATCGATGCACATCCTAAAGGATCCGTCCTTCTTCTTAACAAAAAGGACCGGAGCGCCCCAAGGTGAGAAGCTGGGTCGGATGAATCCTTTGTTCAAGAGTTCGCTGAGTTGGCTTGACAATTCTTACATCTCCGCAGGAGCCAACCTATAGGGCGATTTGGCGATGGGTGTAGCTCCTGGCACAAGGTCGATTCGGAACTCGACTTGTCTTTCTGGGGGTATCCCTGGAAATCGCAAGCCACTGGGATGTCTCGAATATTGATCTCTTCCTTGGATTTATCCACGATGTGAGCCAGAAACGCAAAGTCCTTCTTTTGTAGACACTTCTGCGCCTTAATACATGAGATAAGACGAAGGTTCGTACTGGGTTTGTCTCCGTATATGATTAGGGTTTTGTGGTTAGAGAGATGAAGGCAAACGGCCTTCTCGCGACACATAATTTCGGCATGATGGGGGCTCAACCAATCCATGCCGATAATCACATCAAAACTCCTAATAGTTACAGGCATCAAGTTTGTTTGAAATGCGTGGTGATTTAAGGTTAGGGTACATCCTACATAGATTTCCCCAGTTGATTCTGTTTTCCCATTAGCCATTTCCACCGTAAAGGTTTCATTAAGCTTCTCGGGTTGTTGTTTTAGCAAATGTTTGAATTTATTACTCACAAAACTCCGCTCTGCCCCGGTATCAAACAGGATGCATGCATATGTATTGTTAAGGAGAAACGTACCAGTGACAACATCGGGATCCTGAACCGCTTCTCCTTGACCCATGGTCAGCACTCTCCCTGTTCCTCAATTCCCTTGGTTGATGATATTGGGGCAGTTTCGACGGAAATGCCCAGTCCTTCCACATCCATAACAGGTGTGGCTAGCCCCAGCGTTGTTGTCGTTGTTGTTGTTGGTGTTGTTGTTGTTGTTTCCCTGTTGTTGGTACTGGGGAGGATAGGTCCTACAGTATTTTGCCGTGTGACCCTTTCGGTTGCAAATGGTACAATGCATCTCCTTGCATTCACCATTGTGATGGAGATTGCACTTTTTGCACTTTGGGAGATTTCCGGAATACTGCTTAGGTGCACTTGGGGTGGATGAGGCTGGAGCATGTGGTGTGGAGGGAACTTGGGTGGTTGCAGCATGAACTGTCACTGTTTGTTGTTCTTTAACGACTCGGTGCCTTGTCGTCCCTTCCGCTTGTTATTCTTTCCCTTCTTGTTATCGTTCTCCTTCTTGCTTTCAGTTTCCTCTGCTTTCTCGCCCTTCTTGTTGTTGTGGTCGTACAACTTTTTGGCCAACCTCTTGGCACTGTCAAAGGTTTCAGGATTTGCGGCTATCACGTTTCCTTGAATAGGGGGTTTAATCCCCAGATGAATCGTTCGATTTTCTTCCCTTTTGAAGTAATCATGCCAGGGCACAACAGTCACAGTTCACTAAACCTCGATATGTAGGCATCGATGTCGGAGTTTCGGACGGTGAGATTCCATAACTCTTGCTCCTTTTTCTGAACTTCGCTACGCGGGCAGTATTCAGCCATTAGCATTTCCTTCAAATCCGTCCATGGCATGGCATTAGCCACCGGAAGAGTCATAGCCTCAACATGTCCATTCCACCAGGTGAGAGCTTGATCAACAAATGTACATGCTGCAAACTTCACCTTGACTTCTTCAGGGCATCCGCATATCTCGAACACCGATTCCACCTTTTCAATCCATCTCTTCAGGGTTATCATTCCCCCTGTGCCATTAAAGGTTCGTGGTTTGGCGTTGGTGAAATCTTTGTAAGAGCATGTCTTGGTAGGTCCTTGGTTCATCCCGTTGTTTGAACTTCTGGCCCCCTATCCGTTTCCTCCACCATTGTTCCCATTATGGATCTGTGCCAGTGCTGTTGTAACTGCAGCAGATACAGCTGCGTGAAATGCAACTGAGTTGATTTCTGGTGGTGTCGGTGGTTGATTGTTTCCACGGTTTGGTCTTTGCGGCATCTTGCTGTTATGGAACAGAAAGATGTTGAGTATGTATTGTATTTAAGTTGGGAATTCCATGAATTGATTGTGCATCTAAGTGATACCATATATTTACACCAAACAATAAGAATATAAAACACATAGCAGATAACAACATCACGATAAAACACATAATATTTTTCCACTAATAATATTCTTACTTTGGTACATGAAAACTTGCTCGAAAGAGCATACATAAGGGTACAAAGTTCGGCAACATAACGACTCTATGAGTAGTGTAATCACTTAAACATGGAGTTGGTAGTACATAACATGATAAGCATAAGAGAACATAGCACTAGTAGGGGGGTCTACTGATTCTAAACACACTAGGAGACGCCCAACGGTGGTAGCGAAATCATATTCCGAAATGTTGTGCCAACATCTGGGCCATCTCGGTCATCTCCCCGATGACCTCATCCCTTTCCAGTTCAGCCTACAACGCTCGTGCCTCCGTGGCAAATAGCTGTTGCCGTAGTGCGGCAGCCTCTGCTTCTAGAGAACGATCCTCTCCCACGGGATTTCCTGGTGGGGCAAGGTGGTCCTGATGTGTCTCGTCGGTAGGTGGTTTGACGGGGGATTCGTCTGTGTCTCTTTCCTCCTCCATGTCATCATCAGTCCCCTCAAACTCGTAGTCCATATCAATGTACTCGTCGGGCCCAATGCCGTGTGCTGCCCCTTGTCCTTCCTCGGGGTCGTCTTCAATCATTCCTTGGGCCACAAAGGCCTGGTGAAACTGAATGCCTTGATGCTCCTCTTCCATGGCGACTGTGATGAGGAACACGTAAGGAGGGTATATAAATAAACTATTATTATTCCTAAGATATTTTAGTTTTTATAAAAATTGGTTTGATGTTCTCCTCTTGATTAACAAAAGGGTATGCCTTAGGTTTACTGACCATCGCGATCGCTCCAGGGCATGTGATAGTTGTATTCTGAAGGAAATGTAGTTGATCAGGCTACATTCATCCCTAATACAACTATGAACAGTCCGGGCTTAACCGAGATGTCAGGATTTTCCAAACGTCTTACTTGAATTGTTATTTAGTCCCTCTTTGGGTTTATAGTTGCATATCAATGTGTGGTTAGATATGCCAGTTCACTATAAACAGAGCTCTGATACCAACCTGTCACACCCCCAAACCAGACGGCGGAAACGTCTGAGGGCTCGTGTGACTTAAATTGAAATATCATCACAATGAATATACATGAAACAGAACATAAACATCACCATGCATTAATACATTACAACCGTCATTGTTCACATCAAGTACATTGTTTACATTACATAATTCAAAACATAAATTGTTTATCGATTGACATCACACAAAAGACGTTCAGAAACACGCTTGATAATTCTCCATTCTAACGGTTACCTAAGAACACAAGTTATTTTGAAAACGGTCAACATATATAATGTTGGTGAGTTCATAAGTAGGTTTGATGTGTAAATGTTTTGTATTGTTTGTAAAACCCAGAAAATCCGATATTTTCTGTAACAGAAATTGTTTACGAAAAAGGTGTGATGATCCATAAGTATACGTGTGAATGATTTCAAAACATGTAAAAGTAAAATGCCTTTCATAATAGTTTCATGTATTATAGTTGTTGTAAGTAAAAGTGAATAATGTTGTTCCCCCGGAAAACCAGATGTTTTCCGATATAAATAGTATGATAGTTTTGTATTATTGTATCGTCACAGCGTATTAATATGATTTCCATGATTACTTAGATGGTAATGGATCTCTATGTGAGTCGTTATAACCATGCATAATAATGACTAATTCGCCTGTCTTGACATTTTATCGAATGCCGGTCTTGAATTAAGATTTTGTCACCCTAAACTGACCGAGTCTAACTGTAGCGAACAGCTCAGGTGTGGGGGAGTCACCCCCGTATAGATCTATACACAAACTCTCGCTCTCCCTCCAGGAGACTCTAATTATAACTACAGACTATGACCAACACTTATTGGTGTCACCCGTTATTTCTGACTAAATCCAAATGAAATTGAATAACATTGCTTTTATAACCCGATTTATGTTTACTTGAATAGAAGGTAAGCCTAACAAGCAAAGAAAAGAGGACAACGGAGGCCCACTAACTTTGTACGTTATTACAGGCTGTCGAGTATGCTATAGACACGTTATAGCCCACTAAACATATGATGAAGGTTTAGGACCATATTAGCAATGAAAATGGGCCACTAAGGCCCAATAGCATGTTAAAGCTGATAAAGGCCCATTGGGTATGCAATTGGGTCACCGGAAGCCCAATAAACATGTGTGAATACGTTGGATCATTTATAGCTTATCGATTTTAAGTTCGTAGTGTAGGTATTTGTTGTAAGCTGAATGTTTATTCGAAGTGTTAATATACTTTGACGTTTGATTTATAACGAAGCTTTGGTTATACGTATATATATATATATATATATATATATATATATATATATATATATATATATATATATATATATATATATATATATATATTTAAAACCATGCGTTATAACTTAATATTTTGAACCCAATAATTTAATATTTGTCTATTTGGCCCAAAAACATTTAGTTTGACCATTTCAGCCCCTTTATCTATAAAAATGGCACTTTTAGTCCCCTTTTATGAAGATTGACATTTTTGGTCCTTAAACCGTTTTTCTTGACATTTTAGACCCAAACTTTATTTAAATAATAATTTCAGCCCAAAACTATTGTATTTGCCATTTCCAGCCCTTAGTTGTAAAAAGTTTACACTTTTGGCTCAAATTCCTTAAGTTTTACAATTTTGACCCCAAAACCAAAAACTTTGCATTTTTAGTCCAATTTTTGCATCAAAGTCATTTTCAGCCCCTAAAAATAGTTTATTCTCGTTTTAGACTCATAGTTTGTTAAGTTTTCCATTTCAGTCCCTCAACACTTCATTTTTTCGCAACTTTGGGCCCAAAAACTCGTGAGGCCCAAATTAAAGTCCAATAAGCTAAAATTTATGTTTTTGACCCCTAGAAAAGTGTTATTTTCATAAAAGTCATATTTTTATGTGAATAATACCATTTTATCCTTATAGAACCGAAAATATTATATTTTACCCAAATCTTTGTTATTTTTGCAAAAATGACACTTATAAGGATTTTGACTTTGTTTTCACTTCATTAGCCTAAAGACCCTTAGATCTTTGAAGTAAGTTGTTTATTATGTTATTTGTTTATGTATCCTTCACACTTTAGCCATAGATTTCAAGATTTAGCAAATAATATCGTGTTCTCTCAACATAACCCAAAGAAATCACATATAACAAGCATACACACATAGATCAACACATAGTACTTGTATTCTCCCCCAAAAACATGTAAAAAACAAAAACAAGGGGTATGAACTCACCTTGCTTAGTTGTTCTCGGTTTTGAAGTAGAAATGGAAGAAGTTGATGTGATTTTCGGCCCTAGATAAGCTTCTTGAGAGGACTTTGGTTTAGATGGATTCTAAAGAGTAGATCACGAATTTTACATGAGTTAAGAGGAGATTTTTGATGAAATAAAGAAACTAAGCCATGGATCTAAGCAACAACTTACCAAGGATGGTGATTTTTATGGAAAAACCTTCTTGAAATGCCCTAGATCTCGAAATTTTTCAGAGGAAATGAGGGGTTGTTGTTGTGAGTGTTAGAGAGAAAATTCAAGTGAGGTGTGTGTGTGTGTGTGATCCTCAGCCGAAGATAAGAAGAAGAGAGGGAGGAGAGAAGTAGTGAGGTGATAGATGCATGGGAATGTGAGAATGGTGCATGGATATCCCCCATTCAATTTTGAGGTGTCACCCCCCCCCCTTAATAACCCATTAGTCTTATTTCTCTCTTTTTTTTATCTTGGGCCGAATTCTTGGGCTAGGAGGAAGGAGGTAATTTAATTTGGCCCACTTCTTATCTTGGTTCGAAATTATGAGGTCCATAAAGAAGTTTTCGGCCCATTGGGCCTTTAGGGTAGTTTACGGCCCAATTTGCATAAAAGAATGAGTTTTATGGCCCATTAGGGCTTATTAGATTTGTTATGACCCAACAAGGTTAGTTAGGCTAGTTATGGCCCAATAAGGCTTATTGGAGTAGTTTATTCCATTTTAGGCCCGATATGGCCTAAAATGTTAAATCTCATGAAGGTGGGTTGAATTAGAGCCCAATTAAGAGTTCTAAGCCCAAACTAGTCAAATTGGAGAGTTATTGGTCCATTAGGCCCAAGAAGAAAATCCTAGTCCATATTAGACTTAAACCGGGATTTTTAGGGTTTCCAATCCTTTGTTGACTATTTGAAGTGTTTGTATAGAGTGTTTGATGGAATTTTGTTGTCATTGAATAAACATCATGCATGCTTTCAAGTTTTAGTTACAAATGTTATCATCATTATTGTTACAAAAGCATAGAATTTCTAGTTGTGACACTACTTTTGATGGGACCCAGTGATGGGTTTTGAGCATTCTAACACTTCCTAAGTGTACATGCAACCCTAATAACCTTGAATCTATGTTTTCTCTATATACATGCAAATTTCTTTTTCAAGGTTATTTCCTAACTAGCATGGCATGGGGATTACATAAAACATAAAAACTAGTAGAAATACATACCTTGTTGTTGCTTGGATTCCTTCAAGACTTTGTGAGCCTAGCACCCCAAATGTTGTGCCTCAAATGCTTCACACAACACCACAAGACTTGGAATAACTTGAGAGAATACTTCTAGCACTCAAAATTGGTTATGCCCTCTCTAGTAACACTAGGTCTACTAGGTCACCATTTTGCTAGCCATAGGGTTCCTTTTATAGTGTTGTCACAATTAGGGTTTACACATGAATGCCCTTAATTGTCATGACTCTTGATTTCCCATGACCCATGGATTTGTAACTCCCATGGACTATCCATGGAGCTCCATTTGGTTACATCCATAACCCATAAACCATGGATCATTAATCCACCATAAAAGAATTGATGATTGTCATAATCAACCCTATATATTTAATTAGTCTCACTTTGATCACCAAATTAATCCTAGATTAATACTTGATCAATACTAATTGAATAGTAATATTATTAATATATTAGAACTTATAATATATTAATAATCATAAGTGCCTTATTCTCTCATTTAGTCTATCCAAGTATTGCAATGCCATGCAACCCAAATGGACCATGCCGGGTCGGGTCAAGTACATACCAAATAAAGTTATGGACTTAGACACTATATCCAACAGTCTCCCACTTGGATAAGTCTAATAACTATATTTGCAAATATGACTTCAAAATCCGACTAGCAATCGTAGCTCTTTCAAAGTCTCTCGGAACTGAGATGATGATGATACGCCATTTTAAGATAAGTGATCATATAATCCTCTGTTCTCATGATATCAGCCGGACAAACACATGGAACATGGTCTTACTTATTGTCCAGCATTTGTTTCTCGATCTCTGATTTGTTTCGACATAGAACTAAATTGAACACATCAATTAGGTTCTGACCGGGCCCGGTACATAGGTCAAAACCAAATCATCGAGGGGCCCAGATATCGCTTCTATTTCTAGAAGGAACAGATAAACTTCGACTGATATGCTTGTACTAACTACTTGTTGAATTATTCACAAAGGCACGTTTTATAACATCGAGTTACCAATGCGTTTTCGTACAATCAATGAATAACCAACTCATAGTCAACAACTCATATTTCTAGGTTTGAAGATTTATATGATATTACCGTCTCACGATCACTCGAGATAAATTCCATGAAGTGATGCAAGTGAGCGTGGGTTGGATCCAATACTCAGCCCTTATGAGTACTCATGAATGTTGTAGCAACCATTGCATTGTCCAAAGCACTTTTAGACAAATCATACAAGCCAAATTCATGACAGTCTTAAATCAATACTTACTTCCAAAGTTTGACTGACTGTGGATGGTTTGAATAATAACATAATTATTCTGGAAGTAAAAACATGCAAAATTGAAACATAGTAAACAATCAACACAAGATAGTAACACCTTACTCATAAATAAATAACAACTTTTATTTATCATCAAATGTCAATTACATTTTACAAGTTTCAGGAATCTAATTATTGAAACTAATATCATCCCTCAGCCCAATGCGCCTCGCATGCTGTAAATGCTTAACCCTGCTCAGTCCCTTCGTGAGGGGATCTGCCGGGTTCTCATTTGATGATACCCTCTTAGCCACGAGGAGTCCTTCTTCTATTCGATGTCTGATGAAATGGTATTTTCTGTCAATGTGCGTAGATCTCCCGTGATCTCTTGGTTCCTTAGCCAAAGCAACCGCACTTTCGCTGTCACAGAAAATTTCCATTGGCTCTTTTATAGCTGGTACAACTCCAAGGTCTCCGATGAAGTTCTTTAGCCATATCGCGTCCTTAGCTGCTTCACTTGCTGCTATGTACTCTGATTCACAAGTAGAATCAGCTACTGTCTCCTGCTTGGAACTTTTCCAAGTAATTGCCCCTCCATTTAGGATAAAGACCCAGCCTGACTGAGAGCGGAAATTATCCCTATCAGTCTGGAAGCTAGCATCGCTATATCCTTCCACTCTCAAGTCATCACTGCCTCCGAGGGTAAGGACCCAATCCTTAGTCCTCCGCAGATACTTGAGAATGTTCTTTACCGCTGTCCAATGTGCCTTGCCAGGGTTCCCTTGATATCTACTGACCATGCTCAAAGCAAAGGCCACATCAGGGCGAGTACAAGTCATAGCATACATGATCGAGCCCACAGCGGAAGCATATGGTATATGACTCATTTCAGCTATCTCAGCCTCTGTACTCGGACTCTGAGTCTTACTCAGCCTGGCATTACTCTGGATTGGTAATTCTCCTTTCTTGGATTCTTGCATACTGA
The DNA here is from genome assembly GCF_052849685.1 of Lactuca virosa. Lineage (NCBI taxonomy): Eukaryota > Viridiplantae > Streptophyta > Magnoliopsida > Asterales > Asteraceae > Lactuca > Lactuca virosa. Next base: position 251,018,063 of record NC_136428.1, read on the forward strand.
ACCTCTTCAGTACCTTATCCACATAAGTACTTTGACTAAGTCCAATTAGTCTCTTACTCCTATCTCTCAATATCCTTATCCCTAGGATATAGGCAGCTTCCCCAAGGTCCTTCATAGCGAAACACTTCCCAAGCGAGGACTTAACCTCCTGCAAGGTTGGGACGTCGTTTCCTATGAGAAGTATGTCATCCACATACAACACCAAGAAGCTAACTATGCTCCCACTAGCCCTGACATACACACAAGACTCATCCTCACTCCTAGAAAAGCCAAACTCTTTGACTTTCTCATCAAAGCAAAGATTTTATCTGCGAGATGCTTGTTTCAATCCATAAATGGATTTATCAAGCTTACACACTCTATTAGGGTATCTTGTATCGACAAAACCCTCTGGTTGAGCCATGTAAACATCCTCAGCCAACTTTCCATTAAGGAAAGCGGTTTTGACATCCATTTGCCATATTTCATAATCATGAAATGCAGCTATGGCTAACAATACTCTAATAGACTTAATATTAGCTACTGGTGAGAAGGTCTCATCATAGTCAACTCCCGGAGTTTGAGTAAAGCCCTTCGCAACCAGTCGCGCTTTGTAAGTGTGTACCTTCCCATCCATGTCGGTCTTCTTCTTGAAGATCCATTTGCACCCAACTGTCTTACGACCTGGTACATTGTCAACCAAGTTCCAAACTTGATTGTCATACATGGACTGAATCTCGCTGTCCATAGCCTCCTTCCATTTAGCAGACTCAGGGCCTGCCATGGCTTCCCTGTAATTATTAGGTTCATCCAAGTCTATTAGTGTACTATCACTAATAAATGTATCACCTTCAGTGGTGATGTGATAACCATAATAAAAATCAGGTGTGTTCCTCACCCTAGTGGAACGTCTTGGAGGTATAGACTCATCTATCGGATCAACAGGAGTTTCCTCCTCAGGTTGGTCGATAGCATTTGAGGTTCCTTCACCACTTGACTCTTGAAGCTCTTCAAGGTCAATTTGCCTCCCACTGTCCCCTTGGCTTATGAATTCTCTCTCACGAAAGACTCCTCTTCTTGCCACAAAAACCACATTATCACTGGGTCTGTAGAAGAGGTAACCAAAGGATCTCTGTGGGTAGCCGATGAAAATACACCTCTCACTTCGAGCTTTAAGCTTATCATGAGTCTCACGCCTCACGAAAGCTTCACAACCCCAAATCTTGATGTGGTCCAAATTGGGAACTTTCCCAGTCCACATCTCGTGAGGTGTTTTGGCAACCTTTTTAGTAGGGACTAGATTAAGGGTATGGGCGGCAGTCTTTAAGGCATACCCCCAGAAAGAGATTGGTAACGAAGCTCGACTCATCATGGAACGAACCATATCCAACAAGGTTCGATTGCGCCTCTCAGCTACACCATTCAACTGTGGTGTTCTGGGAGGTGTCAATTGTGAGACAATCCCACATTCCTTAAGATAGTCAAGGAACTCAATGCTAAGATACTCTCCTCCCCAATCGGATCGGAGCATCTTGATGTTCCGGCCCAATTGATTCTCCACTTCCTGCTTAAACTCTTTGAACTTTTCAAAGGTTTCTGACTTATGCTTGATTAAGTAAATATATCCATATCTACTGTAATCATCAGTAAAAGTCACATAATAGCGATTAGGATCCCTGGTAGCAACTCTGAAGGGCCCACACACATCCGTGTGTACAAGGTCCAACAAACCTTCACCCCTATCACAAGTACCTGTGAAGGGTGACTTTGTCATTTTTCCAAGTAAACAAGACTCGCAACTATCATCTGACTTGAGGTCAAATGATTCCAAGACTCCAGCCTTTTGGAGTTGGCCTATGCGCTTCTTGTTAACATGTCCAAGACGACAATGCCACAAGGATGCTTTATCCAAGCTATCTGAAGAATCAATATACAACACATTATTTCCTAGATTGTCTACAACATTCACGGCTTCATATACACCATCACAAGGCAATGCTTTAAAGTAAAATACATCATTGTAATAAACATTAATAGCACCATTTTTATTATCAAATGAAAATGTAAAACCTTGTTTGTACAAGCCATGAAAAGAAATAATATTTCTCGCCATTTCGGGCGAGTAACAACACTTATTCAAATCTAACATTAACCCATTATTAAGCAATAAAGAATAAACTCCTATCTTCGTAACAGGTGATGCTTTCCTGTTGCCCATGACTAAGTTTATCTTCCCGTGCTCCACTTGCTCACTTCTTCTTAGTGCCTGCAAATCAGTACAGATGTGAATACCACAACCTGTATCAAGCACCCAAGAATTAGCATTAGATGAGTTATTAGACAATATTGTGTAAATACCTGCATGGGTGGGTTTAACCTTCCCATCCTTTAGATCTTGCAGATATTTAGGGCAGCTTCGCTTGAAGTGTCCCTTATCCTGGCAATAGAAGCACTATGCTTCCTTTGGGTTTGAAGAAGGAGTAATGGGACCTTTCTTTGTCCCACTTGAAGAGGAACCATCAAGAGTCTTACCCTTGGTACCCTTCGAAGGGCTTTTCCTCTTCTTACCCTTTCCCTGCCCAATAGCCAGAACAGGGGCTGTTGAAGGAGTAGAAGTAGCAACCGCTTTACCCTTAAGGCCATTTTCAGCTGTCCTTAAGAGTCCTTGAAGTTTGCTAAGCGTGACTTCCTCCTTGTTCATATGATAAGTCATACGAAACTGATCATAACTTGGAGGTAAGGAATGGAGAATGATGTCAATCGCCATTTCCTCAGGAAAGTCAACATTTAGCTTCAGCAACCGGTCAACGAACCTTTGCATCTTCTGCAAGTGACCGGTGATGGGTTCACCATCCTTCATCCTTGCGGTTATCATGGAGGAGATGATTTCATACCTCTCCTGACACGCGCTCTGATGGTACCTTTCCATCAGATCCAGGTCCATCTCATAGGGGTAGAAATCTTCATAGGATTTTTGAAGTTCAGGAGTCATGGTGGCCATCATGATGCATGCTACTTTAGTAGCATCCTTTTCATGTGCAACAAACTCCGCAAACTCTTCAGGAGTAGCAGTGGCTTCACTCACAACCTTAAGCTCCCTATCGAGGACATATTCTTTGTCCTCATAGCGGGTAATCATTCTGATGTTTCTGATCCACTCATTGAAATAGGATCCATCAAAGATGACCTTACCACACAAGTTCATAAGGTAAAAGGAGCACGTTGGGTTTGAGCCAGAAGCATTGTTGGAAGACATCTGAAAGGAAAGAAAGACAAGTTTCATTAGATTAGGAATCCTTAATAATTCACCCAAATGAAATATTAAGGCTAGGATCTAACAAACTATTTATAGTTGGAAGAGGGATGCCGTAATCCATACTATAAAATATTTGAAGGTAGGTAAATGACGATTTACCAATTTCCACCATAAGAACGAAATATTTTATTATTAGGTTTTATTGGTTTTGAAACTCCTAGATCTTTTGAGATACATTGAACTTTTCAATGGCATGTTTGAATCTAGATTGTGCCCTCTCAAGTTTATGACTGGGATGCCGAGGATCACAAACAAGGTGTGAATAACCATACAAATTGACTTGGTACCCTCAACAATATTACCTAATCGATGTGCCGGTTAACCACACACACTCCACCGATCTATAATAAGGTCAAGTTACCATTTGCCACTCTTACTAGTCCATGTTAGTGTGCCGGTTAACCATACACGCTCCACTAACGACTTGGTAAGGTACAAAGTGTAATTTTATGGGCTAGCACCAATTTCACATTTTCCTAAAGTAACTAAGATTGGGAATTTATAATGTATAGTTACTTTATAATTCATTATACTTTTAACGAGTATTTAAAGTCGTATCCTACCCGCTCGGCTAACGACCCTCCACCGATCAAGGAAGCGGTGGGTGAGAGTGGATACCCATTAAGTCACCATTTTATAGGCAACAACCTTATACCCCCCCTTATAGACCGGCTTTGTGAATGAGGCCTACTAACGGTAAGAATGACATATTCTTATACATATCTATATAATAAAATTATAATAATAGTATAAGTGTTGATTTTTAAACTTTTTAAAAATCTAAGGTTTAATTTGGAATTAAAGTATTAGAGTATAAGACTTTTCAAATTCCAAAACTTGAGGGCAAGAATTGAAACTATTCCAAGTCTCTTCAATTTGTAACTTATGAGTTTTAATGGTTCATAAAATGAAGACTCTTCATTTTATGAAACCTCTTTAGTTCTTTAATCACAATTAAAAGAACTGACTTTTGGTTATCCATAACTTGAGGATAAGTTATGGACACCATCATAGCCATTAAGATCATGAATTAAACACACATGGTGGTTACACATAATTCCTATGATCTTCTAAAAACTCATAAGAACACAAATTTATGTCAAGCAATTTCAAGAAATCATATAACTATATACAATACTTGAAAATTGATAAAAGTCATGCAAAAATGGGTTAACATAATCATTATCATTTTGAAAAACAGATTTTACAAGTCCAAAACAGATTGGGATAATGATCTTAATCCATTTCCAGCAACAATACTCGAAAAACTGCCCAGCACGCTCCTACTCGCCGAGTGTACTATTCTACTCGGCGAGTAGAATGAATTTGTTCATGGACTCGGCGAGTCCAGTCGTCAGAATGCAGAATTTTCAATTTTTAAGCAGTTTTGCATCAAGTATACAGAAAACAATCCTAGGCTCTGATACCACTTATGGGTTTTGAACATTCTAACACTTCCTAAGTGTACATGCAACCCTAATAACCTTGAATCTATGTTTTCTCTGTATACATGCAAATTTCTTTTTCAAGGTTATTTCCTAACTAGCATGGCATCGGGATTACATAAAACATAAAAACTAGTAGAAATACATACCTTGTTGTTGCTTGGATTCCTTCAAGACTTTGTGAGCCTAGCACCCCAAATGTTGTGCCTCAAATGCTTCACACAACACCACAAGACTTGGAATAACTTGAGAGAATACTTCTAGCACTCAAAATTGGTTATGCCCTCTCTAGTAACACTAGGTCCACTAGGTCTACTAGGTCACCATTTTGCTAGCCATAGGGTTCCTTTTATAGTGTTGTCACAATTAGGGTTTACACATGAATGCCCTTAATTGTCATGACTCTTGATTTCCCTTGACCCATGGATTTGTAACTCCCATGGACTATCCATGGAGCTCCATTTGGTTACATCCATAACCCATAAACCATGGATCATTAATCCACCATAAAAGAATTGATGATTGTCATAATCAACCCTATATATTTAATTAGTCTCACTTTGATCACCAAATTAATCCTAGATTAATACTTGATCAATACTAATTGAATAGTACTATTATTAATATATTAGAACTTATAATATATTAATAATCCTAAGTGCCTTATTCTCTCATTTAGTCTATCCAAGTATTGCAATGCCATGCAACCCAAATGGACCATGCCGGGTCGGGTCAAGTACATACCAAATAAAGTTATGGACTTAGACACTATATCCAACACCCAGGACCCCATCAAAGCCATGAGGTGGCTATCTGACGTGGAGGGGTGTTTCTTCACGTGTTCATGTCCTACTGACCAGAAGGCCAGATGTGCCTTGAACCTGCTGAGGACTGGGGCAAAGGACTGGTGGAGGTTGATGACTGGGTCGTATTCAGATGACCAGAGAGCTGCGGTTACTTGGGAGCAGTTTAGAGATATGTTCTGCGCACACTACATTCCACGGGTCGAGCGGGAGCAGCTAGCTCAGGAGTTTCGGGATTTGAGATAGGATGGTCAGACGGTGACAGAGATCACCCGTATGTTCACAGAGAGGGCGATGTTCTGCCCAAAGTTTGCTTCTGAGCAAGCTCAGATGACACGTTATCTGATCATGCTCAAGACTGACATCCATCAGTTTGTTGGTACACAACGATGTGATACTTTGCTGGAGTTACAGGAGGCCACTAGGCGACGTGAGTTGGAGATTGATATGCAGTTGAGGGAGTAGCGGCGGGCCCCGGCACAGTCACAGCTGGCGCTGAAGCGGTCTAAGACCGCTGGTTCCAGGTCAGGGGGACAGCAGGGCCGCACTTGTGACAAGTGCGGGAAGGGTCACTCAGGGGTTTGTAGATCTGGTAGCGGGTGCCGCAAATGTGGCAAGGAGGGGCATTTTGCAAGGGATTGTCGCCAGACATCCCCGGTTCAGGATATGTGGGTCTGCAACCATTATCATCAGGTTGGTTACGTGAAGTCTGTCACACCCCCGGCCGAGGCGGCGGAATACGCCGGGCTATGCGACTTAGTTCATGGATCCCAAGCAAATTGAATATACATCACAAGTTACAACAATAACAACATAGCAGTTACATTCAAATTTAAAGTTCGAATACAAGGTTCATACATATATTAATAGGTTCATAAATTCGCCTTAACAAGTAGGTCGACATAACAAAAACTAAATGAGGCTAGATTGCCCAAAAATCCATGAACAAATCTTCCGTTAAAGGCTGGTTCACTGATCTCCTGAGAATACATGTGATTTGAGGGTCAACACAAAGGTTGGTGAGAGTTACAGGTTTTCTGCTAACCGCAATAATGATACTTTATAAATCTAGAAAGTATTTCTTTTGTGGTTAAAACCATGTTTGATAAAGGGTTAAATCATATGTAAATTCGTGATTGAAATGTTTGTTAAAGAGATAAACCATAAGTAAATCCATACTTAAAATGTTTGATAAATAGATAAACCATAAGTAATCCATACTAGAATACTTGATAAAGAGTTAAACCATAAGTAAATCCATACTTAAAATGTCTGATAAATAGATAAATCAGAAGTACTCTATACTGAAAATACTTGATAAAGAGTTAAACCATAAGTAAATCCATACTTAAAATGTTTGATAAAGAGTTATACCATAAGTTAATCCATACTTAAAATGTTTGATAAAGAGTTAAACCATAAGTAAGTCCATACTTAAAATGCTTGATAAACAGAGAAACCGGATCCGTGGTTTCTAGTTAAAGAGTCTGGTTAATGCCTATAGTGAGTCCTATAACCGAGCTATGTGACCAGTTATAATCCCTGCACAACGCTTCATTAGACGTGGTAGTTATACCAAAGATAAATATTCACCCGCTTCGTGTAGAGACCCATTTTTATAACGAACGGTGAATGCGGAAGTAAGATATCTCGAGATTAATGGTGTTTTTGTAAGTATGAACACGAAGAACATATTATGAGTTCATGGAAAAAGACTAAGAACAAAGAGAGAATAATATTGATATTCATGAAGAACATGGTGGGAGAGAAACTCTCCCTGGGTGGGAGAACCCACCAACTTTTTCTCTCTCTAGAGATTACATACTGAGAAGTGCATTTTTCTAATAAAAAGTGACCACCTCTCCCTTTATATATGAGGGAGAGTAAATACACCTAAAATACAATAAGGGAAAATACAACCTAATAAACACTCATTATTTGTAGAGCATTTTCATGCTCCAACATTCTCTCCCTAAATGCTTACAAATGATGAGAGATACAACAAGTGATACGAGGCTATAATACAGTAATCCGACTAGCAAGTGTGGTAATAAAATGAAATCAAGTGTCTCTGAAACTCTGAAGTGTCTGTGAAGTCTGAAACTGGCCATGGATCTCTAACAATGAAGGTCTTCGGCTTCAAAGCACAACCAATGAAGTAGAAAAAATAAGATCCAAATCTTCAAACCAGTCATAATCACCCGAAGAAGGAGGTCACCATGAGCAAGTAGAAAATCCAATAAAAGAAACACTTCGGCTTCAAAAGTCTGAAAAACATCTTGAGTTCTCGAATCATAATACACCGAAATTCTTCAAAGAATAACCTGCTAAAAATGTGAAGCATCCATAAAATGAAGTCCGGATAAAAATAATGTGAGTCCAAAAACATGGTCCAGCAATGCCGAAAATTTGATCCAAGGACCAAAAATAAGTGCCACGTCACATTGCCAAAATAATCTTCGTCTTCAACATATCACAAATCCAAACTCGTGAAACCATAAGATCTGAACCGGATGCGAACACAAAATCATCATGTGGTAGAGTCCGAATAATAAATAATCTGAATCGGAAAACATCGAGTAATGCCAAAAATTGGATCCATAAAGACCAAAAATAAGTGCCACATCGCATCACTAAATAAATAATCGTCTTCAGAAGTCATCAAAAATTCAAACTCAAACAATCATAATAACCAAATCCGAATGATATTCTCTCCCTATTTTTGATAACCATTGACCGGATATCAAAAATCAACAAATCATCGGAGGGAGAGTGTCGGATACCAAGAGCTAATAGAGAAGCTCTCCCTAGATGTATGAAGGGTCTCGATAAGAAACGAGAAAGAGTAAAAGAGATACTCTTGCGGTCATGAGGAGGCGGGTGACATAGTTGCTGAAGCTGTGCTGAGAATAATCTGTTGTGCTAAAAATATATCCAAATATCCAAACTGCGGTACCGGAACACTTGAAGTGGTCTTCAATAGAGAATAAAGTCCACATGCTCAAGATACATGATTCGTCAACCAAAAATCAAGAGCGACAAGTCATAAAATCCCATAAAGTGAAGAATGCGAAACAACTTTGTTGATCAATCGCCGTTGCGGTGCAAGCATCACAAAAAATAATATGAAGTCCAACTGAGGTAGGAGTATTCTTCCAATAATAACCGGCATGAAATGAACCAATGTGACAATCCAATGTTCGGTTGTGGCAAAAATTGGTGTTAAAAAAATAATTGGTGTAAAAAAAATAATTGGTTTTAATAAAAAAAAATTTGGCTAAATAAAAATAATTGGTGTTAAAAAATGGTGTTAAAAAATTTGGTTTTAATAAAAAAAAATTGGCTAAATAAAAATAATTGGTGTTAAAAAAATAATTGGCTAAATAAAGAGAAATTAGCTGAATAAAAAATAATTGGAGAAAAAAAAATAATTAAAAAAATAATGCACAGAAAAAAAAACTGATTAAAAAAATGAAGTTTAAAAAAAATAAAAGGGTTTTTTTTAAAAGGGAAGGAAAAAGGAGGAAGGAGGAAGAAGGAAGGAAGGGGGAATGGCTGATGAGAGGGGAGAAAAAAGGAGGAAGAATGAGGGAGGAGGGGGAGGAATAAGGAGCTGAAGGATGGAGGCTGCTGATGGCTGAAGATCCGAAGTGAGGAGGGAGGTTGCGGGTCTAGAAGCTTGCGGATGAGAGGAGGTGGTTTGGGTGGGAGGTGATTGCGGATGAACTGGGTGAACCGGAGTCAGGGGTAGGACTGCTGATGGAATAGTTGCGGATGGAGCTGAGTCGAAGAGACTGCAGTGCAAAGTAGGCGCGTTGCGGTATGCGAAGATCAGGTGAGACTGCAGACCTAGCGAAGGTGCGGTCCGAGCCGAAGAGTGCGAGTACCTGCGGTCCGAAGCTGCTGATCCGAGATTACGGTCAGAGGGCTAGGAAGGTTGCGGTCTTCTCGGCTAGTCTAAGAGGTTGCGGACCAAGCCATAGCTGAGAGGCTGCGGACCAAGGGCTGAGAGGACTTCGGATCAAGGGCTAAGAAGGGCTGCGGGGAGGCTTCTTAGGAGGTTTCGCTAGGCAGTTTTTTGGCTGCGGTTCTGGGCTCCGAGAAAGGCTGAACAGGTGACGAAAAATGCTATTTTTCCATGAAAAATGGTACCGCAAAGGCCATTTATTCATATTTTAATGAGGGAATCTTTTTATAAAGCATTCTAAGTTAAAAGTGGGTCTTGGGAAGGCAAAAAGAAAAGTGTGCAGGGGGTTTTTAGGGACAAAAAGTGATGGGAAAGGACAATGTCACATGGTTTTTGTCTTTTTGAGGGAGTAAATAGTGGAGTACTCTTTACCCAAAAGAGTAACAAGGAGAATTTCTTTTTGCAAACAATACATTACGTCCAAACAATTCAATTTGAAGATCTACAGCAACTAAAATATGAGAATCAAGAGCTTCATACCTCATAATGATAAGAGCTGCTGGAAGATAAAATCTCCAAAAAAAAAATGCTTTTCTCCACTTTCTTCAAGAATAATAAGCCCATTAATTTTTGTGTCTTCACTTCCAAGAAAAAGAACCTTCTGGAGAATATCTTCAACATTTTAGAGACCACAAAAATAATTCTCTTCTCCCATTTTTCTTCATTTCTTCAACATCAACAATAATAATCTTTTAAGAACATCTTTTTCCAGCAACAAATAGAACGAGCAGCAGCAGCAACAATTTATTTTATTAAGTAAGAATCACCCAGAAAATAGAACTAAGAACGAACTTCATAAAAAAAATCCGGTTTCAAACCCGTAAATTTTTCTTGCAGAAACACAGAAAAATCACAAGATAATCACCGAACGGGAGTCGTTCCCTTGAACTAATCGTGAGATCTTCAAGGTACGGCTCTGATACCAACTGTAGAGACCCATTTTTATAACGAACGGTGAATGCGGAAGTAAGATATCTCGAGATTAATGGTGTTTTTGTAAGTATGAACACGAAGAACATATTATGAGTTCATGGAAAAAGACTAAGAAAAAAGAGAGAATAATATTGATATTCATGAAGAACATGGTGGGAGAGAAACTCTCCTTGGGTGGGAGAACCCACCAACTTTTTCTCTCTCTAGAGATTACATACTGAGAAGTGCATTTTTCTAATAAAAAGTGACCACCTCTCCCTTTATATATGAGGGAGAGTAAATACACTTAAAATACAATAAGGGAAAATACAACCTAATAAACACTCATTATTTGTAGAGCATTTCCATGCTCCAACACTTCGATTGATCAGTCGAGGTTGTAGCTAGCAACCGCAGGTGGGGGTGTCAACCCGTATAGATCTATACAAACGTATCTCGCTCCGAGGATTAACGGTTATGGTTAAATCGGAATACTAAGTGGTTAAACTTAGGTAATGAATACTGTCTCACGATAGAGGTCATTAACCATGTTATACGTTAAAGCTCCACTATAAAAACCAAGTAACTTCGATAAATCTGTAAAAATATATGTCACCCGCTTAAATAGATAAAATGTTTCTTCACATGCATGAAAGATTTCCAAGATATAATTGTTATAATTTGTACATATATAATTAATAAATATGTTTATACATGCTTGATGTAAGTGAAATAAATTATGCACAAGACTAATAATATTTTTAAACGCATGTATATCGTAAAGAAATCGGTTTATAATACATTATTTTGACAATAATAAGTATTAAAACTAGATATATGTTTTATATGCATATTCAATAGCCGATATATAGATTTAGCATGTTTATAAACACATTTCATAACCGGAAAATATATATATATATATATATATATATATATATATATATATATTTCACATGTATCCCCCAAAATAATAAAACATAAAAAGGGGCCGTAACAATCACCCTTGAAGCGTGAATGAGTCTCGAAGGTGAAATTTGTTGCGAAAGTCGTTTTGAGGCGTTCCGTGCTCTTAAAACGAACCACCGGTTCTATTTAATTTTACCTTCCGCAGTGACAAGATAATAGTGGTGGCCGGTCGGACTTCCATCATAGCAACAGCAAATGGAGCGGCAAGAATCATGATGGCAGCAGTGGTGGTGGGAGGGTCCGGCTTTGGCCGGAGATCATGAGGAGGGGAGGGTATTGGTCTCCGGTGACCCTTGGGGTCGTTTTATCGTCGCATGTAGCGTCAATTTGAAGAGAGGAGGAGGGAGCGACTGGTTCGGTGAAAAGGATATAAAGTGGGCTCGACTGTGGTGGTCGACGAACAAGATTAAGAGGGACAGCATCCCTCCGGCGAGTCATCTTGTGGGTCCATTCCCCGTTGTCAGCAGCCACTTCAATCGACAGTAGCAATGTTTGGTTGTTCCGATTGACAGAAAAAAAGAAACTGCTGCCTCTTGTGTTTACATCGGAGGAACACCACCTCCGGTGGTGTTTTTGGCTCTGACGAAGGAGAAAAGAGAGAAGGGAAGAGCAGATCAACACAAAAATTTCAGAGGAGGTGTTTGGGTGGATTTTTCTTGACCAAAACAATGGCTAAATTGATGGAGTTGTGGTGGTTTTATGGAGGATGTTCAAATTGGGATTCTCTATTCATAACCAAGGATTCGAGATATCAGATAACGAATGGAAAGCGACCGATCAATTAATAAAAGGGTAACATTTGATGGATTATGACCATCAACTTTCTAATATTCGCTGAGCTTTCAATTGCCAAAGAGAGAAAGAGTTCAGCGCCATCTGCATCTGCGTCTGATAGAGGAGGAAGAGGATATAAATTTTCGGGTTTGGCACCAATGGTCCCTCATGTTCGGCATTCTAACGCCATTTACCCTAATCTCATATATCTTTACTAACAAGGATTCAGAAACTTGCAAGTCTCCCCCTAGACATATATTTATTCAAGATAAATCGATTGATATGATAAAGTCTCCGACATTACTTTTATTTTATTTTCATTATTGTTGTTATTATTATTATTACTTATCAGAGTATAAAATCCCATTAAGTCTTAAAATGGATATCGTTTCACGTGTCAAATTCTCGATGTCAGTGTTAGTGCCTCAACGCTTTCAGAATTCCTATCTGAGGTTTGAAATTGCTTCAATGGATCGATAAGGTTTATGAAATCAGATAAAGTCAGTGTTATACTGGTTTGGTTTTTTTTTAATTTTACTTTAAAACGGCCATATCTGTTGCATACGAACTCCGTTTTGGACGTTCTTTATATATCTGCGATCAGGGAAACATTTACTATGAGTCTAGAATATTTTCTTTGTTCACAGATGCTTAATACAAGATTTCGGTTTTCCAGTCGTTAACTAGAGTTACGGTTTGTGCTTTATGTTTCGTTCGACATTCTCCATAATCTGAGATAAGATACCATTTCCTATCTTATTGTATGTGAAATGACATTACATTCTTACCATAATATGAATTAAAATTCGATCCGTCGAGATACGAAAAGGTTCGCGGTGATCTGTCCGTTTACAGATCCAGCCCTAAATTCCGGGATGTCACATTACCTGCCCGTTAAAGGAATTTCATCCCGAAAGTATCTCGTTCATACTATTATTTCGTTGCACTAGTGGAGGGATCACCGATGAACAGTTGCAGATACATTTTGCTAAAATTTCATAAAACTGTTACTATTGGTATATGATTTTGCTTAGGGTGTGTTATTTCTCGATCCATGATCTCCGCTGACTCTTCCACTAAGTGAAGTTTAGTGTTGACCTGGATTCCATCGAAAGGTATGACGAGATTCTCATAAGAGATACAGTTCTCGAGGTTGCACACGCGAACGGTATTATGAACTTTGCTGAGTTCTTGAGGTAACTTGTGTGTGTAACCCACGAGGCCAAACCTTTCCAGGATTTCAAAAGGTCCAATGTATCAGGGGTTCATGTTACATCTTTTTTTTCTTTTCCAAAACTAATGATACCTTTCCGTGATGCAACTTTCAGTGGAATACGGTCTCCTACTTCGAAGTCGGTGGGTTTATATCTCACGTCAACATAGCTTTGCTAATGAATACGTATGGCCTTTAACCTTTCCTTGACCTGAACAATCTTATCTGTGGTTTCTGGAATGATCTCGAGGCCAATGTGTAAAGTATCTCCAACATGCTTTCTAGCCAGTTGGATATCTCAAACGTTTTCCCAGCATAGTGGAGAACGACATTTGTGTCCGTACAAGGCCTTGAATGGGGGATTCCGTATGCTGGTGTGATAATTATTGTTATATGAAAACTCGACCAGCAGTAAATGAATACCCTATGCATTACCGAAGTCTATCACTCAAGCACGGAGCATGACTTCCATAGTTATATCTTCCTTTTACTCTATCCATCTGTTTGAGGATAATACGCAGTGCTCATGTCGAGCTTTGTTCCTAGAGATCCCTGCAACGTTTGCCAAAACCTGGAAGTGAATGTGATATCTTGGTCCGAAGTAGCAGATATTGGTACTCTGTGCAATCTGACTACTTACTTGATGTGGTTCCTGGTGAGTTCTCCGTCTTGTCAGTTTCTTTAATGGCTAGGAAATGGGCGGACTTAGTCAAGCGGTCAACCACAACCCAAATGGTGTCATAACCGCTCAAAGTCTTTGGCAAATTTATTATGAAGTCCTTGGCTATCTACTCTCATTTCTATTTCAGAATCGATGGTTGTTGTAGTAGTCCTATTGGCTTTTGATACTATGTGTTGACTTAACGCAAGTCAAGCATTGACCGACGTATGTGGCAATCTCTGCCATCATGTTGGGCCACCAATAAAGCTTCTTAAGATCTAGATACACCTTTTCAGATCCCAAGATTTATTGATATCTCGACTTAGGAGCTTCGTTTAAAACTAGGTTCCTGACTTCACCAAACCTCGGGGTCCAAATTCGGTTCATGAAATATCATGTTCCGTCTACCTAGAAGTCCAACTGCTTGTCCATATCTCGCAGGTTTTCTTCCATGATATTTTGGGGTCTGAGGGATTCCAGTTAAGCGTCTCGAATTTGGGTGATGATATTGGAGTGGATTGTTCGGGTTGGAGCCTTCACGCGAAGTGATTTTGCTTGTTCTTTCCTGTTCAAAGCATCTGCTACGACATTTGCTTTACCAGGATGATGACGAATTTCGTATTCGTAATCATTTAGCAATTCTACCCACCTTCGTCGACTCTTGGTGAGCTCCTTCTTATTGAAGATGTGTTGAAGGCCTTGTGTTCGGTGAACACGGTACTCTTTGTTTTGTATAGGTAGTGCCTTTAAATCTTTCAAGGCAGACATTACAACTCCCAATTCCAAGTTATGGGTAGAGTAGTTTGTCTCGTTTGGCTTAAGTTGTATGGATTCGTATACAACGGCTTCATTCCTTTGTATCAGCATGCATCCTAATCCTTAGCAAGAGGCATCGCAGAATGCCACCAAGTCTTCCGTTCCCTCTGAGGAAAGGCAAGTCGTTGCACTGCACGACGATTGTTTCAATCTCTGGAAGGCAGAACCTTGACTGTCTCCCCAATCAGATTTATTTTCTTTCTGGGTTAGAGAAGTTGGAGGCTTGGCTATTTTAGAGAAATTCTCGATGAATCTCTGGTAATAGCCCATAAGCCTTAATAATTACCGTACTTTGGTTGATGTCATTGGTTCTTTCCAATCCGTATTTGCTTCAATCTTTGCCGGGTCGTCATGAATTCCTTCGCTATTGAGCACATGATCGAGGAAACACACCTCATTGATCCAAAATTCACATTCTGAGAACCTTGCATATAGTTTCTCCTTACTTGTAGTTCCAGAATAAAACACAAGTGATGGCCATATTATTCCTTGGTTTGTGGGTATAGACGATCACAAACTTGTACAAATGGGGTCTACACACTCGGTCCACAAGGTCCATGCGTATCGTCGGTGCATGGGTCAACCCAAAGGGCTTAACTAGGAACTTGTAGTGGTCATAACGAGTTTTGAATTCCGTATTTGAAATGTCTTGCTCTTGAACTCTGAGTTGATGATAACCGGATCTTATGTCGGTCATAGAGTAGTAACAGGGTCCTTGCAGCTGGTCGAGCAGGTCATCGATCTTCGGGAGTGGGTATTATTTGTTTGTTTTTTCCTTAATGGTGGTTTTGTTCGACTCTCGATAGTCAATGCATATCCTGAACGATCCATCCTTCTTTTTGACAAGCAACACCAGAGCTCCCCAGGGTGAGAAGCTTGGCCGGAAAAAGCCTTTGTCAATTAGTTCTTGGAGTTGACCGGATAGTTCTTTCATTTTCGATGGTGCTAGGCGATAAGGAGATCTTGCCATTGGCGTTGCACCCGAGATTATGTCGATTCAGAATTCAACCTGCCTGACTGGGGGTAGTCCGGGTAGATCCTTTGGGAATACATTCGGGCAATCGCACACTTGTGGAATATCTTAGATTTCCTTACCCTTGCCTTGAATATCTTAGATTTCCTTACCCTTGCCTTGCTTATCCATCACGTGGGCCTTCATGCAAGAAATGACTCTTAGATTCTTCCCTGATTTATCTTCGTACATTACAAGGGCTCCATCGTTGGGTGGGGGTAGTCGGTCGACTTTCTCATAGCATAGAACTTCGGCTCGGAGAGGCGATAACCAATCCATTCCGATAATCTCATCGAAACTTCCAATGGTCATGGGTATACGGTTGACGGGAAAGGCGTGGTTATTCAGGGTGAGATGGAAATTAGAAAATATTCCTAAGATGCCTTCTACTTTTTCGTTGCAGGATTTATGGTTTAGCATGTTTCCAAACTTATAGTCAATGAAGCTTCTATCGACATTAGTATCAAATGGCACAGATGCATGAATTTTGCTGACAGGAAATGTACCAATAACAATTTAGCCATAAATGAGCACGTATGAGTCGTATTATATGATAGTGTATTAGTATGACTTATTCCTGAAATCCTACGGGTTTCCAAATGATAGAGAGTGTGATCGATTTCTGAAACCCTACATGTTTCCAAATGATAAAGAGAGAGTTGGGATCCTACCAATTTCAAATGATAGAGGGATAGCGATTGATTTCAGAAATCCCATAGATTTCCAAGTGTGTGAGAGAGAGAGAGAGAGGACTGATAATATTTACGACCTTTGAAACACTCGATTGCATAAACACTTTTATTTCGGTTACAACTTGTTACACCAAGTTTCTAAACAATGACAAATTTAGTAATGGAAAAGCTTCGTCCACTGAGGGTTATAGAAGGGTTGAATGTTTGCATATAATCTATTTTCCCACAGTTTGTGACCTCAACCCAAGGGTGCTAATCACCCTAGGTGACTGGGTTAGAGATTTAAAATGTTCGATTATCAGATTGGCTAGCCCCTCGAGCTGGTTGTGAGTTTCACGCATCCTTTGATTTGTTACAATCGTTTGGTACCCAGTCTGCTTTAGGTCAGTTGTACTTTATACTCTAGTGTATAGATTTGGTGACCACGGGTAATAACCCATCTTTGGTTGATTGACCTGATGACATAGTGTATGGGCAGTGCCATTTTCATTATGTTGTTCTTTCTTGAGTTCCCTGACTCTCTGGCTTAGAGCGTGAGTGACACATTCTACTATATTCATGTTGTCTATCATGGATTCGATTTGTTGTCTTAATTCGAACACTATGTTCAATTGGGAGAAGCATAACTTTATTGATAGACTTGTCGATAAGAGGAACAGACTTGGGGAGTGATGACTTGTCATTCTTGTTCCTCGAGGCTATTAATCCTCTCTGAGAGTGTTTATGAATCTTCCAGACTCTGGTAATGACATTTGCTTCCTTTAGGTGGAGGTACCACATCAGAGATGAGGTGGAATCCTCTCCTTCCACGTTTTCTCCAACCGGTCTCTTATCTTCGATCGTTCCTTTCTCTTCTTCAGTTTCATCCTTTTTTTGTAGGCTCTTTAAGTGGTTCGTCTTTGGAAGGATCTTTGTCATCTTTGGGAGATAGGGGAGATAGAAGTTTGGAAACTACCGAACGATCGACTAGGAACTATAGGTTTCTCTTTCACGAGGCTATTGGTTGTTCGTTCTTCTTCGAATTTAGGTAAATCTGATGAGACAATGAATCAAGTATTGAACGAATTAGAGTGTAAATTCAAAGTAGAATTGAAAGATTTGAACACCGATGTAAATATGATCTGTTTGGCTCTATTACGCTTTTGCAAATTTTACAGAGTACAATGAATATTCTGTAAAGACTTCGTTACTAAGACACTAGTAACCACTCCTATTTATAGAAGAGAAAAGCGTACAAAAAATATACTAAGGACTAAACATGAAGCTTCGAATATTATGCCCTAGTAAAATACATTACAAAAATGTTCGAAGACCCTAAATACAAACTTCGACTATTACAACATTTCGACCCTAACAATCTCCCCCTTTGTAATCAAAGTCGAAGTCTTCAGTTTCTAAGTAGAGTAATGGAGTACAGCAAAACTCTTCGAACCTCAGTATACCAAGAAATAATTTTCTTCAATTCCTTCTTGTCTCCTTCATTGTTCTTTTTGCAGTGGTTTATACGAACAATCAAGTTTGTATATTGAGATGTAGAATATCTCTCCACTTCGCTAGCTTGGAACAAAAACCACTTCGCTTTTCCAGCTTTATCCTTTCCAGCAAAAACTATTCCAAATGGCTTTAAACATATTTCTCCATCAGCATATTTCTTTAACTCAGTCTGAGTCAACGAAGGAGCCATTGGAACTTTTACTTCCATTCCCTTTGCAGTAGCCAACTCCACATCAGTCAATGCTAGGCACTCATAATAATTGTCAATGAAGATTTTGATGTGAGCAACTCCAAGTTTGAATTCCTCTGGATCTGTGTTTTGCAGAAAAGAAAAGGATTTGTCTTTCAGAAGCAATGCCACTTGTATAAGGTCATACAAGTTTATCAGAGGAAAATCTGCAATAGTGAATTCGCATGTTTTTCCATTTGCCCTGGCCACAACATATTTAACATTTTGAACAATGTTTTCAAAGACCACATCCTTTTTCATGCTTATCACCTTCTTGATCTTGATCAGTGACCAAACATCCTCAGGGGCTTTGCCAAGTACTGCATGAAAACGAATTTTCATATGAGTCCCTTCATCTTTTTCTTTGAAATTCCCTTCAGCTTTGAACTGAGGCATGATGAACATCATCTCATTTATAGGGAAATCCAACTGGCATGCATCAGTGTTTGTAACCACATAACTCTGTTTTGGCTTCTTATCAAATGAGTACATGTGATTAAAGGCAACCAAGGCTTCGATTGTTTCATAGTTGTAATGTTTTACTGGATCACCTTTATTCATGCCCTTCGGATCACTTTCCCTCTGAGTCATGATGCTTTGAATAAGCCTCATTTTCTCGAGTTCAGCTTCAGCTTCAGCCTTCTTTTCTTCTTTAGATTTTTCAACCAGAATTGATTTTCCTTTGTCTTTCGAAGCAGATTTTTCAGTTACGTCTTTTAGCTTCGAACCACTTCCACCAGATTCCAAAGGTTTACCAATTACAATTCCTTTCGAAATTGTTCTTGTAATTGGTAATGTTGTTATGATTGTTGAGGTTACTGGTTGAGCAGACACAATTACTGGTTTTGTTGAAGGGATGCTAGATGAAAATACCTTGCCCACCACTTTCGCTTCTTCTTCTGTTGACTTCCTTTCTCCCCCTTGCACCCCTGTGAAAACAGGAGGGGCAGTAGTTGTGGGAAGAAGACTGGATATGTGAAATAGTGGAGCAAGTTGATTGTTAAGTATGGCTTCGAACTGCACAAACTTCTGGGATAAAAATTCTGGAGTAATCAACGGTGACGAAACCGGTTTCGTTGAGATCTCCTTCAACTCCTTTAACAACTTGATCACACCTTCAAAATTTTCACTTTCAGACTTGGAAATTTGAGTTATTTGAGGACTCAAACCTTCGTATAGCTTGACAAATCGAGTGACAGCATCACAAATGATATCGACCTTCTGATTCAAGGACGCATAATCATGTTGAACAGATAGAATTTCCTTTTTCATGTCTTCACGAAGTTCGTGAATTTGGGAGTTAACTTCCTCCCTCACTTTCTTGACTTCCTGAACACAAAGAACATGTCGTTCTTTTGTTATGCTTCGCAGATCCTTAACTTCTCCCATAAAATCAGATCTGAGAGTTTTAACACGAAGCTCAGAATTCTGATCTGTGTAATCAACCTTTTCTAAAATAACAGACTCTGAGGCTTTCATCATTCCAGAAACTTTGTTGATTACTCTTGATTCAAACATCTTGAGCATAGAATCAACCTCCAAACTTGAAATAGATGAACCTCCGCCAAGATCAGCTTGGGATTGAATGATGGAGTTCAACTTTTGATTAAGAATTTTGTATTGCTTCATTGTCATTAACATATGATCAGGAAATTCTTCTTCTTCATCATGAAACTCTAGGTCTTCGAATGTTCCACCAAACCCTTCATTATCAGTTTCAGTGGGTGAAGATGGTTTGGGTGTATCAGTGGATTGAGAGGAAAAAATGAAAGTAATTGGTTGATTGATGATATGTTCAAAGGTTGGTGAAACAGTGGTTGATGTGAGAGGAATAGTAGATGTTGGTGTAACAGAAACCAATGATTCGAAAGGAGTAGAGATAATTGGACCTTGATCTGCATCTTTCAAACCACCTTCACCCATGTTGACATTTGCATCCGTATAAGATACGTGTGCAGGGATGCCTGAAGTTCGAACCTCCTCAAAAATTGACTTGGCAATCGAAACTTCGGGTGGTATGATAACAGTCTTCTCAGGAATGGAACTTGTAATGATAGAAGTGAACTATGGAGTTTCTGGTATTCGTTCATCCTCTTCTGTAGACTCAGTAGATAAAACAATCTTTCGAGTCTTCTTCGTCTTCTTCTTTTTCGGTTGTGACAAGTGTTTTGCCATATCTTCTGCTGCTCTTTTCTTGGATCCGGGAGAAACAGGAACATGTA
Organism: Lactuca virosa; assembly: GCF_052849685.1. Classification (NCBI taxonomy): domain Eukaryota; kingdom Viridiplantae; phylum Streptophyta; class Magnoliopsida; order Asterales; family Asteraceae; genus Lactuca; species Lactuca virosa. The sequence goes on from NC_136428.1 coordinate 251,038,567, forward strand.
CCTCACGAATTAAAACTCCTTGGTGAGTAATTTGAGGCTTGCGAATCAACTTCCGTGATCGTGACTTTCGTTTGTGAGTGGATTTCATCTTGATTCTTCGAAACATCCCTGTTTTCGAAGGAATAATCACGTTCTCTTGAGTCTCTTCCACTATTGGCTCAATCACTTGTGTTGCTTCAACTGTCATTGCAACATTTTCTGTCTTCTTCTTTGGAGATTTAGAGGATGTTGAACCCTTCGTTTTCTTTTCAGGTGAAGCAGGATCAGCTTTCTTCGACTTTTTGATCTTCTTTTCGTCGCGTGGCAACAAAATTCCCGTAGGAATAGAAGAATCGAATGTTTTCAGATATTCAATCAAAACAGGATTCGTAGGATCCACCCTTTTAAGCATCGCGTCTGGAATCCGAGCAACGTTTGGAAATTCATCAGCATTGTCAACAACTTCCTTCGGAAAGTGATAAGATTGAAAAGTAACCTTCTCTTCTTCATTTGAAACCAAGATGCCTTCCTTGTTGTAAAAATTTTGCAGAATTAGACTCCAGTACCTAGCACACGAAATGCCATGAACAACATTCGTATGTTCTACTCCTTTTTGGAATTCCTTCCATAGCTGTGTAGAGTAGTCTGCTGGAAGATCATAGTATAAACCAGCCACCATGGCATAAACCTCCATCATTCCTTTATCTAATCCAACTGTTCTTCCGGTTAAACAACGCAAAAATATCCCAAACAAAAAATTCCATACTTTTGGAAGACCAGACTTCTTAAAGTCACTTATCTTTGACAATGGGGGCTGATATCCCATTTCATTAAACATATGAATTATTTGGGAGAATTAAAATTCAACAAAAGGAGGTGTATTTGGAATGTCAAGAATTTGACAAAACAGTTTCTTGGAAAGCCTAACCTTTTTGTCATTGATTAGGTGAAAAGTAATCGAATCAGAGGCTTTGTTGTATGTGGCAGTAGATCCTGCTTGAGAAAGCCAGGATACCGGAACAGAAAAGGAATTGAACATTGCTTTGGATAAAACAGAGTGTTTTAAAGGAACAATAAGCATCTTGAATTCTTCTGGACATTGAGAAAGTTCACCATCCACATAATAATTAGTAGATTGAATCTTCATAACTGGTGCAGAAGAAGTATCTTCAGTAGAAGGATCGACATGAGCAGTAGTCGCCATTGTTAGGGTTTGAAAAAGATGAAGAACAGAGAATTTGGGAAGTTTTGAGTTTTGATCGCGTAAACGTATAAAGTACTCTTGAACCCCCTTTTATATGTAACCCTAAATAATTTGAATTTGAAGCGGGATGCATTTAATGAGATCCGACGTGGCACCTTGAAAATCGGACCTGTACAGCGGAAAGGTAGCCATGCGTCAAAAAGTGTCTGTCACATCACCTAGAAAACCGGGCAGAATACCATACGTCACGTATACACAGCCTGTCATTATCCCCTTAATATAATTGTAACCGTTAGAACCCTTCGAATGGAGGCAAGGCTCTTTCACTTTTGGGATAAAAAGCGAAGTCATTTGCCAGATGTTCGAAATCATCAGCCTGAGTTGGTATTACTCAGAACCTCAAGGATTTCGTGTGTGTAGTGTGCCAAAGAAAGTTTAGACAAGCAACAATTTTTTTTTTTTTTTTGTAATTTTGTGATGTCAAAAATTTAATTTGACACGAAGGCAGTTAAACCCCGGGCAAAGGTTGCTTCGTTAATCATCAAGAGAGATGATCAACAGCTTGTGTATGTTCCCGTGAATTACAATCGAATACTTTTTGATAAGTATCAAAGGGCTTCTTTTAAGAATGCTTCGTGGGTAGGTTCAAAATTTCGTTACATGTCAACCTAAACATAAGGTGATAAAGTGTAACAGAAACTACTTGTATGACCAGTGTAGTCAGTGACAGGTCGGCTTTGAAAAATTGTAACATGACTAGGACATTCGAATGAAACTCACACGGAAATCATATTCATAAAAAATTTGTATACTGGATCTTGTTGGGTAACAAACATCGTGGGTTTCGAATGCTTGATCAAGACCACTCATTCGAAATGAATATGATTTGGAGTTTCGAACATTGGTACAGAAACAAAAGTTTCGTATATATCTGGAACAATGTTCCCCGTTAATTCCTTAATTTGTAAGATTTTTGGGTTTCACTTCCATCACGGACTTATGATGTCAGATCATAAACACAGAGTTTTTATATATCTAAGTGTCGATGGGTTTGATCAGAGACCTCTCGGATATACGTCTTTGTGTGTGATCATGTAAGAATGTTTTGGATGAAAAAGATTGGTGTAAGACACGAAAAGTGCCTCTGTTATGTTTTGGACCAAACAGGAAACTCTTAACTCATTGTAAGAAGAGTAAGGTAGCTCAGAGACTAATGTGAATATAAGCCTGATTGGGAAGAAATTTTCGTACGAAACATTTCATTAAGGCTTTCGTACACACACATTGAGTCATGGAGGCTTTGGACAACATGCAACAGCATGCTTCTAGGGACAACCTAACTAATTCGAATAATGAGAAACATATCAATTCATACGAAAAATTTTACCTGACCCTAAAACTGCCTGTATTGTCCCCTCTGAATCATCATCATAATCTGCAACAAAAGTCTAAAAATAAAAATATTTTTGTTGTTTTGAATTTTTTTTTTTAAAAACCGAACAAACGAAAATCTTTTTGGATTTTTGATTTTTCGAAAATTTAAGGACAAAACAAAAGAAAATCTTTTTGAATTTTTGATTTTTCGAAAATTTAAAGACAAAACAAAAGAAAATCTTTTTGAATTTGTTGCAAACAGACGAATATTTGGCATTCCTTGAAGAGTGACAAATGTACGAATTCGAAGCGTTCGAAGCGTTGACTATGAACAGTAACCATTAACTCAACGCTGAAAATAAGTGACAATCATGCGAATTCGAAGCGGTCGAAGCGTTGACTATGAACAGTAACCTCTGAATGCTGAATGACTTTGTGTTATCTTTTATTCAGCGCCTCTTATTCATTCTTTTTCGCCTATCATTCTTCTTTTTCGCATGGAACAGAATTGCCATCGATCATTCCAAGACCTTCTATTATTCGCATTAGAGATTTTTCATCCAAAGCTTTCGTGAATATATCAGCTAACTGATCAGTTGTTTTCACGAAATGTACTTCAATGTTTCCATCCTCCACGTGATCTTTAATGAAATGATAACGAAGAGCTATGTGTTTAGTCTTCGAATGCTGCACAAGATTATGACAAATTCTTATTGCACTTTGAGAATCACAATATAATGGAATCTTTTTCATATTAATTGCATAATCACGCAATTGACTTTGGATCCATATTATTTGAGAAGCGCAAGCAGCAGCAGCCACATATTCTGCTTCAGCTGTGGAAATTGACACACACGTTTGCTTTTTCGACTGCCAGCTGACTAATTTGCCATCAAGAAATTGACATCCTCCACTTGTGCTTTTTCGATCAAGATTACAACCACCCAAGTCTGCATCTGAGTATGCTTGAACGAAGAATCCAGTTTTCGAAGGATACCACAATCCTAACGAAATTGTGCCTTTAAGGTAACGAAAAATATTCTTCACTGCAGTAAGATGTGGTTCGCGTGGATTAGACTGATACCTAGCACAATTACACACAGAAAACATGATATCAGGTCTACTTGCTGTTAGATAAAGTAATGAACAAATCATGCTCCTATACAACGTTATATCAACAGCAGGTTTGTCCAACGATGGTGTTAGCTTTATGTCTGTTGCCATTGGTACACGAAGCTTTGTGCTATTCTTCAATCCAAACTTTTCTAACAGATTTTTCGTATATTTTTCCTGATTAATGAAAATCCCTTCTCTGTTTTGACGAATATTCAATCCAAGGAAATTATTGATTTTTCCCATCATGCTCATTTCAAATTTGTTTTTCATCAATTCTTCGAATTCTCTAGACAAAGCAGGGTCAGTCGAGCCAAAAATAATATCATCAACATAAATTTGAACAAGCATTAGATGATTCCCCACTTTCTTTCGAAATAATGTGGGATCAACTGATCCTTGTTTAAATTTAGATTGTTTCAAAAAGGATGTAAGTGTTGCATACCATGCTCTTGGTGCTTGTTTCAGACCATAAACTGCCTTATCTAAAATATAAACATGATTAGGATATTCTTCGTTAATAAAACCTGGGGGTTGTTCCACATAAACTGTTTCTTCAAGCTCTCCATTGAGAAATGCACATTTCATGTCCATTTGATAAACATCAAAATCTTTGTGAGCTGCATAAGCCAAAAATATTCGAACCGCCTCGAGTCTTGCGACAGGGGCAAAAGTTTCTTCATAGTCGATTCCTTCTTGTTGTGAATATCCTTTTACAACAAGTCTGGCTTTATTTCGAATAATGCTTCCATCTTTGTCGGTTTTATTTTTAAAAATCCATTTTAACCCGACAATCGAAACATTTTCAGGTTTAGGAATTAATCTCCAAACCTTGTTTCGTTCGAATTCAGACAACTACGATTGCATTGCAACAACCCAATCTGAGTGTTCCATTGCATTCTTAATTGTTTTTGGTTCAATTTTAGAGATGAAAACATTAAACATGCAAAATTCTTGATGAGTATTCAATACCTCATTCTTTGCACGAATTTGAGCTCTTGTCAGAACTCCCTCTTGTGGATTCCCAATAACTTGATCCTTCGGATGGTCTCTTGTCCATTTTTCCATGGGTGGATATGCTGGATCAAATTCCAAAGGGGCATCTTCGTATATTTCATCATTTCCTGAGCCTACATTCGAACAAGCATCATCAACATTATGCTCCCCCTCAACAACATGCTCCCCCTCAATTTCAGCATTCAATTGTTCTTTCTCCCCCTCGAAAGAATGCTCTTCATCATCTAAAGTATTCGAATCCAATTGCTCCCCCTCCAGTGGACTATCACTCATAGTTTCGCCTTCTTGAGGAGTCGATGGTGAATCATCAGTAAGTTTTGAAAATTCTGGTATGTGATTATTAGAAGCATGAACTTCAGCATCAACTGCATGATCTGAAATTCCAAAAATCAAATCATAATCAGTATCATCCATTTGTATAGATTCAGTTTCAACTTGTGTTTCTTGTAAAATTGGATGATTCGTAAATCTATGCTCATTTGATTTAACATAATAATCATCGAATGTGAGATTGAACGTTTCTTCCACTTTTCGTGTTCGCTTATTTAACACTCGATATGCCACTGAATTGTGCGAATATCCAAGAAAAATTCCTTCATCAGCTTTTGCTTGAAACTTCGAAAGACGATCTTTGAGATTCATAATAAAACACCTACATCCGAAAACATGAAAAAACTTCACATTAGGTTTACGATTATTCAGAATTTCGTATGGTGTAATATTAAATCGACGATGAATGAACGATCTGTTTTGAGTAAAACATGCAGTTGAAACAGCTTCAGCCCATAGATATTGAGGTAAATTCGCATATGCCAACATGGTTCCTGCTGCTTCGCATAATGAGCGATTCCTTCGTTCTACAACACCATTTTGTTGTGGTGTATATGGAGATGAAAAATTATGCGAAATTCCTTTGTCCACCAAAAATGAATCAAGAACTTTGTTCTTAAATTAAGTTCCATGATCACTCTTGATTTTTCTAACAGTCTTCTTCAACGTGGTTTCCATGTTTTTGATAAAGTCAATCATAATTTGTGCAACTTCGGATTTGAGCCTGAGAAAATAAACCCACGTAAATCTGGAAAAATCGTCAACAATAACTAAAATGTACCGTTTATTGTTGAGAGTTGAAACAGTCGAAGGACCACACAAATCAATATGTATCAACTCAAGAGGTGCAACAATTTTCGAATCAATTGTGATTGGATGACCTTGTTTATGTTGCTTGCCAACTTCACAAGCTGCACATAAAGAATCATTGTCAAATTTAAGTACAGGTAAACCTCTTACCAGATCTTGTACCACAAGTTTATTTATGTTTCGAAAGTTGAGATGTGAAAGTCTTCGATGCCATAACCAGCTTAAATCAGATGTAGCTTTCGAAAGAAGACATACTGCTGGTTTGCCTACAATTGGATTGATGTCCAAAGTGAACATGTCACCTTTCCTTTTAGATTTCAGTAATATTTCGTTTGTGTTAACATTCGAAATAACACTTCCTTCTTCGATGAAAAGAACTTGATTGCCAGTGCCCACAACAAGTTGAGAAACACTAATCAAGTTATGTTGAAGACCTTCAACATATGCAACACGATTCACTGTGAATTGTCCATTTGTGATTTTTCCATATCCCATGACTTGACACTTTTGATTGTTCCCAAACTTTACTACTCCAACATTTTTGAGACTTCGAAAATCTCTTAAATTCTCATTCTTTCCAGTCATGTGACGAGAGCAACCACTATCAATGTACCATTTGTTATCATATTGCTCGTCACACAATACCTGCAATCAATGAAAAATTTTAGGTACCCAAGGCTTTTTGGGTCCTTGGAAATTAGATTTCAATTTCGAATGAAATGAAGAACTTTTAACCCAATCACAAACTTTGGTTTTGAGACTATCAATTAAGTTCACTTCATCATCTAAAGGAACTTAAACATAAGTGTTTGATAGTTTCGAATGTTCACTGACTTTTCCCTTCGTATCTTGAGTTTGTGATTGAACAGTCTTCGCTTTTGTGACAGGTCTCCATGTTTTGACTGAGATATTCGAATCCTTAGATGATGAGCTGCCATTCGAAGAAGTATTGACATACTTTTCGTATGCTTCATGAATTTGCTCTTTTGAATATTTATTTGACTGATACATTTTTCCTCTTCCGTCAAGCCAATGATCAATGTTCTTCCTTGAAGTCATTCCTTTTTCCCGTGACGTCCTCATAGTTTCTTTCTTTGTGTAATTAGGAAAATTTGGCTTTTGAGGTACAAAATCAACTTTGGGTTTGGTAACATAAGAGTAAGCATAGGATGTATCAATTTTTGATTTAAAATGTTGACGTTGAAAAACTTTTTGATTTGAATTGGATCTTTCTGAAAAATCTCTTGTTTTGTTAGTTTCAGAAACTTTTGAAAACTTTGTTTGCTTATGTACTTCAGACCTTGTTTGATTTGATTGAGATGATTGTTGAGTTTTTGAAAAAGAATCATTTTTAACGTTGAAAACCTTTTTGATAGATTGTGATTCAGACATCTTTTGAGACTCAATATTTTGCTAAAATATTTTCTTTCGTGCTTGTCTTTTTGAAATGTTGTTTTCCTTCGAAAATTTGTCAATTTGATCTTTAAATTCCTTAGAGTTTAATTTGACAACTTTTTCATTTTCCTTTTCAACACGAATTACTTTCTCTTTTTCAACTTTTGATTTTTCAACCCATTGTTTTTGTGGTTTTTGTCGTTGAAAAATATATGAATTCTTTGTTAAGTTGTTTTCAACTGTGTTTTGATTTGCGAAAAAACCTTCCTCAGTTGTTTTTGAATTATCCTCCTCAACCATCTTCTTGAACTCTGGTTTGATATTCTCAACATTTCCAGTAGTTACGAAAACTTGATTTGGAAAAATGATATCATCTGTGCATTTGAAATTTGGAAAAACCACCGTGTTTGTTTCAAGATAATGTTCACCTTTTTCATTCATCATTTTTTCGAACTTTTGTGTATCACCATACACTTGGTCAACAACTATTCGTGGAATTACTTCTTTCTTTGAAGATTTCTTTTCTTTCGAAACTTTCTCTACATCTTCATCATCACTATCATCAGTTTGGTAATCTTTGAGATCCACGAAGTTCATTTCACTAACTTTCGAAGTTGAGGGAATATCAGTTTCTTTCTCAACTATCAAATCCTTAACTTTTTCTTTCCCTTTAGAATTCGAAGCAACATTAACAATAGACAACTGAGAACAATCAACATCTTCAAGCTCACTAATTTCACTAATATTGTCAGAATTATCTTCAATATCAGCAAAATTAGATTGAGAATCAGATGATGAATTCTCAGTCTTTTTTAAAATGTGAATTTGTTCAGATTTAGTCAAAGTATCATTTACAATGTTAACTAAATCATTCGAATCAAGACATTCATCAACTTTGACAATTCCATATCTATACTTGTCATTCAGAACTTAGTCAAAATCAGCTATTTCTTTTTCACAGTCATACGAAATGTTATCTACCTTAGCTCTTTCATAAGCTAAAAATGGCAGCAATTTTCTATGTTGTTCTTTACTGATTTCGCATGATTGATGAAGTTCAGTTATTTTCCCATATAATCTTTTAGCAGCATTACAGTAAATGTTTCTTTGTGCTAACAACAGTTTATTATCACTAGATAAGTTGTCCCTATCAACCATGATATTCGTTATTTGAAGTTCTAGACAATCTATCTTAGTGATTTTTTAATCTAATTTCTTCTGTGTCTCTAGCAATTACATTGACAGGTTCTTAGCCTCATTGCTAGCAGATACCACAATCGAATCAAAATAAGTAACAGTTTCATCAAAAGATACTAATTCAGAATTATAAGCATGTACTGGAATATTAAAAGATTCAAGAATGTTTCGTACCTTTGTGGTCATTGGTGATTTGTCAGCAGCTTTTGATACGAAGCATCTTCCATGCACTTCGTATGTTTCCTCCTCTGATTCTTCCTCCATTTTTGCAAACATAGCTCCATGGGTTGGATTTCGCATTTCCTCATCATCTGATCCAGATGACCAGATTTGATAAGTACCATCTTCATCCTCATTCGCACCCTTTGCAACCAGAGACAAATTCTTGGCTTTCGCACGAACCTCCTCCAACTTTTCAGCATAGTACGCCTCATCCTTGACCTTATTCTTTCTCTCATCCTTCTTTCGAAGCATACAGTCATTAGCAAGGTGATTAGCACCATTGCAATAATGACAATCAATCCCAACATCTCCCTTTAGCTTCTTCTCAGACTTTCCCTCAACAAGCTTCGAATCTTTCATCTCATCTTTCTTTTTCTCTTCCCCATCACTTTTACTCAGAAAGCTCCCTTTTGTCTCAGACGACTTTGCCTTCGGATTGAAAGGCTTTTTGAAGAACTTTTTCACACGATTGTTTGAATAAAAGGCAACTGCCTCATCATCTGAGTTCATGATGAACCCTTCATCTTCATCCGAAGCATCTTTCTCAGCATCTTTTTCAGAGATCTTCGAAACCAAAGCTAGTGGACCTCCCAACATAGCCTTCGATTCTTCAGCTATTTCGTTCACTTCGCTTTCATGAGTCTTAAGTTGGTTGTACAAGTCACTAAATGTTGACGTATCAAAGCTCTGTTGATTCTTCACCATCATGCTCACACTACGCCATTCCTTTCGAAGTCCCATAACAAATATCAGATTGAATTCCAAGGCTGATCTGGTGATACCATATCGATTGCATCGATATATCAATTCATTAAGACGATCGTAATAAACTTCAATTGTTTCACCATCTTTCTGTCTGAAATCCTTCAGCTCCACTAAACATTGCTTCACAGAATTAACTTTCGTCTTCTCACTTCCCTGAAATTTTTCCTTGAGATTGTTGCAAATTTCCTTTGCAGTTGTACAACTCCTCACGTAGTTGTAAACAACTGGAGGCAAAGCTCCTCTTAGCTCTCTTACACACCTTTTCTCCAGCTTTTTCAGACGATCATATTGATTTTCAACTTCAGAGTTTCCAGAGGAAGAACCAATTGGTTGAACATTCGATGGTGGATTGAGATTGCCAGAAATGCAATTCCACAGTTCTTCATCCAATCCATTGAGATAATCCTGCATACGATCAGCCCACTGATCGTAATACTCAGGGATGAGCATAGGAATTTGGGTGGATGATCCTAGAAGCTGAGAAAATGAAGTCATGGAATTCAGATTGAATGACGTCATTGTTGTACGGAATAGATCCTTGAGAAATTTTGAAGAAACTTTGAGAATTTGACAACAAACTGTATGATTCAAATCACAATCACTCTTAGAACACTCGATTCAATGAATTAAGTGCAGAATCGAATCACAGACTTAGATCTAAACAATTTTTCACTTTCAAAAAGTGCGGAAACTTTTGAATCAAAAAGTTGACTCAAAAACCTTTTAAACAAAGTGAAAATCAGATCAGAGATATGATTCCTGCTCTGATACCAATTGATGAGACAATGAATCAAGTATTGAACGAATTAGAGTGTAAATTCAAAGTAGAATTGAAAGATTTGAACACCGATGTAAATATGATCTGTTTGGCTCTATTACGCTTTTGCAAATTTTACAGAGTACAATGAATATTCTGTAAAGACTTCGTTACTAAGACACTAGTAACCACTCCTATTTATAGAAGATAAAAGCGTACAAAAAATATACTAAGGACTAAATATGAAGCTTCGAATATTATGCCCTAGTAAAATACATTACAAAAATGTTCGAAGACCCTAAATACAAACTTCGACTATTACAACATTTCGACCCTAACAAAATCAGGAAAATCTGGACGTCATCCCAGATATTTAAGTATTTTTATGAATTTTTTTTGACGTTATGTTGTTTGGGAGTTGATACAAGGATTTTAGGTATTAGGTATCTGTATCGAGTCTTGAGAACATCCTTCAATTTCTAAAACTTTCAACCATTGTAGTCTGTCAAACTCGTCGCTCACGGTTGGTTGTTCACCAGCCCGACCATAAATAACATAGGCGCGCGTTCCTAGTTTATTTATGGTATGGCTTATGTACGATACTAACCTTAGTTGAGGCTTTTGACCTAAAGGGTTGAGTTGGTAGCATTAGTTGAAGGCATGTCAGATTTTTTTATTAAGTGTTCTCATCGCGGGTCAGAGTATATATATAACTCTTATATATTATTGTTGGTGAGGTTTGTAGTATTATTAAATTTTGGTTTGTACTCCAAGACTACAAATCACAGACGAGGGCCAGACATGAAACACCGGGGGCAGGACCATTGTGGCAATTAAGCCGTTTTGAAGTCCAGCAAACCTAGCGGCCCTTCAAACCACTTGCCTCTCCCGTGAGTAGTCGAGAAGCAGTATATTTATTAATAATACTTTTGTTAGGAGCCTGTAGCTATAGTTGTATTTTCTCTTTCGAGGATACGAGTTCTCTATAGCCAATTTAGCTCTGATACCAATCTATCACACCCCCGGCCGAGGCGGCAGAATACGTCGGGCTGTGCGACTTACTTCATGGATCCCAATCAAATTGAATATACATCACAATTTACAACAATAACAACATAGCAGTTACATTCAAATTTAAAGTTCGAATACAAGGTTCATACATATATTAATAGGTTCATAAATTCGCCTTAACAAGTAGGCCGACATAACAAAAACTAAATGAGGCTAGATTGCCCGAAAATCCATGAACAAGTCTTCCGTTAAAGGCTGGTTCACTGATCTCCTGAGAATACATGTGATTTGAGGGTCAACACAAAGGTTGGTGAGAGTTACAGGTTTTCTGCTAACCGCAATAATGATACTTTATAAATCTAGAAAGTATTTCTTTTGTGGTTAAAACCATGTTTGATAAAGAGTTAAATCATATGTAAATTCGTGATTGAAATGTTTGTTAAAGAGATAAACCATAAGTAAATCCATACTTAAAATGTTTGATAAATAGATAAACCATAAGTAATCCATACTAGAATACTTGATAAAGAGTTAAACCATAAGTAAATCCATACTTAAAATGTTTGATAAATAGATAAACCATAAGTACTCTATATTGAAAATACTTGATAAAGAGTTAAACCATAAGTAAATCCATACTTAAAATGTTTGATAAAGAGTTATACCATAAGTAAATCCATACTTAAAATGTTTGATAAAGAGTTAAACCATAAGTAAGTCCATACTTAAAATGCTTTATAAACAGAGAAACCGGATCCGTGGTTTCTAGTTAAAGAGTCTGGTTAATGCCTATAGTGAGTCCTATAACCGAGCTATGTGACCAGTTATAATCCCTGCACAACGCTTCATTAGACTTCGTAGTTATACCAAAGATAAATATTCACCCGCTTCGATTGATCAGTCGAGGTTGTAGCTAGCAACCGCAGGTGGGGGTGTCAACCCGTATCGATCTATACATATGTATCTCGCTCCGAGGATTAACGGTTATAGTTAAATGGGAATACTAAGTGGTTAAACTTAGGTAATGAATACTGTCTCATTATAGAGGCCATTAACCATGTTATACGTTAAAGCTCCACTATAAAATCGAGTAACTTCGATGAATCTGTAAAAATGTATGTCACCCGCTTAAATAGATAAAATGTTTCTTCACATGCATGAAAGATTTCCAAGATATAATTGTTATAATTTGTACATATATAAAGTCATCAACTATAACCAATATGTACTTCTTGTGATGGAGACTGGCTACGGTAGATGGACCGCAGAGATCAATATGCAGTAGCTCTAGAGGTTCAGAAATTGATGAATCAATGACCAGTGGGTGACTTCCTATTGATTGTTTTCCACACTCACAAGAAGGGCAGAGTGTTTCATTGCTGTACTTCAGAATTGGGAGGCCTCGGGCGAGTTCTTCGATGACAAGATTGTTGATGTACCGAAAGTTTAGATGAGCTAGCTTGCGATGCCACAACCAGCTAACTTCGGATACAGGTTTGGATAGAAAACATAGCTGTGGTTTCCCAATGATCAACGAGACATCCAAAGGATACATGGTCCCTTCGGATTTGGATTTGATCAAACAGGTGCTTCTGTCTCTTGTCATGATATAGCAGTATTCATTATCAAACTCAACCTGCTGACCTGCTTTGCATAGTTGGCCTACACTGATGAGATTTTGCATGAGGACTTCTACGTAACCAACCTTTTGTATTGAGAAGTTCCCTATTGTTAATACACCGTAACCTCGGATGATACTGTTTGCGTTGTTACCAAAGGTGACATGTCCTCCATTACATATAGGCCTGAAATCCCGAAGGTAGTCTAACCTTCTGGTCATGTGCAAGGAGCAGACACTATCGATCAGTCACTCCTCTTCTTGTTCCTCCTTGCATAAAGCCTGAAAATTACACGGTTAGTTTGGGCACCCAAACAAGTTTGGAGCCTGGGGTTACAAGTGAATTCTTCCTGTATACATGAACAGGGGTTACAGAGACAGATTTCGTATCAACTTTAAGACCTAGACCTGAGTGTTTTGAAATCTTTTGAGAGTTACGAGGTTTTGGAGGATTACTATCACAACTAGGAATTCTGATACGCTGTAAACACTTAACAAAGAGTGACATTCTAGTTAAAACTTGAAAACATGTATTGTGTTAAATCAATGACAACAAAATTCCTATACAAACTTTCAAATAGTCAACAAAAGTTGGAAACCCTAAAAATCTCGGTTTAAGTCCATTTTGGATTAGGATTTTCTTATTGGGCCTAATGGACCAATAAGCTTCCAATTTGACTATTTTGGGCTTAGAACTCCTATATGGGCTCTAATTGGACCTACTTTCTTTTATTTTAATATTTTGGGCCATAATGGGCCTAGAATGAAATAAAATACCCTTATTGGGCCATAACAAATTTAATTAGCCCTAAAGGGCCATAAAACTCATACTTTGATGTATATTGGGCCCATATCTTGGACTTAAGAACTCAAGGCCCAAACACTCTCCTCTCTTCTCTATCTCTCGGCCCAAGTAAAAAAAAAGAGGAATTAGAGGATTAAGGAGGATTAGCCACCTCCTTAATACCATTGGGATATCCAAGCAATTTCACATGTTTCCATGCACATCCTTTCATCTCTCTCTCTCTTCTTCTTCTACTACTCTCGGCCGAGAGTATCACATACACACATACAATTATTTCACTTAAACACACTACAACTCCTTCACTTCTCCTTCAAAAATTTCGAGATTTAAGAGCTTTTCAAGTAGGATTTTCCATAAGAGTCATCATCTTAGGTAAGTTGATGCTTAAATCCATGATCTAGTTACTTCATTTCATCAAAAATCTCCTCTTAATTTATTCAAATTCATGATCATGCCTCTTAGAACACATCTAAGCCAAAGATCTTCCAAGAAGGCTTGCTAGGACCAAATTTTCATCCATTTCTTCTTCAAATCGAAAACAACAAGTAAAGGTGAGTTCATACCCCTCTATTTTCGGTTTTTACAAGTTTTATGGGGGAGAATACAAGTAAAATGTGTAGATCTATGTGTATGTGTATGCTATGTATGATTTCATGTATGTATGTGTGATTTTATGTGCTTATGTGTTGAATATGTAAACAAAAAGAAAAGAAATCTCGAGATCTATGGCATAAGAAGGAAAACAAACATGATCTAAGGTATATTACACTAAACAAGTCAAGAAAATTACCCTCTAAGATTTAAAATCAACATATTGCAACATAAAACCAATTTTTGGGCTTAATTTGTCAAATAAACAAAAGTTGGGTTAAAATTGCCATTCACGGTTTTCTTAAGGATCAAAAGAGTCAAAACAGTCAAAATAAATGTTTTCATGAATATTATACTCTTCAAAGGACTAGAAATGTAATTTGTAGCTTAATGGGCCAATTTTTGGGCTTTTCAGCCCATTGAGCCCAAAATTGCGAAAAACCAAATTTTCAAGGGGTTGAATGATAAATTTCACAAAACAGGAGGTAAAAAGTGTAAACAAAACCAATTCAGGGGTTAAAATGCTTTTCTTTTCCAAAAAGGATCAAAAATGTAAAGTTTTTGGAAATTGGGCCAAAAATGTAAAAGTTGCGAGAAGATTGGGTTTTAACTGAAAATTCTGTATTGGAAGGGCTGAAACTGCCAAAGAGTAAAATTTGAGCTAAAAACCTTTATTTAAACAAGTCTATGGTCAAAAATGTCAAGAAAATGAGTTAAGGGCCTAAAATGTCTTTTATTTATGTAAGGGACTAAAATTGTCATTTTTATTAAAGAAAGGGTTGAATGGGTCAAATCAATATTTTGAGTCAATTATTTTGGTTTTAAGACATTTGGGTTAAAGAGAATACCACATTACAACTTATGAAAATAGAAGGAAAAATATATGCATATAATCTCAATTATCGTTATAAACAACCGACAAGTTTCGTGCTGTTGAGATTTTAACAATTTTTCAATCAAACTTCCGACCATTATATTATACCTAAAACATGTAAATATTCAAATAGTTGGACTTGAAAGATCTTAATCATGCTTAATGGGTCTTTGTGACCCATTAACGTGACTTTTGGGTTCGACGATAATAACACATGTCTATTGGGCCTCTTGTGACCCAATTACATGTTTAAGGGACCCTCAATGGCTTATATGTGCTATTGGGCCTTGGTGGCCCGTTAGCATTGCTAGTAAGGTCCAAATTTAATCAAATATGAAATGGGCCAATGTGTCCTTCGTATAACCAACAGCCTTAAATAACATGCGTAATTAGCAGGACCTTGTATTCCTCTTCTCCGTGTCTGTTAGGCTTATTTCAAATCAAAGTAAACAAATCCCGGTCGTTAATCAACAGTAATCAATTTTTTTTGGATTAAGTGAGTAATAACGGGCGACACCTCTAAGGGTCGTTCGTAGTCTGTAGTTATAATCAAAGTCTCCTGTAAGGAGAGCGAGAGTTTGTGTATAGATCTATACGGGGGTGACTCCCCCACACCTCAGATGTTCGCTACAGTTAGACTCGACCAGTCTAGGGTGACAAAATCTTAAGATCAATCCTGGCATACATTAGGATGCCAAGACAGACGAACTAGTTATTATTATGCATGGTTATAACGACTCACATAATTAAATAAATCCAATACCATCCGAGTAATCAAGGAAGAGTAATCAAAATCATTCGTCGTGGCGGTATATCAATTTGAAAATAATTATATTTTACGTTATCGGAAAACATCGGGTTTTTCGAGGGAATCAGTACCACTCGCTTATTTTTTCTATAACTATAATACAAAACTTCCCATCATACACGTTTTGAAATCATTCACGCATCAACTTATGGATCTTCACATTTTGGTAAACAATTGTCTTTTCAGAAAATATCGGATTTTCTGGGTATTATAAACTACACAAATCATTTTTATCACAACCCTGCTTATGAACTCACCAACATTTCATATGTTGACGTTTTTTCAAAATAACTTGTATTCTCAGGTAACAGGTAAGCTGCAGGGTAATATCAAGTATGTTAGGAAGCTATGTTTTGAAAACTCTTAAACAATTTATGTTATGGATGTGTAATATTTAAAACAATGTAATGGATGTGAACAATATCAGTTGTAATGTATTGATGCATGGTGATGTTTATGTTATGATTCATTTATATCCATTGTGATGATATTCAATTTAAGTCACGCAAGCCCTCGGACGTTTCCGCCGTCTGGTTCGGCGGTGTGACAATTACAAGGTTGGGCTGGATTTGGTCTTTTATGATGATAAAATCCAAAGGTAAGATTTTTCTCATTTAGCCAGACACCATACCTGGTCAGCGGTCCAGAGGGTGTGGTGTGAGGCTTGTGACCAGTCTGAGAATGAGATTTGACTGAGTTGCCCTTGAGATTTGAAAAAGTTTGGGCATTGGACTTCCTCCTAGGTTTTGATTTTTTGTCAAATTGACGTGACTTTAAGAGTGTAGGAGTGGGCAAAATTCCTTTCCATTGTGGGTTATCTGAGGAAAAGTTTTGAAAACGATATTTGTGAAAAGACTTGACACTCTTTTGGGATTTTTCACAAGGTTTTGAAAGAACTTTTGGAACAGTACAATCCTTTTTGTCTGTTTTCTCGATTGAGTGTTTTTTGAAATCTGATTTGAGATGATATGTTTTTCAGGAACCTTTTGTTTTGAGGTTTTGGTTTTTGAAAGAGTTTCTCGCTTTTTCCCACGAGATTTGAGTTCCTCTTTGAAAGCTTGTTTAGCTTGAGTTTTTAGGGAACCTTAGTCAGTGAGGTTTAACTACGGTTTCCTGGAAAATTTTGACTCCTTTTGAAAACGAGGACTTGATTCATTTGAACTAGAGGAGATAGGACTCTGAGAGCATTGACCAAATTCAAAATTTTCTATGGGCAATTCATGAAGAATTAGCTGGATGGTCATAGTGCTTTTGACTTCGGTCTGTAATAAAGAAGATCGAACAACCTCAGAGTAAGTCAGAGATAGTTCCTTAGTGGGACACTTTATGGATGATAACTGCGGTTCGAGACTGCAGTTTGAGGGACTTTGGTCTGAGGGAAAAGTTGGACAGTTCACAAGAACTTCGGGTCCTTCCACAAGGATTTCCTCATCAACAACTGATGAAGCCTGAGAGTTGGGATAAATTGTGCCAATGATGGGTATTTGATCACATGGATGATCAGAGGTTTCAGGAAGAATTTCCTCGATGACACAATTATTACTCAGACCGTGAAGTCTACCGAAGTGGGCTCTAATGTCTTCGGGAAATGTTTTGTCATTTACTGGAAAGTGAAACTCTCGGTCTGGAGGGACATAGGGACGGTCTTTGTTAAATCGAGGTGATGAGTCTTTTGCGGTGGAGTACCCACTGGACCAACCCCAATTGTACGTATTGTCTATGGTTCCATTATTAACAAGATTTTCAATGGCTTCAATTTCAGTAAACAATTTTTCGATTAACAAATTCAAACGTACAATTTCTTTTTGTCCTAGATCCCTCTGATCTAAAGTTATTCCTAATTGGGTTTCATATAACCTTTTTGCCTCTTTTTCTAATATTAATTCTCTTTCTAACATGGTCACCTTGAGTCTTTTATCTTCTAGACGTCCTCTTACGTGGAACATTTCTTGGGACGCTATGTTCTTTTCATCTAGGGCCTTGTTATAGTCTGAAAGGACGGCAGCACAAGTGTCATTAAGTTTGTTTAGAAATGGTTGACAATCATGCATGTTATAATGAAGAGTTTCAATCATAAGTTTTACCTGTTCGACTATGCTCAGAGTTTCGTCTTTGACCATGAAGCAGTAGTTTTTTTTTCAGCTTTGTCGAACCATCTTCATCAGCAGTTGCCAGCATGCAAATTTTACCCATGCCCTTGATGTTGAAGTCTTCATCCTCATCCCCTGATGACCATACTTGATGATCTCTTTTCACCTGGGCCACATATGCCCTTCCCTTTTCCTTTTCATCCATCTCATGTTCCATTCAGAGATAAAAGGCTTTGTCCTTCACTATATTTGCTTTACAGTCTTTAGCAAAATGATTATCTTGTTGCACTTATGACAAATAATAACATCTTCTTTAACATCGGTCGAGGAACCGAAGTCAGTTGGTTTAACAGGTTGCGGTTCTCCTTGGCTTGATGAGAGTTCAGAGGTTGCAGTGATTGGTGAGAGTGTTTTATGTATCGAGGGTGATTGTTTTGAGGGTTGAAGTTTCGATCAAAGGGAGGCTTAGTGAACTGCTGATTTTTACGAAAGGAAGTTGGAGGTAACCGATTGAACTGTTGACTAACAAGAGCAATAGCATTTTGAAATTCCTCTTCATCATCATACTCTGTGTCAGCTTCATAAGACCGCGGTGGTTTTTCATAGGAGAGAGAGTAAGGTTGAGGACTTATGTTTTGTGGACTCTGGGCCATGAGAGCAAGTGGGCCTCCGAAGTCAGCACAATCTTTGAGCACGGTTGATTCTTGTGCTTGGAGTTTTCCGTATAGTTTGAAAAGAGAGAGAGAGAGTGAATCTTCCTGTCACCTTGGACTATCATCTTTGCGGTAGTCCAGTGTTTCCCCAAACCATTAAGAAACTGAAGATTGGTTTCATGGTTGTTGCGGATAGTGCCAGCATTTGACAACTTGGTAACAATGAGGTTGAATCTTTTGAAGGAGTCCTCAAGGAATTCACCCGCATGAGCTTTGAATTTATTGAACTCGTTTAGTGCGGTAGTGAGCTTCTTATCTTGTGCCTTCTTAGAACCTTCATACAGTTTCTTGAGAACATCCCATATTTCTTTGGCTGATTTGCAATTGATGATGATGTCGAAGTTGTCAGGAGCAACTCCGCAGTATATTTCATAAAAGGCAATTGCATCATTTTCCATTTTATCGAGATCATCCTTAGTGGGAAGATTCATGGCAGGCTGGCCTCCTCCAAGTCTGGCTTGAGCACCGTCGGCTTGCACTGGAGTAAGAATAGGGACATGAGGTCCTTTTTCTACAGATGTCCACACATCTCGTCCAAGTCTTATTAGATATCTCTCCATCCTTTGGGACCAGTGATGACACTCATTTGCCACCAGTATTGGAGCTCTATTCGAACCTCCAACACTGTTGGAAACGTTAAGAGATAATGCGTGTGCCATATTTCCATGTTTTTTGTATTTTTCTTTGATATTTTTTTAAGAGAAATGAGCTTTAGTGGTATAGAAGGCTTTTCAAAATCGGAGTTTTGTTCAAAAAGAAACCACTTTGGCTCTGATACCAATTGTTGAGAGAAATTTTTTTGAGAAACACACTTGAACAAACATAAGAACAAGTTATAATGCGGATTAAGTTTAACTCAAGGATAATAAAGCTCAAAAATAATAAGAAGTTAGAGTTAGAAAGTTAGATAGTTAGATGCGGAAATATAATAACGAAAATGTAAGGAAATATAAATGACAACAAGTATTATATCAAGTAAACACTAAGCTGATTCTTAACAAGGATTGCATTCAAACCAAGTTAGTAAGTGTGATCAGCTTAAAGTGATTAAGTCAAGAATGACTTGCTCTGAAGGAGAGATTTTGATCTTAAGATAAGTATGTAAGTTCAGTAAGATCGTTGAGAATAAGAGAGAGTAATGTAAGATATGAAATGTAAGAGAGATGTAAGTGACAAGAGATGTAAGTTTCATTAGAGGCGGAACACTCTATTGATAGAGTCCCGAGAACATTACAATAAACAAAGACTCTAATACAAAGGAAGTGCCCATGCAAGGTACACTGGACAATACATTGTAAAAGCATAAGTTAAAAAACTAAGTCTTTGTTCCAGACAAGGTAGTTGCGGATGGCTTCTCGTTGTGGTAGCAGTAACATCATTGCGGTAGTGAGGAGGACTTGTTAGAATTAAGGTTCAAGAGGGTCACTTTCTTGATTCAATAATATGAATTGTCTTGCTATATGAGTTGGATTAGATCAATAGAATATTATATGATGATTTTCCTTGTTAGAATTGTTATAAATGATCCTTAATGAGTTCCATAACTTGTCCTCAAGTTATGGAACATGAAAAGTCTTATCATAAATGCTTCAATGAACTCCATAACTTGTCCTCAAGTTATGGAAAGTCAAGAGTCTTTTCATAAAACCAACATTAAACTCATAAGTTATAGAATTGAAGAGTTTTGACAAGTTTCAAAACTTGCCCTCAAGTTTTGGAATTTGTAAAGTCTCACTAATGAAACTTTAATTCCAAACCCTTGAGTTTTAAAAGTTAAAATTCAACCCTTATACTTTATAATATTAGAAGTTTAATAATAATAATAATAGTACTATATATATATATATATATATATATATATATATATATATATATATATATATATATATATATAAGACAAGTCAGTCTTACCGTTAGTAGGCCTCATTCATGAAGCCGGTCTATTAGGGGGGTATAAGGTTACTGCCTATAAAATGGCAGTTTAATGGGTGTCCACTCTCACCCACCGCTTCCTTGACTGGTGGAGGGTCGTTAGCCGAACGGGTAGGATAGGACATTAATTCTCCCTCATTAAAAGTATAATGATAAATATAAAGTAACTAAACTTTTATAAAAATTCCCAATCTTAGTTACTTTAGGAAAATGTGAAAATGGTGCTAATCCATGAAATTACACTTTGCACCTTGTTAAGTTGTTAGTGGAGCGTGTGTGCTTAACCGACACACTAATCTGAGACTGGCAATGTGTGGCAAAGGGTGGCTTGATGTTAATCATAGATCAATGGAGCGTGTGTGGTTAACCGACACATTGATTAGGTGATTTGTAACATTGAGTGTACCAAGCTAATTTGCTTGGTTATTCACACCTTGTTTGTGATCCTCGACATCCCAGTCACAAACTTGAAGGGCATAATCGAGATTTAAACATGCCATTGAAAAGTTCAATGAATCTCAAAGTATCTAGGAATTTCAATCCAATTAAAACTTAATAATCTATTTCGTTTTTCATGGTGGAAATTGGTAAATCGTCATTTACCTACCTTCAAATATTTTACAATTGGATTACGGCATCCCTCTTCGCAGTTGTAAAATATTGTGTTGGGTCCTAGCCTTAATATTTCGTTTTGCGTGTTATATTAAGGACTTAAATTAACTAACTTGAATTTCACCCTTGTAGATGTCTAGTTCAGACAACTATGGTCTTCCCGAATCTTTTGGAAAAAGCTTTCCACATGAAAATGATATTCCACAATATCATACTTCACTTCCTCCATAATATCAGACAACTATGTTCTTCTCGATCGCATGGTTCGATGATCGGATTTTTGAGCTGCTGCTTAAGAGTTATGATAGATTGCTTAGAAATTTGTAATAACATAGTTTTCATTTGTAATTGCATTGTAAGGAAAAGTTTTTTTCGCACCTTTTATAAATAAATAAAATTTTGATATTTTATCTTATTGTATATTTCCTTGCAATGGCATATGTGAAAATTGATGTTTGTATTTTTTAGCAATATGGATTTGATTCTTTCGTTTGTGGTAGTGTTTAAATTTACCAAACAATGAAAGATTCTCATCACCCAAGTTTCAGTTGGATAGAAACTTGGAATCATACAACTTGTATTGTATGATGAATGAGAACCTTCATCTTTGGCAAATTAGGACTAATTCCTTGTTCACATGTAAATGTGAGTCAAGTGAAGGACTAGGGGATCGGGTACACTTGGTTGTGCGCTGGTCAGGTCCACTGCAAAGAACGATAAGACTATTCGTAATGATTTACTAAAGTTTATTAAATATTGTTATTCTTACAAGATTAAGTATAATTCTGAGTCATTGAAAAGTCTCAATGTATAGCAGAACGAATAAAAAGAATCAAATTCGGCAGAAAGATAAAAGTTTTCTCCAATCTGAAAAAGGATGAGGGAGTACTTGAGTATCGTGTTTTATGATTAACTTAGTGATTATGAAACCACATCACAATTGATCCTCTAAGGACATCTTAGTGCATTTGTATGGCTAAGAAGAGGAATCGTGAATTGTTGAAATTGTTTAATCAAGAAGATAAATCATACTTCGTTCTAAAATCAGGTCTTAGAGTCATACTCCAAGATTGTAACTTGAGTGACATAACATTAAGAAAGGTTTATAACACTTATCAAATGTAGAGTAAAATGTTTTCTACTCTTGTACATTTAAAATTGGTAATTTGTGAGGAAACGCTTTCACTAAGTAGATATTAAAGAGTTAGCAATTGTGATATTTGCATTCTCAAATTCGATTATGACTACGACATCCCTCTTCATAGTTCGAACTGTGAGAAATGGCAAAAGTTCTAAACATTTGAGACTTATTGCTATAAATTCTAAAATTATTTAGACACACATATGAGCTTTCTAATAAAAGGTGTGTGAGCTTAGACACACATTGATTTCTAGAAGTCCAGCTGATTTCTGGATTTATGTCACAGCTAGTGGGAGCATAAATTTTATGCAAGTAACAAAATAATTGTTATGCTAGTGGGAGCATAATTATTATGGTAAGTGTTGCAAGTTAGCAATGTTAATTATAGAAAACAAAGTTTTCAATTAGCAAAGTTGCAGGGTTGAAAAGTTGTTTTGCTATAATTAAGGGAGAGGAATTTATACTTCATTTCAATTCTAAAAGTTTAGATTGAGATTTTAATCAAATTTAGTCAAGGATTTATATGAATATCATGTTGAAATGCTTCAACATTGGAAATTCTATATATGGAAATACTATAGCAAAAGACTGGTCAAGTATCATGTCTTTATGTAAGACATTATGAGTCGTATCCCATATGCTTCGGGTGTAGGATCGATTGCATATGATATAATATTCATGTGTTCTAATTTTCCAAATGCCTAGGGCATTAAGAGGGAAAAAGGACTAGAACTGGATATGACTAAAGTTATTAAACAATTGTTAAGAACAATCCAAGGTTCGCCAAAGATTGGTTGCTTATGGATAGTTGGAAGTATAGTAATGGATGGACCATATTGACATTATTATAGACAGGATTCTATTAATAATGAGTTGTCATATGGCAAATATGGAAATGTTTCCATAATGGGAGATGGATATCAAGAATCTATGAGAAAGTTGGAAACTCTTATGCAAGAAGGATGTTCAGAGGAATGTTCTTTGAATATGAGACTTTGGATCTATGGAATTGTCTTGCAACAATCTCCAATGGAAAGTTTTGTAATTGACAAAGTCTCTGTGACTTGTGTGCATAGTTGTTGGGTCAAAAGAAAAGAAAGCTATAAACCAAGGGGGAGATTGTTGGGTCAAAAATATGGTTTATACTTTACTTTTCTAGGCAACTATATTTTTCACTCTAGGACCGTAAACAGCCTGGTGTTTACGGCTGTATGGGTGTTCACGGCCGTGAACCTGTTTACGACCGTGAACGTGTTTTCGGTCAAGGCCTTGTATTTTGGGCTTGGCCTTAGGTCTATATATATATATATATATATATATATATATATATATATATATATATATATATATATATATATATATATATATATATATATATATATATATATATATATATATATATATATAGTGTTAGTGGAGTCATAAGAGTACGGCTAGAAAGGAGCTTAAGTGTGTGTACTCTAAGGTGTTCTAGAGAGAGAAAGTAGAGAAGGTGCAAATGTGGAGTGAATCTTGTGTTGGATCATAACTCTTATAATCAATACATTGAAGATTCATCTTATTCTTCTTTTCCTTCTTCTTATTTTGATCTTGCATCATCCATTTGATTGGGATTCCACACCATCAATTGGATCTGATTGATACGTCAAGCAAATTTGGGACTTAAAACAGTCATTACAAAAGGATCACTGCATATAAGCTTAGAATCTAAAAAATTACAGTAAGTGGCAAGAACTTGGTATTCTTACACTTACGGTGAGGATTTGGAATTGAGAAAAGAGTATCTTTGGAAATGTTTAAAACTGATCCATTTCACAAGTAGGGACCGTAGGTAAACATAGTATGCATGCTTGGAGCATGGGATAGCTATTGTTTTAATTCAAGTATTAGTTGATAAATCGAAACAATATACAATGAATAATGTGTAATCAATATGGTGATTAAATAAAAGGTGTTTTATTGACACTC
Source organism: Lactuca virosa (assembly GCF_052849685.1). Classification (NCBI taxonomy): domain Eukaryota; kingdom Viridiplantae; phylum Streptophyta; class Magnoliopsida; order Asterales; family Asteraceae; genus Lactuca; species Lactuca virosa. The sequence continues at coordinate 251,062,893 of NC_136428.1, forward strand.
AAAAGTTTTGGGGCCATATAGGATTAGTATTATTCTTGTGTTTCACTTTGCATGTTTTGACTTCCTGAATAATAAGATTATTCAAACCATCCACATTCGATCATACTTTGGAAGTAGGTAATGAGGCCAGACTGTCATGAGTTGGCTTGTAGATTGTATAAGGCGTTAGACATAACAAAAGTTTGCTACACCATTCATGAGTGCTCCTGAAATAAGATTTGAGTATTGGATTCAACCCGCGCTCACCTGAATTACTTCATGGAATTTATCACGAGTAATTGTGATACGATAATATCATATAATCTTCAAACCAAGATATATGAGTTGTTGACTATGAGTTGGTTGTGCATTGATGGCATGAAAACGCATCAGTAACTTGATGTTATAAAACGTGTCGTTGTGCATGATTTGATGAGTAGTTAGTACAAGCATATAATGTCGAAGTTGATTTGTTCCTTTTATCCTAAGAGGATTAAAAGCGATATCTTGGGCCCCTCGATGATTCTGTTTTGACTATGTGTTGGGCCCAGTCAGAACTAAATTGATGTGTTCAGTTATGTTCTATGTCAGACGAATCGGAAATCAGGAAACAAATTAAAGGACAATAAGTATGACTATGTTCCATGTATTTGTCCGCATAGATATCTTGAGAACAGAGGAATATATGATCCCTTATTTGAAGGACGCGTCACTGACTAGGTCAGAGTTCGACAGCGGCTTTTGAAAGCTTACGATTGGTAAGTCGGATCCTAAAGTTGCATTCGCAGTTATAGTTATTAGAGTTATCCAAGTGGGAGACTGTTGGATTTGGTGTCTAAGCCCATAACTATAACTGGGATGTACTTAACCCGATTGTAGCATGGTCCTTTTGGGTTGCCTTCACCAGTGCAATTTTATAGGATGGACTTTTGAGAATAAGGTTATTTATGATTTATTAATATATTACAAGTACAATATATTAATATGAAATCATATTATTTTATTAGTATTGATCAAGAATTAATTTGGAATTAATTTTGTGATCAAAAGAGACTAATTAAATATATGGGGATTGATTGTGTAAATCAATGATTCTAATAGTGGGCTAATGATCCATGGTTATTTAGGATGGGCTAAACCAATGAGATAATCCATGGATAGTCCATGGAGGTTAACCCATGGATCCTAGGTAATATGAAAGGTCATTAGGGTTTACAAAGTGTAACCCTAGGATTTGTCACACTATAAATAAACCCACCTAGAGCCAAAATCGGTTGCAACAACATTACTGGAGAGTGTGTATTGATTTTGTGCAAGTAACTTATTCACTCAAGCCTCCACTTGCATATTGGTGTTTGTGAACCATTAGAGGCATCACACTTGAGGTGCTCAAGCTTTCAAAGGTCAAGAACTACAAGTACTTCTAAGAGGTAAGTCATCTAACTAGTTGTATTGTTCATTTGACAATTTATATGCTAGTTAGAAGAATGCTTTGGAAAAATTGAAAATGCATGTATAATTAGAGAAAACATAGATCCAAAGCATTTAGGGTTCCATGTGCACCATAGGAGTGTTATAGTGTTCAAAACCCAACAGTTCGAACCCCAAGTGGGGGAGAAATGATTGTTTACGGCGAGGGCACCAGATTAGGATCAGGTTTTTGCTCGGCTACCAAGGCTCGGCAGTACATTCAGCATGGGTGTGCGGGTTATCTAGCGTATGTGTTGGATACGCGGGTCAGGGATCAGACCTCGGTTTTAGAGGTTCCTGTAGTCAGGGAGTTTGCGGATGTGTTCCCGGAGGAGTTACGAGGAGTTCCTCCGGAGAGGCAGGTCGAGTTCAGGATCGACCTTGTGCCAGGTGCGGCCCCTATCGCCAAGGCGTCGTACCGGTTGGCACCACCAGAGATGCAAGAGCTGTCATCATAGCTGGAGGAACTGCTGGGCAAGCAGTTCATTTGTCCGAGAAGTTCTCCATGGGGAGCGTCGATTCTCTTCGTCAGGAAGAATGATGGTTCACACCGGATGTGCATTGATTACCAGGAGTTGAACAAGTTGACGGTGAAAAACCGTTATCCACTCCCGAGGATAGATGATCTTTTCGATCAGCTGCAGGGAGCATCTTGGTTCTCCAAGATCGACCTGAGGTCCGGGTACCATCAGGTCATGGTTAGGGAGGAGGACGTGGGAAGACCGCGTTCCAAACTCGTTATGGACACTAATAGTTCGTGGTGATGTCGTTTGGGCTCACCAACGTGGCAGCATTATTTATGGACCTGATGAATCGAGTCTGCAGACCGATGCTCGACCGCTCGGTCATAGTCTTCATAGATGATATCTTGGTGTACTCCAAGACCCGAGAGCAACATGAGGAGCATCTACGGGAGTTATTGGAAGTTCTGAGGCGAGAACGGCTTTATGCCAAGTTGTCGAAGTGCGAGTTTTGGTTGCGAGAGGTCCAGTTCCTGGGACATCTCGTTAACCAGGAGGGAATTTTGGTTGATCCGGCCAAAATCGAGGCGGTTATGCAGTGGGAGGTTACGAAATCTCCCTCGTATATCAGGAGCTTCTTGGGATTGGCAGGGTACTACCGGAGATTCATACATGATTTCTCTAAGATTGCAGTACCCCTCACTTGTCTCATGAGGAAGGGGGTGGATTTCAGGTGGGGCCCCAAGCAGCAGAGAGCGTTTGAGACCCTCAGGCAGTGACTATTCGAGGCTCCAGTCTTGACTCTCCCAGAGGGAGTTGAGGACTTTGTAGTTTTCTGTGATGCATCCATCACAGGACTGGGAGTGGTCCTCATGCAGAGAGGACAGGTGATAGCCTACGCATCGCGGCAGTTGAAGCCGCATGAGACGAGATACCCTACTCATGATCTGGAGTTGGGAGAGGTGGTATTCGCTCTCAATATTTGGAGACACTACCCTTATGGGGTCCGTTGTACCATCTACACGGACCACAAGAGTCTGAGGCACATCATGGATCAGCCGAATCTGAACATGAGACAGCGCAGGTGGCTTGACGTGGTCAAGGATTATGACTGCGAGATCCTTTACCATCTTGGTAAAGCGAACGTGGTTGCGGACACTCTGAGCCGCAAGTCAATTGGATCTTCTACACTAGTGACATGTATGAGGATATCCATGCATTCTCCACTTGTGAGCTTGATCAGAGAAGCTCAGACAGAGGGTATACATCAAGAGAATTGGAAACTTGAGACGATTAGGGGTGAAAACACCCGGTTTGTGCAAGATAGTCGGGGATAACTGACCTGTTGCGACCGGGTCTGGGTTCTGATGTCTAGTGGGGTTAGACAACCTATATTGGAGGAGGCTCATAAGTCCCGCTTCTCTATTCACCCAGAGGCCACCAAGATATACGGAGACTTGCGATTGAGTTACTGGTGGTCGTGCATGAAGCGAGAGATCGCTTGGTATGTTGAGAGGTGCTTGACATGCAGGATGGTCAAGGCCGAGCACCAGAGGCCGCATGACAAGCTGCAGCCTCTAGAGATTCCCATGTGGAAATAGGAGCATATCACGATGGACGACATCACCAAGCTACCGAGACGGCGAAGGGGTTCGACGTTATTTGGGTCATCATGGATCGATTCACCAAGAGTGCTCATTTTCTGCCCATTCGGGAGAGCTGATCGGCCGAGAAGCTGGCCAATGTGTATATACGCGATATTATCGCTCGTCATGGTAGTGATTACTAACATGAAAACTTTCCCATCTTTTTTGGAAGCCAAGAACATGCTACTACTCCATGAGTGTAACACCCCGACTCCCAGGTACAAGTTTTAAAGCATTATATTCATACTTATGGACCTACTCGAAGTGTTGGTTGCCCCCAACTCATCGTGTCGAGGCAGGTTAGCCCACGTGGATTATTGGATCTACTCGACGAGTCGGAGGACCCGGACTCAACGAGTAGGAGCTGGGAAATGAAACCCTAATTTTTAGGGTTTGCACCCTATTTAAAGGACCTTAAGTCCTTTCCTCCAGTCCCTTATCACCCCCTTGACGGCCAGAAGAAACCCTAATTGCTATTAACCTTGTTCTTGAGTGATTGTGAGGCTTAAAGAGTGACTTTGGTGCATTTTGTGAAGAAGGTGTGAAGTATAAGAAGATTGGAGCAAAGAAGAACTTGTGGATCTGACTCTACTTCATTTTGGCATCATTTTGAAGGTATAAAGTCGATGCCTTGGCTTATCTTTAATTAGATCCCTTCATGTCTAAGTATAGTGCCGTCGTTAGGATACATGGAAGTCATTTCGGGTATTGGGGGTGATCTGAAGTTGTAACTTCAGATCTGGTCTCCTCTAGGTCCCAAATTCAGAAAGCTATTAGCTTTATCTAGGATCAACCCTTCACCATACCCTATTCTAGACTTGGTTTTGGTGTTCTAAGCATGTAGTACCTTGCATGCCCGTAAAGTTTGCAACTTTACGTGGAATTTGCGCCTTAGGAAGCTAGATCTATAAATTAGAGCTCTGGAGTAGCTTAAAAACGTCTGGACAGGATTTGGACTGCATGAACTCGATGAGTCGCATAGCCGACTCGGCGAGTCGGATGGAGGTTGCCCGCATTTGATTCTGCATGAACTCGGCGAGTCGGTAATAGGACTCGACGAGTCAGTTAGGGTTTTTCCCGACATATGGACACGCATGGACTCAACGAGTTGGTTGGAAACTCGGCAAGTCAGTTAGGCTTTTATGACTTTCTGAGTTCTTAAGGAAACTCGATGAGTTTCTAGCTGCACTCGACGAGTTGGGTCAACATGGAATGTTGACTTTGATTGTTGACCTTGACTTTGACCAAGGGTTGACCAGTTTGACTTCTGGGGGTATTTTGGTAATTTGGGAATTTATAGAAGTGGATCACTGGTGGATTTAGGTGTTGGACTTGGAGATGCACTTGGTGGAGTTTAATCTTATCACTTTGAGCTACTTGTGAGGTGAGTTCCCCTCACTACATCAAGAGGGTCTAAGGCACCAATGTCGGCCCTTATCGGATTTGTATCCGGGTTTATTGCATGATATGCTTATTGATTTACATCCTGGTAGTTAGGATGGTTATATGCTTAGTGACGTGGTAGGTGGGTATCCTGGTTTATAGGATGTTTGCTATGTTAGAGATCTGTTAGATCAGTATCCTGGTTATAGGATGGTTGCGATGTTGTTGATCGGTTACATCGGTATCCTGGTTATAGGGTGGTTGCCATGTTAGTGATCTGTTAGATCTGTATGACTATCTGTACTTGCATGCTAGTCTATGATATTTATGTGCACATGTTTGTTGGTTTCGGGGATTGGGTTGAGGCATGTCCTGCTTTGTGTTGTAGGTTAAGATACCCAGGGCGGACCGGATAGACTTCTGATGATCGCTGGAAGGCAAATGCGTGATCGTGCACCTCCTTATGTTTTTATGATTTGATTCTGGGAAACTCTGACATTGAACTATTTTGAAAACAAGTTTTCTAATAATCATTGGTTTTGAAATGTTTTAAAAAGTTTAAATTTGGCATGATTTTTATGGATGTTACAATGAGTCATGCGAAAAAAATCTGAATCCATATCCGCCTTAGGAAATTCCACACAATCTGCCTTATATTCTGTTTTCGCTCAACCTTGAAAACAGAAAAATAAATTAAATAAAAGTCAAAATAATAATTGGGGTACTTCCGGGGGTAATTTTAGCTTTTCTACTAGTACTAACATCTTTACAAGTACACCATCAAATGCTCAAATTCAATTTACAGGAATAATGGGCGCTACTCCTACTGTTCAAAATTAAAATATGCATATACCCCATCAGACAAGTCACTATAGAAGCAATTTTTAAGCTGGACCTACTCAAATGCAACACCAATTTTTACCCAATAGTAATTTTGGTTTGTCAAATGCTCAAGGACTCTCGATTCAGCCTCCTGCCATCCCAACTGCTTTCCTCGACCCAAATTTTGTCTCCGTCCCATCTACATTGTCGGCATACACTTTGTCTTTTAGACAACAACCCAAAGAGACGCACACAAAGCTTGTAGCCTTTTTTTTCCTCCATAGCAACATCATAATTTTTTTGGTGGCACGACTCCATTTCCGCAACAACCTCCTTAGTTCACGGATCTAAGGTTGGTGTTTCAAGAAATGTCTGTTTAACCACCTCCGTATAACAATAATTATATGAATACCGATGATAGCTTTCATATGTCCTTCAACCAAGGTTACATGTTTTCTTTAACACACGGTACATCTAAATATATCATGGTTGGTAATGGTACGATTATTCCAGTTAGTCACATTGGCCACACTGAGTTCTCTCATTTGAAAAACAATATTGTTTTAAACGATGTCCTTGTGTCACCTCATATGATTAAAAATCTTATTTTTGTGTGTAATTTTACCGTCGACAATTGTGTTTCTATCTCTTTTGACCTGTTTGGATTTTTTGTTAAGGATCTTGACACCGAAACTCTTCTTCAACGATGCGATAGTGTTGGAGATTTGTACACACTCACCCATTTTGTTCCTGTTGGGTTTTATAGAAAACAAAATAGTACACTGTTGAAAACAATTAACACTTAATAAGGTACATGCATCCTATAAAAGATCTATGTCATACACCTTGATAGAAACATACAATGAACAACTAAACTAACTTAACCCTTGTGTAATTCAAAAATTGCAAGGTTTAAGGTTACTTACCTTTTGATTTGTTATTGCAAACAAATCACACCAATCCTTGTAGTTATGACGCTTGGAAAAACTAGCACCAAATAGATGATGCATCTAATGGTTTATATTCAAACCCTAGCAACAAGAACACAAGAGGAGAGAGGAGAATTTCGGCTATGAGAGGCTTAGAAGAAGTAGTCGAAAATATGAAACCTTTAGGAGCTATTTATAAGTGAATGAGGTATCCTTGGATAACCTTAATTTGAATATAATAATAATATCTCATATAAGGCAGTATCCAATTCCTTTACTTACCCTCCAAGACTTCCTAAAAGCCTTAGAAGACTTCCACAAAACCGTCCCCTTATGGGAGGTTCTGGAAGCTCTCCATTGCTCAACTCTTGAACAATGCCACCTTTAGTCCCCTCACTTCCAATTAATTTAATTAATCCCAAAATTAATTCCAAATTAAATTCTAATTAATTCTAAATTAATTACAACTATTTTTAATTAATATATTAATCATATAATATATTAATAAATTATCCTTTCTCTCCAAATGCAATTCTTCTCAGTTGCTAGTTCTGAGGGCAACCCAAAAAGGACTTTATTTTTATTTCATGAATATACCAATTTAGTTATTAGCTTAGACACCCTAATCCAACAGTTCCATCATCATCTACTGTCATGTCTCTTGCTGGTGTCTCTCTTCCAACATGACATCGTCGTCTCGGTCATCAATGGTCTTTGGTTCTTACTTTTTTGCATTCTCGCACTCCCTCTTATCATTCTTGTTAATTTGGGAAGCACCACCTTCTTTCTTTTAAACAATCTACATCAAAAACTTCCCATGTGTTTGAATTAATTCACTCAAATTTATGGACTTCTCCTAATTGTTAGCATTAGTGGTTTCAAATACTATATTTTATTTTGGATGATTATTCTCATCTTTTGTGGGTATTTCCTTTTCGTGCTAAATATGAAGTTTTTACGATTTTTTGCAACTTTAATGCTTATGTTAAAAATATATTCTAAACTGACATTAAATCTTTTTGATGCGATAACGATGCTCTACTTGTACCATGGTGGTTGTCGAGACCAACAAAATTAATAACCCTAAATCTTCTACATTAAATAGTGTATAGTGGTAAAGAGATCGTATCCACGGAGATTGGTTCAATTTTATTACTCTATGAAAATCTCTTTGTAAAAATACTTGTAAATAACAATAAGTTAAAAAATGGGGGGCTTGGTCTTTTGAAATACTTGAAATAAACTAGAATTAGACTAAGATTTAAATAGACAATTTCAACAAAAACAAGGGTTTGATGTAAAATCAATAAGGGAAGGATAATTGACTTAAGGTTTCCTCACTTTGACTTTTGATGAACATATCATTAGAATCCAATGGTGTTATACTTGTTTTAAATCATTAATTTGGCTATAGTAATCCAAGAAGCTTGAGATTACCTATACTTTTCTTAGTTATTGAAATGGTTAGAGAAGATCATAACAATTTCCTTAGTCAAAGTCACAATACCCATTAAGCATGTAATTAGTGAAAGTCAACTAGCATTAAAAACCAAAAAGTCACCAAATCCAAGAGGAGTCAAATGCTTTCACTACCATGTTGGAGAAAATGTTTTTATGATTGTATGAAGTAAAACTAACACAAAAATCACTTGTTGCTTGCTAATTTGAAGATCTTTTACTTAATTAAGAAATTAGCCAACTAATCACCACAAACACATTTAAACTCATGAATAAAAACATACAAGTTATGATAAGATGTTAAAACACAAAACATTCTCATAAATATTCAAACACAAGTTCATGGAGTCTTCAACATTCAACCAAAAAGTCAAAGGATTTCACCAAGGTCAACCAAAATTTGTCTAGCCAAGCATGGCTAAACGTAAGAAAACAAAGTTAGTAAAGATTGTAACCAAAATTTAAAAAGAATCAAGAGATGAAAAGATGATGTTCTTGAGGTGTTCTTGGCCTTCAAAAGTCTTCTAAACTCCAGAGAGAATGTGCCAAAGTCGGATGTCCAAGATAAGGCTAAATAGGCACACCAACCTTCCCAATATAGAGCTCCAAACAAAATCCCAAAAATGCCCCTGCAGAAATCCACGCGGGCCGCGTGGAAACCTTACGCGGGCCGCGTGAGGGTGACGGCTTTTTGGCTTTCTTCAAGTCTTGGGCCTTCACAGCTTATCCCATTTGCCCAACTTGAGCCCGATCAGTTCCTAGCCCATTTTTCTTCAAGATTTCTTCAATTTGAGCCCAATTTGCCTTCTCCAAATCACTCATAGCTTCCGCAAACGCCCGATTATCAATCTCCGCACACTCAAAAATTCTCACGCGCCTTGCAAATTTATAGTTCAATTCTTCCAAGCTTTAAAGTAATTGACAAGCCCACTCCATGAATCACCTCCATAGTCATCAAGCCCAAAATCCTCGTTGTCCTCCAAGTCCAATCGCCTCCCAAAGATTCCGCTCCGCTAGTCTCCAAAAAATCTGCAATTATGCTCAGTAAACTAGAAAGTACCCGAAATGGTCATAAAATAACAAAAAGGAAAATATGCATGGAAAATAACTAAAATGCGAATGAAATGAGCTAAAATAAACTATAAAAAGAAGTAAATAAAAAGAAGCTATCGGGCACTCTCAAGCTTAAACCGTACTTGTCCTCAAGTAAGACAAGACTAAAATGAACTCGGGATGAACTATCCTAAGAAAAATAAAAAGAATGGATAGAACCGCGGAACCTGATCACCCTTAGTCAACAAGGTCAGAATTGATCTTGCTATTATCTCACGAATTTTTCATCTGATGACAATGGAACCATAAACCACAGCCAAAACAACTCCTCTAGGTGAGTAAGGAGGGATGGTCAGTCGCAGCCCCAATGGAACATGCATACAATGAAGAACATGTGTAGTAGGGAGAAATCAGTTGGATGGGTTCGCGTGGAGCTCTTCTTTAAGTGTACACTCTTATCACGAAAGTTGTGTGATCTCACGTCTATCGGGCACTCTCAAGTGTGATTGGGTTTTATCGATCGGCCACCGTTGTAGGAATCACTTCACTTAGTGTTGGCCCAAACCTCCCATAGTATCCGACTTAACAATCTCTCTAACATCACCAATTTGTGAAAAGAAACAACTCGATCTATATACAATAAGACAAATCTATATAAATGAAAATCAAACGCCGGGTGACCAAAATGTAGGAAAATTTGTTCAACAATTGAACCGGTCACCTATCTAAGATTATTGCAGCTTGAATTTTTTTAAGACATTAACTTGAAGGTAATGCACTAACATATTGAATTTTTTTCTTTTATCAACAAAACTTTTTTGACACAAAATTTGGTTCCCAAAAATATGTAAGTGGAACCGAGGGAGTAACAATAATAATCTGAATGGTCTAAGTGTGAAAATGACCATGTGTGGAGCGTAAATGTGCAAGCTCCTTTTCAAATTTGTGATTTCTCAAAAATAATGAAAATGCCCAAATGTGGGCTAAAAGACTTTCTAAAATCCAAAGTAAATCGCAAAAAGAATATGGTGATGTAAAGAGACCGGATATGGATTCTATTCGGGGACAAGCACCCGTGCTTCATCCTATCGATTCAAACATGATCAAGTGTGATCCTATCGGCGGTATGCACCGCAAGGCTAAGAACATCCATTGCTATAGTATATCCTACAGTTTTTAGTATTGCATGCATAATTCTTCATGAAACTACATGGCCATGATCACTTACCCCTTTAAGCTTCTAGCATCTGATCCCATGTATGAAGTCCCAAGCTACAGCTAGTGGTCCCGGTTCGATGGGTGAGATAGCAACAAGATCCTGAACCAATAATGATACAATAATTGTGAACCTGTTCCATGGCATCCAAGGGGGTGAGAATAAACAGATAACAAAAATGCATGAATGCTAATGCTCTAAGCTAAATGTTATGCAAAAATAGAAAGTAGAAAAGAAGAAAATAAATTCTTTTTGGAATTTTATAAAAAAACAAAAAAAATTGAATGCAAATTAGCTTAAAACTAAAATGAAATGCAACCTAACTAAAAAATGCATCAAAAAGTAAAAGGAAAAGGAAATGCCCCACCCCAAGCTTAAGAACAAGCATTGTCCTCAATGCTTAAGGAAAGGGCGGAAATGAACTAAATCGGAGGGTCGGGCGGCAGAAAGTGTCTGTGGCGGTAGTGGTAATCCTATATATCCTGGACCTGGCGGGAAGTGGGTGGGACGGACTGCTCCAGCCGATCAACACGGGTCCCCCCTGCTGCTGTTGTGGCTGATACTGAGGCTGGTCAAAATGTTGTGGAGGCCGAAAATGGTCATCTTCATGATCCACAAGAGGAGGGTAGTCGAGTTGAATGTCCTATTGTTCGGGGTCGGTTGGTTCGAAAGACCCTACATACTCGTGAGGAAGAATAAGGTATGGCTGACCATCAAGGTTCCATATGTGACCACAAACTGATTTGCAGATGATATGCATCCGGCGGAGTGCGTTGATGTCAAGGCGAGAGGGCTCGATCGCTTTTTCAAATGGAAGGGTGGAGAGATGAAGTTGAAGCGGGGGTCGAGATGCAATAAGGGTGATCAATCCCCCAATAAAAATGTCCCCGGTGTCCATAGTGGTGAGATTGTAACATTTGGTGAAGAAGAATGTTGCAAAATCCGAGTTGGGTCCATTTTCACGAGTCATGCACCAAAGAAAAAAATAATTCAGCTTTGGAAATTTAACCCACTTCGGAGCGGGCAAAAATGGTGCATGTAAGCACTCGGTGGGCCAGACTTAAACATGGATGAATGATTGAGGAAGCATTGGTGGAAGATGATGAATATTGTGGTTCGTGAGTGATTTGTTTCCAAAAATGGTGTTCGTTAAAGGTGGTGGGCCAAGGATCCTATTGGGAGTAAGTGTGGTCCACTGGGGTACCCATTAGAGTATTGACGACCTGAAATGGAAACGATCTATTCTCGCCTAGCATCTGGAAGGTGATGGTGTTCGTATCGTCATCAATGCGAAGTGTGGAAAGGAATTCCAAGGTCTGCTCAACGTAGGTGGCTGCACGATTATGAAGAAACTGACCCCAACCAATGTTGTCAAATAGTGCTTGAACTTCCTCTAGCACTCTGAGAGTTTCAAAAGACTCTCTATGGAGGAACTTTGTTGGTTTGACTTTGCGCTTGTTGGAAACGAGAAAGTCATATGTTTTGTGGTCTTCACAATTCAACAAACGAAATGGGGGGTCATTGGATTTGCTTTTCGACCCACCCTTAGATGAACTAGGTTTGGTTTTGGCACGCTTAGACATTGTGGGACGGGACAAAAATTTGACAACAATAATTTGCAAATCACACTAAAGACCACAAGGATGGCAGCACAACTCCAACAACAAATGGGTATTCAAGATGTAAATAATTAGTCAAATGAACGAATGTACCCAATTTGCTTATACCCGGGATGGATTTTGGAAGCGGAATTAGAACCAACAAAGGGATTCTCCAAGACACACCCCAAGCTTATGATTTTGCTCCGTGGTTTACGCTTGAATTGCTAGAACGACCCCAAAAACGAGCTTCAAGGTGATTTTCCGGCGACTAGAGTGGCGGCATTTGGAACCGGACGAAAATTTTTGGTGAGTTTTTGGGGGAAATTGGTATGGTTAGAAAGCCTTTGAGAAGAGAAACAAAACCCCGTGCTCGGAATCTCCAATGGTGGCCGGAGTTAGCCGGAAAATGCGAAAGAAGGCGGCGGTGGGTGGTGGTGGCGCCCGAAATTCCGGCCACAGATCGGACCGGATTTTGGGTGGGGTTTGTAGAGGATGAAAAATGGGTGAGAATGGCGGAGGTTTCACGTGATTCCGACCGGCGGTTTGACGGGAAATTGGACTTTTGTGAGAAGTGGGTTATGTGTTCTTAAGAGCTTGAGAGAGAATGGTGGAGTGTGGTAGGGTTAGAATGAAGAAAAAGGGTTGCTAGGGTGATTAATTCATGGTTAAGAGAAGTCAACAGCCGGTCAATGTTAGTCAAATCATTAAACTCCTGGTCAAAAAAAGTAAAAACGAGTCAACAAGAGAAAATCCGGTCAACTGTGTAACACGCGGGCATGGCGCGGGCCGCATGCAGGTCGCGTCTAATATCCTCGAAACCCCCTGGTCCTTCTGATCCTTTACGCGGGCAAGACACGGGTCACGAGTTGGCCGCGCTCGCTGAAACGATGACACCTTATGCGGGCCGCGTGCTGGTCGCGCTTGCTGAACGGGTTTTGGAGTCTTCTTCTACGCGACTTGAGAATGGGCCGAGCAGCACCCGCATGACACCTTATGCGGGCCGCATGGGTTGCAGAATAAACTTCCATGCGGGCCGCAGGTTTTCTGTATTTCAAAAATTCGAGAATTTCCAAAAACTTGATTTTTTAGGTCAAAATGATTCCCGCAAGGCCCGGTTTCAAAAATTTTGACAAAAGTTGGGAACAAAATGTGAATGAAGGGTGAAACCCTTCAAAAAAATTATTTTCAAAATCCCAAAAACGCTTTTTAAAACAATTTATTGAATTTGAGAAGGATGAAAGCATAGCTTTCCAAAAATGCCATTCTTTAACGTCTTTCGCGGGACGTCCTCCATGCACACTTCAACACATCAGGACATCCAAATGGATGATTTCAAGAGCATTAGCATTGAAGCCTTCATAAAATGGCTTCAAATGGTGCCCATTGACTTTAAAAATTTCTCCCGTCTTTTCGCTTTGAATTTCGACTACTCCATGGTCAAAAGTCTTGATCACAACAAAAGGGCCAATCCACCTTGATCTTAATTTGCCCGGGAATAACTTCAATCGTGAACGGTAAAGTAAGACTCTATGCCCTGGTTCAAAATGCTTCCGGGTGATGGACTTGTCATGGAAAAGCTTCGTTTTCTCCTTATAAATCCTTGAGTTTTCATAAGAGTCATTTCTCAATTCTTCTAACTCTTGGAGTTGAAGCTTCCTATGTCTTCCCGCCTCATCAATATTGAAATTACATTGTTTGACCGCCCAAAATGCACGGTGCTCCAATTCGACAGAAAGATGGCACGGCTTTCCGAAAACCAACCTAAATGGGGACATTCCTATCAGGGTCTTGTAAGCGGTCCGGTAGGCCCACAAGGAACCATCGAGCCTCAAACTCCAATCCTTTCTTGTCGGATTCACTGTTTTCTCAAGAATACTCTTCACCTCACGATTTGAAACTTCTGCTTGACCGTTCGTTTGAGGGTGGTAGGCGGTTGAGACGCGATGGGTCACGTTGTACTTTCTCAATAAAGCCTCCATCATCTTGTTGCATAAATGCATCCCTCAATCGCTAATCAACGCCCTAGGCACACCAAATCTCACAAAGACATTAGATTTTAAAAAGTTGATAACCGTTTTGGCATCATCCGATCTTATGGCTTTGGCCTTAACCCATTTAGAGAGATAGTCAATCGCGAGTAAAATATAAACGTTGCCAAATGAGACGGGAAGTGGGCCCATGAAATTAATCACCCATACGTTAAAAACTTCACAAACAAGGATTGGATTTTGTGGCATTTGATTTTTTTTGTGAAATGTTTCCCATCCTTTGGCACCGTTCACAGCTTTTACAAAACAAATAACAATCGCGTGACATGGTTGTCCAAAATAGTCCACACTCAAGAACCTTTCTCAAAGTTCGGTTAGGTCCGAAGTGTCCCCCACAAGCAAATTCATGACAAAATTGCAAAATGGATTGATATTATTGTTGGGGCACACATCGGCTAATGATTTGATCGGGACAATGTTTCCACAAATAAGGTTCATACCACACGTAATATTTTGCATCACTTTTCAATTTATATTTTTGAGCGCGTGTGAATGTGTCGGGATACCTTTTTATGACCAAAAAGTTAACGATATCGGCATACCAAGGAATATATTGAGTAAGGGAAAAAAGATGCTCATCCGGAAACTAGTCCCGCAACGGGAGATGAGTTTCATTTGAAGTGATACGGCTTAGGTGGTCGGCAACAAGATTCTCGCATCCGCTCTTGTCCCGAATTTCCAAATCAAATTATTGCAATAATAAGATCCACTGGATGAGTCTTGGCTTTGCATCTGTCTTCGTCATCAAGTACTTGAGAGTCGCATGATCCGAATACACTATAACTTTGGTGCCAAGTAGATATTGCCTAAACTTCTCCAAAGCGAACACTATGGCCAATAGCTCCTTCTCCGTGGTAGAGTAGTTGCTTTGAGAATTGTCTAGTGTCCTCGATGCATAGTAGATCACATGGGAGGATCTTCCATTCTTTTGACCCAAAACGGCGCCAATAGCATAAATTCTTGCATCACACATGATCTCGAAGGGGAGATCCCAATTTGGTGCTTGTATGATGGGAGCGGATGTAAGCAATTCCTTGAGCTTGTCGAAAGCTTCTTTTCACGCCTCATTGAACTCAAAGTCAACCTCCTTTTGCAAGATTTGGCACATTGGTCTTGTTATCTTTGAAAAGTCCTTGATGAACCTTCGGTAGAATCCGGCATGACCTAAAAAAGAACGAACTTCCCGAACACAAGTCGGGTAAGGTAAGCTTTGAATAACATCAATTTTTCCCTTATCTACCTCAATTCCTTTCTTTGACACAATGTGACCCAAAATAAGACCTTGACTCACCATAAAGTGACATTTCTCAAAATTTAGAACCAAATTTGTTTCAATGCATCTTTTCAAAATTTTGGTGAGATTGGTCAAACATTCTTGAAAAGAGTTACCATATACCGTAAAATCATCCATAAAAACCTCAATTATGTTTTCAACATATTCCGAAAAAATACTAACCATACAACGTTGGAAAGTGGCCGGGGCTTTACACAATCCAAATGGCATTCTCCGGTATGCAAAAGTGTCGAATGGACATGTAAAGGTTGTCTTTTCTTGGTCTTCCGGTGCCACCGGGATTTGGTGAAAACCGGAGTACCCGTCGAGACAAAAATGGTGTGATTTCCCGGCCAACCTTTCTAAAATTTGGTCGATGAAAGGTAATGGAAAATGATCTTTTCTTGTGCTTTCATTGAGTTTGCAGTAGTCAATACATACTCTCCACCCGTTTTGCACACGGGTGGGGACCATCATACCTTTGTTGTTCTCGACCACCGTGATTCTCGTCTTCTTCGGCACCACTTGCACCGGACTCACCCACTTGCTATCCGAGATTGGATAGATCATTCTCGCATCAAGGAGCTTCAATATCTCTTTCTTGACAACTTCCATCATAGGCGGGTTCAATCTCCTTTGTGCGTCCCGGCTTGGCTTGCATTCATCCTCCATCAAAATCTTGTGCATGCAAGTGGAGGGGCTCAATCCCTTGATAACCGCAATCGTCCAACCCATGGCTTCCTTGTGTTCCTTCAACACCTTGAGGAGTTGCTCTTCTTCAAATTCGGTTAGATGGGTCGATACGATAACCAGAAGTGTTTCATTTTTGCCTAAGTAAGCATACTTCAAATGTTGAGGTAGGACCTTTAATTCCAATTCTGGTGGTTGAACAAGGGATGGAGGCAATTTTGTATGAGTTGAGGGCAACTCAATTTGCTTGACATCAAATCTTGTAGATTTCTTCACCTCTAAATTATTGACCAACCTCTCAACCTCCGGATCCAAAGAATAATGCTTCAATTGTTCGGCTAACTTCCCACAATCAAACCCCTTGCTTAGAATCATTTCCAACACATCACCATTAGAAAACTCAAACAATTCTTGAGTTAGTGGTTCAACAACATCAAAAAAGTATAATGATGAAACTGTTGGATATAGTGTCTAAGTCCATAACTTTATTTGGTATGTACTTGACCCGACCCGGCATGGTCCATTTGGGTTGCATGGCATTGCAATACTTGGATAGACTAAATGAGAGAATAAGGCACTTATGATTATTAATATATTATAAGTTCTAATATATTAATAATAGTATTATTTAATTAGTATTGATCAAGTATTAATCTAGGATTAATTTGGTGATCAAAGTGAGACTAATTAAATATATAGGGTTGATTATGACAATCATCAATTCTTTTATGGTTGATTAATGATCCATGGTTTATGGGTTTGGTTATAACCAAATGGAGCTCCATGGATAGTCCATGGGAGTTACAAATCCATGGGTCATGGGAAATCAAGAGTCATGACAATTAAGGGCATTCATGTGTAAACCCTAATTGTGACAACACTATAAAAGGAACCCTATGGCTAGCAAAATGGTGACCTAGTGGAGCTAGTGAACCTAGTGTTACTAGAGAGGGCATAACCAATTTTGAGTGCTAGAAATATTCTCTCAAGTTATTCCAAGTCTTGTGGTGTTGTGTGAAGCATTTGAGGCACAACATTTGGGGTGCTAGGCTCACAAAGTCTTGAAGGAATCCAAGCAACAACAAGGTATGTATTTCTACTAGTTTTATGTTTTATGTAACCCCATGCCATGCTAGTTAGGAAATAACCTTGAAAATGAAATTTGCATGTATATAGAGAAAACATAGATTCAAGGTTATTAGGGTTGCATGTACACTTAGGAAGTGTTAGAATGCTCAAAACCCATCAGTGGTATCAGAGACTAGGATTGTTTTCTGTATACTTGATGCAAAACTGCTTAAAAATCGAAAATTCTGCATTCTGACGACTGGACTCGCCGAGTCCATGGGGAGGACTCGCCGAGTCCATGAACAAATTCATTCTACTCGGTGAGTAGAATAGTGCACTCGGCGAGTAGGAGCGTGCTGGACAGTTTTTTCGAGTTTTGTTGCTGGAAATGGATTAAGATCATTATCCCAATATGTTTTGGACTTGTAAAATCTGTTTTTCAAAATGATAATGATTATGTTAACCCATTTTACATGACTTTTATCAATTTTCAAGTATTGTATATGTTTATATGATTTCTTGAAATTGCTTGACATGAATTTGTGTTCTTATGAGTTTTTAGAAGATCATAGGAATTATGTGTAACCACCATGTGTGTTTAATTCATGATCTTAATGGCTATGATGGTGTCCATAACTTGTCATCAAGTTATGGATAACCAAAAGTCACTTCTTTTAATTGTGATTAAAGAACTAAAGAGGTTTCATAAAATGAAGAGTCTTCATTTTATGAACCATTAAAACTCATAAGTTACAAATTGAAGAGACTTGGAATAGTTTCAAATCTTGCCCTCAAGTTTTGGAATTTGAAAAGTCTTATACTTTAATACTTTAATTCCAAATTAAACCTTAGATTTTTAAAAAGTTTAAAAATCAACACTTATACTATTATTATAATTTTATTATATAGATATGTATAAGAATATGTCATTCTTACCGTTAGTAGGCCTCATTCACGAAGCCGGTCTATAAGGGGGGTATAAGGATGTTGCCTATAAAATGGTGACTTAATGGGTGTCCACTCTCGCCCACCGCTTCCTTGATCGGTGGAGGGTCGTTAGTCGAACGGGTAGGATACGACTTTAAATACTCGTTAAAAGTATAATGAATTATAAAGTAACTATACATTAGAAATTCCCAATCTTAGTTACTTTAGGAAAATGTGAAATTGGTGCTAGCCCATAAAATTACACTTTGTACCTTACCAACTCGTTAGTGGAGCGTGTGTGGTTAACCGGCACACTAACATGGACTAGTAAGAGTGGCGAAGGGTAACTTAACTTTATTATAGATCGGTGGAGCGTGTGTGGTTAACCGGCACATCGATTGGGTAATATTGTTAAGGGTACCAAGTCAATTTGTATGGTTATTCACACCTTGTTTGTGATCCTCGGCATCCCAGTCACAAACTTGAGAGGGCATAATCGAGATTCAAACATGCCATTGAAAAGTTCAATGTATCTCAAAAGATCTACGAGTTTCAAAACCAATAAAACCTAATAATAAAATATTTTGTTCTTATGGTGGAAATTGGTAAATCGTCATTTACCTACCTTCAAATATTTTATAGTATGGATTACGGCATCCCTCTTCCAACTATAAATAGTTTGTTGGATCCTAGCCTTAATATTTCATTTGGGTGAATTATTAAGGATTCCTAATTTAATGAAACTTGTCTTTCTTTCCTTTCAGATGTCTTCCAACAATGCTTCTGGCTCAAACCCAACAGGCTCTTTTTCCCTTATGAACTTGTGTGGTAAGGTCATCTTTGATGGATCCAATTTCAATGAGTGGATCAGAAACATCAGAATGATTACCCGCTATGAGGACAAAGAATATGTCCTCGATAGGGAGCTTAAGGTTGTGAGTGAAGCCACTGCTACTCCTGAAGAGTTTGCGGAGTTTGTTGCACATGAAAAGGATGCTACTAAAGTAGCATGCATCATGATGGCCACCATGACTCCTGAACTTCAAAAATCCTATGAAGATTTCTACCCCTATGAGATGCACCTGGATCTGATGGAAAGGTACCATCAGAGCGCGCGTCAAGAGAGGTATGAAATCATCTCCTCCATGATAACCGCAAGGATGAAGGACGGTGAACCCATCACCGGTCACTTGCAGAAGATGCAAAGGTTCGTTGACCGGTTGCTAAAGCTAAATGTTGACTTTCCTGAGGAGATGGCGATTGACATCATTCTCCATTCCTTACCTCCAAGTTATGATCAGTTTCGTATGACTTATCATATGAACAAGGAGGAAGTTACACTTAGCAAACTTCAAGGACTCTTAAGGACAGCTGAAAATGGCCTTAAGGGTAAAGCGGTTGCTACTTCTACTCCTTCAACAGCCCCTGTTCTGGCTATTGGGCAGGGAAAGGGTAAGAAGAGGAAAAGCCCTTCGAAGGGTACCAAGGGTAAGACTCTTGATGGTTCCTCTTCAAGTGGGACAAAGAAAGGTCCCATTACTCCTTCTTCAAACCCAAAGGAAGCACGGTGCTTCTATTGCCAGGATAAGGGACACTTCAAGCGAAGCTGCCCCAAATATCTGCAAGATCTAAAGGATGGGAAGGTTAAACCCACCCATGCAGGTATTTACATAATATTGTCTAACAACTCATCTAATGCTAATTCTTGGGTGCTTGATACAGGTTGTGGTATTCACATCTGTACTGATTTGCAGGCACTAAGAAGAAGTGAGCAAGTGGAGCACGGGAAGATAAACTTAGTCATGGGCAACAGGAAAGCATCACCTGTTACCAAGATAGGAGTTTATTCTTTATTGCTTAATAATGGGTTAATGTTAGATTTGAATAAGTGTTGTTACTCGCCCGAAATGGCGAGAAATATTATTTCCTTTCATGGCTTGTACAAACAAGGTTTTACATTTTCATTTGATAATAAAAATGGTGCTATTAATGTTTATTACAATGATGTATTTTACTTTAAAGCATTACCTTGTGATGGTGTATATGAAGCCGTGAATGTTGTAGACAATCTAGGAAATAATGTGTTGTATATTGATTCTTCAGATAGCTTGGATAAAGCATCCTTGTGGCATTGTCGTCTTGGACATGTTAACAAGAAGCGCATAGGCCAACTCCAAAAGGCTGGAGTCTTGGAATCATTTGACCTCAAGTCAGATGATAGTTGCGAGTCTTGTTTACTTGGAAAAATGACAAAGTCACCCTTCACAGGTACTTGTGATAGGGGTGAAGGTTTGTTGGACCTTGTACACACGGATGTGTGTGGGCCCTTCAGAGTTGCTACAAGGGATGCTAATCGCTATTATGTGACTTTTACTGATGATTACAGTAGATATGGATATATTTACTTAATCAAGCATAAGTCAGAAACCTTTGAAAAGTTCAAAGAGTTTAAGCAGGAAGTTGAGAATCAATTGGGCAGGAACATCAAGATGCTCCGATCCGATCGAGGAGGAGAGTATCTTAGCATTGAGTTCCTTGACTATCTTAAGGAATGTGGGATTGTCTCACAATTGACACCTCCCAGAACACCACAGTTGAATGGTGTAGCTGAGAGGCGCAATCGAACCTTGTTGGATATGGTTCGTTCCATGATGAGTCGAGCTTCGTTACCAATCTCTTTCTGGGGGTATGCCTTAGAGACTGCCGCCCATATCCTTAATCTAGTCCCTACTAAAAAGGTTGCCAAAACACCTTACGAGATGTGGACTGGGAAAGTTCCCAATTTGGACCACATCAAGATTTGGGGTTGTGAAGCTTTCGTGAGGCGTGAGACTCATGATAAGCTTGAACCTCGAAGTGAGAGGTGTATTTTCATCGGCTACCCACAGAGATCCTTTGGTTACCTCTTCTACAGACCCAGTGATAATGTGGTTTTTGTGGCAAGAAGAGGAGTCTTTCGTGAGAGAGAATTCATATGCCAAGGGGACAGTGGGAGGCAAATTGACCTTGAAGAGCTTCAAGAGTCAAGTGGTGAAGGAACCTCAAATGCTATCGACCAACCTGAGGAGGAAACTTCTGTTGATCCGATAGATGAGTCTGTACCTCCAAGACATTCCACTAGGGTGAGGAACACACCTGATTTTTATTATGGTTATCACATCACCACTGAAGGTGATACGTTTATTAGTGATAGTACACTAATAGATTTGGATGAACCTAATAACTACAGGGAAGCCATGGCAGGCCCTGAGTCTGCTAAATGAAAGGAGGCTATGGACAGCAAGATTCAGTCCATGTATGACAATCAAGTTTGGAACTTGGTTGACAATGTACCAGGTCGTAAGACAGTTGGGTGCAAATGGATCTTCAAGAAGAAGACCGACATGGATGGGAAGGTACATGCTTACAAAGCGCGACTGGTTGCGAAGGGCTTTACTCAAACTCTGGGAGTTGACTATGATGAGACCTTCTCACCAGTAGCTAAGATTAAGTCTATTAGAGTATTGTTAGCCATAGCTGCATTTCATGATTATGAAATATGGCAAATGGATGTCAAAACCGCTTTCCTTAATGGAAAGTTGGCTGAGGATGTTTACATGGCTCAACCAGAGGGTTTTGTCGATACAAGATACCCTAATAGAGTGTGTAAGCTTGATAAATCCATTTATGGATTGAAACAAGCATCTCGCAGATAAAATCTTTGCTTTGATGAGAAAGTCAAAGAGTTTGGCTTTTCTAGGAGTGAGGATGAGTCTTGTGTGTATGTCAGGGCTAGTGGGAGCATAGTTAACTTCTTGGTGTTGTATGTGGATGACATACTTCTCATAGGAAACGACGTCCCAACCTTGCAGGAGGTTAAGTCCTGGCTTGGGAAGTGTTTCACTATGAAGGACCTTGGGGAAGCTGCCTATATCCTAGTGATAAGGATATTGAGAGATAGGAGTAAGAGACTAATTGGACTTAGTCAAAGTACTTATGTGGATAAGGTGCTGAAGAGGTTCAGCATGCAAGATTCCAAGAAAGGAGAATTACCAATCCAGAGTAATGCCAAGCTGAGTAAAACTCAGAGTCCGAGTACAGAGGCTGAGATAGCTGAAATGAGTCATATACCATATGCTTTTGCTGTGGGCTCGATCATGTATGCTATGACTTGTACTCGCCCTGATGTGGCCTTTGCTTTGAGCATGGTCAGTAGATATCAAGGGAACCCTGGCAAGGCACACTGGACAGCGGTAAAGAACATTCTCAAGTATCTGCGGAGGACTAAGGATTGGGTCCTTACCCTCGGAGGCAGTGATGACTTGAGAGTGGAAGGGTATAGCGATGCTAGCTTCCAGACTGATAGGGATAATTTCCGCTCTCAGTCGGGCTGGGTCTTTATCCTAAATGGAGGGACAATTACTTGGAAAAGTTCCAAGCAGGAGACAGTAGCTGATTCTACTTGTGAATCAGAGTACATAGCAGCAAGTGAAGCAGCTAAGGAGGCGATATGGCTAAAGAACTTCATCGGAGACCTTGGAGTTGTACCAGCTATAAAAGAGCCAATGGAAATTTTCTGTGACAGCGAAAGTGCGGTTGCTTTGGCTAAGGAACCAAGAGATCACGGGAGATTTCGGCACATTGACAGAAAATACCATTTCATCAGACATCGAATAGAAGAACGACTCCTCGTTGCTAAGAGGGTATCATCAGATGAGAACCCGGCAGATCCCCTCACGAAGGGACTGAGCAGGGTTAAGCATTTACAGCATGCGAGGCGCATTGGGCTGAAGGATGATATTAGTTTCAATAATTAGATTCCTGAAACTTGTAAAATGTAATTGACATTTGATGATAAATAAAAGTTGTTATTTATTTATGAGTAAGGTGTTACTATCTTGTGTTGATTGTTTACTATGTTTCAATTTTGCATGTTTTTACTTCCAGAATAATTATGTTATTATTCAAACCATCCACAGTCAGTCAAACTTTGGAAGTAAGTATTGATTTAAGACTGTCATGAATTTGGCTTGTATGATTTGTCTAAAAGTGCTTTGGACAATGCAATGGTTGCTACAACATGCATAAGTACTCATAAGGGATGAGTATTGGATCCAACCCACGCTCACTTGCATCACTTCATGGAATTTATCTCGAGTGATCGTGAGACGGTAATATCATATAAATCTTCAAACCTAGAGATATGAGTCGTTGACTATGAGTTGGTTATTCATTGATTGCACGAAAACGCATTGGTAACTCGATGTCATAAAACGTGCCTTTGTGAATAATTCAACAAGTAGTTAGTACAAGCATATCAGTCGAAGTTTATCTGTTCCTTCTAGAAATAGAAGCGATATCTGGGCCCCCTCGATGATTTGGTTTTGACCTATGTACCGGGCCCGGTCAGAACCTAATTGATGTGTTCAATTTAGTTCTATGTCGAAACAAATCAGAGATCAAGAAACAAATGCTGGACAATAAGTAAGACCATGTTCCATGTGTTTGTCCGGCTGATATCATGAGAATAGAGGATTATATGATCACTTATCTTAAATGGCGTATCATCATCATCTCAGTTCCGAGAGACTTTGAAAGAGCTACGATTGCTAGTCGGATTTTGAAGTCATATTTGCAAATATAGTTATTAGACTTATCCAAGTGGGAGACTGTTAGATATAGTGTCTAAGTCCATAACTTTATTTGGTATGTACTTGACCCGACCCGGCATGGTCCATTTGGGTTGCATGGCATTGCAATACTTGGATAGACTAAATGAGAGAATAAGGCACTTATGATTATTAATACATTATAAGTTCTAATATATTAATAATAGTATTATTTAATTAGTATTGATCAAGTATTAATCTAGGATTAATTTGGTGATCAAAGTGAGACTAATTAAATATATAGGGTTGATTATGACAATCATCAATTCTTTTATGGTGGATTAATGATCCATGGTTTATGGGTTTGGTTATAACCAAATGGAGCTCCATGGATAGTCCATGGGAGTTACAAATCCATGGGTCATGCGAAATCAAGAGTCATGACAATTAAGGGAATTCATGTGTAAACCCTAATTGTGACAACACTATAAAAGGAACCCTATGGCTAGCAAAATGGTGACCTAGTGGAGCTAGTGAACCTAGTGTTACTAGAGAGGGCATAACCGATTTTGAGTGCTAGAAATATTCTCTCAAGTTATTCCAAGTCTTGTGGTGTTGTGTGAAGCATTTGAGGCACAACATTTGGGGTGCTAGGCTCACAAAGTTTTGAAGGAATCCAAGCAACAACAAGGTATGTATTTCTACTAGTTTTATGTTTTATGTAATCCCCATGCCATGCTAGTTAGGAAATAACCTTGAAAAAGAAATTTGCATGTATATAGAGAAAACATAGATTCAAGGTTATTAGGGTTGCATGTACACTTAGGAAGTGTTAGAATGCTCAAAACCCATCAGAAACATCAGTAGGATATCTCATAGCATCGTAGATATTAAAAGTTATTGTTTCACCATCAAACTCCATTGTCAAACTACCCGCATATACATCAATATTTGTCCTAGCCGTCTTCAAAAATGGTCTCCCAAGTAAGATTAGATCCGATTTGGAGGACACTTGTTCTTCTAGATCAATCACATAAAAATCCGCCGGGAAGACCAATTGGTTCACTTGTACCAAAACATCCTCTAAAACACCTTTATGAAAGACACTTGATTTGTCCGCAAGAGAAATTATGACACCGGTTTCACTTAGAGGTCCGACATTCAACGATTCATACACCGAATAGGGCATGACATTGATAGAAGCACCAAGATCGAGCATGGCACAACTAAAAGTGACATCCCCAATCTTGCAAGGGACCATAAACATTCTCGGGTCTTTACATTTGGGTGGAAGTTTCCTTTGTAAAATCGCGGATGCGTTTTCATTCATTGAAATTTTCTCATTTCCCTTTAATTTCCCCTTGTTAGTACAAAGTTCTTTCAAAAACTTTGCATATCTAGGGATTTGCTTGATGGCATCAAGTAAAGGGATGTTTACTTCCACCTTTCGGAAGGTGTCCAAAATCTCTTTCTCCTCCACATTCTTCTTTGAAGTTGCAAGTCGGGAGTGGAATGGCGGTTGAGTGGCTATTGGTGTTACTTGGGGAATAGTCTTCTATGGAACTCCGGCTTGTGCATCATTCTTGACTATAGGATCCTCAATGGGAATGACCTCTATTTCTTCCTCTTCTTCCCTTGGCTTCTTTTTTGAACTACTTTCTCCGGTTTGTTTGCCACTTCTCAAGGTCACCACATTGACATTTGGGTTCTTTTCGGTTTAAGAAGGCGATTTTCCACGGGACTCCAACTTGCTTATGGATGTAACTATATCTCCCATTTGTGCTTCAAGGTTGGAGATACTAGTCCTTGTCTCTTTTTGGAATTGTTAGGTACTAGTGGCTAAGGATTTGACAATCTCTTCAAGAGACATTCCGGAGCTACCTACTTGGGATTGAGGAGGTTGTTGGTGATGATGTGGAGGGTGCGGTTTGGGTTGATAGTGTGGTTGTGGATGTTGGTATTGGGGTTGTTGTGGTGGGTAGGAAGGTCTAACCAATGCATTTTGAGGCAATGGTCTTGGGTTGTAGCTTATGTTGGGATTTGGCTTCCAACTAGAATTATATGCACTTTGCTAATCGGATGGTTTGTTGTGGTAGTTTTGGAATTCTCCCGTGCCATTCACGTGTTCCACATTTTCTTGGAGAATGGGACACATATCCGTAGGATGTCCCATTGTTGCACAAATTCCACAAACCATCACTTGTGGAGTTTGTCCCATGGCTAACTTTTGAACAACGGATGTTAAATCTTTGATTTGAGACTCTAGATTCGATGTCCCCACTTCATTGACTTTTTGTTGAGTTTCTCTCTTCATATCTTGGCGCGGGCCAAAATGTTGTGAATTTGCGGCTATTGTGTTGAAGAGTTGTCTTGTTTGTTGTGGAGTTTTACTAAAAACATCTCCACCACTTGAGGCATCAACTAATATTCTATCCATTGGCAGCAATCCCTCATAGAAGTGTTGAATGAGGAGTTGTTCCGGAATTTGATGTTGTGGACAACTATAGCACAAGTTGTTGAACCTCTCCCAATAATCATGAAAAGTCTCATTTTGACCTTGGCGGATTCCACAAATCTTATTTCTAAGACTTGAGACTCTTGAAGTGGGATAAAACTTGTCGAGAAAAACTCTTGCCATGTCGGTCCATGAGTTGATTGACCCCGGGGGAAGATAGAATAACTAATCCTTTGCTCTATCGGCCAATGAAAAGGGGAATGCCCTTAGCTTGATTTGGTCATTGGTTGACCCTTGTGGCTTCATACTAGTGCAAATAATGTGGAACATCTTCAAGTGCTTATGAGGGCCTTCATTCTCTAATCCATGAAATGTTTGAAGGTGATGGACTAAGCTTGACTTCAATTCCGAACCTCCTTCCAAAACGGGGTAATTGATACCGGTTGGAGTTTGTGTAACATCAGTTTCCATCATTTGCTTCAAGGTTCTTTCAGGAGATTCTCCTCCATCTCCCATTGCAATTGGTTCAATAATTGGTGGATTTTGTTGTAAGGGTGGTGTTTTGGGAATTTATTGGCGAGGTTCGGGACTAGAATAGGGTTTCGTATCAGTTGATGAAGCGGGTTCAACCCCCAGATCCCCGTGAGGATTTGAAGTTTGACCACGTTCTATTCTCTTTTCCTTCGCCAAACGTCTTGCTTCTTTTTCAATTTCCGGATTATAAATCAAAGCACATGTACGTTGAGATCTGCGCATAGAGAAACAAATTGATTAAAAATAAACCAGTCCCCGGCAATGGCGCCAAAATTTGGTGGTTGTCGAGGCCAACAAAATTAATAACCCTAAATCTTCTACACTAAAATAGTGTATACTGGTAAAGGGATCGTATCCATGGAGATTGGTTCAATTTTATAACTCTATGAAAATCTCTTTGTAAAAATACTTGTAAATAACAATAAATTAAAAAATGGGGGGTTTGGTCTTTTGAAATACTTAAAATAAACTAGAATTAGACTAAGATTTAAATAGACAATTTCAACAAAAACAATGGTTTGATGTAAAATCAATAAGGGAATGATGGTTGACTTAAGGTTTCCTCACTTTGATTTTTGATGAACATATCATTAGAATCCAATGGTGCAATACTTGTTTTAAATCCTTAATTTGGATATAGTAATCCAAGAAGCTTGAGATTACCTACACTTTTCTTAGTTATTGAAATGGTTAGAGAAGCTCATAACAATTTCCTTAGTCAAAGTCACAATTCCCATTAAGCATGTAATTAGTGAAAGTCAACTAGCATTAAGAACCAAAAAGTCACCAAATCCAAGAGGAGTCAAAAGCTTTCACTACCATGTTGGAGTTTTTATGATTATGTGAAGTAAAACTAACACAAAAATCACTTATTGCTTGCTAATTTGAAGATCTTTTACTTAATCAAGAAATTAGCCAACTAATCACCACAAACACATTTAAACTCATGAATAAAAACATACAAGTAGTGATAAAATGTTAAAACACAAAACATTCTCATAAAGATTCAAACACAAGTTCATGGAGTCTTCAACATTAAACCAAAAAGTCAAAGGATTTCACCAAGGTCAACCAAAATTTGTCTAGCCAAGCATGGCTAAACTTAAGAAAACAAAGTTAGTAAAGATTGTACCCAACATTTAAGAAGAATCAAGAGATAAAAAGATGATGTTCTTGAGGTGTTCTTGGCCTTCAAAAGTCTTCTAAACTCCAGAGAGAATGTGCCAAAGTCGGATGTCCAAGATAAGGCTAAAGAGGCACACCAATCTTCCCAATATAGAGCTCCAAACAAAATCCCGAAAATGCCCCTGCAGGAATCCACGCGGACCGCGTAGAAACCTTACACGGGTCGCGTGAGGGTGACGGCTTTTTGGCTTTCTTCAAGTCTTGGGCCTTCACATCTTAGCCCATTTGCCCAGCTTCAGCCCGATCAGTTCCTAGCCCATTTTCTTCAAGATTTCTTCAATTTGAGCCCAATTTGCCTTCTCCAAATCAATCATAGCTTCCGCAAACGCCCGATCATCGATCTCCGCACACTCGAAAATTCTCCCGTGCATTGCAAATTTAAAGTTCAATTCTTCCAAGCCTTCAAGTAATTGACAAGCCCACTCCATGAATCACCTCCATAGCCATCAAGCCCAAAATCCTCGTTGTCCTCCAAGTCCAATCGCCTCCCAAAGATTCCGCTCCGCTAGTCTCCAAAAAATTTGCAATGATGCTTAGGAAACTAGAAAGTACCCGAAATGGTCATAAAATAACAAAAAGGAAAATATGCATGGACTTTAACTAAAATGCGAATGAAATGAGCTAAAATAAATATAAAAATAAGTAAATAAAATGAAGCTATTATATCACTAATAACATCAATCACACGTTTCTATTTCAAGCTTCTCTCCCATCAAAATTTTGGATTGATTCTCTTCTCACATTAGTTCATACACTAAATCTCCTTCCCACCACCACTCTCTCGTATAAAATCCAATTGAGATCTTATTTGGTTTCTTTATAAAGTATGATCATCTTCGCGTCTTTAGCTACCTCTGTTGTGACATCCCCAATTTCATGGCCATAAAAGACCGATTTGTTTATGCTTATTTAAAATCAGAGTATCCATTTTGAAGACCAGTATTGCAGAATTTGTTCCCAAAAATATTATTAAGATATTATAAAAGCATTTCCGAAGAAATGTATTTTGTTTATATTAAAAATTTTGGGATGTCATTGTCAATACAATACATAAGCATAAAAACAGAAATAATACAGGCCTTACTAACATCTATCATTCTACTGGCCTATAATCCATAAATCTCTCATTTGATCATCACACTTGTGCTGTCGTGCCATTACATGTAATACAAGAAACTGAGTGGGTCAGGCTTGGGAGCCTAGTGAGCACATAGGGTTTTCAACCCACAATAATTAAATTCTTTAAATTATATACTTTCATCAAATCATTCAACCCGATTATCCATTCCCGTTATCCTTACTTGCTGTCCCTAAAGCATCTAACTAAAGGGACCTATCCTAAGGATTATCTTCGGGATAGGCAATAATGCATAGGGGATTCCTTAACAATATATGTTAGTAAGGCAACCGTGGGGGGATGGAGTGCACCTGGTGAACACTTAATTCAAAAACACCTACAGGTTGCGAGCCTGCTAGCATTCCACTGGACTGTCTAGAATAGTCCATGGTTATCATCTATACTCCATTAGACGACTAGATCATCTTTAAAGTCTCGGCCTCTCATCATCTATTTCATCTTTCATCTTTCATCTCTCATCATCTATATCATCTTTTATCTATCCATCTCTACCCAACATATTTATATGTATAAAAATAAATATACAGATTGAATCAAGTAAAACATGTATAAATCATTCATCTAGCATAGATATCAGGAACATAGATAATATGAACATATAGCATGTAATTATCTTAAATAATTCATATATGTTTGCAAGTTGAAAGTAACTATGCACTCACTTGTTAAAGTGATGACTCGAAACTCGGACAATGCTTCGCATCTAGCAACTAACTTTTCCTTTGACGTAACATAGTATCATTATCACTAAGTCTTAGTCTACTACTTTATGTGACTGAAAATAGTCTAGACGTATCAATCATTCCAATGAATACTGATAGCTCTATCAAATAAGGATCAACTAGGTAGGACAGTTGGGAGGCATGACCATTTCAGCATATAGTCTTTCTGAAATCCAACAACCAAGCCAACGTGACCATTCTAAACACCTCTCCTGTAAGTAGATTAATCAATATTACAACTTGGAATTATTGATAGTTCTTATTTATAAATTCATAACAACGACTATGAATTTAAATATAAATTACACTAAAATAAGATAGAGTGTAATTTAACTTACAAGGATTTCTAGCGAAAAGTCGGGAATAATATTGGTAGAATTCCAAATCGAGAGCTTCTATTTGTCTGGATCTTTGATTCCTAGAGCCTTGCTAAAGACCCCTAAGGACTAGAAGGACTTGGACTCAAGAAGAAAGAATTCTTTGAGCAAATTGATTTGCAAGATTTGAGAAAATGAGGGATTTTTGCAACTTATTTATAGGCTGTCAGGAAGGAGTACGCCCAACATAATTTAGAGCTATGACCAGCATAGTGCGTAAGCCCAACATAATTTAGTGCTACGCCAGCATAGTGGTGTGGGCAGCAAGCAAATACGTATGTTGATTTTAAATATTCAAAAATTCATAACTTTCACATACGAGCTTCATTTTTTATGTTCTTTATATCCATGCATAGCTATCGACAATATCCACAACTTTCATTTAGACTCTGTCGGCTAATTTTGACTTTATTTTTAAATTTATATTTTTAATAGGCATAGACTGTTAAAGTTCATTAAAATTTTATAACTCTCTTGTCCGACGTCCATTCTCGATTGTCTTTATATCGCAGACTCCTATTAACGAGATCTTCGATTCTCGTTTAGATTGTTTCGGCTAAAAATCGACCGATCTAAAATTTGATTTCTGATTTGTATACTGCTACGCTAAATCTTAGAAAAATCATAACATCCTCTAATGAAGTCAGATTTAGACGTTCTCTATATGCATGTTCTCAACTACAATGACTTTTGTTTAGATCACTAAGGCTAAAAATTAATCTAACAAAAATTAACTTTTTACGACGCTCGTAGTCGTACCGGGTTGAATTGCAAATCTTCAAATGCTCATGACTTCTTCGTTTTAAGTCCGATTTAAGCATTCCTTATATCTCTGGAATCCTTGTGATGACTACTTTAACTTTCGTCAAGGATATTCGGCCTAATTTTTATTCTATTTAGACACATATTTTATTCCTATTGTATTATTATAATAATATATACACGAAACACATAATATTCACATAACTCTTCTTTATTACATCCAATAGGTTACAATTGTTGACCCTAACTATTACATTATCTTATAAATGCCTAGTGGGAAACGCGGGCGTTACAATTCTATCCCCCTTAGGATGATTCCGTCCTCGGAATCATGCATCAGCAAAAAAAATGTGGATAGCGACTCTTCATGTCGTCCTCTGTCTCCCATGTGAGGTTCTTCCCATTCAAGTGTTTCCATCGCACCAGCACTAATTCGACCATCTTACGTCGCAACTTCTTCGTCTTACAGTTAACAATTTCTTCGAGCTCTTCAATTAACCTCCTGTCTTCATTAATCCTTATCTCTGAAAGTGGAATTATATCGGGAAATTCTCCCTTCAACTTCCTAAAATAACGTACGTGGAAAGTGTTATGAATACCATCTAGTTCTTCTGGAAATTCCAGCTTGTAAGCTTGGTTCCCAACTCTATGAAGCACTTTGAATGGCCCAATAAATCTTAGACTCAACTTTACTCTTTTTCCAAATCTTATAAGTCCCTTCCATGGCGAGACTTTAATCAACACCAAATTTCCAACTTCGAAAGTCATTGGTCATCGCTTCTTGTCAGCATAGCTCTTTTGACGATCTTGAGCTACTCACATCCTTTCTCTAATTACCTTTAGCTTTTCAACAGTCTAATGGACTATCTCCGAACCCATGAACTGCTTCTCTCCAGCTTCAAGCCAACAATATGGCGTACAACACTTCCATCCGTACAAGGCTTTATAAGGTGTCATCTTAATGCTTGAATGGTAACTATTATTGTAGGAAAACTTTACTAGGGGTAGATTCTCATCCCAGTTACCTTGGAATTCTAGGGTACATGCTCTCAACATATCTTCTAGTATTTGAATTGTTCTTTCACTCTAACCAGCAGTCTGTGGATGGTAGGTTATACCAAAACACAACTTTGTACCCATTTCTTCCTGTAGGCTTTTCCAAAATCTTGAGGTGAAATGAATGTCACGATCTGACACAATCGTTAAGGGAACACCGTGAAGTCTTACTATCTCCTTCACATAAACATCTGCGAGCTTATCCATAGACCATCTCTCATTGGCCTTTATAAAGTGTGCACTCTTTGTGAATCGATCCATGATTAGCAAAATCATGTCGTGACCACTCTTGGTCATGGGTATCTTGGTCACCAAATCCATGATGATGTCCTCCCACTTACCCATGGGCACCGGTAAGGGCTCCAAACTCCCATATGGTTTCTAATGTTGCGCTTTAACTCTTACGCAAGTCACACACTCAGCCATATACTTAGCAAATCGAGCTTCATCGTCGGCCACTAGTAATAATGTTTCAAATCCCTATACATCTTGGTATTGTCAGGATGAATCGAGTACATGGTCTTGTGGGCTTCTTCCATAAGAAGATCTCTCATTCCTGCCATCTTAGGAACCCAAATCCTCTTTTGAAATACCTTCAACCCTTGGTTGTTTGTTCCGAATTCCAACGTTTAGCCTAAACGCTCTTCTTTTTGGTTATCTCCTTCCAAAGCTTCTTCCTGATCTTTCTTAATATTTCTACGATTGTTGAGACAATCTCAATTCTTCAACGCCCTTGGTTTATTCCTTTCCAAGTTTATCTTTCTACTCAAAGCATCTGCTACGATGTTTGCTTTACCATGGTGGTAAAGTATCTCACAGTCATAGTCCTTGAGTAGTTCCAACTAGCGTCGTTGTCTCATATTCAATTCCTTTTGATCGAGGAGATACTGGAGTCTCTTATGATCAGTGTACAGCTTACACGTTTTCCATAAAGATAATGCCTCCATATATTTAATGCAAAAACTACCGCTGCCAACTCCAGATCATGATTGGGGTATCTCTTCTCGTGTTCCTTCAGTTGTCGAGATGCATATGCTGTCACTTTATCTCTCTGGGTCAGATCACATCCTAACCCAACTCCAGATGCATCACTATAAACTACGAAGTCTTTAACTTCATCAGGTAAAGAAAGAATCGGTGCTTTACACAATTTCTTCTTTAATTTCTCGAAAGCTTCTTCATGCTTCTCACTCCATGTATATGTAGCTCATTTATGGGTCAAAGCTGTCAATGGAGCAGCTACCGAAGAAAAGCCTTGGATAAACCTTCTATAATATCCAGCTAATCCTAGAAAGTTTCAAATCTCGATAAGACTTTTTGGTCGTTCCTACTTCATCACAACTTTAATCTTTGTTGGATCAACCATTATTCCTTCTTGGATAACCATCTGACCCAAGAATTGCAGCTCTCAGATCCAATAATCACATTTGGAGAACTTTGCATATAGTTTCTCCTTCTTAAAAACTTCTAATACTTCTCGCAAGTGCTTGCCATGCTCCTGCTGGTTCTTTGAGTAAATCAGAATTTCATCTATGAACACTATTACAGATTTATCGAGGAATGATTTACAAACCCTATTCATCAAATCCATAAATGTTGTTGGAGCATTAATTAGTCTGAACAACGTAAATAAAAACTCGTAGTGTCTATATATTGTTCTGAAGCGGTCTTCTCGATATCTTGCTCTTTCACCTTCAGCTGATGATATCCTGACCTAAGATCGATCTTTGAGAAATAGTTCGTACCTTGCAGTTGATCGAACATGTCATTTATCCTTGGCAATGGATATTTGTTCTTCACCGTTGCCTTTTTCGTCTTTCTATAAACTATGCACATCCTCATGCTCCCATCCTTATTCTTCACGAATAACACTGAAGCTCCACAGGGTGAAGAACTAGGTCTAATGAACCCTTTGTCCAACAACTCATGAAGTTGGATCATTAGCTCTTTCATCTTCGTTGGTGCTAATCGGTATGGCGCTTTCGCTATTATTGTCATTTCTGGCAACAAGTCTATTCAAAACTCTACTTGTCTATCAGGGGGCAATCCAGGAAGATCTTCGGGAAAGACTTCTGAAAAGTCACACGCCACGTGTATCCTTCACATCTCCATTTTCTCTTTCTTTGCATCGATCATGAATGCCAAGTATGATGTACACCCTTTCAATAAACACTTTCTGGCTTTCATCAGGGAGATGATTCCAGAATTTACTCTACGTTTGTCCCCATACACCATAAATGGTTCTCTTCCAGGTGGTTTGATCACTACAGTTTTCTTTCTACACTTGATATCGGCATCGTTCGCACTAAGCCAATCCATCCCTAATACTATGTAGAAGCCGTTTAAATCAATGGGCAAAATTTCCTCGTGGAATCTATACCCATTCAAGTCGATGACGATGTTCTTAATACAATCACTGAGAGGTATGTATTTACCACTAGCAACTTCTACTACTAGAGCACTATTTAGTTTATCTACATGCAATGCTAGTCTTCTACCAAATTTATGCGATATAAAGGAGTAATTGGCTCTAGAATCAAATAGTATATTGGCAGGCAATCCATTTACAAGAAAGGTACCTGAAGTGAAATCTGCTTCATTCATTGCTGCTTCCAGAGTCAGTTGGAATGCTCTTGCCTTTGGCCTTGGCAGCACATTAGGTTTTCAACCTTCTTCTTCTTCAGGCAGTCTTTCGCAATATGCCCTTCTTCGTTACATCAGTAACACACCCTTTTATTGGATGTACACTCGTTGGCGTAATGACTAGTTCTCCCAGACTTGAAACATGCCAACTCCTTTCCATATTTCCCAGAGTGCTTCTTCTTGCACTTCTCGCACCATTTTGCATCTCCTACACCTCCAAACTTTTTGGAACCAGATTTTGAAAATATGCTCTTCTTGTTGAACCTCGATGATCCCTCAAACTTTCTATTCTCTCATACCTCTACCCTCACTAGACCCTTCCCCCTAATATGGGTCTCGATGTTCGTTACTGACCAAATGGCCTCCTTTAGAATCCTTGCTATTTTTACCATTGGATCAAAGTCTGCCGGTATTCCATTAGAAAAATTTTCAACTTTTGAGATTTTGGTAGGGTACTAGCTTCATTCTTAGTGAAAGTGGCAGTATACTCACTAACACTCATCTTGCCCTTCTTCAAGTTCTAGAACTCATTATTGATCTCCAGAATGCCTCTTTAGGGCAGTGCTCCTTTTTCAACTGTACAAGGAAATCCCCCCACGATATCCTTTTTGTTTCTCCCCTTGGCATTGAGTCTGCCAATAGATTTAACCAGCTCAACACTCATGTCTTCAGTTGTTGGACAACAAAAATCATCTTCTATCTCTTACTACAGTCACAACTATCGAACATTATCTCCATCTCGTAGATCCAGTTCATAACCTGTACAGGTGTTGGGTTCTTAGATTGGCTGGGTGGTTTGGCTGCCATGAAGTCCTTATACTTACAACCATTTCCTTTATTCCTTTCTTCAGGGTTACCTGTCCTAATCATTTGGAGTTCCACTCGACTAACAGTCTTGTTGTAGTTTCCCTCCTCCGATTGTTCTTCATTTAGTTCGGGTTGCACATCAGGCGCAGTAGGTTCATCCCTATTCAGTTGAAGTAGACGCTTTGTCTCTTCCATATGACGGTCTAGCATCATCTGCATCATTTCCTGTACGCTTTCCATTGTGATTGGCTCGGGTGCAGCTGCTACCTCTGGTGTACGCTCAATCATTTGTGGCTCAGGCTACTGGTTTCCATTAGTGTTTCCTAATCCGCTATATGTTCTTACCATGACACTCTATACGCCAAAGTCGACATTCAGTGTACAGTGACGAGAATTAAGATAGGGAAAGCTTTATATGTGGTAGACGTATAAATCTCCTTATTACTCCAAAAAGTTATATGCCAGTTCTAATATCGTAATTAAACGTTTAGAAACCTGAACACATAAAATTTTCAGATCCGTTTGGCAATAGACCATAGATCCGATCAAATAATAGCATCCTAAAGCATATAAGGCATCTTATAGCTATAACATAAATCATTTAGTGTAAAAAAGCAATTTAGACATCTTCCCTAAAATAAGCTAGTGCTCATGTCTATTCAGGCATACTTCCAAAATATAGCAGACACGCATCTCACAATCATCGCTCAACATTCTTAGTTTAAGTCTAGAAACCCTATAAATTCCTAGTTCGGTTAAACTAATGCTCAGATACTAACTCTGACATTCCCAATTTCACGGCCATAAAAGACCGATTTGTTTATGCTTATTTAAAATCAGAGTGTCCATTTTGAAGAATAATATTGTGGAATTTGTTCCCAAAAACATGATAATGATATTATCAAAGCATTTCCGAAGAAATGTATTTTATTCATATTAAAAACTTTGAGATGTCATCATCAATACAGTACATAAGAATAAACTAAAATAATACAGGCCTTACAAACATCTATCATTTTACGGGCCTATAATCCATAAATCTCTTATCTGATCATCACACCTGTGTTCTCATGCCACTACCTATAATACAAGAAACTGAGTGAGTTAGGCTTAGGAGTCGGGTGAGCACATAGGGTTTTCAACCCATAATAATTTTATTCTTTTAATTATATATTTTCATCTAATCATTCAACCCGATTACCCATTCATGTTATCTTTACTGTTTATCCTTAAAACATCTCATTCAAGGGACCTATCTTAAGGGTTATCTTCGGGATAGACAATAATGCATAGGGATTCCTTAGCAATATATGTCAGTAAGGCAACCGTGGGGGGGATGGAGTATACCTGGTGAACATTTAGTTCAAAAACACCTATAGTTTGCGAGCCTGCTAGCGTTCCACTGGATTGTCTAGAATAGTCTGTGGTTATCATCTATACTCCGCTAGATGACTAGATCATCTTTAAATTCAATTCCTCTCATCATCTATTTTTATCTTTCATCTCTCATCATTTGTATCATCTTTTATCTACCCATCTCTACCCAACATATTTATAGTTATAAAAATAAATATACAGTTTGAATTAAGTAAAACATATATAAATCGTTCATCTAACATAAATATCAGGAACACAAATAATAGGCACATATAGCATGTAATTATCTTAAATGCTTTATATCTACATGTAATATGAAAGTAACTAGGCACTCACTTGTTAAAGTGATGACTCGAAATTCGGACAACACTTCGCTTCTAGCAACTGACTTTTCCTTTGACGTAACCTAGTATCATTATCACTAAGTCTTAGTCTAATATTTTATGTGACTGAAAATAGTCTAGACCTATCAATCATTCCAATGAATACTGATAGCTTTATCAAATAAGGATCAGCCAGGTAGGGTAGTTGGGAGGCAGGACCATTTCGGCGTATAGCCTTTCTGAAATCTAACAACCAAGCCAACATGACCATTCTAGACATCTCTCCCATAAGTAGATCAATCAGTATTACTCATTGGAATTACTGATAGTTCTTATTTATAAATTCATAACAACGACTATGAATTTAAATATAAATTACACTAAAATAAGATAGAGTGTAATTTAACTTACAGGGATTTCTAGCTGAAGAGTTATGAACTTTTAGATCGATAGATCTTTAACAGGTAAATAAGCAAGAACAATAAATACTAGAACACACAATGAATCAATCCGTATGTCGAATGATTAAAATGTAGTCACACCTCAGCAGAGCTCGATTAAGAACTTCCACTGTAGAGGTGCGCTAGGGTTTACAGTACACTTGATAAAATAATAATGAAGATTGCATGCATGCAACTTATATACTAAACCCTAAAACAAACACACGGTTGGACAGGCCCAAACGGGTGACAAAACTGGACTAACAACCGAGCCCAAGACGCAACACAATAGGCCCAACAATCTCCCCCTTTGCGTCAATTGGGGCGAGACTTCACTTCGGTGGAGGTTGAGGAGTTCGCTTCACAACCTTGAACAACTTTGGAATGATGGAAAGTAGAGTCTGTCTGAAATCCATATACTACCAAAGCATATCTGAGAACAGCTTCTTGTCTGCCTCACTGTTTTGATCATACCCATGGATAAGCTCAAGAATGTGCTCCAAGCAGGAATTGGAGAATATATGTTTATCAGCAAGAGAAAATAGGCACCTTTGACCCTCGCCTCTAAGAAACATAACAGTGTGAAACTGTGGGTCTATTTTACCCTTCAACATCAGCTTAACGTCACCTGCCTTCCCGATTGGCTTGATTAAGGGCTTCTTTCGTATAGCAGTGGCAATCTCCTGATCCATCTTTGCTACTTCATGAATGTAACACACCAGCATACGCTTGATGTGACCTATAATTGGTTCATACTCCTTTGGGTTGGAAAGTAAGATGTTGTTCAGGAGAATCCAATCATGTAGATTCAGATTCGGTAAATCAACAAGAGAGATTGAATGAACCGAACCGTCTGATCCTCTGGTCACTTTGAGCTTGATATTAATGAACTTCCCTGCTGCAGTAGGTTTCATTACTTTAACAGTTGTGATCTTCTTGCTACTCCAAGTAAGGTACTGTGGTTGAGAGAACTCATGATAGTACTCGAGCAAGTCTTGATCAAACCTCGGGTCAGGAGAAGGAATCGCCACTGTAGACTCAAAGCAATGAAAGATGAAAGCCTTACGAGTGATTGGCATATCGAATTGAGAATCTTTAGAGTTCTCAACATCGAATGAAAGAACAGGCTCTAGCCAATGAGAGCTTGGAGCTTCAAAAACCTCCTTTCGAAGCCTTTCCAACGACCACAGAGGAAACTTCAATTTCCTTTGTTTAAGCAGATCCGCTTCTCTCGTTTCATTCACCTGATTAATCGCTTTGTTAACTTTTTCTTTAATCTCTTGAACGGTGGGCTTGACTTTGTGAGGACTTGATTTAGGAGTCGTTTCTTCTATAACATCAACATTGTCCTCATCATCAACATCAATGTCTTTTCCTTTATCATGTATAGCAGAACCCGAAGCTTCTTTCCCCTTCGGTTTAATAACCACCTTCGGTTGTTGAGGTTTCGGTGGTTGATATAAAGGCTTCATGACTTCTCCCCCTTGTTGCGGAAGGACAACGGATTCCGGAACACCCTCAATTCGATTGAGAATGTCAAGAGCAGGACTCAACTTCTCAGCCAAATGACGTCTAACCGAGATTGTAAGAACTGAATCGTGGGCTTCAAGAAGATGAAGAAGAATCGAGTGTACATCACCAACTGAGCTTTTTACCACAGACCACTCCGAACGCAGTGCTTCAAGTTCCTTGTTCGCTTGATTGAGCTGCAGAGTCTGGGTTTGGAGTTGAGTGGTTTTTAGAGCAAG
Source organism: Lactuca virosa (assembly GCF_052849685.1). Classification (NCBI taxonomy): domain Eukaryota; kingdom Viridiplantae; phylum Streptophyta; class Magnoliopsida; order Asterales; family Asteraceae; genus Lactuca; species Lactuca virosa. The sequence continues at coordinate 251,102,072 of NC_136428.1, forward strand.
ATCATCCATCACTCTACTTTCTAAGGCAAGATCTGCCTGAAGTTTATCCAAACGCTCAGAGACATATACTTGATGCTTGACGTGATTAGAGGTTAGGTTCTTTCGTAACACCTCAAAGTGCTCTTTCTCTTGTTGAAGAGATTGAGTTAGGGTTTGAACCGAGGTATTGACTTTGTTGGCATTTTGCTCTGCAGCACCCTGTAAAGACTCAAGAAAAAGATTAGCATTAGAAATTAGTTTATTGACTTTTTCGGTCGCATCGGAGCAGACTTGTGTTGAAGCATCAATAGCTGAAGTGGCTTTTGTGATTGAAGCTTCGTGTTCCTTAACCCAGGTGGCCATCATGCCTTGAATGGCAGACTCGAAAAGAGAATCCTGAGTAGATGAGGAGGCCATAAGCTTGTCTAGCTTTTCATTCAGCTCCTTGATATGCCGCTTGGTGACACGGGCATCATCATCACCATCGCTTTGCACCCTGTAGGGACTATAATAGAAAGAGTTAAATTCGACTTCTTCACCCCCAAGAACTGTGGCAATTTCTGTTGATGGTGTAGGATAGAGAGGTTTTGAGATAACATGGTTTCAGCCACTGAGGTAAGCACCCCTATATCATATACGTTGGCACGAACCTCAGGTTCGGTAGTATTGGGTAGCAGTGACGGTGGTTGCTTCAGAGAATATTGGAGTAGGAATGGGAATAGTTGTAGTGGGTTGGGAGGTGATAACAAGTGAGATTAGATTTATGGACATTGGGATGGAGATAGGTGGAGGTGAAGGTGGGTGGGAGCGAACTGGTACCTCATGCGTAGGCGAAATTGGAGGTGTGCCACCACGGACTGAACCTTCATCGTCAGAGTCAGAACTTTCGCTTTTGCTTGTTGGAATGTTCGGTTGCTGGCGTGAGGGAGTGTAGTCTGAATCACTGGAGGAAACACGTCATGGATTCCTGGCCATTTTCTTAACCTTTTTCTTCTTTGGTTGTGAGGGAGCTGCCTTCTCAGACTTCCGCTTCTTTGGAGTAGTCAACTTGGACACTTGACCCTCCATCTCCTTCTTTTTCAAATCAGGCCTTTTGCCCCTTTTTGCTGGTTTATCGGCTTCCTCTATGGACTTGATCATCTCCAGAGTTAACTCCATTGGCCCAGTAGACGGAATTTTCTTGTATTCTTGGAACAGCTTGCTTGCATCAAGCACACAAGCATACATAGAGGCTGGAATAGACCCGTTGAAGGAAAACTTGAGAGGATCGGTGACTATGATCCTAGTCGTATGAAAAGTAGCAATCGAAGAAAGTAATGAGTCTGCCATAATAGGGACGTGAAACCTTTCCATAGCCCAGTGAGTAACGAGAGTCCAAAACCTTCCACATGAGATTTCGGAATGACGCGAAGCAGAGGAGAGACTTTGCACCAACTGAATCCAAAGAACAGATCCATAATCCAGGTTGATTCCAGTGTAGAGACCATAGAGAAGGGTCATGAAAACCTTGTTAGCCCCATCTAAACCAGCAACTCTCTCAGACAAGCCTTTGAATAGCAGAGTGAAGAGGCCATTCCATTGAGGAGTAAGGCAAGACTTCTTGACTTTAGTCACAGTCGTGAGAAGCTCCGAATAACCCATATTGTAGAACATTAAAAAGAGATGAGTAGTAGTGATGGAGTCAAGGTTGACCATGGAGACGTCATAAGGAAGCCTTAGCAGTGAGCAAAACCGATTCTTGGTAATCGACGTCTTTTGATCGAGAATGTCAAAGAAAACCCTCTCTTTTGTCTTGTCGTATGTTGCAGTAGAGTACACCTGAGAGAGAAAAGACATTGGGACAGATTCAACCTTCGTCAATGCGATAACGAGTGGGGAGTACTTGAGGCATTCCACCATATTCAGCATATATGGATGATACACAAACGGTGTGAGATCGATCAGAAGGTTCTGATTCTCCTTGATAGAGAGAAGAGGCGATCGAGCAGAAGTTTCTTGAACTGAAGAAGATTCTGCCATTGTTGAAGGTCGATGAAGAAGGTGATGAACAGTGGAGGAAGAATCGCCGATATTCGTCTTTGAAAAGTATGAGAGCAGTAAAAGGGTAAAGGTAATTTGAGAAAACCTTTTATACCGTCAATGATGAGAGATAAACAAATCGCAATCAAATCACAGGCGAGAAAATCTCAATCGACGTCTAGAAAATCGTGATTGGACAACTGTTACACCAAAAAAGGCGATGATGGGCGTAACATCAGTGATCGTTTCAAATTCACGCGCCTTTCCATGTTTATTTCAACCTTATCGTTTCAGATTCCAAACCCTTTAAATTCATGCTGACTCATCCTTTTGCTATTAACAGACTCCATTCCATCATAATGAACCGAAGCTATATTTCTGAAATTAGTTTATTAGAAACCGAACCAGACTTTGGAAAATCAAAGATTTTCGTGCAAGATAGTGTCAAAGATAAAGAAATAAAGCAAATAATTTGTGAGACATATGTGATGTCTAGGAAGACATAAAAACAGTGGATCCTGGGCACGAATCTCTACCTTCAAAGTCAAGAGAGACTTCAAAGTGCTTGTTTGGTTTCCCGTTGAATTACGATCAAATGCCTGTAAAGAGACATTGAAAGGCATCTTTTTATATAAAGCTATTAGGGTGGTTTTCGCTTCAATCCACACTTGGGCACTTGACATAAGACCGAAAGTAGAAGAAGTACTTGTGAGACTGGTGTAGCCTGTTAAACAAGTAGGTTTGGATCTATTTCAGTGACTGGGTGTTAATATCAAATCTCAAAAACAAAAATAAAACTGAATCTTATGGGAAGAAACGTCTTGGTGTTAGACAAATTCATAAAGATCATGCAAAAATAAAAGGAGAATTCTTGAGATAACAAGTAATAGCGTGAACGTGTACACGATCACCGTCAATTCATTTAAGGTGTTGGATTTTGGGTTTCACTTAGCACGTGGTAAATGTATCTAAGGTCATCAACACAGATGTTGTGTAACCATAAACCTCAGTAGTAATTGTTGAGAGTCTCAAGGGTTACAATTGTGGAGCGAAACGAGATGATGAAATAAGATAAGGTGGTTAAGAAATCGTAAGTGCCTCTGCTATTTGAGAATGACAAAGCAGAAAACTCTTAACTCAAAATGAGAAGAGTAAGGTAGCTCATGACTTGAGTGAATTTAGCAGCCTAATTGGGAAGAAACGATTGGTGTCGATCGAATCATTAAGGCTTCACTCACAGTCTTGGAGGCTTCGGTCTACATACAGCAGCATGCTTCTAGGGACACTTAACTAGTACAAAGAGAGAAATACCATACCTGCCCTAGCTCCAATTGATATAGCTTCTATGATCGTCAAACCTAAGGGAGAAAAGAAACAAAAAAAAAACGAAATGCAAAAAGAAAATAGTTTTGAAGTTTTGGAATTTTCTGAAAAAAGAATAAGAAATAAAATATTTTTGGAGTTTGTGAAATTTTCTAAAAAATAATAAGAAATAAAATATTTTTGGAGTTTGTGAAATTTTCTAAAAAATAATAAGAAATAAAATATTTTTGGAGTTTGTGAAATTTTCTGAAAAATAATAAAAACAGAAAATAAAATATTTTTGAATTTTATGATAAGAAAGAGAAAAACATAAAATAAATTAAGATAAAATAAAGTGTACAAAAGATACAACTGAAATGTCATCATTGTATATGAGGCAAAATGGACCGAGCGTTCAGTTCATTTCAGTTCCTGAAAAAGCAGGACCCGAAATAGACCGAGCATTCGCTCTATTTCGCTTCCAACTTTTAATGAGGCGAAAGCAATTTCGGTACAGATTCAGCTTCCATCATTCCTAAGCCTTGTAAGATTTTATTAAAACTTGCTTCAGGCAAGGCTTTTGTAAAGATGTCAGCTAATTGATCAGTGGTTCTTACAAAGTGTATTTCGACATTACCGTCTTCCACGTGATCCTTGATAAAATGATACCTCGGTGTTATGTGTTTCATTTTGGAGTGTTGCACTGGGTTGTGACATATCCTTATTGCACTTTCAGAGTCAAAATACAATGGAATTTTCTTCATGTTCAGTCCATAGTCTCGAAGTAGTCTTTGTATCCAAATGACCTGTGAAGTACATGATGCTGCAGCTATATACTCTGTTGCGGCTGTAGAAAAAGACACACAGGTTTGTTTCTTCGATTGCCAGCTGACAAGTTTTCCATCAAGGAACTGACATCCTCCAGTAGTGCTCTTTCGGTCCAGTCCACATCCTCCTAGATCAGCATCAGAGAATGCATGAACAAAGAACCCTGATTTTGCTGGGTACCATAGACCGAGAGAAGAGGTTTGCTTCAAATATTCTTTACAGCCAACAGGTGATGTTCGCGTGGATTAGCTTGAAACCGGGCACAATAACAAACAGAAAACATTATGTCTGGTCGACTTGCTGTTCGATACATCAAGGACCCTATCATTTGACGATAGAGGGTCATGTCAGCAGCCGGTTTGTCCAGAGAGGTTGTTAACTTCGTGCCAAACGCCGTAGGAACCTTCACTTTTGAGTCTCCCATCATTCCAAACTTGGCAAGCAAGGTCTTCTCGTAAGCCTCTTGATTAATAAAAATACCTTCGGGTCCCTGTCTAATATTTAAGCCAAGGAAAAAGTTAATTGGACCCATTGAGCTCATTTCAAACTTAGTCTCCATCAACTTCCTGAATTATGTTGTTAAGCCAGGATTTGTGGAGCCGAAGACAATATCATCGACATAAATTTGAACAATCATAAGGTGGTCACCCTCTTTCTTACGAAAGAAGGTTGGGTCAACCGAACCTTGTTTAAACTTTGACATTTTTAGAAATCGAGTTAATGTTTCATACCATGCTCTTGGTGCTTGCTTCAGACCATAAACCGCCTTGTCCAGAATGTAGCAGTGATCTGGATACTTCTCATTCACAAAACCTGGTGGTTGCTCTACATACACTGTTTCTTCTAATTCTCCATTTAGAAATGCACACTTGACGTCCATTTGATATACTTCAAAGTTCTTGTGAGCAGCATAGGCCAGAAAGATTCTTACTGATTCTAACCTAGCTACTGGAGCGAAGGTCTCTTCGTAGTCTATCCCTTCTTCTTGACAATATCCCTTCACAACCAACCTTGCTTTGTTATGAATTACATTCCCTTCTTTTTCCATTTTGTTTCGAAATACCCATTTCAGTCCAACTACAGATACATCCTTTGGTGTAGGAATCAGTATCCATACCTTGTTTCGCTCAAACTCGTTGAGTTCGTCTTGCATTGCCTGTACCCAATCAGAGTGATCGAGTGCAGTCTTGACGGTCTTCGGTTCAATTTTGGAGACAAACGAATTAAACATGCAAAATTCCACTTGAGAGAATAATGCAGTTTGCTTCGCTTTCAGTTGAGAACGAGTAAGAACTCTTTTTGACGAATCACCAATGATTTGGGTTTTTGGATGATCTTTTGTCCATTTGGTGAGAGGTAGGTAATTTGGATCATAGGAGGGATCCAACTCAGCATTTACTTCTTCTTCGAATTATGACTGAGTATCATCATCATTTGTATTTACATTCTCCCCCTTAAATGATGAGACAGTTTCGCCTTCAGGCATCGAATTTTCCCCCTCAACAGGACGTTCGGTTGATATGGTAGTTGATGGGTTATCCCCCTGGAATGATAATTCAGGGTTATCGGATGAAGATGAACCCTCCCCCTTAAATGTAGAATTTTCTTTTGGAGGTTCGCTTGGACTAGGCTGTTCGATAGTTCCCGGTTGTTCTTTTTCCATATCTTTCGCTGCATCATCAATGATTTGCTTCAAGGAATCAATCTTATTGTCAACAGCCTTTGCTTCAGAGTGAGTGGCTTTCTCTGGTTCATCGAACAATGACATATATTGCTCAAACAAATTCGAAATGGAAACAGTAACTTGACCAGACGTTGGAAAAATTTCCTCCATTGAACCTTCGGTTGTTTGAAGCCTTTTGACGTAGTTGTCATCGAAGGTGACATAATAGGTTTCTTCAATTTTCTTGGAATGTTTGTTCAGAACCCTATATGCCTTGGAGTTTAAGGAGTAGCCAAGAAAAATCCCTTCGTCAGCTTTGACATCAAACTTGTTTCGGTGCTCCTTTGAATTGAAAATAAAGCATCTAGAACCGAACACATGGAAGAACTTGACATTTGGCTTACGATTGTTCAAGATCTCATTTGGAGTAATAGAAAAACGCTTGTTAAGAAGAGATCTATTCTGTGTGTAGCAGGCAGCATCAATAGCATCAGCCCAGAAATATAAAGGCAATGAGGCGAAACTGAGCATGGTTCGGGCTGCTTCACACAACGAGCGGTTTCGCCTTTCAGCGACACCATTTTGTTGTGGAGTGTAGGGAGCAGAAAAGTTGTAAGATACTCCCTTTTCAGCAAGAAAGTCTTCAAATTCATTGTTTTTGAACTCCAGCCCATTGTTACTTCGAATATTTCTTACCAGCTTTCTCAGTTGAAGCTCTATTTGTTTGATAAAAACCTTGAGCTTTGGTGTAGCCTCTGATTTTTGTTTAAGAAAAAATACCCAGGTGAAACGAGAAAAGTCATCTACTATTACTAGTATATATTTGTTACCACCAATGCTTTCAATAGTCGAAGGTCTACATAAATCGATAGGCAGAAGCTCAAGTGGTCCGATGATCTTCGTGTTGACACGTGTTGGATGACTTTTCCTGCTTTGCTTTCCCATTTCACATGCAGCACACATATGTTCTTTATCAAACTTGAGTATTGGAAGTCCTCGCACATGATCATCAAGAACTAGCTTGTTGATGTCTTTGAAGTTGAGGTGCGAGAGCCTTCGGTGCCATAACCAACTTTCGTCTGAGTGTGCTTTCGTTAGCAGACACACAGCTGGCTTCCCTCGAATGGGATTGAGATTCAGTGGGTACATTTCGCCTTTTCTTTTGGATTTTAATAGAACTGATTTGGTCTTCTTCTCTAATATTTCAGACCCTTCATCATCGAACGAAACCTTCAGTCCAATTCCCACCACCAGTTGTGAAACACTGATGAGATTGTGTTGTAAGCCCTCTACGTATGCTACTTTTTTGATCGAGAATTCGCCATTTGTGATCATTCCATAGCCTTTTATTGTGCCAAATGAGTTGTTGCCATATTTGACACATCCACCATCCTTAATAGCTCGAAACTCCCGAAGCTCTTCCTTTCTCCCGGTAATGTGACGTGAGCAGCCACTATCAATGTACCATTCGTCGTCGAACTACTCGTCACGCATAACCTGCAAAAATCAAGCAGATTTAGGAACCCAAAGTTTCTTGGGTCCAGGTGAGCCTTTTACAAAACATGATATAACAATAGAAGAATCAACTAAGTAAGTTCGTTTTATTAGGGTTGTTTCATCTTTTCTTTTGATTGTAAAAACTATGATTTTATTATCTTTTGATGCTTCAACCTTAGGTCTAGGAATTGGTTCTTTATTGTTTTCTAACTTTTGGTTTTGTTTCCTTAGGTTAGTATTCATCTTCTTTTCATATCCAGAAATGATCTTCCCCTTTCCCCTCACATCTTCTTTAGGATTGTGCTTTGAGTTAGAGGAATGTGTTTTAGAAGCGAAACCTTGCTTTCGGGTCCTTTTGCTTGTGGATGAGGAACCGAAACTGCCCTTTCGGTTGTTGAGTTGAGAGCCAAAACCACTCTTTCGGTTTCTTTCGCTTCTATTTTGGGGACCGAAACTTCCATTTCGGTTTCCTTGGCTACATGAATAGCATTGAGTACAAGAATTAGCTTGATTCTTTAACACTCCTTTATCCTTAGCGGTTGAACTCTTGTCTGATCGAACGTAATTTGGGTTTTGGGACTGCCAAAACTATTTCCTTTTAGTGAGATTTTTCTTGTATCTCCTGTTACGTTGATGTTTCTTTTCAGACACCTGTTTGGGAGTTTTATGGATGTTGGCCTTAGGTTTCGATCTTTTATCATGAGTTTCGCTCTTTAACGAGGAAGTTTCGCTTGTCACCTTAACTGATTCACTTGGAAACCACTGGTTGTTGGCTTATCAAAATGTGTAGGCTTGTTGAGTTGTTCTGCCACATATCTGCCTTTAACCCTCCATGATGTTCTCTCAGATAGATCGACCGTTTCATCAGCATTGTCTATTGGTGCCGACCAGAAAAATTCATCACATCCTTCAGCATTATCTTCGTTCACTAATGCTGTGAGTTCGGCTGTTTGCTTCTGTGTAACACCGATCACTGCATAAACTTGATTTGGCGTGGTTTGGACCTTCTGATACACCACAGCCTTTTCTTTCATAACTTTGGACTTATTTTGGGACAAACGAGCGAATTCAACCGAGTTTTCAGAAATGAGATTTTTGGTGGGTTCGGGTTTGCTCTTGACAAATTCAGAACAGTCTACCTCATCTTCTACAGATATTTCACTAATATCATCATCCTCATCAAATTCAGAAGTATTTTCAGCATTAATTTTTGTTTCTGAACTCAACTTGGCATTCAACGAATCAAATTTCTGCATAGTTTCGGTTTTAATTTTCAATTTATCATTTTCGTCCAATAAGTTCTTAAGCATGTCTTTGTGGTCTTTGGACTGGATAAAAGATTCAATTTTGTCAAGACCAATTTTATAGCCAGGAGAAACTTCATCAGACGAGACTACAACTTCACAATCATAAACATCAGCATCAATTACGTCCTCCTTTAATTCAAGGAAAGGAAGAATCATACTGTGAATTTTCCTGCCTATTTCACAATCCAGATGCAATTGAGTGATATTGGAATATAAACGTTTAGCAATTAAACAAAAAACATTTCTCTGTTTTAAAAGCTTCAAATTATCTCTTTGCAAATAAAGTGTCTCATCCTTAATTCTAATTAACTCTTTCTCCTTTTGCTCAATCCACATTCGCCTGTCCTCACTCTTCAAAGACACCCTGCTGAGTTGATCAGTTAGGTTAGAATTTGTGAGGCGATTTTGGGTTAAACTACCACTTAAACTAGAAAATTTAGATTTTAATCCGTTCAATTCTTTTTCATAGTTTGTGACATGGATTTTTAATGATTCGAGAATAGATTGTACCTTCTTTATCAACTGGTCGCACTCATTGATCTGCTCACCAACAGGCTTGGCAGCGAAGCACATGTCTTCTTGTTCCTTCGCTTCATCTTCACCCCCATCAGTGGTGTAACCTCTCATCTGTGACACTCCAGCTGTCACCATCAAACACTTTCCTTCAGCAACATATTCATCTTCTTTCGCCACGAAAGCTCTGCCATGTGTAGGCTTTCTCACTTCTTCATCCTCTGAGTCAGTAGACTAGACTTCAACACCACCAAATTCATCATCTGAAACATTTTCCTGCACAATAAGAACATTCATAGTGTTATTTGCAGCAGCTTTCTTCTTCTTAATCTCTTCTAGCTTTCGCAGGTACTATGCTTCATCGTCTTCACTCTCATTCATCTCTGTCATCTTCCTCAACATACAGTCCTTGGCAAAGTGGTTTTTGCCTCCAAAAAAGTGACAATTAAATCCTGCGTCATTTGACATCTTGCTCTCCTTCTTCATCTCTTCTTGCTGGGGACTGATCTTCAGTTCCTCCTTTGCCTTTTCTGAACTGTAGCTTCCTTGCCAGTTTCGGTTCTTATGCGTGGGAAATCTTCTGCGAATGAACTTCTTTGGGTTTGAAACCATCAAAGCATATTTTTCATTGGTCAGATCAAATTTAGAGAGATCTAAATCTTCTTCTTCTTCAACTACATTCTTTCCTTTAGAAATTAGGGCCAAATAACCCATGCTAGAAACCACATTCGTTTCTTTAGTCACTGCACCTTCATGTGACTTCAGTATCCCCACTAGCTTCGCCAAAGAGTAAGCCTTGAATTGTTCATGGGCCTTTACAGTAGACACTACAGCCATCCATTTGGATCTTAGGTCATTCATGAATGTGACCTTCTGCTTAATAACTTTCCTCTCTATGCCATGCTTTATCATTTTGCTAAGAAGATGATTAAAACAATCAAAGGCTTGGATAAGCTTCTCTTCAGGTTTCTGCTTGAAGCCTCCAAACTCTGAAAGCAATAGAGTCTGGATCGAATGCTCAAGATCCTCATCGGTAGAATACAGCTCTTTCAACCTGTCCCAAACCTCTTTCGCTGTCGTGCATGAGCTAACCAACCGAAAGGTGTCAGACTGTAGGGAAAATCTGATCATTCTTAGCGCTTTAATATTGCATACAAACGTTTCCTTTTCATCTTGAGGAACATCATTAGCATCAACCATAAGTTGGTTGTACACCTTTTGAGTCTTTATTATTTGGTTTGTGCCAGTGTGAGCGAACGGACCTACAGTGATAGCTTCCCAGATTAAATACCCATTGTCTTCAGAGCCGATCACATAATCTTCAAAGTGATGCGTCCATACTTCGTAATCCTGAGTATATAGAATGGGAATCCTAGTTGTGGATCCAATGTTGTTGGAGATATTGATAGGGTTTGTGTTGGAATCGTCGTGTGACATGATGATATTTGCGAAAAACCTGTTCAAGATCAGACTTGTAAACAAAGTTAGGGTAAAATCGATATCCAAGAACTACGTCAACAACAAGATGACGGCTTCTAACAGAGATCAATATAAGCGGAAAACCCTGAAACCTTCTTCGACAGAAGAGATGCGTATAGATTACACAGTCTCCTGCTCTGATACCAATTGAAGAGTTATGAACTTTTAGATCGATAGATCTTTAACAGGTAAATAAGCAAGAACAATAAATACTGGAACCCACAATGAATCAATCTGTATGTCGAATGATTAAAATGTAGTCACACCTCAGCAGAGCTCGATTAAGAACTTCCAGTGTAGAGGTGCGCTAGGGTTTACAGTACACTTGATAAAATAATAATGAAAGCGTTAATGATAAGATTGCATGCATGCAACTTATATACTAAAGCCTAAAACAAACACACAGCTGGACATGCCCAAACCGGTGACAAAACTGGACTAACAACCGAGCCCACGACGCAACACAATAGGCCCAACAATAGCGAAAAGTCGGGAATTATAGTAGCAGAATTCCAACTCGAGAGCTTCTATTTGTCGGGCTCTTTGATGCCTAGAGCCTTGCTAAACACCCCTAAGGACTAGAAGGACTTGGAATCAAGAAGAAAGAAGTCTTGGAGCAAATTGATTTGCAAGATGTGAGCAAATGATGAATATTTGCAACTTATTTATAGGCTGCTAGGAATGAGTATGCCCAGTGTAATTTCGAGTTACGTCCAGCATAGTGTGTACTCCCAATGTAATTTAGTGCTACACCCAAGGTAGTGGTGTGGGTATAAAGCAAATACGTATGTAGATTTTAAATCTTAAAAATTCAAAATTTCACATACGAGCTTCGTTTTTGACGTTCTTTATATCCACGCGTAGCTATCGGCGAGGTCTACAACTTTCGTTTAGACTTTGTCTGCTAATTTGTGACTTTATTTTTAAAGTTATATTTTTAACATGCGTAGACTGTTAAAGTCCGTTAAAAATTCATAACTCTCTTGTCCGACGTCCGTTCTCGACTGTCTTTATATCGACAGACTCTTATTAACGAGATCTTTGATTCTCGTTTAAATTGTTTCGGATAAAAATCGACCGTTCTAATATTAGATTTCTGAGTTGTATACTGCTACGCTAAATCATAGAAAAATCATAACTTCCTCTAATGAAGACAGATTTAGACATTCTCTATATGCACACTCTTGGTTTAACGACTACTACGACTTTCATTTAGATCGCTAAGGCTAAAAAGTAATCTAACAAAAATTACTTTTTACAACACGCATTACCGTATCGGGTCAAATTGAGAATCTTCAAATGCTCATAACTTCTTCGTTCTAAGTTCGATTCAAGCGTTCTTCATATCTCTGGAATCCTTGTGACAACTACTTTAATTTTCTTGAAGGATATTCGACCTAATTATTATTCTATTTAGATGCGTATTTTATTATTATAATAATAATATATACACGATACACATAATATTCACATAACTCTTCTTTATTATATCAAATAGGTTACAATTGTTGACCCTAACTATTACATCATCTTATTAATGCTTAGCGGTAAACGTGAATGTTACATCTGTTACCTAAATACGACCTCCACTGCCATACTTAAATTAGCACTAAGATCTTCTGCTTGTGTATCTTGGACTTTCTCTTGATCACAAACGCCAATGTTGTATTGATCTTATCACACAACATCTCATCATCTCTTAGCATGTCGTTTTCAATGACGATCACTTCCAGTATACTGATTTTCAAACCGCTCCAATGCTTTCTGATTATGATCATTTGCTCTTTGATGATCACACACATATTATCCCTACACCCACCAAGATTCATGACCAATCTCATGACGGCTCGGCCTCATATTCCCCTACCCTTCCCCCTCTTATACTCCATTTCCTACCTTTTCAGCTCCCCCAATCGAGGTCACCACATGACTCACTCTCAAATTGTGTCCTTCAAGTCACGTCAAATTCTAAACCTTTCCGCTACCTCTAATATCTCTCTTATTTCGTGTTCTTCATCCCAAGCTGTGTGTGACCCTAATTCAAAATCTGTTATGGAACCTGAAATGATAGCTCTCAAATCCAACCACACTTAGGATCTCGTCCCTCCACTTCCGCATGCCAACATCGTCAGTGGTCGAAGATATATCGCCACAAGTTTTTCTCCAAAGGCAACCTTGATCATTATAAATGTCGTCTTGTTGCTCAAGGCTTCTCTTAGCAACCCAACTTGGACTTTGATGATACCTTTAGTCTAGTTGTTAAGCATGCTACTATTCATATTGTCCTTAGTATCGTCATCTCTCGTCACTGGCCTATCCAACAACTTGATGTTAAGAATGACTTCCTCCAAGGTGATCTTAGTGAAGAGGTTTACATGAAACAACCTCTTGGGTATGTTAACTCTCAATACATGCACCATGTCTCTCATCTACAGAAGGCTCTCTATGGTATGGTCTGAAGAAAGTTACTCGCGCTTGCTATCACTGATTTTACATCTAAATTTTCCTCCATCAGATTTCACAGCATTTTCTTTGATAACTCTCTTTTCACTTTTTATAGAGGAAAACAGACCATATTTCTTCTTTTGTATGTTGATGTTATCATCCTTATAGCCTCTAATCAATTCTTAATCACAAGGGTCATTGCTCGTCTATCATATGAGTTATCCATGATAGACATTGGACCTTTCTCGTTCTTCGTCAACATTGCTACTACTCAGTCTACTCAGGGTCTCTTCCTCTCCCAATCAACGTTTGCTAAAGAGATTATCTCTTGTGTTGATATGACATCTTGTAACCCATATAGTACTCCTACGGAATCCAAACCCCAAGCTTTCCACAATTGGAAAGTTGATCGTTGACCCGAATCTGTATAGTTGTCTTGTTAGTGCTCTTCAATATCTGACTTTCACTCGTCCGGATATCTCTTATGCGGTTCAATAAATTTTCCTATATATGCATGATCCTTGTGAACCCTACTTTCTTTCACTCAAGCATATTCTTCGGTATCTTCAAAGTACTTTGTCACATGGTCTTCACATACATCCGTCTCTGGTCGATCGTTTGGTTTCTTATAGTGATGTTGATTGGGCCAATTGTCCTCAAACGTGTCGGTCTACTTCTATGTTCTGTGTTTATCTAGGTGAAACCCTGGTCTTTCGGTCTTCAAAAAGTCAACAAATTGTCTCTTGATCCAGTGGTAAATTCGAGTGTATGGGGTAGAAAATGTTGTTTTTGAAGTTGCTTGGCTTCGAAACCTCCTTCTTGAATTTTCGTGTCCGTTAACTAGTGCCACTGATGTTTTCCGTGTCAATGTCAGTGCTATGTACACGGCTTCTAACTATGTTCAACACCGAAGAACCAAACATGTGGAAATAGATTTACATTTTGTTAGGGAACGCGTTGTCATTGGTCATGTTCGCGTTCTGCGTGTTCCATTTGCGCACCAAATTGCTGATATATTTACAAAGGGACTTCCTACACCATTATTTCTAGATTTTTGTAACAGTTTAAGCATACAAGAGCCTCCCACTCAATATAGTATCTATATATTGCAATAGAATATACAAAAACCCTAACAAGTATTTTCACATAATTAATAATTAAAAAGACCATCTCCTTACACAATCCTCGAACTCTAGATCAATCCTACGGTCTAGTTAAGCTCATAAAAGACAAGTTAGCCATTTCCTGACCACTATTCCCACCTATACCTTGCAACTAACACTCAAAAAAACAACTACTCCCCACTGACTATTACAACAACCAAACTCAACAAACCCACACCCACTGCCCTTTTGTTGCTGACCCCAACTTTACCAAACACACCACAACCAAATACTAAACCCTTAACACCACTACCAATCACACGGTTATCACCTGATGCACTTCAGAAATGGTGATTAGAAGGCTTATGTTTCCATTGCTCGAAAGTACTCCCCCTGTCACAAATGCAATCCCCCATAATTTTTTACTTATTGTAGATAACGATGAATCCTCCGATAATCTTCTTCTAGAAATCGATCATGACATCAGTTCCATAAAAGCTGATTCATACTTCCTCTCATTATCACCAGTTACACTGCATGGCTTGGCTTCCCCAAAAGCACTCAGGCTCACATGATACATTCAAAACCATCCCATCACCATCCTTATTGACACCATCAACACCTACAACATCCCCCAGCCTCGTGTCGCATCATTCCTCAACCTTCCCATGACACCAGTATAACCCTTCTCGGTCAGAGGATGGTTACTTCATCAAACATGAGGGTTTTTGTCCAGAAGTCCAAGTTAAACTCGCAAATCAACCATTCCTCATACCCTTCTACCATGTACCTATTGCAGGCGCTGATTGAGTACTTGGGATGGATGTCCTTAGCACATTAGGACCACTACAATCCGACTTCTCCATTACCAAGATCTTTTACTCTCATAGGTGAATCACTTTCTTTAAAATTTCACCTAATACACTCCACATTATGATGCAAAAAGATGTTATAGACTCCTTCCATACTCTATTGTATCATAACCAAACTAACATCCCTCAGACAACACCAACCACAAACCACCATACCGACCTTTACATACACACATGATCCATAAATTTACGCATCTCTTCGATACCCCACATTGCGTTCCGCTACCATGAAACCATGACCACAAAATCTGACTAACCCAACCAACCTACCAGTATCCTCACCATCAGAAACAAATCATGACCACCCACATCTAAGAACTGCTCAAAGATGGCGTGATACAACCAAGTCAAAGCCCATACTCATCTCTCATCCTATTAGTAAGAAAAAAGACAATACTTGGCGGTTTTGCATGGACCATCGGTATTAAATGCAATAACCACAAGCACTCGTTTTTCCATACCTATTATAGACGAACTTCTTGATGAGCTCCATGGTGCTAGGATAGTCTCCAAAATCGACCTTTGAGCTGGATACCACCAAATACGCGTTTCACCCCAAGATATCCATAAAACAGCATTATGAACCATAGATGGCCATTCTAATTTCCTAATCATGCCATTCGGCCTTACCAACGCTCCTCCACATTCCAATCGGAAATGAATGACGTCTTTTGTTTCGTCTTACATAAATTTGTTATACTTATTTTTTACGATGTACCCGTCTACAAAAAACGTTGAACCTCTGCTATTACCATCTCAACCACGTGTTCGAATTACTCCACAATCACCATTTCCAAGCCAAGTTATCAAAGTGCACTTTTGCCACACCCAGAATCCTCTTCCTTAGCCACATCATTTCTGCCAAAGGAGTAGCATCCGACTCCAAAAAGCTAACAACCATACAAAAGTGGCCAAACACCGACATCATTTACTTCCTTAAGAGGTTTTCTTCGCCTCGCATGATACTACAGATGGTTCCCTCGTCACTACTCCTCAATAGCTTCATCACTCGCTAATATACACAAGGAAAAGTAACTCTAGTGGACTAAACAAGAAGCCACGACTTTCATAGAACTCAAATCAACCATGACAGCAAGCCCAATTTGTCACAACCATTTGATGTAACAATAGATGCTTCTGGATATGCTATTGGTGCGATCCTCTCATAACACAATCGACCCATTAATTTCTTTAGCAAAAAGCTATCCGTAAGAATGCAACACAACTTCACATATGTTTAAGAACTTTACGCCATTATCGAACCCGTAAAAAGGGCGACAATACCTCCTCAAACGTAAATATCGAGTCTTCATAGGTCAACATAGCCTCAAATATTTGCTTACCCAAGTCATACATACACCGAAATAACACAAATGATTAGCCAAACTATTTGGGTATGATTTCGAGTTGCACTATAAACCAAGAAAAGATAACCGGGTGGCGGATGCCTTGAGTCGGATCGACCAAACCATGATCTTCGCGTTGTCAGCACCAAAGGTAGTATTGTTGGCATAAATACGAGAATTTTACACCAACAACACCATTGGAACAACTTTGTGGTCTAAAATCCAGGACAATCCACACCATAATCTGTCATATATCCTTCGTGATCGCTTAATCTATGTGGATAATTTTTTGTAATACCTAACCTCCATCTCTTAAATCAAAACTCTTACAGGAATTTCACACAAGCCCACTAGGAGGTCATTCAGGTGAATATGCAATCATTACACGACTTACGTTCACCTTCGTTTTACCCGGTCTCAACAATGATGTGTCAAGCTTTATTAAAAACCGCACCACCAACCAACAAACAAAACCACCAAACCATAAACCTTACGGGCTACTTCAACCATGAACCCATTTCATCCCTCGTATGGAGGACATATCCATGGATTTTATTACCCATTTACTAACATCCAATAGAAACACCGCTATTTGGGTAATCATAGACTGCTTAACAAAATCCACGTGCTTTTTACCACATTCCACCAAATATACAAACATCCTTCTTAGCCACCATCTTCTTCCACGAAATCTATCGTTTACATGGTCTCCACCTTAAACTATATTACTTAGTGTGTATTTTTATGCACTAGTTTTAAATTTATAATTCCTATCTAATCTCAACTAGTCTTAACACAATAGGCAGTATACCTAATCGTAAAGTAATATAGTTTAAGGTAGAAATGGTATCGAACACTTAGGAACGTGTATGATTTGTTTCAGAAAATAAAGCCATTTAATTAAACTAGAAACATAAAGTAAATTGGGGGGGGGGGGTCTATTTATACTAAATTAAATTTGGTTAACGACTATTTAAAAGTAACAAAAGCAAAGAACTTAATTTGAACATTAGTTTTAAAGTACTTCCACTTATATTTTGAATCCCTCCTAATTTACTATGGTTGATTTATTAGAAGTGCATTGAATTTAATAAGTTGATTACAGATTTTATAAAGACTAGTCACCTTGATCTGTTTAACTAGTACTAATGATTAATAAGAAGCTAACACATTGATAATGCAATTAACTAATTAAATAATCACTTAAATATTCAAATTGTGAATGAATTGATCTAGTGATTTCTTATTAGTGATCATGATAATCAATCGAAACATAACATGAACATCTAATATTCTATGTACATTTAAGTTAACAATTATATCACCTAGCCTTAAGATTTGGTCCATCAATAGTCCTAACCATTTACTATTCATAAATCAGTTAAGATACAAGTTAATGTCAATTTAGTTTTATGAACAATAAATATTAAACGTTGAATTGATTCTTAAGCAACTCGGTTAATAAAGTTGATTTTTAGGTTGCTAGTTTTATGACCATTAAATTAGTTACTCATCAAATAGAAGTGTTTAATTACTATTTTCAACCAATCCTTTGTTTGCTTGATAATTCAAAGTTAAGTTTACAAGATAAGTTTAAACAACCCCCCCCCCCACACCCATTTAAATAATTTTTCGTTTAGTTGATTGAATCTTTTTTAAATAATACATGTTCCCCGGGAGTTTAACACCCTTATTTATAACAATTATACTATACTCGTTTAGGTTCACTGCCTGCGTGCGTGTTGATTTAAGTCATGATAGATTAATAATCTATAAATTTAAAACCTAAATATTTTTAGTATAAAAATAGCACATCAATAAACATTAACAAAAATTGTTCCCCATTATATCCCTTTCCAGTAGTCAAAGATTGCTAGAAAGTACATTGATTTAACGGAGTCGACCTCATGAATAAGCTTTGGTCCTAAATGCATAGTAAACTGCCAGACCTGCTAACAGTGTCCACGAATTCAAATTCAAAATCCATATTATCCCAACATATAGACACATCAATAGACATAGAATTTGTGATATGTGTTTCTTGTAATCCCATATAACTGATGTTATGAGCCCTTTTCCAGCTCCTGACCTATTCAACCCTATGTCACTCACTTATTTTCGTGATGTTCAAAGTTAGGCAACTCATTAAGAGATTAGTTACTCACCTACACCATAACTTCTTCCATAAAAAAATCATCTACTTCATTTGACATCCCAATTCGTTGCCTATTTTTGGTAGAAATTACAATCTCAGGACGAAATTTAATCACATATATATTCAATGGTCTCATCTAGTGTAACGCCCGCAGATTCAGGCTAGTCAATTTAGAGACGATAAGCATCAAAAATGACTTTTTGATAGAGGATTATTTAGAATAAATAATCTTAACTAAGTTTTAGTATATGCCACAAGGTTTCCGTACATATAAAGAACACCGAAATCCGAGTTATAACGAAGAAGTTATGACCTGTCGAAGTTTCGCGACAAAACCGGAACGACACCGGGAATCGTAAAAAGTGTGTTTATGATAAATACTTTTTAGCCTTAGGGTTATAAATAAAAGTTGTAGAGTATATCTCCACCTACGCGTGGATATAAATAACGTCAAAAACGGAGTTCGTATGCAAACGTTATGACCTTTCGAAGATGTAGCAGTCTAAGGGCATGACACGTGGCAGAATCCCTAATCAGCCTCAATTCCACGACGTGGAAGTAAGGTCCACGATGTGGAATTGGTCAAGGACACTAATCGAGGCAATAAAACACGTGCTAAGTCTACGGGAGTGATGTGTTAAGACTCCACGACGTGGACATCAATTCCACGACGTGGAAACATTCGCCACGACGTGGACATGAAATCCACGACGTGGACAGATCTTGGGCACCCTATAAATAGCAATTTTAGCCCTTGCTCTTCTTACACCAATTCCTTTCTCTCTCTCTCTCTCTCTCTCTCTTTTGTTGAGGCCGTTTCGCGTTCCGAGCCCAACGATCACGAACCGCCGACTGTTTCTAGTTAGATTCTCAACTCACGCTACTAATGTGAATGCATAGTTACTTTCATCTTACACATAGATATGAAGTATTTTATATAAATTACGTGCTATGTGTGCATTTTATCTGTTTATTTTAGATCTATGTTGGATGAACAATTTCATACACGTTTTAAGTGATTTAAATTGTATATGTATTTTATATCTACGAATATGTTGGGTAAAACATGGGTAGATGAATGAGGAAGGATGAAAGAGAATATAAGTAAACATAGGCGACTATGGACTTAGTGTCAATTGTATAAACCATGGCGACTATGGACTTAGTGCCTAAACCCTGGCGACTATGGACTTAGTGATTATTGTATAAACTCTGGCGACTATGCGGACTTAGTGCCTAAACCCTGGTGACTATGGACTTAGTGCCTGTTTGATAAACCGTGGCGACGATGGACTTCGTGCGAATTCCTTAGGATAATCCTTAGGAAAGAATGAACGAGGAATAGCTGATTCTTAGGGTAAATCCTTATGAGTAAAGAAGATAATGGGGATGGGTAATTGGGTTGATTGTTTGATGTTTAAACATAATAATTATATTATTGTGGGTTGAAAACCCTATGTACTCACCAGGTTTCCCAACATGACCCACTCAGTTATTTATATCACAGGTGTTGATATGAAGCTACATTACACTGAGAGATTAAGGAGATGTAAATCACTAGTGCTAATGAATGTAAGTTCTGTTTATGCTTATGTTTCTGTATTGACGATGACATCCTAATGTTTTAAAATGAAAAAAAATACATTTCTTCGGAGATGCTTTGATAATGTATTTATCATGTTTTTTTAGGAACAAATTCCGCAACTCTTTTATTTAAAAGGTTACTCTGATTTTCAAACAAAGCATAAACAAAACCGGTCTTTTCTGGCCGTGAGAATGGGGATGTCACAGTTGGTATCAGAGCATTAGTTTAAGCGAACTAGGAATTTGTAGGAAATTTTTAGACTTAAACTTAGAATGCTAAGCGATGATTGTGAGATTAGTGTTTGCTATATTTTAGACACGAGCACTAGTTTATTTTAGGAAAGATGCCTAAAATGTTTTATGTGCTAAATGTTTTATGTTATAGCTATAAAGATGCCTTATATGCTATTATTTTTTCGGATCTATGGTCTGTTGCCGACCGGATCTGGAAATTTTATGTGTTCATATTTCTAAACGTTTAATTACGATATTAGAACTGGCATGTAACTTTTTGGATTGATAAGGAGATTTATACATCTATCGTAAATAAAGCCTTCCTATCTAAATTCTCGTCACTGAACACCGAACGTCTGATTTGGTGTATAGATCAAAATGGAAAGAACCCGAAGTGGAGTCGGAAATGCCAATGTAAATAGCAATCAGCAGCCTCAACCCCAAGTGATTGAGCAAGTGCCTGTAGTAGCAGCTGTACCTGAGCCAATCACAATGGCTGGAGTACAGGCCATGATTTGGGCTATGTTAGTTGAACAAAGGGAAGAGATGAGGCAGATGTTGCATGAGAACAATAAGGATGAACCCACGACGCCTGTAGAATAGCCAGAGCTGAATGATGGGCAATCAGAAGAGGGGAACTATAGCAGGACCGTTGGTCAAGCTGAACCGCCAGTGGTTAGACGGAATAACCCAGACGGAGGAAATGACGAACGTGGATGAAAATACAAGGATTTCATGGCATCCAAACCACCGTGTCTTTCTGGAAGCCCAACACTGGTGGAAGTTATGGATTGGGTCTCCGAGATGGAGACAATGTTTGAGAGTTGCGAGTGTAGTAACAGACAGAAGACCGCTCTCGCGGTTTCTCTGTTAAAGTCTGGAGTACTGAGCTGGTGGAAGCTACTAGCTAATACGATGCCCAAGGGAGAAGCAAGAAAGATGTCTTGGGAAGAATTCCTGGTGCAACTAAAAATGCAGTACTACTCTGAGCAAGATCTTCTAGAGATCAACAATGAATTCCAGAATCTGAAGAATGGAAGGATGAGTGTCACAAAGTATGCTGCAAGTTTTACGGAGAAAATGAAGCTTGTTCCTTACCTAGTTCCAACTGATCTCTCCAAGGTCAACAAGTTTGCCCATGGATTACCAGCGGACTTTGGTCCAATGGTCAAGCAAGCAACCACTTTGAATTCGTCATCTGGGCAGCCAGGAATGTTGAGACCCAGATTAGGAAAAAGGGTCTAGAGAGAGTTGAAGTTGGTGAGAAAAGGAAGTATGAAGGATCTTCAAAGTCCAACAAATAAAGAAAATTCTCAAAGTCTGAAGGAGGAGGAGGAGGTGAAGCTAAGTGGTGCGAGAAGTGTAAAAAGAAACACTTCGGTAAATGTAGTGAGGAAGTGACTTGCTACAAATGTGGAAAGATAGGGCATTACGCCAGCAAGTGTGCGTCCAACAAGAAGGTGTGTTACGGATGTAACAAAGAAGGGCATATTTCTAGAGACTGCCCAAAGAAAAACGAGACAGCAAGGCCAAACACACCACCAAGGCCAAGGGCATTCCACATGATCCTCGACGAAGCAGAAAACAACGCTAGGAATCAAGGATGAATACTTCATATCCAAAGATCGAGTTATGCAGTAGCCGTGTGGATATTATCGTATGGTGTAGCCTATTAGAGGCATAGTCTAGGGTGAACTTGAACACCTATGTAATCGTTTCAAGGAATAATATAAAACCTTCGTTTTGTTATCTGGTGTGTTAAGTTGTTATGTGATTTTCTTGTATGGTGACTTGGAAAACTGCGAGACAATACTTGGGACGAGTATGAGTAGGTGTGAAAGGTAGTAGAGGCCTATACTACCAGAAGCACAAAACTCGCACTTGGATCAGGGAAAGTCACAAGGTTACCAAGAAGCTAGTAATTGATTCCGTTTTGTTCAAGTATGTCGTCAGCATCGTTTTGGTAATGACTAAAAAGATGATTGTTACTCCGACCCTAGTGGTCATATCATATCGAGTCCGACTAAGATGAGTTTGTTACGTGGTTCAGAAAACCAAGATCGATGTAGGATCCGACTTAAGCCAGAAGATTGAAGTGAAAGATAATTGAAACGATCAATAGAAGCATCGATATCACTATTAAGTAAGAAGCTTGTAGCTAGAAGTGCTACATGCAAGAATGTGATTATATCACATTAGAACATGAAGGAAGGTATATTCCATTTTGGAATTTGACTCTAAGAGACCTGAGTCTAAGTGTTGCATCATACGATGAGAGGTCATTAGAAAATGACCCATCGGTCTGTTATGATAATCGAAGTAAAGAACTTCTCTTAAGTTAAATCTGTTTAAGAAGAAGTAAGATTATTCAATAAGGATCGATTTTGTAACTTGAAGGTTACGATTGAAAGTCCAATATAGGATAAAGAGCGGGTGCAAAATTGAGCATCGCATGCAGTCAAGAAGTCCAAAAGTTAGAAACTCATTCGAAGGAACATAGAAGTTACGGTTATTACCTAGGATGAAGAGACAACGCATGGAATCATTATACAAGCCCTGTTTGTTGATGATTCCGGGACGTAATCATCCTAAGGGGGAGATAATTGTAACGCCCGCAGATTCGAGCTAGTCAATTTAGAGACGATAAGCGTCAAAAATGACTTTTTGATAGAGGATTATTTAGAATAAATAATCTTAACCAAGTTTTATTATATGTTATAAGGTTTCCATACATATAAAGAACGCCGAAATCCGAGTTATAACGAAGAAGTTATGACCTGTTGAAGTTTCGCGACAAAACGGGCACGACACCGGGAATCGTAAAAAGTGAGTTGATGATAAAGTACTTTTTAGCCTTAGGGGTCTAAATAAAAGTTGTAGAGTATGTCTCCACCTACGTGTGGATATAAAGAACGTCAAAAACGGATTTCGTATGCAAAATTTATGACCTTCCGAAGATGTAGCAGTCTAAGGGCATGACACATGGCAGAAACCCTAATCAGCCTCAATTCCACGACGTGGAAGTAAGGTCCACGATGTGGAATTGGTCAAGGACACTAATCGAGGCTAGAAAACACGTGCTAAGTCTATGGTAGTGATGTGTTAAGACTCCACGACGTGGACATCAATTCCACGAAGTGGAAAAGTCATTCGGACACCTTTCGAAGCTAGAACGCAGATGGCAAGCCTACGAAGTGATTCAGCCATTCGCCACGACGTGGACATGAAATCCACGACGTGGACAGGTCTTGGGCACCCTATAAATAGCAAGTTCAGCCCTTGCTCTTCTTACACCAATTCCTTTCTCTCTCTCTCTCTCTCTCTCTCTCTCTCTCGTTTGTCGAGGCCGTTTCGCGTTCCGAGCTCGACGATCACGAACCGCCGACTGTTTCTAGTTAGATTCTCAACTCACGCTACTAATGTGAGTGCACAATTACTTTCATGTTACACATAGATATGAAGTATTTTATATAAATTACGTGTTATGTGTGCATATTATCTGTTTATTTGAGATCTATGTTGGATGAACAATTTTATACATGTTTTAAGTGATTTAAATTGTATATGTATTTTATGTCTACGAATATGTTGGGTAAAAGATGGGTAGATGAATGAGGAGGGATGAAAGAGGATATAAGTAAACATTGGCGACTATGAACTTAGTGTCAATTGTATAAACCATGGCGACTATGGACTTAGTGCCTAAACCCTGGCGACTATGGACTTAGTGCCTATTGTATAAACTCTGGCGACTATGCAGACTTAGTGCCTAAACCCTAGTGACTATGGACTTAGTGCCTGTTGGATAAACCGTGGCGACGATGGACTTCATGCCGATTCCTTAGGATAATCCTTAGGAAAGAATGAACGAGGAATAGCTGATTCTTAGGGTAAATCCTTAAGAGTAAAGAAGATAATGGGGATGGGTAATTGGGTTGATTGTTTGATGTTTAAACATAATAATTATATTATTGTGGGTTGCAACCCCTATGTACTCACCAGGTTTCCCAACCTGACCCACTCAGTTATTTATATCACAGGTGTCAATATGAAGTTACATTACACTAAGAGATTAAGGAGATGTAAATCACTAGTGCTAATGAATGTAAGTTCTGTTTATGCTTATGTTTTTGTATTGACGATGACATCCCAATGTTTTAAAATGAATAAAATACATTTCTTCGGAGATGCTTTGATAATGTATTTATCATGTTTTTCTGGGATAAATTCTGCAACTCTTTTATTTAAAAGGTTACTCTGATTTTCAAACAAAGCATAAACAAAACCGGTCTTTTCTGGCCGTGAAAATGGGGATGTCACATCTAGTGTCTATGGAAGGCTTGAAATGACAATGTTTTCAACAAAGTGATACCCTTCCCTACCAAGGTTGTTGACAATGTTGTTTCCAAGGTTGTTGACAATGTTGTTTCCATGGTGTACGTTTGGTTCAAACATTGAGGCAAAAACATGTAGCTATACCGATTGTTGTTGTTATTTCATTGTTTTGTGCATAATCTTGTAACCTGGTAATTCCTTGAAAACCCTAATCATTGTGGTAGATATTGGATTTTTTTACATTTATTGCCTATTAAGATTAATTTATTGCATATGAATGAACTCTATCCATATAATGTCTAACCCCAGGATTGAACTCACTAGGTTCCTCATAACTTAACCCACAACCAACTACATTGATACATTTTTGCAGGTTAGTGGATGTTGGTTAGAAGCTTAAGAAGATTTAAAAGCTTTGGATGTTTTAAAAAACCTTTTGGTTTTGTAAAGACTTTATTTGACGTATTTAAATCTTTGCTTTGATTGATTGTTACACTCTGCATGACGTTTCCAAACTATTTTATGGAAATTATGTTTTGGGACCAAGTTCTGTATGAAAACTCTTAATGTTACCAATTATTTTATTGTTTGAAACTTTAGGATCGTTTTCCGCTAACTAAATCTCTGGAAATATTTTATTAAACACTATTTAAAATAGCTAATGCGAGGGGCGTTACACTAGACCTAATTCGTCTCTAAGAATCCAGGAATAAAATAAATCAGGGGGGAGGTTAACCATGGAAGAGCATATAATAACAATGAAGTCATCATAGAACTTATAAGGAAGTGATGTAATCGAGGAGAACGACTGAGTTATTGGAGCAAACCAACAATCGATTTAATTTGCTAAGTTTTAGACCATCTTCACACATGCACATAAATCACCTCCCCCATACTACTCCTGCAAACCCATTTCAAAACTGAATCTATTAAAATTTGAGGCATTATACTAGTATAAATAAAAGTTCATTATTTCTTCTGGTCGTTTTACAACATTAAAGTCTCCCCAAAAATCCAATTTCCTTGTCTACCTTTTTTAATTCCAGTAAGTTAGTCTAAAGGTTTTGTTTTCCGGATGATGCTTGTGGTGCATAAACGTTCACAAAAATTGTTTCCCATTATATACCCTTCCAGGAGCTAAAGATTGCTAGAAAGTACATTGATTTAGCAAAGCCGACCTCATGAATAAGCTTTGGTCCCAAATGCATAGTAAACCTCCTGACCTGCTAACTAACTGTGTTCACGAAATCAAATTCAAAATCCATATTGTCCCAACATCCTCACACATCAATAGACATAGAATTTGTGATATGTGTTTATTGTAATCCCACAAAAGTGATGTTATGAACCCTTTTAAAGCTTCTGACCCATTCAACCTTTTGTCTTTCACTTATTTTCGTGATGTTGGACGTTAGGCAATTCATTAAGAGATTAGTTGCTCACCCATGCCATAACTTCTTTCATAATAGAATTATCTACTTCATTTGACATCCCAATTCGTTACCTATTTTTGTTAGTACTTACAATCTCACGACGGAATCTAATCATATATATTTTTTATGGTCTCATCTAATTATGTCTATCTATAGAAGGCTTGAAATGACAACATTTTCAACAAGGTGATACGTACCCTCCCCTACCAAGGTTGCCGACAGTGTTTTTTCCATGGTATACGTTTGGTTCAAACATTGAGGCAAAAACATATAGCTAGACGGATTGGTGTTGTTCTTTCATTTCTTTGTGTTTAATCTTGTAACCTTGTAAGTTTTGGCCACATCTAGTTAGTTGCTAGACATGAGGCTTTTTTATAATATTTTGCTATTTCCAAAAATAAAAAAATTGTTCAATGATATAAACTTGGTGTGGAAAGAATTTGATTAGTGTGATAGAATTACCCATAAATGAAGTGATGAAGTTTAACACCGAGACAAAATCATTAAATACGTTGACCTGGTAAGCAAACCGAGTATATTGAAAACCTGCACCAACTTCCACGTTACAACTTGCAAATTTCCAATTTTCCCACGTAAATCCTCCTAGTCAACCCACTAAAAGTCGTCGTCGATTAGTCAGAACAACAAGATTCCATAAGAATCGAACCAATTTAGCCCTTTTCATTCATTAATCATTCTTTAATCTCCTAAAAATCATGGAGTTTTTCAACAAAGCCAAAGTCGTCAGACTCCGGAGCCACCTTAACAAATTCTTGGTCGCCGACGAAGATGAACACACCGTCCGGCAAAGCAGAAACGGATCTGCAAGGAAAGCACGATGGATGGTGGAGACGGTGGAAGGGAAAAACCATGTTATCCGCCTCAAAAGCTGCTCCTCCGGTAAGTACCTCACTCCCTCCAGCGAACCGTTTCTGACTGGTCTGACCGGAAAGAAGGTGGTGCAAGACATTCAGGCGAACAAACGTGACACCTCCATCGAGTGGGAGCCGATTAAGGAAGACGAGTTGGTGAAGTTGAGGGCTAATAATGGGAAGCTCTTGAGGGGTAACGGCGGCACGCCGCCGTGGCGAAACTCCGTCACCCATGACCTCCCTCACCGGACAGCAACCCAGGACTGGGTGTTGTGGGATGTCGAAGTGGTTGATATCGCTGTTTTAGATTCACAAGAGTCGATGGCAAGTAATCTATCGCCGGCATCCAGCTTTTCGTCGGCGCCGGAGATATCGAGGGTTAGGGCGGATAGTCGCATGTCTGAGGTTTCTTATAAAGGGTCGCCACGTGTAAGCTCAAGACAGGTAAAACACTTTTTTAGTTTTTACCCGCGTCACCCATTTTCAAATTACAAAACTAAAATACTATTCCAAATTACCGATTTACCCTAAACTACTAAACTTTTATCATCTATTGAACGTATATGTTGTCTATATATGTTGTCTATATAGAGCGGGATGGAGTTTTTTCATGGAGCTAAAGCGGTTAGACTACAAGGTTTCCATAACAAATATCTAGTGGCGGATGATGACGAAGAAACTGTTCGACAAAACCACAACGCGTCATCTGCAAAGGCACGTTGGACTGTCGAGTTCGTGGAGAAAAACCCTAATGTCATTCGGTTAAAAAGTTGTCATGGCTTGTACCTTAGTGCCACAAATGAGGCGTTTCTACTTGGTATGACTGGAAAAAAGGTAAAACAATATCATTCTAAAGTTCCGGATCATACAACAGAATGGGAGCCGATAAGGGAAAGTGCGCTTCAAATAAAGCTTCAAACATACGATGGGAAATTCTTGAGGGCAAATGGTGGAACCCCACCTTGGAGGAATTCGATAACACATGATGTACCTCATCGAACTGCGACACAAGACTGGGTGTTGTGGGGAGTTGATATCGTTGACATATCTTTGTCAGATACTGAGTCTGTAATGAGTTCGTTATCGAGTTTTTCGTCGATGGTTGACAGTTACGCAGGATCACCGGATACCGGATCTCCGCAAATGAATTCGAATTCGCCAAAAAATAGGTCGCCATTGGTTGTAGCCTCCTCCTTCAACAGTAAACAACCAAAATCGGTAGGAAACATCTTATAAACCATAATTATATTACTTAGGTTTTTATTTTTATTTTATTCTAAAAACTTATTAGTGACTTCTTTTGATCATTTTCATAAATTTTACTTATAAAAAACTATTTAATTAAAAATATACCTTTTAAATACTACCGACACATTTTTTAGTAAGGGTGATAAGATAAGGTTACGTGACTGCCATTAATACATTGTAGCCGGTGCTCTCATCCCTCTGGCTCACTTCCCAAGTTCATCTTCATCGATCCCTCTGTAAATTTGCATTTAAAGTTTCAATCTTGTGAAACTAAACTTCAGGCCCACATCTTAAATCCAATCTTTCTTGTGATTCATTCAACTATATATCCCTTGCTCCACTTCGTCAATCGGAAAATAACAGTGAATAACACAATGCAGAGTAGTGGAATGGAGCTCTTCCGAAAGGCGAAATCGGTCCGACTAAAGAGCCACCACGACAAGTACCTCTTGGCGGAGAGCGACGGCGAAAGTGTGCTACAAGATCGGAATGACGCAGCGAAGAAAAGCATTTGGATGGTTGAATTTGTTGACGGATTCGACAATGTCCTCCGATTGAAGTCCAGTTACGGGAAGTATCTCACCGCATCTGAAGATCAAGTAATCATCGGTTTCACTGGTCGGAAAGTCGTTCAAAGTATGCCGCAGAAGCTGGATTCATCAATCGAATGGGAACCGATACGAGACGGGTTTCAAGTTCGTCTCAAAACCCGATATGGAAACTATCTACGAGCTAATGGTGGGTTGCCTCCATGGAGAAATTCAGTTACTCATGACATTCCTTACAGGCATCACGATTGGATTTTGTGGGATGTTGAAACTGTTGAGGCTAGACCAGAGGAGCGGGAACCGCCGCCGTCGTCGCCACCATCCGAAACGGTAAACCCAGATCTAAACTCTTCCTCATTTTCTCTTAGAAGCTCCGGATCTGGCCTTACCGAGGTTCGTTCAAATAATCATTCATTACTACACATTTCAAGTTCGATGAATTTGCGATTTTGTCTCAATTGATGTGATGCACACCATGTGTTTGTGAAAATGCAGGGAAATGATCTACCGGCTGCAAAGAAGGAAGGGAGGATGGTGTATTACACGGTGGCGGATGATGATGGGAACGTTGATGATGGTCATGAAGAAACATCGTTTGTATTCAAGGGGAATGGATTAGAGGATTTGACTCGGATTTTGGAAGAACAAACAGGGATTAATGATATAATTGTGTGCTCGAGGAATCCATTGAATGGGAAGCTTTTTCCACTCCGGTTAGCGTTGCCACCCAACAACACCACCATGCACATTGTGGTGGTTCCTACGACTTCGAAAGGTTAGAACTTTCTCAAGTTGCTTTTCATTGTATAACACACACTACCAAAGTTCCAAACACCCTTTTTTGTAGTCTAAATTTTGATAACTTAATGTGCATACACTTTTAAAGAGAGACATCTAAACACGCCTTGCTATTGGCTAAAGCTTTCTTATACATTGGTGTTCACTTTTTGTCAACATGCCAATGAATATATGTGATTTTAATTTTGAGGTTTGAAAATTATATACTATATGACTATTTTAAAGTCAAATATGAATCTTTTTGGAGTTTCTAAGGTTAAATTGACATTTTAGGGGAGTTAATTGGTGATTAATGATTATGTTAAAAAAGTTTTGTAACTATTTGGCAAATAAGGTTTAAATGCAAAAGATAACAACTTATGTTCATTGATTTGTTTATTAATATACCATTAATTTTCATTTCTTCCTCTTTATATTTTAAAAAATCTATATAATTATAACAAGATCATCCAAATATAAAATAATTTTTACTTTTATAATTGTGTAGATTTTCCAAAATACATATCCTCTTAAGAATAAAAAAAGTTCAAACTATGATTAAGTATATAGCTTAAGTAGATTTTTCAAAGTAATGTTTTAAAAGAATTTTTTTCGAAGTGCATGAATATTCAACAAATATTATCTCTTTGTATGTGTATTATATATTTATATATAGCTTTCTATGAATATCATAACTCTTACAAGTCGAGCATTCGAGTCACGAGTTGACAACTATAATTAACACAACTAGATGAATTAGGTAGAATTTTTCAAAGTACATGTCCTATGAAGAAAGAAAATGTTATCATTAGGTAGAGTTTTCAAAATACGTCTTACAAAAATATTGAAATTACAAGCTATAGTAGTAAGAAATAAAAGTATGATGACATAACATACAAATAAATGAAAGTGTGTTGCTACTTCTTTCATTTAGTCCCCCAAAATATAGATCCATTTTAGTAATAAAAAGTGTTGAACGTTTCAAAAAGTTGTAAACACTTGAGTATACATAGAGTTGGTTTTTTAGTCGGAATGAATCGTCTAAATATAAGTAAATGACTATTTTACCCTTATGTTTAGACCATTCATCAAAAGAAACATACGTTATGCATACACAACACATTATCCATATAACCCTTGATAGGAAAAAACATAACATACCACTAAGATACATGTTTGTTTTGTGTTATTAATTAGTTGTGAGAGGATTTTAGCCGATTTCAACATGGTCAGCAAATTTTGGTTTTGTGGGTACGGAGAAGATGAGAGTATATGAAGGGGATATTGTGGTTTTGATACAAGCTTTTCTTCATATGTATAGTAGTGAATTGTATTTAGCATTTGGTGGTAATTGATTTGATTTTTGAAGCATTTGTTATTTATATTCTTTTCGAATAAAATATTTTTTTGGTTTGTGTTATTGATTACAGTTTTTTAGGAAAGATTTTCTTTGGAATCCAATTTGGATGTATTTGTTAGGGTATCAAGGTAACTACAAGTTTGACCGAGGGTTGTTTTCTTTGCTACTTTACTATGGATATATTGTCATTTTATTTTCATGTTTTTTTTTAATATATGAAAGATTTGATAAGCCACACTAACAAGGAACTAGCGGGCAAAAAATAAACCAATTACAATTGAATAAAAGAACCGGGTTTTGAAGCCGAGAACAGTTTTTCTATTACTTTGAACAAACCAAAAGTAGGAAGTCAATAAAGTATACAATCGTGTTCAATTTCTGTTTGTTAACACGAAATTCCTGAATTGACACAACACTCATAAAGTAGTCATGCAATTAGCTTCAATCGGTGCCTTCTTCATGGATGAGACTTGCGAAGAGTCGCACAAATGCAAGATGTCTTCAACATCAAATTGGGTAAAAAGATGATCAAGGCTCTCTTCAACCGAAGTACACACTTGACATAAGGTAGACGGAATATCAATACTACTCATTAATATGTTTCCACCTGTTATTCACCACAAACTCAAGAGTCATCCACATCCCAAATCTATCTATCATTTTCATATGAGAGAATGAAATTATGAAGAATGTTTAACTAAGCCTCAAATTGCTCCGATTTATACGGTGTCAATGCAACTCCCATTGATTAGCAACATATTTATCCTTGATCACACTATCCCAATCATTCTCCAACTAAATAAATCTGTCAAACCGGTTATTGAAAGGCATACTACCAACCCACACCTCATTGGAAAAGCTAGTATTATTTCAAATTCCAACCGATTTTTTTTACATTGAGAGTTCTAGTCGTTGTAACAATTCTCGCTCAAGTACCCGTACATTTTATTCGGTTTTGAGAGAAAAAAACCCCACCATGATCTCCAGGTAAAGCTTTAATAACTTTGACATGCTAACTTTGATCTATCGCAAATCTTCATGTCACTTTTGAAGTAAAGCCAAATTCAAAGTTTCCAAGCTACCAATACCAAGAATCCATTGTGTTTAGGAGCTAACACAAGGTCCCATTTCATCTGATGCATTTTTCTAGAAATGTCATCACCTCCCCCCCCCCCCCCCCCCCATAAAAAAAAAAACTTCGCTCGAAATGACTTCAAATGTTTCTTAGCTTGAACAGCCATCAAGAAAAGAGACATATAAACAATACCTAACGAACAAAAGAACCGAAGAAAGCAAAATTGATCTACCTCATATGGAAAGAAAGTTAACTTTCCATTTAGAAAACTGCTTATCAAATCTATCCACCATATTTTTGCAATTTTTAACTTGAGCCATATTAGAAAGGCAAATGACATAAAACCCTTAATTTTTCACAAAAATGTTCAGATTTACCTTTAAGTTTTTCAAAAATGTTCGCATTTACCGTTACTTTCATTGTTATTTTGATTATTTTGATTATTATTATTATTATTATTATTATTATTATTATTATTATTATTTTATTATTATTATTATTATTATTATTATTATTATTATTATTATTACAATTTGAAATGTATAAAAATATTTTATACATATATTTTTAAATGGTTAATATTTTTTATTAATATAAAAATATTTTTAAAAACATATATATATACTTGTATTTAGTATGTATATACATTTGAAAGCCTAAAAATGTATTTATTTGTATTTAGTAGGTATAAATATATATTTATTTCATCTAAAAATATATTGTATACATATAAATATAAGAATACATATTTATAAGGTTTATATTGTATAAAAGATATAATTATATGAATTTGTACATATTACTAAGTATAAATATGTATTTATTTCATATTTATATGCATACGATAGTTTTTATAAAAAATAAATACATATTTATATCTACTAAATACAAATAAAAATATTTTTAAATGTATAAATATGTTTTTTAATGGATAAATATGTTTTTAAATGTATAAATACGTTTTTATTTGTATTTAATAGATATATTTATTTGTATTTAATAGATATAAATATGTATTTATTTTGTATAAAAACCATCGTATACATATAAATATGAAATAAATACATATTTATACTTAGTAAGCAAACATCAAAAACATTTTTTTTAGTTTTGGTTGATGAATCACCCAAGGAATTAAAAAAATGTTTCGTTTATATGTATTTTACCATATATATATATATATATATATATATATATATATATATATATATATATATATATATGAAATGAATACATATTTATACTTAGTAATATGCACAAATACATATTTTTATATTTATATGTATACAATATATTTTTATACGAAATACATATATATTTATACCTACTTAATACAAATAAATATATTTTTTTGTTTTGGTCAAAAAATGAACAAGCAAGAATCAATCAACTATATGAGTGGCTGTGATGTTCAGAATAAAACAAGTATAAAATGATGATCAAATTGACACAATTGGTTTACAAGGAAAACCCTTGATCCTTGCTAGGATCCCCGGCACAAAACCTTGGGAGGTGATAATGATTACCTGTCTTGATAATTTTATTGATTGAAAATGTCGATTATAGAGATGAATGTGTGAAAAGCAAGTACAAGTATTGTAGATGAGTTAATCGTGTGTGTTGTGTGTGTAATACAAGTGTTATTTATAGTCTAAAGCAAATAACAAGAAGTCCGATAATTCCGGAATACTCCGAGATTAGCTTATAGACGTTATTTGACTTGGTATCCCGGGTCTTTTGCATGGTCAAGATGATTCTTCGTCGAGAATAAGTCTTTAGCTAACTATTTCTGCACATGTGAGAAAAATAAAGAAGCATATAACCATTATATATGTTAGGAAAATAAATGATAACAATCAGGATCCTGAAGTTTATTTAAGGATCCTGAGCTTTGAGTATCCTAAATGTAATTTTGGGATCCTGACCCTAACAATTGCCCCCCAATTTATTCATGCGAAATATTTTGGAGTTAGTTCGCCAATATTTAAAGGGATAATTTTTAAAATAAAAGTAAAAAAGAAATAAAAGTGATAAGGGATTTGAATTTTAAACCCTAACAAATAGAATTTATCCGTTCAATAACCATCATTAACCGGTCAAATCGACCTTTCTCTTTCTTTTGCCATCAACATAAATAGAGGCAATCGATAAGAGCTATTCTTCCCCGCTTCTTTTAGCTTTCATCCAAGGGTTTACCAGTCATCTTCGAAGGTACACTTCTCACTTCTTCTCATTAGTTTTCTTTTCATTGACCATGGGCAAGAAAATGACCATATCTCAAAAGAACATTCTCGCTCCTCCTGAGGATGATTTTATCGATCAAAAGATCATGTCGCATGATGAGATCTGTTCTTCTGATGAGGATGATATCGAGTCGTTGAAATCAACCGATGCTTTCTCCGATGATGTTGTTTTCAAACCTTTCAACCCGAAATATCAACAAGATTTTGTTTCCTCCTCTTGGGTCTGCTTCCCCGAATACCCCTTTACTTTGGGTTTGAAGTACCCTTTTTCTGGAATCATCTCCAAGTTCTTTGAGGTTGCTAAAATCTCCTACATCCAAGCCATGCCTATTATTTGGAGGATCTTGTTCTGGATCGACAGATTGAACCAGTCTAAAGACCTAAACATAGGTTTAGCTGAGTTGGCTCATGTGTATGATCTTACTACCTTTGGAAGCTCTCGTTTTCTTCTCAGACTCAAATCCCACAAGTCCCCTCTCATTCTGAAAACAAAACACAATGAAGGAGCTTGGAAGGAAAAATACTTTTTTGTGAGATGTGATTCGATCCTTGGTGGGGATTCCCTAGCGAAGACCTGGGTTAAAAAGGGTAGGAATAATTTATTCCTGTACTGAGGATCCAGTAATTCACATATCATTATTTTGTTTGATGTTTTGCAGCTTTCAAGTTTGAAGAGCTCATTCCCGTTGTCGAGGATATCGAAGAGAAGATAGAGAAGTTACTCGTTGTTTCTATAGCTGATAGGTCTTTCAAATTTGATTGCTCCAGTCTCCAAGAAGGTTCTTCAGCCACTACGTCTGTAACATCCCAAAAATCATGACCAAAAATTTCATTTTTATTTATTATAATAACTATAACTATCAAAATCATTTCATCCAAACACATAAGTAATAGTATCAAATCAGAGTATCACATCAAAACTCATATCAATATATCAGAGTAAAAACATCCCAGGCTAAAACATCGTGGTGTGTGCAATGCATTCATCTCGAGCTCTTCTCCTTGCAACTGGAAGTACCTGAAACAAAAACTGAAAACCGTAAGCACGAAGCTTAGTGAGTCTCCCTAAACTACATCATACTATACACATAAACACATATACTGGGCCCCCGCCCCTTCATCGGGCCCCGCCCGGCATCAGACAATGTCCGGCATCAGGCCCCGCCTGGCATCAAGCCCCGCTCGGTATACAAATCTGTTTTTACCAAGCCTCGCCTGTCAGTGAACCCCGCCCGCTATACACATACAACCAATATCATATAATCATGCTAGCAAATAAAGAATCATACACAGTACTATTGTTCTATTCCTAAGGCCTCGCCTTGATGTGTTTTACACAAATAATCATTTGTGTGCATGCAACCCTAGTTTGGAGCTATGTTTTCTCTATTAGACATACAACTATTGAACACAAATAGAAAACCCTAATATGCATCGAATAATCGAAATCAACAAATATTAGATTACATACCTTTGTTGCTATATAGTAATAACAACCAATTCTTGAAGATCCTTTGCTCTTGAGAACAAGTACCACGGGTGTATTGCCTCTAATGGATCACAAACACACTAGGGCAAGAGGATGATTATGAGATAGAGGAGAGAGAGTGACTAGATCCAAAAATCAGCTCTTCTAGGGTTTTCCCAAGGGCTTGGTCGAATTCAAGAGCCAAGGGCTCTATTTATACATGAGGCTAGCTAGGGTTTTAAGGTGGAAACCCTAATTCCTTAGCTTAGGGCCTAAGCAAGTCTATGGAGCCCTTCCTTAGGGCTTGGACGAAAATCTATAGATCCTTCTAGGGACTTTCGGCCCTCCCTAACAAGGATGATCCAATGGCCCAAAACCTCAACTATCAAATATTTACAAAACAGCCCCTGCACTTTCAGTCTGTTCCTTTAATCCCAAAATTAATTCCAAATGAATTTACGATTAAACATTTATTAATAATATGATTTCTAATTAATATATTATCCTTATAATATATTAATAAATCATATTTATGCACCAATTTATTATTCTTAATAATAAAACCAACCTCTCTCTCAAATAGTCATCCTGTCTAGTTGCCACTGTGAAGGCAACCCAAAAGGACCATGCTACTATCAAATCAAGTACATACCAATTATAGTTATGGGCTTAGAAACCTAATCCAATAGTCTCCCACTTGGATAAGTCTAATAACTATAATTGCAAGTATGACTTTAGAATCTGATTAGCAATCGTAACTCTCAAAAGCCGCTGTCGAACTCTGATCTTATCAGTGACGTGTCCTTAAATAAGGGATCAAATATTCCTCCATTCTACAAGATATCATATAAACATGAGACATGGATTATAATCAATCTCTGTCCAAGAGTTTTTTCCAGATTTTCGATTTATGACGACTAACTAATTGAACAAATCAAATCAGTCTAGGCTTGGCCAAGTACTTAGGGTGTCATCACTAAATCATCGAGGGGCCCACATATATCACTTTTATCCCATTTAGTGTAAAAGGAATGGATAAAGTTTGACTCATATGCTTGTACTATTTACTCATCAAATCACGCACAATAATACGTTTTATAACATCAAGTTACTGATGCGTTTACGTATTATCAATGCACAACTGACTCGTAGACAACAACTCATATGTCTCTGTTGCAAGAATATAAGATATTATCGTCTTAAAATTACTCATTATAAAATCCATGAAGTAATTCTTGAGCGTGGGTTTATCCAATACTCAAATTCTTATTTTAGGAGTACTCATGAACACTACAACAAACATTTGCTATGTCTAAGCACTTAGACAATCTACAGTCTGATTCATGACAGTCTTAATTCATTACTTACTTCCAAAAGTATGATTGACTGTGGATGTTTGAATAATCTTATTATTCGGGAAGTAAAACATGCGAAGTGAAACACAAGAATAACCTAATCCAATATGGTCTCAAAACTTTTGAATATAAATAAAACACTTATTATTTAAGCACCATATTAATCAGACCTTATTCATAGTATAATGTTTCAATCAATCAACTAAATACTTGAATTAAAACATTAGTCATGCCATGCATAAAACACGCACACTCTGTTTATCTATGTTCCTTTCTTTGTGAAACAGTTCAATTGAACACATTTTCAATGATGCTTATTTCACAACTCCAAATCCTTAATACTAGTGTAAGAATACAAAATTCTTAATAGAATCTGTTAGAGTCTAAACTTACATGCAATGATCCTTTTGTATTGTCAAGGCACCAAAGTCACAGAGACCTTGCCAATGATATTACAAAACATTCCATCGGAGTTTGATTACAAAAAAATTCCATGGAAATGAAGTCTCACATTCAAAGAGCATTCCTTGAACATCCTTCTTGCATTAAAGTTTATAACTCGCACATATATCTCAATATCCAACTCCCATAATGGAAACATTTCCATATGACTATCAATTTTGAACAAGAGTTACCTTTATTCAGAGAATGTCAATATGGTCCATCCAAATTAATAATATACTTCCAACTGTCCACAAGCAACCAATCTTTGGTAAATTTCAGATTGTCCTTGACAGTTGTTTAACAACTTTAGTCATATCTGGTTCCAGTCTTTTCCCCCCTTAATGCCATAGGCATTTGGAAAATCAGAACAGGCGAATATTATAGCATATGCAATCAATCATATACTCGGATCATATGGGATACGATTCATAATGTTTCACATAAAGACATGATACTAGACTAGTCTCTCGCTATAATATTTCCATATATAGAATTTCCTATGTTGAAACATTTCAACATGACATTCATATACGTCTATGACTAATTTCAATCAAATATTTTACATTTGAAATGAAGTATAAATGTCCTCTCCCTTAAGCCTTACTATAGTGAAACAATTTCCAAATTATGCAACTTTGCAAATTTAGAACTTTGTTTCCTATAAATAGCATTGCTAACTTGCAACACCTTAACATAATAATCACGCTTCCACTAGCATAACAATTATGTTCTTACCGGCATAACAATTATGCTCCCACTAACTTTGACATGTACCCAGAAATCAGCCGGACTTCTAGAAATCAATACCTATTGACTTTCTAGTTCAGATTTCTGATACATGGTGCTTCGATAAGTCTCTATCTAGACTTCTCAAGCTCATACACCTTTCATTAGATAGCTTATGTGTGTTTCTAAACCCTTTCAAAAATTATAGCAATAAGTCCCGAATGTTCAAACTATTTGCCATTTCTCGAAATTTGAACTATGAAAAGGGATGCCGTAATCATACTCGAATTTGAGAACGCAATTATCACAACTGCTAACTCTACCAATCCTTTAAAATCTACTAGTGAAAGTGTCTCCTCACAATCATTTTCATGAAGTAGAGAGATACCTCTTACCACTTAGATTTTATAGTGTATGTGTTCCTATCCATGTTAATTTGTCATTTCCAACCACTATCGTAAGACGAGGTTTATTGACAAAATCAACCACTTATGGACTGAACCTACTAAATCTTAATTTCTTGCCATCCGGTAGCACAAGGGCCTACCAGTGCTTCCAAGTTATTGAGCAGCTCACCCATACAAATCAGTGTACTTTCACTGATCAAGGTGCTTTGCTTTATGCAATCAAATGAGAACTCATAGAACTCACATGCATAGTCAACTTAACTGGAATGGGCACAGAAACAAGAATATGTCAACACGATAGGTTATCAACCTCAAGTCGTGTGCTAGTGATTACTAAAAGGTTTATTCTTGAATGTCTCCTTAAACTTTTCAAGATCAACAAGACTGCCACTGACTTCTTGACATATAAGACTCTCTGTCAAGGAACATTCCTCGACAAACAAATATTCAAGAATTAGTGCGGGTTCTTAAGAAAACACTTCATTTAACTGGTCATAGTTGGTCTTTGTTTTTAACCAAAACATCACAACTACTAATTTCAAATGTGCAAGAGTAAGAAAACATTTCTATTCCATATTTCATGAGGTGTTACAAACCTACTTAAAACATGTTACTCAAGGTACAACTTGGAGTAACTAGAGTATAACTCTAAAACTTGATATCAGAATGAAGTATGACTCATCTTCTTGATTTAACCATTTCAACAATCCCCGATTCCTCTTCTTAGTCATATAAATGCACTAAGTTGTCCTTAGAGGATCAATTGTGACATGGTTCCTAAATCATTAAGATGATCATAAAACATGATACTAAAATGCTCTCCTTTCCTTTCAAATTGGAGATACTTTTATCTTTTTGCCTAATCGATTCTTCTTATTCGTTCTGCTATACTTTGAAACCTTTAAAGGTATTAGAATTACACTTAATCTTGTAAGTATAACCATATTTACTGAACCAACAGTAAATCATGACGAATAGACTTTATCGTCCTTTGTGGTGGATCTGACATGTCCACATCAATGTGCACTAGATCCTTCACTCGTTCACTTGACTCACATACATATGTGAACAATGAATATGGTCTTAATTTCCCAAAGATCAAAATTCTCATACATCATACAATTCAAATCTCATGATTCCAAGTTTCTGTCCAATTGAAATTTAGGTGATGAGAATCCTTCCTCATTTGGTAAGTTATGACACTACCACAAACGATATAACTAAGAATCAAATCCATTTTTCAACATTGCTAACAATAGAAATATAAACACCAATTTTCATAAATGTCATTTCAAGGAAATGTAAAATAAGATAAAATCAAAATTTTATTTTATTGATAAAATGCGGAAAAACTTGTCCTTACAACGCAAATACATATGAAAACTATGTTTCTAAATATTCCTAAGCAATCTATCATAACTCCTAAGTAGCAGCTCCAAATTCCGACCTTTTGAACCATGCGACCAAAATCCATTTCTTCAGATCAGAATCAGCCTTTACTTCCTCTTAAGCTTCCTTTATTTTCTTCGATCCTACTAAACATGAAAATGTGATTAACACATCATGTAATAAGAATCTATAAACAGGAACTTAATAGAGTTAGATAGTGGATGTACCTGAAGTAGAGTTATATAATTTGACTTTACCATCTCTAAGATCTCTCAGGTAGTCAGGGTAGCTTCACTTCCAATGCCCCTTCACTTGGAAATATAGACAGATGGACTCTTCCGGAGTGACATGTGAAACTATATTGGAATTGGCATTTCTCCTGCGGTCAAAATTTTTGACCTTGGTCGGTTTCCCTCCCTTAGGAGTCGAAACCATTTCTAGACTATCATGGTTGCCATCACCAACGTCCATGGAACTTTGGGAGGTAGATCTTCCAAACGAATTTGCTTGACCAGTGTACCAAAGCATTGCTGCTTCAGCAGCAATTAGCAAACATGTTAGATCTATGAGGGTCACATTGTGATATGTCATATAGTAATCCTTAACGAATTGACTATACGACTCAGGAAGCGATTGAAGAACCAAGTCAACAGCCAGCTCTCCTAGGAAAATGACACCCAACATTCCTAATCTGTCAATGTGCGACTTCATCTTGACGACGTGTGGACACATAGACTTTCCATCTCGGTGTTTGCATGCCAATAGGGCTTGAGTAACCTTGAACTTTTCAAGTTGACGAAATCGTGGGCCAGGGAGAATCACAGGAAGAGGTGGAGGAAGAGAAGTATGATTTCTAGTTCCGCCAATACCTAAAGAATGGAACGATCTTTCACCTTGATCAACACGTGGAATATTGTCACACCCCAAAACCGAGAACGGCGGAATATGTTCTGGGGCGGAGGACGTCATGGCAAGTATCACAACATATGCAGTATAGTAATCAAAGTACATCAACCATTGCATTAATAGTAATAATTTTACATAGGTTACATTTCATAACAACATCAAGGTAAATACAGAGAATAATATAGATGCAGCTTGGTACTAGGATGACTTCGTAAAAGATCCTGGGATGTACCTGTCTATCGATGACCTGAGAATACAAGTTATTTTGAAAGCGAGTATCAACATTTTTTTATAATGCTGGTGAGTTCATAAGTATTTAATGACATTAGTATAAATACACATCTTTATTCAAAATAACCTCATGAAAGATGGTGGTTTAGAATCTACAGAGCATTAGAATTCTTCCCAGAAAATCCTATATTTTCTTAAATAAAAGTGGTCTTCTACCAAGACCCAATTGTTTTATGTTTAAGGAGTAATTTCCCCAAAAGTGCTATCATTATCAAAATATAGTTTTTACTTTAAAAGAGATGTGAGAAAAGTCACCATAAAAGTAAGAGGAGAAAATAATATTTTACCTCAGCAGTAACACTGCTGGTTTAATAAAACCTAGACTCCAGGCGAGACGCCTCAAAAGCTTAAAGGTAAATAAATCATAGACTTCAGGCAGGACGCCTTGCAAAGTCTAAAAATAAGTAAAACATAGACTCCAGGAGGGTATCAAATGAGTAATACGTCTGGCTCAGTCTAAAACAAGGAAAATACAGACTCCAGACAGTACCAATGAACGATACAGCTAGCAAAGCCTAAAACAAGAATATACAGACTCCAGACAGTATCAATGAACGATACAGCTAGCAAAGTCTAAAACAAGAGAATACAGACTCCAGACAGTATCAAATGAGTAATACGTCTGGCTCAGTCTAAAACAAGAGAATACAGACTCCAGCCAGTATCAATGAACGATACAGCTAGCAAAGTCTAAAACAAGAGCATACAGACTCCAGACAGTATCAATGAACGATACAGCTAGCAAAGTCTAAAACAAGAGAATACAGACTCCAGACAGTATCAATGAACGATACAGCTAGCAAAGTCTAAAACATAAAAGGGTGAATGTGAACTCGTATGTAACCATGCTGATTGATGATCGAATCCTTGATGACCCTCCAGGTCATACGTAGTATTCTATGACATATGTCACCCATTGGGCCTTACTGGCTCGGACTGTAGCTAGCAGTCAAGGTGTGGGAGTGTCTGTCCCGCATAGATCTATACACATGATGCCCGCTCTCCCTCCAGGAGACTCTGGTTACACGACGATGGCGCTTGGAAGCGTCGTATCGATAAATAGGACGTCACATTCTATTAAAGTAGTATAGTAATAGTATAGACTCACGAATGAACTGACTCTTGAGTAATCCTTCGTACTAGAGAGAGAGAGAGAGAGAGAGTAAATAGAATTTCCTAACTATTCCTATAATAGTTACTAGTATTTCAAGTATATGAACGATGAATGAAAGGATGCCTTTGCTACCCAAAGGAAATAAACTGGCTGATAGAAACCTTTATGACTATAGATGTACACATGATATATAATTAATAGTTAAACGACCTTCGGACGGATAACCGATACCCCAGAACCACATCCAAACAAGGAAAAGGAGGTAGGGTGAGCTAGCCTTCCTAAGTCTTTTAAACATTATTTATATAACTGTACATATACAGGCATGCATTTTATAATATAAAAGCATAGAAGAAACCTTGGTAAAACCTTTGGAAAACTTTACAAATAAGAATTTATGACTTGATGTCAGTTTATAAAACGAGCTTTGAAAATCTTTAGAAAACCTTTGAAAAACCTTTGGAAAACCT
Source organism: Lactuca virosa (assembly GCF_052849685.1). Classification (NCBI taxonomy): domain Eukaryota; kingdom Viridiplantae; phylum Streptophyta; class Magnoliopsida; order Asterales; family Asteraceae; genus Lactuca; species Lactuca virosa. Next base: position 251,144,859 of record NC_136428.1, read on the forward strand.
TTGATAATCTAACATAGAATTTCATACTTTAAGACAAGATTTGAAAACGAGATTTGAAAACCTTCCGCTGAATAAAGCCGTTTGACAAGCAAAAATCTATTTTGCTATACAGTTATTAATCACATGAGATTGATATAATAACTCTATAGCTCAACTTGTATTCTCCCCCATAAAACATTTAAAATCATTTAAAAGGTTAATTCAGGGGTATGAACTCACCTGACGTGGGTGATTCTGATGAACGGATGTCACACCCCAAAACCGAGAACGGCGGAATACGTTCTGGGGTGGAGGACGTCATGTACAGTATCATAACAAAGCATAATAGTAAAGACAAGCAACAACATCCATTGCATTAAGATAATAATTGTAATACAAACGTTTTTAGTACAAATGTTAGACACCAAAAATACATTCAAAATAAAGTGGAGTCTTATGTGTGCTCCGTCTTCTCAAAAGCTGCATCCGTACCTGTCTACTGATGACCTGAGAATACAAGTTATTTTGAAAACGTTTATCAGCATAAAGCTGGTGAGTTCATAAGTATTTAGTGTCATTTCCTGTATAAAAATATTCACAATTATACATTGTAAAAGAAAGTTTCGGTGTTCGAAAATAGTATGAGCCCTAGAAAACCCTACGTTTTCCAGAAAAGTAGTCTTCACCAAGACCCGATGGTTTGTTTGTTCCTTTGATAATGTACAAGTTTTCCCAGTAGTTATTAGTTTGAAAATATAGTTTTAGACTTTATCCATGTATAGTAATGAGAAAAATGTTTTACCCCAACAGTATCACTGTCGGCCATATGAAATGAAATGCAGGCTCCAGGTAGTATTAAATGTACAATACTCCTCAGGGAGTCTGTTGCCTTTAATTTTTAAAGTATTAATTAAAGGTTTGAATGTGAACTCGTACGTAACCATGCTGATTGACGATCGAATCCCTTTGACCCTCCAAGTCATATGTAGTGATGTGACATTTTGTCACCCCTGGGCCTAGACGGCTCGGACTGTAGCTAGCAGTCGGGATGTGGGAGTGTCTGTCCCGTATAGATCTATACACATAATGCCCGCTCTCCCTCCAGGAGACTCTGGTTACGCGGTGATAGCACAAAGATGTGTCGTATCGAGAAATAGTATGTCACATTCTATTTTAGTAAGCTCTCTTGTATAGTATGTAGTGTTCTCTTTGTATAGTATATAATGTTCTCCTTGTATAGTATATAGTGTTCTCTTGTATAGTTTATAGTGTTCTCTTGTGTAGTACATAGCATGTATTGACTCACAACTGAACTGACTCTAGTAGTTGTCATGGCAATAGTAGTATTGAGTAGTATCCCTTAACTATACCTATTATAGTTAAATAGTATTGTTGGTTGCAGGTCTTTGATATCCAAAGGCATTGAACTGATATGAAAACTTTTATATCTGACACAAATATATGAGATATATAACTAAGAATTCAACGAGAGTCGGACTAATAACAAGATACCCTAAGCCCACAATCAAACAAGAACAGGAAGTAAGGTGAGTTATTAGTCCTAAGTCCTTCATGTCTTACTTATATAAATATATTGGTGTAGATATGGTTTGGGAATAAAATAGTTTAAAAGAATTTTTGAAAATAGTTTTATAGTGATTGAACACGAAAATGAATTTGGTAAGCATTTGAAAACAGTTTTATTGGCAATATAGTTGAAAATATAGAAAATCCCTTTTTGGTGGTAAAAACAGTTAATAGTGTAGAAAATCCTTTTGGTTGCAAGTTATAATTCACATGCGATTGTTACTTTAACTCATTTGGTTCAACTTGTATTCCCCCCCCCCCCCCCATAAAACAGTTAAAAACATTTAAAAAGGTTCATTTAGGGGTATGAACTCACCTGTAGTGAGTGAAGTGGATGGAAACGCCGGATAGGATGCTAGGTGTCAAGTGAGGACTTGAACACACACACGGATCCTATGTAACATGTAGTGATGTATAAAGTATCTAATTAGTTGTGTAATCACTAATTAAATGAGTAAAGGCACTTTAATGTATGAAAACACTTTGTTTCAAGTGTTAGGAGTGCTAAAGGTGGCATCTAAGGAGTGTATGGCCTCACTATGGAGTTTACACTTCACTTGGCCACACTTAAGTGTGTTTACGGTTGGGAGACCATTTCCCCCATGAGTTTACAGCCGTAAACTCATGGAAATGGTGAGTTTGTGTGTCTAAAGGTCTCATGCATCACAAGGAAGGTTCCTAGGATCAATTCAAGGGCTTGGGAAGTGATTAGGGTTCAAATGGGTACTCCCTTGGAGTTTACGGTCCTTGGACCACTCCTTGGGAGTTTACGGTCGTAAACTCTAGGGTTTACGGCCGTAAACCCTTGACCACTTCAACCATTTCATGTTTTTGGGTCCTAAGCTCGTCTACACTAGTTTCCAATTCATCAAACAAGCTAAGGAAGGGTTTAGGGGCATCAAAACACCATTTGAGGTGTTTACGGTTTTCGAATGTTCAAGAGCCGTAAACTCAAGTTTATGGCCAAAAAGTCGTGATCTTGGGTTCCTTAGTCCATGCATGCAAGTATCTAAGCTATATCTAAGCATTAGAGAAGGTTTGGGAGTGTTTTGGGGCTTCAAAACCCTCACATAGGAGTTTACGGTTTTGGGAGGCTCCCCAAACCGTAAACACATGCATGTTGGGGTATTTGGATGATCCAACTCGAAATAGCATGAATACCAAGCTAGAAAATCAAGTTAGGAAGATTACCTTTGATTTTTGAGGCTTGAAAGTGGTGTTCTTGAGCCAAACCCGATTTTAGAGAGAGAAAGTAGAGAGAGAAAGCTCCAAGGTGGGGAAAAGACTCTAAAGGTGGACACTCCTCCTTTATATATGGCTGCCAAGTGGGGACTCACCATACACTGTCGTTTAAACGGAGCTAAATGTTTTTACCCGGTAAACTAATCGTAACCCGACTTAGATGCTTTTATTTCCGTCATTAAATATATATTATTTTAATAACTCAAAATGAATTATTTTAACAAATAAAAGTTAACGGAAAATTTTAATAGAACTAACTTTTATTAACGGAAACGGGTTACAGTGACGGAGTAAATTTCGGATTGTCACATCATCCCCCCGTTAGAGGGAATTTCGTCCCGAAATTCAGAATTTAAGTAGTTACGTTATTACAACACAACTAAGAAAAGAGATAAGGATAGTTAAGTTTCATTTGATCCTCGCGCTCCCAAGTGAACTCTGGTCCTCGTTTGGCGTTCCAACGAACCTTCACAATCGGGATGCGGCTTTGCTTCGTTCGTTTGACCTCTCGGTCCATGATCTCCACAGGTTCTTCCACGAAGTTGAGGCTCTCATTGATCTCGATTTCATCGAGTGGAATTATGAGAGTCTCTTCGGATAGGCACTTTTTCAAGTTCGAGACGTGGAAGGTAGGATGCACATTACTAAGTTCGCGGGGTAGATTGAGTTTGTAAGCTACGGGGCCGATTCTAGCGAGAATCTCAAAAGGCCCTATGTATCTTGGATTCAGCTTTCCGCGCTTTCCGAAGCGTATCAAGCCTTTCCAGGGTGAGACTTTCAAAAGGACTCGGTCTCCTACCTGGAATTCCAAGGGTTTCCTCCGGTTGTCTGCGTAGCTTTTCTGTCGGTCTCTTGAGGCTTTAAGTCGTGCTCGGATTTGTACGATCTTTTCGGTGGTTTCGCGGATGATTTCTGGACCGGTGAGAGTGCTGTCAGGAACTCGTCCCTTAGCTAATTGAGTGTCGCCTACCTCGGCCCAGCACAGAGGGGATCTGCACTTCCGGCCGTATAAGGCTTCGAATGGGGCAGCCTTGATGCTTGTGTGATAACTGTTGTTGTAGGAAAACTCGACTAGGGGTAAGTGGGTATCCCACGCCTTACCAAAGTCGATTACACAGGCTCGCAGCATATCCTCCAAGGTTTGAATAGTTCTCTCACTTTGTCCATCGGTTTGAGGATGGTATGCTGTGCTCATATCCAGCTTAGTTCCAAGAGCCTTATGTAGTGACTGCCAGAACCTTGAGGTGAACCTGCTATCCCGATCGGAAATAACGGACACAGGTACACCGTGCAGTCGGACTACCTCTTGGATGTAAATTCGCGTAAGTCTCTCCATTTTGAAATTTTCCTTGACAGGAAGGAAGTGGGCGGATTTGGTTAGCCGGTCGACAATTACCCAAATGGTGTCGTACCCACTCGGAGATTTGGGCAATTTGGTAATGAAATCCATAGTAATTCTCTCCCACTTCCATTCAGGTATCTCTGGCTGTTGGAGAAGACCCGAGGGTTTCTGGTATTCGACCTTGACCTTAGCACAAGTAAGGCACTTATTCACAAAGGTAGCGATTTCTGCTTTCATGTTAGGCCACCAGTACGATTTCTTGAGATCCAGGTACATCTTATCTGAACCTGGGTGAATGGAATATCGAGTGTTGTGTGCTTCTTTCATGACCAAGTCTCTGAAGCCACCGTGTCGCGGTGTCCAGATCCGGTCCATGAGGTAGTAAGCTCCGTCATTCTTGACCACCAGATTCTTATCCATTCCTCGCAGGGACTCTCCCGCCACATTTTCCGGTTTCAAAGCTTCAAGTTGTGCTCCCTTAATTTGTGCGGGTAGATGCGAATGGATAGTCATGGTTAGGGACTTGTCTCTTCGCCCAGAATATTCCTTCCGACTTAGGGCGTCTGCTACTACATTGGCTTTACCCGGGTGGTAACGAATTTCACATTCGTAGTCATTGAGTAGCTCGACCCACCGTCGTTGTCTCATGTTGAGCTCCTTCTAGTTGAAGATGTGCTGGAGGCTTTTGTGGTCGGTATAGATGGTGCTCTTTGTACCATACAGATAGTGTCTCCATATTTTTAGGGCGAACACGACCGCTCCTAGCTCGAGGTCGTGCGTGGTGTAGTTGACTTCGTGTGTCTTCAGCTGTCTTGAGGCGTAGGCGATGACCTTACCTCGTTGCATCAGAACACAGCCGAGCCCCTGATTGGATGCATCGCAATATACTACGAAGTCTTCTGTCCCTTCGGGGAGGGACAGTATCGGCGCGGTGCACAAGGCTCGCTTCAGGGTTCAGAATGCCTTCTCTTGTTTTTCTTCCCAGTCAAAGGCCACGCCTTTCTGGGTCAATGCCGTAAGAGGCTTCGCAATCCGAGAGAAATTCTGAATGAATCTTCGGTAGTAGCCAGCGAGGCCTAGAAATTGGCGAATTTCTGTAGGCGTCTTCGGTGCTGACCAGTTCTCAATAGCTTTAACCTTGGATGGGTCCACGTGGATTCCTTCTTTGCTAACCACGTGTCCTAAGAATTCGACTCTTCGGATCCAAAATTCGCACTTTGAGAACTTTGCGTAAAGCTTCTCCGATCGTAGAGTTTCCAGGACCTGTCGCAGATGATCGCTATGCTCTTCCTCACTTCTAGAGTAGATAAGTATATCATCAATGAAGACGATGACGAACTGATCCAAGTAAGGACGGCATACTCTATTCATCAAGTCCATGAAGACTGCGGGCGCATTGGTCAGTCCGAACGGCATCACTACGAACTCGTAGTGCCCGTAATGAGTCCGGAAGGCTGTCTTCGGAACATCCTCCTCGAGCACTCGCAACTGGTGATACCCGGACCTTAGATCAATTTTGGAAAAGTAACTCGCCCCTTGCAGTTGATCAAATAAATCGTCTATACGAGGAAGGGGATAACGGTTCTTGATTGTCAGCTTGTTGAGTTCTCTGTAGTCGATGCACATGCGGAACGATCCGTCTTTCTTCTTTACAAACAAGACTGGTGATCCCCAGGGTGAGAAGCTTGGTCTTATAAAGCCCTTGCTGAGCAGTTCGTTAAGTTGGCCGGATAGTTCTTGCATCTCAGCAGGCGCTAGACGATAGGGCGCCTTTGCGACGGGGGTTGCTCCTGGGATTAAGTCGATTCGGAACTCGACTTGTCGTTTAGGAGGTAAACCTGGAAGTTCCTCTGGAAAGATGTCAGGGAAGTCGCACACGACGGGGAAATCTTTGAGTTCTTTCGTTTTCCGGCTCGTGTCGACAACGTGTGCAAGGAATGCGCGATATTCCTTGCGCAAGTATTTCTAGGCTTGAATGCTCGAGATGATGCGAAGGCTCGTACTGGGTTTGTCTCCGTAGATCATCAATGTTTCATTGTTGGGCATGTTCAAACGGATGGCTTTGTCGAAACACAGAATGTCGGCACGGTGGAGACTCAACCAGTCCATGCCTATGATGACATCAAAGCTCTTGATCGCTACTGGTATGAGATCGATAGGAAACGAATGATTATCTAGCGTGAGAGTACAACCTATGTAGATTTCGTTAGAACTTTCCGTCTTGCCATTAGCCATTTCTACGACCAAGGTTTCTTTCAGTGATTGCAGTGATTGTTTGAGTAAGTGTTTAAAGTTTTGATTTACGAAACTTCTTTCTGCCCCACTATCGAATAGAATATAAGCATAAGAGTTATCAAGAATGAACGTACCCGTGACTACGGTGGGGTCTGCTACAGCCTCATTATGGCCGATAGCAAGTAGTCTACCTGCTCCTCCCGCGTTGCCAGAATTTGGACAATTTCTTTTGAAATGTCCGACTTCGCCACAGCCATAGCAGGCCTGGCTCGCTCCCGAACTGGGAATTTGGGAAATGGGTTTGGGAGGTGATCTGCAAAACCGAATGGTGTGGCCCTTCCGGTCGCAATTGGTGCAGTGCATTTCACGGCAGGGGCCGTTATGATGGAAGGCGCACTTATCGCACTTGGGTAGATTCCCCGCATATGTTTTGGCGGGCACAGGGGCAGTAGGAGTAGTGGCAGCATGGACAGCCACCATTTGCTGGTTACTGGAAGAGGATTTGACTGATTTCCTCTTATTTCGATCTCCCCGTTTTCTCTTGTTGTCGGAGGCGTGAGTTGGAGCAGTAGTGATGGTTGTAGTTGTTGATGGAGCACGGGGAACTTCATGATCGATAAGCATTTGGGCCAACTCCTTGGCACTTTCAAAGGTCGTTGGCCTTGATGATAGAACGTTCCCACGATACGGAGGCACTAGGCCCCCGATGTATCGCTCAATCTTCTTGGCTTCCGAGGGGATCATGTTAGGGCATAGGGCTACCAGCTCGCAGTACCGGGTGGTGTAAGCTACTATATCGGAACCCTGCATTTTGAGATTCCAGAGTTCCTCCTCCAATTTCTGAATTTCTCCCTTTGGGCAGTACTCTGTCATCATTAGGTCTTTCAGTGTATCCCAACCCATGGCGTTAGCTGCCACCAGGGAGAGGGCTTTGACATGGCCATTCCACCATGTTAGGGCCCTTTGGGTAAGGGTACAAGTAGCAAACTTTATCTTGCTCCCTTCGGGGCAGGAGCAACTGATGAAATCTTTGTAGGTGCATTCCCGTGCACGGGGTGGGTTTCACCCTGGCAAGAGTTAGTGCCCAGTCCACCTCCACAGGCACCACCAGAATTGACTTGCGCCAGAGCGGCGGTCACGGCTGTAGTCACGACTGTTTGGAACAACACCGGGTCGAACTGCGGAGGAACCGGCGGTGTAGGTGGTGGTGGTGGAGCTTGAGTTGCGGGAGTTCTCCTGGTTGGACGCTTGCGAGGCGGCATCCTGTACTGAAAGGTTACGAAAACGATGACAATAGTCAGAATCGATTTGTAAACATGATAAGAGTGTTTCTTGGACTAACTCTCTATAGTCTAACAAACAAATGGAAATGTACTGCTAGGTTAGGGACACCCAAAAGTACAGCTTCCCCATCGATTAGATACTGCCAATAGTACTGGTATTACTGATGTATAATGAGTTCGAGAAAGAAAATGACCTAGGAGTAGGTCTTACATCAAACCATCAGGGAATATGTTGGCAGTTTAGTAGTCTAGCTCGAGTACTTCCAAAGTTAGGAATGTTTACATGCATGTACTCTATTGACTATAGACAGAGGGCTATTCCTTAGCCAAAAGAGAGGGATGAGTTGGCATCTTTTACTGGCGACGGGGATCCTTCGGGGCAAACCCTAAGATCAGCCAGTTGGCGCACAACTCCCTGAAGATGTCGCTCGTGCGTCCTCCGACGTGCTCGGAGTTCCATGACTTCCGCTCGGGATGCGGTTATGCCATTTACGTGAGAATGGGGAAAGAAAATTGATAGGCGCTAATCTATGATACTTATAAGATGATCGTTATTAGTCGACCCAATATTTGCATAGTGCATACTAATTACATGTAATCGAAGCAGAATAGACCTTCGAATAAGTGACCCTAACTCCAAGCCCACAATCAAACAAGAATAGGAAATGAAGCAAAGGTCACAGATTCTAAGTCTATAACGCCTTAGTCACATGTAACCGTGGTGTATCCACTTAGCAACTATTGCCCTACTAGTAACGACCCTTTTAGTTCTCACATATGTTGTAACTAGAATGCAGAATACTCCTATAGTATTCTTGTTCTGATGTTCTTGTAGCAGTATTGGTAAGTTTTAGACTTGTTGCAACACCACAACCATTCTTAGGCACATGCTAGCCACTCCTAGGAAAATGTAGTTGATCAGGCTACATCCGCCTAGTTTTGGCCATATGTCTCTAAGCCTAACTGTGCTGTTCAACAATCTTAATACTTTTGTTCTGTTCTAGTATGATACCGACCCTTTGTATGAACGAATGTATATATATACTTAGTTAAATATTTTATTATTTAAAAGTATATATTCTTGTTCAGAGTGTTTTAGTCCCGATGTGTTTATAGTTTGTATATCTTTTATGGGTTGATATACTTGATTCACTATAAACAGTGCTCTGATACCAATCTGTCACACCCCAAAACCGAGAACGGCGGAATACGTTCTGGGGTGGAGGACGTCATGTACAGTATCATAACAAAGCATAATAGTAAAGACAAGCAACAACATCCATTGCATTAAGATAATAATTGTAATACAAATGTTTTTAATACAAATGTTAGACACCAAAAATACATTCAAAATAAAGTGGAGTCTTATGTGTGCTCCGTCTTCTCAAAAGCTGCATCCGTACCTGTCTACTGATGACCTGAGAATACAAGTTATTTTGAAAACGTTTATCAGCATAAAGCTGGTGAGTTCATAAGTATTTAGTGTCATTTCCTGTATAAAAATATTCACAATTATACATTGTAAAAGAAAGTTTCGGTGTTCGAAAATAGTATGAGCCCTAGAAAACCCTACGTTTTCCAGAAAAGTAGTCTTCACCAAGACCCGATGGTTTGTTTGTTCCTTTGATAATGTACAAGTTTTCCCAGTAGTTATTAGTTTGAAAATATAGTTTTAGACTTTATCCATGTATAGTAATGAGAAAAATGTTTTACCCCAACAGTATCACTGTCGGCCATATGAAATGAAATGCAGGCTCCAGGTAGTATTAAATGTACAATACTCCTCAGGGAGTCTGTTGCCTTTAATTTTTAAAGTATTAATTAAAGGTTTGAATGTGAACTCGTACGTAACCATGCTGATTGACGATCGAATCCCTTTGACCCTCCAAGTCATATGTAGTGATGTGACATTTTGTCACCCCTGGGCCTAGACGGCTCGGACTGTAGCTAGCAGTCGGGATGTGGGAGTGTCTGTCCCGTATAGATCTATACACATAATGCCCGCTCTCCCTCCAGGAGACTCTGGTTACGCGGTGATAGCACAAAGATGTGTCGTATCAAGAAATAGTATGTCACATTCTATTTTAGTAAGCTCTCTTGTATAGTATGTAGTGTTCTCTTTGTATAGTATATAATGTTCTCCTTGTATAGTATATAGTGTTCTCTTGTATAGTTTATAGTGTTCTCTTGTGTAGTACATAGCATGTATTGACTCACAACTGAACTGACTCTAGTAGTTGTCATGGCAATAGTAGTATTGAGTAGTATCCCTTAACTATACCTATTATAGTTAAATAGTATTGTTGGTTGCAGGTCTTTGATATCCAAAGGCATTGAACTGATATGAAAACTTTTATATCTGACACAAATATATGAGATATATAACTAAGAATTCAACGAGAGTCGGACTAATAACAAGATACCCTAAGCCCACAATCAAACAAGAACAGGAAGTAAGGTGAGTTATTAGTCCTAAGTCCTTCAAGTCTTACTTATATAAATATATTGGTGTAGATATGGTTTGGGAATAAAATAGTTTAAAAGAATTTTTGAAAATAGTTTTATAGTGATTTAACACGAAAATGAATTTGGTAAGCATTTGAAAACAGTTTTATTGGCAATATAGTTGAAAATATAGAAAATCCCTTTTTGGTGGTAAAAACAGTTAATAGTGTAGAAAATCCTTTTGGTTGCAAGTTATAATTCACATGCGATTGTTACTTTAACTCATTTGGTTCAACTTGTATTCCCCCCCCCCATAAAACAGTTAAAAACATTTAAAAAGGTTCATTTAGGGGTATGAACTCACCTGTAGTGAGTGAAGTGGATGGAAACGCCGGATAGGATGCTAGGTGTCAAGTGAGGACTTGAACACACACACGGATCCTATGTAACATGTAGTGATGTATAAAGTATCTAATTAGTTGTGTAATCACTAATTAAATGAGTAAAGGCACTTTAATGTATGAAAACACTTTGTTTCAAGTGTTAGGAGTGCTAAAGGTGGCATCTAAGGAGTGTATGGCCTCACTATGGAGTTTACACTTCACTTGGCCACACTTAAGTGTGTTTACGGTTGGGAGACCATTTCCCCCATGAGTTTACAGCCGTAAACTCATGGAAATGGTGAGTTTGTGTGTCTAAAGGTCTCATGCATCACAAGGAAGGTTCCTAGGATCAATTCAAGGGCTTGAGAAGTGATTAGGGTTCAAATGGGTACTCCCTTGGAGTTTACGGTCCTTGGACCACTCCTTGGGAGTTTACGATCGTAAACTCTAGGGTTTACGGCCGTAAACCCTTGACCACTTCAACCATTTCATGTTTTTGGGTCCTAAGCTCGTCTACACTAGTTTCCAATTCATCAAACAAGCTAAGGAAGGGTTTAGGGGCATCAAAACACCATTTGAGGTGTTTACGGTTTTCGAATGTTCAAGAGCCGTAAACTCAAGTTTATGGCCAAAAAGTCGTGATCTTGGGTTCCTTAGTCCATGCATGCAAGTATCTAAGCTATATCTAAGCATTAGAGAAGGTTTGGGAGTGTTTTGGGGCTTCAAAACCCTCACATAGGAGTTTACGGTTTTGGGAGGCTCCCCAAACCGTAAACACATGCATGTTGGGGTATTTGGATGATCCAACTCGAAATAGCATGAATACCAAGCTAGAAAATCAAGTTAGGAAGATTACCTTTGATTTTTGAGGCTTGAAAGTGGTGTTCTTGAGCCAAACCCGATTTTAGAGAGAGAAAGTAGAGAGAGAAAGCTCCAAGGTGGGGAAAAGACTCTAAAGGTGGACACTCCTCCTTTATATATGGCTGCCAAGTGGGGACTCACCATACACTGTCGTTTAAACGGAGCTAAATGTTTTTACCCAGTAAACTAACCGTAACCCGACTTAGATGCTTTTATTTCCGTCATTAAATATATATTATTTTAATAACTCAAAATGAATTATTTTAATAAATAAAAGTTAACGGAAAATTTTAATAGAACTAACTTTTATTAACGGAAACGGGTTACAGTGACGGAGTAAATTTCGGGTTGTCACAACGGATGGAGGTGTCGGTTGAGTGCTCGGTGTCAAGTAAAGACTTGAACACACTTAATGACCTAGTAACATATGAAGACATATGTTTACTTATAATTAGTGATTATAACACTAATTAAACACGTATAAGCATCCTAATGTGCGGAAAACACTTTGGTCAAGTGTTAGGAGGCTATTGGGTTGCAATAAGGAGAGTATGGACTCACATTGGAGTTTACTCTTCAAATGAAGGCCCTTAGGGGTGTTTACGGTTCTGGGACCATAAACCATCAGTTTACGGCCGTAAACTCATGGAGGTGGTGTCATTGGGTGTTCAAAGGTCTTATACTACCCAATGAATTATGCTAGACTCGAATCAAGGGCATAGGAAGTGACTAGGGCTCCAAATGGACCTTTGGAGGAGTTCACGGTCGTAAACACAGGAGTTTACGGCCGTAAACTCATGTTTGCCCATTCTTTCCATGTTTTGGTGTTCCTAGATTAAGCATGCAATGTTCTAGTCCTTTACACAAGCCATAGGGGGTGTTAGGGGCACCTTATGACCCCTTTATGGAGTTTACGGCCAAAGGACCATTTCCTTGGGGGTTTGCGGCCGTAAACTCATGGCATGAAGTGCCAAATCGTTGATTCAAGTCCCCAATTCATTGATGTGTAATTATAGGTTAATGTCCACGGCTAGGTCGGGTGATTAGGGCACATTTTGCACCATTTGAGGGAGTTTACGGCCTAAGAAGATCCTGGGCCGTAAACTCTCATTCAACCCTCCAAAACCTAATGTTTAGGGTCCATAACACTTCGAGGGTATGATCTAAGCTAGCCTCTAAGCACAAGGAAGGAGTTAGGGGCATTTTGGCACCCTTTTTAAGGGTTTACGGCCTAAGAAGTTCTTGGGCCGTAAACACCTTGTTCATGCTATTTTTGGATGATTTCAATGGTATATGGACATGTAATAAGCTTTAACACGACCTAGGGTAAGAGAACTTACGAGTTTTGAAGATCGGGGACGAAGAACGGGATGATAGTTGAGAGGATTTCAGCCAAAAGGGGAAGGAGGGAATGAACAAATGGCCACATTCCTCCATATAAAGTGGAGTTTACGGCCCACATGGAGTTTACGGTCGTAAACTCCCATGTGGTGGCCGTGAACTCCAGGTCGAGGTGGTCCAGGCTCGTTTGACGTACTATTGCTTTGGCAGATAAACCCCAACACTTATTCCTTAAGTGTACTTGGCTCAGAACGCTCGAACAGACTCTAAATTGTGCTAAATGATAGCAGGAATAAGTCTGGCATTTATTTGGGTTAAATGGCTGAGCTTTCAAGGCAATAGAAAATTCCGGGTTGTCACATCATCCCCCGTTAGAGGGAATTTCGTCCCGAAATTAGGATTTAGGCAAGGAAGTAGGTTATGAACAATCGAATAAAGAGACGAGGGTACTTCCTATTCGGTTGGTCCTCGCGTTCCCAAGTGAACTCCTGTCTTCGCTTGGCATTCCAGCGAACCTTCACTAATGGGATGCGGATTCGTTTTGTTCGCTTGATCTCTCGGTTCGTGATTTCCTATAGGTTCTTCTACGAAGTTAGGGTTCCCAATGATTTCTATCACGACGAGGGGGATTTACAAGTCACGTCGGACAAGCACTTGTCCATACTGGAGACATGAATAGACTACGGTGGAATTTATGGAATTCCAGAAGTAGTCTAGGTCTGACGAGGGTTGGACCAATTCTTATAAAGAATCTCGGATGGTCCTAATCTCTCGGAAGGATAGAGCTCTTTTAGCACATTAGAGCATAAGGTACCTCTATGGTGAGATCATCACTGGCGTGATCGCCATTTGAAGTTTCAGAACTTCTCTCTTACTGGGGTATGGTTCCCAGGTTGGTTCTTAGAAGGCTCAGGTCGTCTTCGGATTCGTATTCTCTACTGATTGGCTTTCGGAGGTTTTCTGGATCATCGGGTGTATTAGCTACACACTGGTATCTATCGGTTACGGGACATCTATCTCGATTTAGTGCAAAAATGGACCTGCACTTCTGACCCTCGAGATGTCTCTATCGGAAACTCCCAAAGTCAGTGAGATAGGGTTTTACCAGACGATGTTTAAAAAGTTTTAGTTTCCATCATCGTCTAACAGATGCTTTCACAGTATGATTCCTAACTGGAAGGAATCATGCTCTTACTCGCTTCGCTGTTTCATGGATAGCAGTCTCTGATCAGGGCTAACTTAGCCCTTTGAGATTTTCTGAAGTGTTGGACTTTTTCAGGAGGTGGTTCTACTATCTCTTTAGGGATAGTATTCTTTGGGACACCGAGTAGCCCAACTAATCTCTAAGACATGCCCAAATTTTCTAAGGTTTCGGCTCCTTTCAGTCCGTGGGAAACGCATGTTCTTGTATAACCCATCGACTAACACCTAGACTGGTGTTGAGTCTATAATCTCTTCGGGATCTGGGTTATAAGGCTTAACACAACCTACTTTCGTACTTTATTCAAGTATTATTGGTTGTGGAGGTAGTCATGTGGTTCCTGGCGTTCTAGTACTAACTTCGGAGAATGCAGTCTATCGTCTATAGGGCGACGATGACTTTTCTCGCATGAGGAGGCGGTGTGTTTCTCTAGGCACTACCCGTCTGTAACTGGATGGACGAAGTGCCTGAGTAGTGTGAGTATCCCTTGCAACTACTCTTCCGGTGTTTCAGAGTTTCCTCGATCTAGATTAAGTCTAGAGAGTATAGGATTCCGTCACTCGAAACATCTAATTTCCTCATCCATTCTTCTCAGAGTTTAACCTATCACAGCTTTCAGATTTCCGGGATCTCTGCTGAGATGCTTAACTCGTGGGGTTAAGCGTGAATGGATGGTCGTAGTCAATGTTTCGACTCTTACGACTTGAGTTACTTTTCTAACTGAGGGTGTTAGCTACTATGTTGGCTTAACCGGGATGACAACAAATTTCGAGTTTGTGGTCATTTTAGTAGCTCAACCCGCAGTGGTTCTCTTGACTCCAGCCCCTATTCTATGGGAAAGGATGGTGGGTCTTATTACAAGGTTCGTGGTAGAGCTCTTACTCGGCTTAATCACTAATACTTGGTGTATGCAAGCCGTATATAATTGAGATTTGACGGGATGTTTAGCTGTGTGGCCCCACCCCAAACCCACAACCCAACGAGGAACAGGGAGTAGGGAGGAAGCACACATCTTAAGTCTTTTTGATCTGAATTATATACCACTCTAGTGCATATACTCAGTAGTAGTAAGTTAATCCCATGAGTTCTTTCTCTTGATTCACGAACCTGGTTGTGTGGTGCTAAGGGTCTTTCTAGGGGATCTACTGAGTAGGTTTCGGGTGGTTGTTGTCTTCTGGGATACCTGCAGTGTCTTTCGCTTCAGGTTCTATCTGTCTAAGGAGGGGTTGGTTAACAGCGCGCGATACCCTTCTTCTGGGTATTTCGGAAGGTTTTAGATAAGAGAGACGACCGATGGATCGCATTAGGTTTTATTATTAGGTTCGGAAGAACCTTTATTTAACGAATAGGCTAGGGTGAAAGTTCTCTTTACACAGCACTAGGAATTTTCACATGGTTGCAATGAGTCGAACCATGATTGACGAAAGCGTCGAATTTAACAAACATCGACATGGTATGGAATGAAGATCGATAGGGCCATGTGCTGAACGGGGCACACAAGTTCTTAACGTCTCGGGTTTCGCCCATGGTATCGCTATCGTGGATACTTGGGCCGATGGAACCGACGCGGAACTCTAGGGGGTCCTGATGTTTTGGAATAATGTACTTTTCATGAATGGATTTCCCACGAGGCCTCTCTATAATCGCCTACTATACACTAGTCATGTTTAATTAAGGTTGAAAGGACTGTTGACTGAGCGACTCCGCCCTAAATCCACAACCCAACGAGGAACAGGAAATAAGGCAGCATCACTCACTCGAGGTCTGTCAATCTTAATTATACATGACCTTAACGTATATATCGAGCCATTATAGCTTTACCTGATGGATTTTAAATTCTATAACAGTGATGCGACTTTCGCCTTAATGAGAGAGTAAACATAATTAGAATTTATCATTTAATGTTTGAGAAACGTACCAAAAATTCTACCGGGTTTCTTGATGTTCTCCTCAGGCACTAGGGTTAGACTCCTCCTGCGCCCTGGTCATTTCTTTGAGTTGGGCAGTCCCTTTTGAAGTGTCCAATTTCGCCACATAGGTGGCACACTGGACTGGTCCCCACATTGGTGGTTGACGTAATGAACTCAACCGAGGTCCTACAGAAGCGAGCGATATGCCCCTTCATGTTGCACCTAACGCAAAAGAGTCCTCGATAGATACCATGATGATGGTAGTTACACTTGCTGTAGTGGGGGAGGTTTCCTAGGTATGGTCTTCTAGGTGTCGAGGTGGAAGGGTTGACAGGGGTATTGACTACCTCAGCTCGTTGTCCTTTGGAAGGTCCTTGAGTCGATGTACTTCCCTCTTCGCTCTTGAACTTCCTCTTCAGTGGATTTTGTTGGGGTTCTTGGGTGGCTGGGTACACGGGTGTTGGTTGCTGCCGTTCATTGCTAGGATCGGAAATCCCGATAGGGTTCCTGCTAACATTGGCATTGTTAGCATTCAGATGAGCCATGACATCTGCTACGGCTGCTGAGACTGCAGCTTGGAACGTAGCTTCATCGAATAGAAGAGTCAGTGTCTTGCCAGCGGATTGGTTGCGTTTCTTCGGAGGCATGGTTTTTCCTACACGAAAAAGGAACACAAGCTGATGAGAGACGATGATTAACCCTGGACGTATCTTTCTTTACTATGATAGGCGTAAATTTTTCCCGTGCCGCGGAGTATGGTTATCTGAGTGTCGACCTACATCCCTATGATGCAGTCCGGGTAGCAAGGTAGGAGTAAGCGTATCGGAAAGCCATAAGATGGGAGTCGTTCCTACTAAGTTATCTTTATACCGGAGAGATCCGCTCTCCGACTTTGGAAAGATTTGAGGACAGTTCGGAACGAATATCACAGAAGAAAAGGCTCATGAAGACTTATGGCTAAACACTCTCAATCGAGGTTTTGGGATCCGATCTAATCGTATCACTTGCGACGGGAAAGACGACTGGCCTAGCACATAGTGTGAGCAGTGTAGTCACTAACTCACTAAATTGTATTATTTTATGGATTTATTAGCGTGATGATAAAGAGGAGAAGACACTTCTCGGGTTCCATGTACTGGCTCCCTCTGTCTGCCTCTTATCCTTGACTGGAATAGGTGTTGGTTTTCTTCGGGTACTTGTCTAGGGTTCTTTTCTCTTGTAGACATATTGAATTTCTACTCCGTCTCACTTCCGATTCTGACCCTGAGTGTCATCACTTCATGATGGATGACTGGAAATCTCGGAAGTTCAGGCGAATTTCCCACCGATGTCCCTAAAAGGTATAGGCACTTGGTGGTTTCAATAGTCTCGTCCCTGTTCATTTATTTCCTAAATGGGAAACCTTCTCAATGAACCTCTTATGGGTCTGAATCGACTCTTCTGCTGATCACTGAAGTGGATAAGGTTCTCTAAAGGGTTTCGTGCGAGAATGGAAATGTCTAAAGAATCTTAAGAGATTATTAAAACATTTCTCTGGGTGATCCATATCGAGTCCTGCTGCAATTACATAGTGTACACAAATCATATATATAACTTAGATCCGATAGGCCTTCGAATATGTGATACTACTCTATATCCACATCCAGACAAGGAAAAGGATGTAGAGCGAAACCACACATTCTTAGCCTATGAGATCCTCACTATATATATCCTTGGAAGTATACACTTTGTAATCATAAGTCTATCAATAAGGATCTCTTTAGTTTTCATGCAAGGTTATCTATGGTTCCTAAAATACCCCTATGGTATTTTAATTACATGTTTGATTCTTTAACTTCCGAACATGCTTCTGGGTTTATGGTGAGACTTTTAGTATCCTAAAATACTCCTATAGTATTTTAAACTTTATGTTTGGCTCTAGCATTCCTATTTGGTAAGTTTCAGACCTGTTGCAACACCACCATCACTCCCAAGCACACGTTTATCACATATCGAATAAATATAGTTGATCAGGTTATATTTATTCCAGCTTACGATTACATAACTGCCCAGGTTCGACGGTAATGGTCAACATCCGAAGACTTTTATTCTTGTTCTTCTTGCGATACTTTGTTCGGGTGTTTAGATTCTGGATGTTCTTATACTTTTGTAAAATATGGTTATATTTTAAAGTATAATTCTTGGTCAGACTGTTTTATCCCTAATGTATTTATAGGTTGTATATCTTTTATGATTAGATATACTGAGCTCACTATAAACAATGCTCTGATACCAATCTGTCACACCCCAAAACCGAGAACGGCGGAATACGTTCTAGGGCGGAGGACGTCATGTCAAGTATCACAACATATGCAGTATAGTAATCAAAGTACAACAACCATTGCATTAATAGTAATAATTTTACATAGGTTACATTTCATAACAACATCAAGGTAAATACAGAGAATAATATAGATGCAGCTTGGTAGTAGGCTGACTTCGTAAAAGCTCCCGGGATGTACCTGTCTATTGATGACCTGAGAATACAAGTTATTTTGAAAGCGAGTATCAACATTTTTTTATAATGCTGGTGAGTTCATAAGTATTTAATGACATTAGTATAAATACACATCTTTATTCAAAATAACCTCATGAAAGATGGTGGTTTAGAATCTACAGAGCATTAGAATTCTTCCCAGAAAATCCTATATTTTCTTAAATAAAAGTGGTCTTCTACCAAGACCCAATTGTTTTATGTTTAAGGAGTAATTTCCCCAAAAGTGCTATCATTATCAAAATATAGTTTTTACTTTAAAAGAGATGTGAGAAAAGTCACCATAAAAGTAATAGGGGAAAATAATATTTTACCTCAGCAGTAACACTGCTGGTTTAATAAAACCTAGACTCCAGGCGAGACGCCTCGAAAGCTTAAAGGTAAATAAATCATAGACTTCAGGCAGGACGCCTTGCAAAGTCTAAAAATAAGTAAAACATAGACTCCAGGAGGGTATCAAATGAGTAATACGTCTGGCTCAGTCTAAAACAAGGAAAATACAGACTCCAGACAGTACCAATGAACGATACAGCTAGGAAAGCCTAAAACAAGAATATACAGACTCCAGACAGTATCAATGAACGGTACAGCTAGCAAAGTCTAAAACAAGAGAATACAGACTCCAGCCAGTATCAATGAACGATACAGCTAGCAAAGTCTAAAACAAGAGCATACAGACTCCAGACAGTATCAATGAACGATACAGCTAGCAAAGTCTAAAACAAGAGAATACAGACTCCAGACAGTATCAATGAACGATACAGCTAGCAAAGTCTAAAACATAAAAGGGTGAATGTGAACTCGTATGTAACCATGCTGATTGATGATCGAATCCTTGATGACCCTCCAGGTCATACGTAGTATTCTATGACATATGTCACCCATTGGGCCTTACTGGCTCGGACTGTAGCTAGCAGTCAAGGTGTGGGAGTGTCTGTCCCGCATAGATCTATACACATGATGCCCGCTCTCCCTCCAGGAGACTCTGGTTACACGACGATGGCGCTTGGAAGCGTCGTATCGATAAATAGGACGTCACATTCTATTAAAGTAGTATAGTAATAGTATAGACTCACGAATGAACTGACTCTTGAGTAATCCTTCATACTAGAGAGAGAGAGAGAGAGAGAGAGAGAGTAAATAGAATTTCCTAACTATTCCTATAATAGTTACTAGTATTTCAAGTATATGAACGATGAATGAAAGGATGCCTTTGCTACCCAAAGGAAATGAACTGGCTGATAGAAACCTTTATGACTATAGATGTACACATGATATATAATTAATAGTTAAACGACCTTCGGACGGATAACCGATACCCCAGAACCACATCCAAACAAGGAAAAGGAGGTAGGGTGAGCTAGCCTTCCTAAGTCTTTTAAACATTATTTATATAACTGTACATATACAGGCATGCATTTTATAATATAAAAGCATAGAAGAAACCTTGGTAAAACCTTTGGAAAACTTTACAAATAAGAATTTATGACTTGATGTCAGTTTATAAAACGAGCTTTGAAAATCTTTAGAAAACCTTTGAAAAACCTTTGGAAAACCTTTGATAATCTAACATAGAATTTCATACTTTAAGACAAGATTTGAAAACGAGATTTGAAAACCTTCAGCTGAATAAAGCCGTTTGACAAGCAAAAATCTATTTTGCTATACAGTTATTAATCACATGAGATTGATATAATAACTCTATAGCTCAACTTGTATTCTCCCCCATAAAACATTTAAAATCATTTAAAAGGTTAATTAAGGGGTATGAACTCACCTGACGTGGGTGATTCGGATGAACGGAGGGAGGTGTCGGTTGAGTGCTCGGTGTCAAGTAAAGACTTGAACACACTTAATGACCTAGTAACATATGAAGACATATGTTTACTTATAATTAGTGATTATAACACTAATTAAACACGTATAAGCATCCTAATGTGCGGAAAACACTTTGGTCAAGTGCTAGGAGGCTATTAGGTTGCAATAAGGAGAGTATGGACTCACATTGGAGTTTACTCTTCAAATGAAGGCCCTTAGGGGTGTTTACGGTTCTGGGACCATAAACCCCATGAGTTTACGGCCGTAAACTCATGGAGGTGGTGTCATTGGGTGTTCAAAGGTCTTATACTACCCAAGGAATTATGCTAGACTCGAATCAAGGGCATAGGAAGTGACTAGGGCTCCAAATGGACCTTTGGAGGAGTTCACGGTCGTAAACACAGGAGTTTACGGCCGTAAACTCATACTTGCCCATTCTTTCCATGTTTTGGTGTTCCTAGATTAAGCATGCAATGTTCTAGTCCTTTACACAAGCCATAGGGGGTGTTAGGGGCACCTTATGACCCCTTTATGGAGTTTATGGCCAAAGGACCATTTCCTTGGGGGTTTACGGCCGTAAACTCATGGCATGAAGTGCCAAATCGTTGATTCAAGTCCCCAACTCATTGAGGTATAATTCTAGGTTAATGTCCAAGGCTAGGTGGGGTGATTAGGGCACATTTTGCACCATTTGAGGGAGTTTACGGCCTAAGAAGATCCTGGGCCGTAAACTCTCATTCAACCCTCCAAAACCTAATGTTTAGGGTCCATAACACTTCGAGGGTATGATCTAAGCTAGCCTCTAAGCACAAGGAAGGAGTTAGGGGCATTTTGGCACCCTTTTTAAGGGTTTACGGCCTAAGAAGTTCTTGGGCCGTAAACACCTTGTTCATGCTATTTTTGGATGATTTCAATGGTATATGGACATGTAATAAGCTTTAACACGACCTAGGGTAAGAGAACTTACGAGTTTTGAAGATCGGGGACGAAGAACGGGATGATAGTTGAGAGGATTTCAGCCAAAAGGGGAAGGAGGGAATGAACAAATGGCCACATTCCTCCATATAAAGTGGAGTTTACGGCCCACATGGAGTTTACGGCCGTAAACTCCCATGTGGTGGCCGTGAACTCCAGGTCGAGGTGGTTCAGGCTCGTTTGACGTACTATTGCTTTGGCAGATAAACCCCAACACTTATTCCTTAAGTGCACTGGGCTCAGAACGCTCGAACAGACTCTAAATTGTGCTAAATGATAGCAGGAATAAGTCTGGCATTTATTTGGGTTAAATGGCTGAGCTTTCAAGGCAATAGAAAATTCCGGGTTGTCACAAATATCATCTTCGAAAGGAAAGCTTTTTTCCAAAAGGATTGAGGAAGACCATAGTTCTCAGAACTAGACATCTATAAAAGGGAGAACTTCAAGTTAGTTGTTTTAATCCTTAATATAACACCTAAATGAAATATTAAGGCTAGGACCCAACACAATAATTCACAATTCGGAAGAGGGATGCCGTAATCCAATTGCAAATTATTTGAAGGTAGGTAAATGACGATTTACCAATTTCACCACGAAAAACAAAATTTTAACGAATTAGGTTTTAAATGAAATTCCTAGATCTTTTTGAGATTCATTGAACTTTTCAATGGCATGTTTAATCTCGATTATGCCTTTCAAGTTTGTGACTGGGATACCGAGGATCACAAACAAGGTGTGAATAACCATGCAAGTTAGCTTGGTACTCTCGATGTCATTTATCGCCTAATCAATGTGTCGGTTAACCACACACGCTCCATTGATCAGTGATAATTTACGAGCTACCCATTTCCATCCTTTATTAGTCCCATATTAGTGTGCCGGTTAACCACACACGCTCCACTAACGACCAATAAGGTGCAATGTGTAATTTCATGGGTTAGCATCAAATTCATATTTTCCTAAAGTTACTAAGATTGGAAATTTATAAAAGGTTTAGTTACTTTGTATATTCATTATACTTATTAATGAGATTTAATGTCCTATCAAACCCGTTCGGCTAACGACTCTCCACTAGTCAAGAGTGAAGTGGGTAAGAGTGGATACCCAATGGCAGTCATTTTATAAGCCGCTTCCTTAAACACCCATTATAGACCAACTTCGTGAATGAGGCCTACTAACGGTAAGACTGACTGATCTTATATATATAATATTAAACATTTAATTATATATATATATATATATATATATATATATATATATATATATATATATATATATATATATATATATATATATATATATATAGAGTAGAAGGGTGTATTTTGAACATTTCAGAATACTACGGTTTTTAATCTAATTTAATTTTTTTTTAAATTAATACTTTTTAATTTAAAATCTTAAATATTAAAAACCTTGATTTAATAATTATCCAAATTTAAACAATTAATTTAAATTATTAAATATATGATTACCTATTATATTAAATTAAATTAATAATTTAACCTAATCCCTTTATCCCCTAGATTTCGAAATTTTGGGAAGGGATATCAATTATCCATTTAAAAAAGTAAAAGATAATACCTACCCAAAACCCTAGATTTTCGAAATCTAAACTTGGGAAGACATTTTTCGAAAATTCTAGGGTTAGGAAACTCTAAAAATCGAAAATATGGAGGCCAAAGGAACGGGTCCAAAAACCCTAATCAATTTTCGAAACTAGGGTTTAGAAACCCTAATTTCGAAAAATCCAAGCCCTAGGGTTTAAAAGCCATAAACCCTAATTTTTCAAGTTCAAACTATTGTATCAAATGTAATTGAAAACAAAACTAAAAGCTCTGATACCACTGATGAGTTTTATACAAA
The DNA here is from genome assembly GCF_052849685.1 of Lactuca virosa. NCBI lineage: Eukaryota > Viridiplantae > Streptophyta > Magnoliopsida > Asterales > Asteraceae > Lactuca > Lactuca virosa. The sequence continues at coordinate 251,167,857 of NC_136428.1, forward strand.
TAATCCTATGTGTGGATGCAACCCTAGTTTGGATCTATGTTTTCTCTATTAGACATAAAACTATTGAACACAAATAGAAAACCCTAATATGCATCTAATAATCGAAATCAACAAAGATTAGATCACATACCTTTGTTGCTATATAGTAATAAAAACCAGTTCTTGAAGATCCTTTGCTCTTGAGAACAAGTACCATAAGTGTAGTACCTTTAATGGCTCACAAACACACTAGGGTAAGAGGATGATTATGAGAGAGAGGAGAGAGAGTGACTAGCTCCAAAAATCGGCTATTCTAGGGTTTTCCCAAGGGTTTGGTCGAATTGAAGAGCCAAGGGCTCTATTTATACTTGAGGCTAGCTAGGGTTTTAAGGTGGAAACCCTAATTCCTTAGCTTAGGGCCTAAGCAAGTCCATGGACCCCTTACTTAGGGCTTGGTCGAAAATCTCTAGATCCTTCTAGGGATTTTCGGCGCTCCCTAACAAGGATGATCCAATGGCCCAAAACCTCAACTATCAAATATTTACAAAACAGCCCCTGCACTTTCAGTTTGTTCCTTTAATCCCAAAATTAAGGGTTATTTACAGAAAAGTCCCAAATTATTTTCAAAAGTTTCAATAAAGTCCTAAAAGTTTTTTTTGAACAAAAAAGTGCGAATATTTTGAAAACAATCATATAATCTATCATTTTTTGTTCAAATATAAAAAAGGAATTTTTCGTAAATTTAGGCAAAAAAATCAAAATATTGGGACTTTCTGTTCAAAAAAAAACTTTTAGGACTTTATTGAAACTTTTGAAAAAAGTTTGGGACTTTTCTGTAAATAACCCCAAAATTAATTCCAAATTAATTTATGATTAAACATTTATTAATAATATGATTTCTAATTAATATATTATTCCTATAATATATTAATAAATCATATTTATGCACCAATTTATTATTGTTAATAATAAAATCAGCCTCTCCCTCAAATAGTCATCCTGTCTAGTTGCCAGTGTGAAGGACCATGCTACTATCAAATCAAGTACATACCAATTATAGTTATGGGCTTAGACACCTAATCCAACACGCCTATCATGGGCCCCGCCCCTACTCTGCTAATGATGAGATATGGAACCCCGTCCACACTCAGCTAGTGATGAGATACGGGCCCCCGCCCACACTCACCTCCCTACCCGGCACATAAAAGTATCACAAAGACAACAAGTATAACTAATCACGCACATAGTCATCGGGTACCACCTGGCATCGAACCGTAGTCCGGAATCATACATATAAACCTTCCTTGAGCCCCGCCCGACATCGGATCGTAATCCAGAAACAGATAACATAAATACGGGTTGGCATTGGTGCCTTCGACCCGTTCAAACAGGAGGAAACTCACTTTAACACTGAAGTTCGCTGCATGAAATCCGTAGCTGTAGTCCTGCCGACTCCTCGAGCTATCCATGCCAAACATCACCCAATTAACCATTAGGTTACACACCGTAATCCATAATCCTTACTTGGGGTGACATGACCGTTTCCCCCTTGGTCCAACATGGCTCACAATCGAGGCCTAAGCCCAAAACCATAAAATCCATAAAAGCCCATCAAAGGCCCAATTTTCCAAATTGGGTCCAACCCCTACATTGAACAATCCTTTTGAATTCATTCCATACTTCATAACCCTCCCAAGGTCAAGTCATGGTCAAAGTCAACGTCCAAGCCAAAGTCAAAGTCAACGCTCCGAGTTGACTTAGCTCGTCGAGTTTACTCTTCAACTCGCCGAATTCCTATGAATGACAGAATCATGATTTCTCGATCCAACTCGTCGAGTCCATCCTTGAACTCGCCGAGTTCTTCCTTTCAACGGAATTAGGACACTCCACTTCAACTTGGCGAGTCCATCCTTGAACTCATCGAGTTCCTTTGTCTGTTAGCCCCTTCTTAACTCATTAAGTCATTATCCTTCAGATCTTAACCCTAAACTTCAGATCTCAACTGAAAATGCCTTTAGAAGGGTAAAGTTTCCAACTTTACCCCTTAATACCTTTTTCCTAAATGAATTAGGTCCAAACCCTAACCCAAAGGCCAAAGTCTTAATCCCAACATCACCAAAACTACAAGATAGACTGTGAGATCATAGATATGGACTCCAGGGACGAAATGATCACGTAAAGTCCCAACTTTTTCCTCATGCATGTCCATAAGAAGCTCCAAAGATCAAAATGGTGACTTAGAAGTTGCATTGGACTTCCATGGCCATAAAGTTGGCACATTTATGCCATGAAAGTCCTTCAAGACTCTAGATCTGAAGTGTTTTCCATTTGGGACGTCCAACTCTCAAGAACCATGTCATTTGGACCAAAAACAAGCAAAAGATACTAAGAAAGAGATCTAATCAACTATTAGTCAAGTTTGAGACTTGATTACCAGAAAGTGACGAAACTGGAGTGAGGTTTCTGGATCTAGCAACTCTTCCTTGTTCCTTCAAACTTCCCTTCCTTCCAAGAGCTTCAACTACCCACAAGAACACTCAAAAAGGCTCACAATCACTCACAATAGCACTAGGGTTTTGAGAACTAGGGTTCGAACAGTAGAGGCTAGAAATAAGGCCAAACCCTAAAGCATAATGTGTTTAAATAGGGTGTAAAGTCCCAGATTTTGGGTTTCCCAGACCCTGTCCAACTCGTCGAGTTGATCCTCCCCAACTCGTCAAGTTGGTCTTCCGAAATGCACGACCCAACTTTCCAACACGTCGAGTTTATTCCTTAAACTCGACGAGTTGGTCTTTAGAAATAAGGTTTTATTTCCATATTTAACCTTTTAAATTTTTGGGTGTTACAGCGTCAATGGCTACCGGTAAGAGTTCTTATTTTGTATGTAATGATTTAGAATTGATAAGGATCCTGAACTAATGAGGATCCTTCACAACGTATAGGATCCAAGGTTACTCGCTCCAATACCCGATTTGGTTTGTCTGATCTCGAAGACGATATGTCCAACGACCTGATTATAGTCAAGAAGGAAAGGACTACCTTTCCTCTTCCTCTCAAGAAATCTCAGACTAATCTTACTGTGAAGACCCCAGGCTCTCGGAAGAGGAATACCTCAGACGCCACATATTTGAACTTGGAGAATCTTGGAGCCGAGGAGGCGCTTCAAAAGTTTCTTTCCTTTTCCCAAGTCGTAAGTATCAGTGTGATTTTAGTTTCTGACTCTTACATGCTTTTACTGATGCCACCTGTTTCAGGTTTCTGCTCATGTCTCCCAGTTTGTAGCTGATTTAAGGATCCGGGCTGAGGGGTCCGAGCGAGCTCTGAAAAAGCAGGAGAAGGAGTTGAAGGAAACCAATGAGGATCTCCTCAAGAGGGTAGAGTTGTTGAGCAAGGAGAAGGCTGAGAAAGAGGAAGAGCATGCTGTAGAGATGGTGGAGGTGATTGCGGAGGCAAAGTCCAGTGCTGCTAGGGCCGTCTAGGAAACCAAGATCAAATTAGATGAGGACGTGGCCAATATAGGATCCTGGGACCTGGTGGGGTGGCGTGAAGTTTTAGATTAGGTGTCTAAGACCATAACTATAATTGGTATGTACTTGACCCGATAGTAGCATGGTCCTTTAGGTTGCCTTCACCATAGCAATTTGATAAGATGAGTTTTGGAGAAAGAGGTTAATTAATGATTTATTAATATATTATAAGAATAATATATTAATTGAGAAATCATATTAATTAATTAGTATTAATCAGAAATTAATTTAGAATTAATTTAGTGATCAAAAGAGACTGATTAAAAGAAGGGGACTGATTATGTAAATCAATAATAATTGTAGTTTTGGCTAATGGATCCTATTGGTATAGGATGGACGAAAATCTATGGGAAGCCCATAGAGTTTTCGTCCAAGGCTTACCATGTGGGGGTCCATATGTTGCTTAGGGCCTAAGCAAGGGAATTAGGGTTTCCAGTTGAAAACCCTAGCAACCGCAACTATAAAAGGAACCCTAAGGCTCTTGAAATCGACCACTTGATTCCCTAGAAGAAACCCTGGCCGAAATCTCTAGCCTCCTCCTCTCTCACTTGTTCATCCATTGCTAAGTGATGTTTGTGACTCCATTAGAGGTGTAAAAATTTAGGCACTAAGCTGTTGAAGGTCAATATCAAGCAATCAATAAGAAAGGTATTCCTCTAAACCCTAATATGATTAGTTTTCGATTTTCATGTATGCTTAATTAGGGTTCTTGCTTTGGAAAATTGATTTGCATGTATAACTTGAGAAAAACCTAGATCCAAAGCAAATAGGATTGCATGTGCACCATAGGAATGTTGTAATACTGAAAACCCATAAGTGGTATCAGAGCTTAGGGTGTTTTTCTGTTATATTTGATGCTATTGTGTTTTTCAAAGCTGGAACAAAAATCGTTATTTGGCTTATGACTGTAGAACTCAACGAGTCCTAAGATGGACTCGACGAGTTGGACCTACTCGAAGATTCCATTCCCTGACTTGACGAGTTGGTTCTTCAGATGGCAGATTTTTCGGATTTCAAGCCTAAATTAGATAAAGATCATTACCTTAAATTGCTTTAACAGTTAAAATTAGAATTTTCTGATATGGTAATGAATATCCTCATCTAATTGGAAGATAATGGTCAAATTTTAAGATAATGTTTAAAATTATATGATTAGTTTAATTATTTAAAATTTAATCTAGAAGTTTTGAAAAGTTTCGATACTTTCCCTCAAGTTTTGGAATTTAAAATTTGATTAAAAGTTTTAATTTTGAAATATTAAATTCTAAAACCCTAGTGTTTTAAAAGTTTAAAATACAACCCTTATACTATAATAATATTAAAAGCTTAATACTAATATATATATATATATATATATATATATATATATATATATATATATATATATATGTATAAGATGATTCAGTCTTACCGTTAGTAGGCCTCATTCACGAAGCTGGTCTATAAGGGGTGTTTAAGGAAGCGGCCTGTAAAATGACTGCCATTGGGTATCCACTCTTACCCACCACACTCTTGACTAGTGGAGGGTGTAACACCCTGAATTCAGTAGACCTTAAAAGGGAGGAAAACCTAAAAATGAGGAAGTGACTCGTCGAATAGATGGAGTGACTCGACGAGTAGGATCGCGAATTGGTCGCGGGTTAAGTGGCCTACTCGACGAGTCAGAAGAGTGACTCGGCGAGTTGGTCAGGTTTGGGGAAACCCTAAATGCGAGCCTTGTACCCTATTTAAAGAACATTATAACCTCTTATCAGCCTCCTTGACACTCTCTCTGGTCCAGAAACGAAACCCTAGCCACCCAACTCCATTCTTGAGCATTATGAAGCTAAAAGTTGTATTGGAGGTGCACTTCTTGGAAGATTGGAAACAAGGCATGAGGAGGAGAGCTTAGATCCAGCATCATCATCCCATTTCCATCCTTTTCTGGTAATAAAGTCTTCACCTTGGTTTATAGCTTCTTAGATCTCTTTATGTCTATTTTATGAGAGTTTTGGTCCATGGAGCTTGATCTATGGGACAAAGACGTCCCAAGCAAAGATCTTTTCAGATCTGGAGTCCCTGAGAATGGTTAAGGCATAAAGGTGCAAGCTTTATGCCATTAGAAACCCTCATGCAAGCTTTAAGGGGTTATTATGGCCTTTTAAGCCTCAAAAGGCAATGCATGGAAGAAAAGAAAGAGACTTTACGTGTTATACCGATCTCAGGAGCCCAGATCTACCTTTGGGAGAAGCTGTTTGGCTTAGAAATCGTCTGAATAGAATGGGACATAGAGGGACTCGGCGAGTCAGTCTGCTTTCTCGCCCTAAAACCCTTATGTTAAAGGGTATGTGTTGAGTTGGTATGGGACTCAGCCAGTCTGGGTCCATAGCGGGCATGAAGATCATCGTACTCGGCGAGTTCAAAGAGGAACTCAGCGAGTCGAAGGCAACCTTCTTAATTTATGAAGATGGACTCGACAAGTTGTTCATACAACTCGGCGAGTCATAGTCTGGACATTCATAGGAAGGAGATGAACTCGACGAGTGCAAGGATGAACTCGGCGAGTCGGTTGAAGATGGTCCAGATTGTAAGACTGAAGGAGAACCCGTCGAGTGCTTGCTAGACTCGACGGGTAGGATCGGTGTTTGTATTGAGTTGGAGAAGCATGAACTGGACGAGTTGATAGACCAAATCGGGGAGTCAAGTCAATTGGAGGTTGACTTTGACCGTTGACTTGGACCGTGGACTTTGAACAAGTTTGACCTGGATTGACTTTTGGAATATTGTGGTCTAAGTGTTACTTTGGGGTATTGATAGTTCGGTAGTTGAAGGATCAGCAGTCCAGGGGATTGCCAGCTAGCAGCCAGAAGGGTATCAATAGATCTTCAGCAGTGCGAGGTGAGTTTCCCTTTGTGTGAATCGGTCTACAGCCACAATGCCAGCCCATGTAGTTATAAGTAGGAAGAACTGGGGGTTTGCCCTAGGCATGGTATGCTAGTATGTTATTCCAGATCTCGGTCCAATGCCGGGTGGTACCCGAGGCAGTATCGTATGTGTAGTTATACTTGTTGTCTTTGTGATACTTGTATGTGCCTGGTAGGGAGGTGAGTCAGGCGAGGTCCCATATATCATCACTAGCCGAGTATGGACGGGGTTCCATATCTCATTAGTAGCAGAGCAGGGGCGACACCCGAGTTAGTAGAGAGGTGAGTGTGGGCCGGGGCTTGTATCTCTCCACCCGCAGGAGGGTGGACGGGGTTGTTGGGTTTTGAGCATTCTAACACTCCTAAGTGTACATGCAACCCTAAATACCTTGGATCTATGTTTTCTCTATTATACATGCAAATATGAATATTCCTAGGTATTATCCTAACTAGCATACAAAACATTGATTCATATGGAATAATATAAGTTAGAAGACATACCTTTTGATGTAGCTTGATTCCATGGAGCTTAAGAGCCTAGTGCCCCAAGTGTGACACCTCAATGGTTCACACAACACCAAATACACTTAGAATAGCTTGAGAGAAATGAGACACTTCATCAAATCGGCTAGCCCTCACCATTCCTTCATAGTGGCCGATTTTTGTCAAGAATAAGATGCTTATATAGTGTGTCACAATTAGGGTTACACCATGTAAACCCTAATTGTCACGGCCTTTCATTTCCATGATCCATGGGTACAAAAACACCATGGAGCATCCATGGAGCATCCTATGGGTTTTAGCCCAACTTGATAATCCACGGAGCATTAGCCCACTATACAAGTATGGATGATTTACACAATCAACCCATATATTTAATTAGTCTCCTTTTGATCACTTAATTAATTGCAAATTAATTCTTGATCAATACTAATTAAATAATCTTATTAATATATTAGAACTTATAATATATTAATAAACCTTAAGTGTTATTTCTCTCATTTTAGTCTATCCAAATGCATGATGCCATGCAACCCAAATGGACCATGCCAATCGGGTCAAGTACATACCAAATATAGTTATGGACTTAGACACTAATTCAATAGTCTCCCACTTGGATAAGTCTAAAACTATTATTGCGTATGACTTCAAAACCCGACTGGCAATCGTAGCTCTTGAAAGCTGATGTCGTAGAACTCTGAACAAATCAATGACGCGTCCATTAGATAAGGGATCATATATTCCTCCATTCTAGATATCATATGGACTGAGACATGGATTATAATCATTCTCTCTGTCCATCTGTTGTTTCCCGATTTCCGATTTATGACGACTGACTGATTGAACAAATCAAATTAGTCCTGGCTTGGCCAAGCACTTCGGGGTGTCATCACTAAATCATCGATGGGCCCACAGATATCGCTTTTATCCCTTTAAGGGTAAAAAGAATGGATAAACTTCGACTCATATGGCTTGTTCTACTACTTGTTGAATCATACACAAAGGCACGTTTTATAACATCAAGTTACCAATGCTTTTTTGTGCAATCAATGTACAACCAACTCATAGTAACAACTCATATCTCTAGGTTTGAAGAATATAAGATATTATCGTCTCATGATCACTCGTGACAAAATCCATGAAGTGATTCCAATGAGCGTGGGTTGAATCCAATACTTAGAACTTATGAGCACTCATGAATGTTGTAGCAACTCTTTGCTATGTCTCATACCTTGGACATCTACAATCCAGCTTCATGACAGTCTTGATTTATATCTACTTCCAACATATGACCGACTATGGATGGTTTGAATAACTTAGTCATTCGGGAAGAACGACCTAGTTATTCTGGAAGTCAAAACATGCAAAGTGAAACACAAGAATAATCGAATCCAATATGGTCTCAGAACTTATGAATATAAATAAAACACCTTTTATTTATCACCATATTGATTACACATTATTCATTGTATACTGTTTCAACTATCAACTTTATACTTGAATTAAAATAATAGTTTTCCCATGCTCCAAGCTTGTACACTATGTTTTCTAAACACTAGTCATGTCATACACCAAGTATGCACACTATGTTTGTCTAAACATTAGTTATGCCATACACCAAATATGGGTACTAAGTTTGTCTATGATCTTTACTTTGTGAAATAGATCGATTGAACATAATTCCAATGATTCTCATTTCACAGTCCCAAATCCTTACCGCAAATGCAAGAATACCAAATTCATGCCATTTACCGAAATATTGTTAGATTTTAAACTTATATGCATTGATCCTCTTGTAATTATTATGCACAAAGTCACAAAGACTTGTCAACAGACATTACAGAGTGTTCCAATGGAGATTAACTCCATGGAAACATCCTTCTTGCATTAAGTTTTTCTAATCTTACACAGATTTAATGAATAACTTCCACCTACGGGAATATTTCCATATTCTCATTTTGACTATCACCTCTGAAAAAGAGTTGCCTCTTTTCAGAATATGTCAATATGGTCCTTCCAAAATTAACACTATACTTCCAACTGTCCATGAGCAACCGATCTTTGGTAAACCTTAGATTGTTCTCGACAATTGCTTAATCACTTTAGTCATATCCAGTTCTAGTACTTTTTCCTTCTTAATGCCATATGCATTTGGAAAAATTTAGAACAGATGAATATTATAGCACATGTAATCGATCCTATATCCGAAGCATATGGGACGCGGTTCATGATGTCTCACATAAAGACATGATACTAGACCAGTCTTTTGCCATAATATTTCCATTTCTTTTTGCCATGTTCTCACAATTCAGATTATGAAAATGGATGCCGTAATCATAATCCAATTTTAGAACGCAAATAATGTTCCTATATATAGAATTTCCTTATGTTGAGCCATTCCAACATTAAATTTATATATATATATATATATATATATATATATATATATATATATATATATATATATATATATATATATATATATATATATATATCCTTGACCAAAGATGATTAAAACCTCAATCTAAGCTTTTAGATTTGAAGTGAAGTACAATTTCCTCTCCCTTAATTATAGCAAAACAACTTTTCCCAATTGAACTTTTGTTTTTCTATAATTAACATTGCTAACTTGAAATACTTATCATAGTTATCATTCTCCCACTTGCATAATGATTATTAGCATAACACTTATGCTCCCATTAGCTTTGACATGTACTCAGAAATCAGTTGGAATTCTAGAAATCAATACTTTATTGACTTTCTTACCAAAGTTTAGATTTCTGATACGAGATGCTTTGATAAAAACTTTATCAAAAAAAACATACACCTTTCCTTAGATAGCACACATGTGTATCTAAACAATTTCAACACTATGAAAAGGGATGTCGTAATCATAGTCTCAATTGTTTAGACCTTTGCCATTTCTCACAAGTCCATGTTAGTGTGCCGGTTAACCACATACGCTCCACTAACGACTTTGAGAATGCAAATATCATAAATGCTATCTATTTAAAATCTACTTAGTGAAAGCGTTTCCTCACCATCATTTTCATGAATCGGAGAGAAACCTTATAACACTTAGATTTTATGGTGTATGTGTTCCTATCCATGTGAATTTGTCAAAACCATAATCACAAGACAAGGATAATGACAAATCCAAACTCATATGGATTGAACTTGTGCAATCTTAACTTCTTGCAACCTGGCAGCACAAGTGCCTGCCATTGCTTCCAAGTTGTTATGCAACCAATTGAGGACTCACAGAACTCATATGCAAAGCCAACTTTAACTAGAATGGGCACAGAAATAGGAATATGTCAACACGAAAGGTTATAAACCTCAAGTCGTGTGCTAGTGATAAACTACAAGTTTTATTCTTTATTAGACTCTTTCAAGATCTTTTAGACTCCCACTGTCCTCTTGACATATAGGACTCTCTTGCCAAGACCCATTGCTTGACAAACAAATATTCAAGAGATAGTGCGGATTCTTATCAAGACAAACACTTCACACAATTGGCCTTAGTTGGTCTTTGTTTTATCCAAAACATCACAACTTACCAATTTCAAATGTACAAGAGTAGAACACATTTTACTCTTACATTTGACAAGTGTTAATAAACCTTCTTTAAGATTATGTCACTCAAGTTACAATCTTGGAGTATTACTCTAAGACTCAATTTTGGAACAAAGTATGATTCATCTTTAGATTTAACCAATTCAACAATTCACGATTCCTCTTCTTAGTCAAACAAATGCACTAAGATGTCCTTAGAGAATCAATTATGATATGGTTTCATAATCATTAAGATGATCATAAACATGATACTAAAGTACTCTCCCATCTTTTCAGATTTGAGAAACTTTTATCTTTCTGCCAAATTTGATTATTCTCATTCATTCTGCCATACATCGAAACTTTTTCAATGTTTCAGAATTATACTTAAACTTGTACGTATAACCATATTTACTAAACTTTAGTAAATCATGACGAATAGTCTTAAGGATCTTTGTGGTGGACTTGATCAGTGCACAAGAATGTATACTCGATCCCTTAGTCCTTCACTTGACTCACATATAAATGTGAACAAGGAATTAGTCTTAATTTTCCAAAGATGAAAATTCTCATTCATCATACAATACAACTTGCATGATTCCAAGTTTCTATCCAACTAAAACTTGGGCGATGAGAATCTTCCTTATTTGGTAAATTATGACAATACCACAAACGAAAGAATCAAATCTATTTTCCAATATTGCTATCAATGGAAACATATAAACAACAAATTTTCACAAATGCCATTGTAAGGATACTTAAAATAAATAAAATAAAAAAAATTTCTTTTATTTTAAAACTTGCGGAAAACTTATCCTTACAATGCAAATGCATATGCAAAACTATGTTGTTATCTATTCCCAAGCAATCTATCATAACTCCTAAGCAACAGCTAAAAATTATGATCACCGAACCATGCGATGGAAATCCATCTTCGTGATCAGAATCAACATATACTTCCTTTAAGTTTCTTCACTTTTCTTTAATTCTTAAAACATCAACATGCGACCCAGTCACATCATGTAATAAGAATCTCCAAATAGAAACTTAATAGAGTTAGATAGTGGACTTACCTGAAGCAGAGTCAAACTTTTGACTAGACCTTCTCTTAGATCTTTCAGGTAGTTAAGGCAGCTTCGCAACCAATGCCCCTTCCTTTGGCAATAGAAACATATGGACCCTTTGGAAATGGCACACAGGACTATCTCAGACTTAGCCTTTCTCCTTACCATTTGGTCAACCTAGTTGACTTTGGCCGATCCCTTTCCATTGGGAAGAGAAAGCTTTTCTGGATATTCAATGTTACCATTGTCAATGTCCATGGAAGTCTAGGAAGTTGATCTACTAATCAAATTTACTTTACCAAAGCTCCAAATCATTGCTGATTCAGCTGCACCAAGCAAATAGATAAGATCATTAGGGTCATGTCATAGTTTGTTACATAGTAGTCCCAAAGGAACTCACTGTGTGACTTAGAAAGTGATTGAACAACCAACTTTCTCAAGACTTTGACACCCAACTCTCCCGACTTGTCAATATATGACTTTATCTCCAAGATGTAAGCACACATAGACCTTGCTTGCCAATAGGGCTTGAGTGACTTTGAACTATTCAAGAACTTGTGGGTTAGGGAGAATAATTGGAGGAGGTGGAGGAAGTGAGGTTCCAAGAGATTGGGAAGATCATAGATGTCTGAACTAGACATCTTTTGGGAGATATTCAAGATAGTTGATTTAAAGTCGTTAATATAACACCCAATATGAAATATTAAGGCTAGGACCCAACACAATATTTTATAACTTGGAAGACGGATGTCGTAATCCAAGCTATAGAATATTTGAAGGTAGGCGAATGACGATTCACCAGTTTCCACCATGAAAGCGAAATAGGAATATTAGGTTTTAGTTGGATTTAAAACTCCTAGATCTTTTGAGATTCATTGAACTTTTCAATGGCATGTTTCAATCTCGATTGTGCCCTCTCAAATTTTGTGACTGGGATGCCGAGGATCACAAAACAAGGTGTGAATAACCATGCAAATATACTTGGTACCCTTAATATTTACCCCTCAATTGATGTGCCGGTTAACCACACGCGCTCCACCGATACTATGATAAACATTAAGTTACCCTTTGCCTACCTTGTTAAATCCAGGTTAGTCTGTCGGTTACCCACACGCGCTCCACTAACGACTTAAGCAAAGTGCAAAGTGTAATTTCATGGGTTAGCACAAAATTCACATTTTCCTAAGTAACTAAGATTGGGAATTTATAAAAGGTTTAGTTACTTAGTATTTATCATTAATACTTTTAATGAAGGGAGAATTATAGTCCTTGTCCTACCCGGTCGGCTAACGACCCTCCACCATTCAAGGAAGCGGTGGGTGAGAGTGGACACCCATTAAACTGCCATTTTATAGGCAGTAACCTTATACACCCCTTATAGACCGGCTTCGTATATGAGGCCTGCTAATGGTAAGACTGACTTGCTCTTATACATACATATATATATATATATATATATATATATATATATATATATATGTATTATTAACTTATAATACTATAAAGTATAAGGGTTGAATTTTAACTTCTAAAATTCTAAGGGCTTAATTTGGAATTAAAGTATTCATAAGGGAAAACTTTGCAAATTCCAAAACTTGAGGGCAAGTTTTGAAACTATTCAAAACTATTCAATTCCATAACTTATGTGTTTAAAGTAGTTTTAATTGAAAAAACTCTTCAAGTTCCATAACTTGAGGACAAGTTATGGAAGACTTTAAACTATTAAAAGAACATGACTTTTCTTTATTTATAACCTATGGAAATATTTATGAGTTTTATGAATCTTAAATGTGACCTTTCATATAACTTGAGGACAAGTTACAAAAACACATTTTAGAATCAACTCTTAGATTAATTTGGATTAAAAACACATTTTCACATAACTTTTCAATTAATCTAAGCAACTCATAAGAACAAGATAATACAAATCAAACTTTTTCATGTAATTAGCCTAACCATTAAACTAATACAAAACATGAATCTATTGACAATTATCTTTGAAATTGGATTAGCATGAACATTACCACATCAAGAACAGGTTTACAAGTCCAAAAACAGCTTAGGGTAATGTTCCTAGTCCAATTCCAGCCAAAACAGTCGAAGATATGCTGTCTGGGGGTCCAACTCGTCGAGTGCATGAACCAACTCGATGAGTTGGATCATTTTGAACACTTTTAAGGCATGGACTCGTCGAGTCACCTGATGGACTCGCCGAGTTAGTTGCCTAGACAGCAAAAAACTTCGATTTTTAAGCAGATTTTGCGAGTATAACAAGAAAACAAGCCTAGGCTCTGATACCACTGTTGGGTTTTGAGCATTCTAACACTCCTAAGTCTACATGAAACCCTAAATACCTTGGATCTATGTTTTCTCTATTATACATGCAAATATGAATATTCCAAGGTATTATCCTAACTAGCATACAAAATATTGATTCATATGGAATAATATAAGTTAGAAGACATACCTTTTGATGTAGCTTGATTCAATGGAGCTTAAGAGCCTATTACCCCAAGTGTGACACCTCAAATGGTTCACACAACACCAAATACAGTTAGAATAGCTTGAGAGAAATGAGACACTTCATCAAATCGGCTAGCCCTCACCATTCCTTCCTAGTGGCCGATTTTTGTCAAGAATAAGATGCTTATATAGTGTGTCACAATTAGGGTTACAACATGTAAACCCTAATTGTCATGGCCTTTCATTTCCATGATCCATGGGTACAAAAACACCATGGAGCATCCTATGGGCTTTAGCCTAACTTGATAATCCGTGGAGCATTAGCCCACTATACAAGTATAGATGATTTACACAATCAACCCATATATTTAATTAGTCTCCTTTTGAGCACTTAATTAATTGAAAATTAAGTCTTGATGAATATTAATTAAATAATCTTATTAATATATTAGAACTTATAATATATTAATAAACCTTAAGTGTTATTTCTCTCATTTTAGTCTATCCAAATGCATGATGCCATGCAACCCAAATGGACCATGCCAATCGGGTCAAGTACATACCAAATATAGTTATGGACTTAGACACTAATCCAACAGGGGTTCCATGACTCATCTATAGCAGGAAAGGGGCGAGGCCCAAGTTAGGCGAGGCCTTAGATCAGTAGTACAGTAGAGTATGTTTAGCTTTATGATATGTGTTATGTCGCATGCTTGTATATGTTAGTAGCGGGCGAGGCCCAGAGAGAGGCAGGGCCTAAGAGAACAAATCTGTATACCAACCGTGACTCGATGCTGGGCAGGGCCCGATGCAGTGGGCAGGGCCCAAGTTATGTCAGACTTTGGTCTGATGCCAGGCGGGGCCCGATGCAGTAGGCAAGGCCCAGTATGTGGTTATGTGTATGGTTTGAGGTAGGTTGGGGAACTCACTAAGCTTCGTGCTTACGGTTTTCAGTTTTGGTTTCAGGTACTTCCAGTAGCGGAGGGAAGAGCTCGGGATGATCACATGGCACACACCAAGAAGTTTAGCATGGGATGTTTACTCTGATAAAATGAATTAGTGTTTGAAATGATACTCTGATATGAGATAATGACTTATGATTTTGGATGAATGACTTTATAATTATGGTTTAATTAATGTTTTAAAAATGAAATTTTGGTCTTGATTTTTGGGATGTTTCAAGTTGGTATCAGAGCCTTGGTTTGAGGGATTCGGATACACTCTCGGGTGTGTCTGAACTCAAACTGAGGACTTGGTATGAAAATTTTCAAGGGCAAAACATTTTTATAAAAGAGCTTTGAGAAATAGAAAAATGATTTTAGAAAAGAGAAAAGAACTTTGAAAAAGAGAAAAAGGGTGTGGTGCATGCAATCAGCCGAGCTCAAGTAAGTTGTCCCAGATTACCCATACAAGTTTATGTTATGATATGTGTATTAGAACTGCATGCTAGTTTAGGAATAAGGATCTAGGAGGATGCCTTATGTGCCTGTTTTATGTGGATGAACTTTATGAGTTGCCTGCTAGTACATATTCCTGATTAGAGGATAGAACAACTTGATTGAATTATGTGGTTAGTTTTCCCAATGCCCGAATGCTGCTTGCTTTGTGCTATTAGGAGATTTAGTTATCTCTAATTAACTAGTAAACGAATATGTTAAGTTACATATTGCAAGGACTAAATAATTTCAGAAGGTTAGGTCTATCCCTATTTCGCAGCTCTTGTCTGAGTCTAACCGTTGTAGGGTAGGACCTCTCATTCGAAGAATTATCTAGTCTAAGCAATATGTAATGGTATTCGCGACTTAGTTAAGGGGAGATAACAGGGACTTCTTATGCAGCTGATGGCAGATAGTGAGTTGGAGGTTACCCTAGGGCAAGCCTAGGATGAGAGTAGTGCTGGGAGCAGTGTTAGTAGCAGTGAAAGGGAATTGGTGTAGTCGAGGCAATTCTTGAGGAAAGTATGGATAGATGTGGAAGGTAGTAGGGGCCCATACTACTGAAAGCAGAGGATCTGTACTCGATTCGAGAAGGGATGAGATAAAACCGGGGAACTTGTAGTGTGAGTGTGATCCCTCAGTAGAGATGAGTATGCTAAAGATAGTTATGATATGTTGCAGAAGGGTGACACTACGAGGTAGACCAGTGGGTGGATCAAGCGCCGGAGAGGGATCAGGCTCGGGTTCAGGGACCGAGCAGCTCGAGGAGTAGATGAGAGGGTTTGTATCAGCTGACTTTACGTGCAGTATTCTAGATCAGACTCCTATGATCTTTGGCACGGTCAAGGAGGGAATACTGGAGATATTGGATGAGAGGCTGGGAGCCTTCCGCGCAGAGATAGTAGCTATGATGGGAGCGCGTACTTTGACATTCCGAGAGTTTAGAGCTTGTGGCGCACCAGATTACCATGGGGCTAGGGACCCCATCGCTAGCAACAGGTGGTTGGCCGATGTTGCCAATGCTTTCCGTACGAGCCGATGTCCCGAGGGGGATAAGGTCCAACTTGCCTCCTGTCTTCTGAAGGACAGAGCACGGGATTGGTGGGAGGAGGTTGGACATGCCATTAGAGATGATGCCGCGTTGGACGCGATGACATGGACTGATTTCTCGGCTAGGTTCAGGGCCGAGTTTGCACCAGTTGTTGAGGTGCAGCAGTTAGCACGGGAGTTCCAGGACCTCCATCAGATTACGAAGACAGTGGCGGAGATCACCACCAAGTTCAGAGAGAGAGCCATTCTCGTGCCGTAGTATGTGGCGGACGAGGAGATGAAGAACGCTCGGTACCACGAGATGTTGAGGAGTGATATCAGACAGATTGTGAGCCGATCTAGCTGCAAGACGCTGGAAGACATGATCGCTTGAGCCAGAGAGAGAGGTTTTGACTTGGAGTCAGAGAGGAAGAGGAAGTCGGATGAGATTCAGGTAGGCACAGGTTCAGGAAAGAGACCCAAGGGGTCAGACTCGAGATCGAGGGATTTCCAGAGCCGCAGTCGATGCGGGAAGTGTGGCAGGGCGCACGAGGGCGCGTGCAAGAGTGGCAGTGGTGGTGATTCAGGCTGCTTCAAGTGTGGCCGGACTGGCCATTTCAGCAAAGATTGTACAGCTACCACCACTCAGGGATCGGACCTGATATGTTTTCATTGCAGTCAGAGGGTCCACAAGAAGGCGCAGTGTCCGAGTTTGCTTTCAGCAGTACAGATGATAGCACCTGCCCCTGCGACTTTGAGGATCACCGACGGTCGGCAGGTCCAGGTAGAGGCGCCTACGGCACGGAGCAGGGCGTACCAGTTGGTTTCAGATGACATGCAAGCAGCTCCAGATTTGGTAGGTACGTATCCTTTAGCTTCTTGACAGTTTTATTTACGATTTATTTGCTATGGTACTGCATCGATATTAGTGATTGTACTTTGGATTCTGTTTCCTGCTTATGATTGAGTTATATGTCATCTGCATACCATGGGTTTTAGAGTAGTAGTCCGTAGTTGTACCCTTTTAGAGCAGGTTACTCAGGATGTGGTCGCTGTAGCAAGCATGAGTTGGGACTCTAGAAGTATTTCGCCAGCTTTCAAGGACGGTAGCGTCACGGTATTGGTTAGTTTTGGAACACTAGTAGAGGTAAGCATCAATTTTAGTAGAACGCTCATGGAGTGGTAAGAAGGATTAGGAATCCTTTCCAGACAGTAAGCTGTAAGGAACTAGTTGAATCAAAGTGGGGGAGAACCCTCCAAGTGTTCAGGAACAGAAGTAAGCGAGGAGTTGGAATGAGTTCACCACTTTGTTGAGCAGGGTAATAGTCCGAGTGGCTGTTCAGAATGAGAAACACATGAGTTGGGAGTTTGGAAACTTCCCATTGTTGAGTTCGGGTAATTGCGATTAGTAGATGATTGGTTTGGGAAACCAAGTTGAAGATTCTCTCGGCAGGACGTGATTTTAGCCAGGATGTAAGACTACGGGATAGCCGTAGCATTCACCAGTAGGTAGACAGTACGGGAAGTGTAGTGAGGCTACGGGATGACCTTAGTATTCACGTTAGTTGATGGTTGGTTTGGAAAACAAGGTTGGAGGATCGCCAGCAGGACTCGAGTGAGTCAAGATGCAGGTTGAGTGAATGTCCGGCATGGGCTGCTCTCGGATTAGTAGTCAGTGTAGAGACGGCATGGGGAGTGTAGTAAGACGGCGGGATAGCCGCAAAATCTGTTAGTAGCCAGATAGAGGAGTGTGGGTGAGGCCCGTATCTCCTAGTTAGTATGATCAGGATCAGGAGACAGTTCGTTGAGATTCAGTATGGAGGCAGGCCTACATAGCCCTAGAAAAGTGAGACCTAAGGGAGAGGCCACTCCAAGATACAGTTGGGTGAGACCCATGGGCGAGGCCCGTATGTTAGTAGCAATACAGGTGAGACTAGAGGGGGAGACCGCTCTAGATATAGTTTGGGTGAGACCCGTGGGTGAGGCCCGTGAGATTTTAGCAGCGCAGGTGGGACTTGGTAGAGACCTTAGAGTCAAGATAGGGGATCGAGGATCCTAGGATTTAGAGAGCCAGAGTGGCAAGGTAGACAGAGCAATTTTAGTTAGCCAAAGTTTTCTTCAGAAGTCGCTGATAGCAACTGAGAGATGGAGTTTGAGTTCAGTAACCGGTAGGAGTCCGGTAGTCAAGATGATGGCAGAATAGTTGGGACCGGGGTGGTCTCAGTTGACCCGGAGAGCGAATCAGAGATAGCAGAATCTTCGGACAGGGACAACGATAAGAGGATTCGTGCATGAAGGTAGTTAAATGACTGAGTGGTGCTAAGCCACTAACAGCAGGATTAAATAATCTCCGAGGGAGTGATTTGACCCTGTTGCGTAGCTCTCGTTTGAGTCTAACCGTTGCAGGGATGAGTCTTTTACTCGAAGGATTATCTGATCCATTCGCTGGGAGGGGTTTTCAGCATCAGAATATAGAAAGAGAAAGTACTCAGTAGGTATCAGTGAAGTGACCAGCACTGGGAGTAGCTGTAAAGGTAGGTTCAGCGAAGGGTATGTCCTTCACAGAGGAATTAAAGGTTGTTGTTTTTGGGAAGTTTGCCTTGGGAAGGCCAGGGAATGCGCAAGGAAAACGGATAAACCCCTAGGATGAAAGCATAAGTACTCGAGGAGTACCGAAGGGATTATCAGTTGGGATGGAGTCGTGTTCTCAGAAATGTTGTGAGCAGAGTGCAGGATTGTTGGCTGTAGCAGACTTCAAGGACGAAGGCTAGTTTAAGTGGGGCAGAACTGTAACACCCCGAATTCAGAAGACCTTAAAAGGGAGGAAAACCTCAAAATGAGGAAGCGACTCGTCGAGTAGATGGAGTGACTCGACGAGTAGGATCGCGAATTGGTTGTGGGTTAAGTGGCCTACTCGACGAGTCAGAAGACTGACTCGGCGAGTTGGTCAGGTTTGGGGAAACCCTAAATGCGAGCCTTGTACCCTATTTAAAGAACATTATAACCTCTTATCAGCCTCCATGACACTCTCTCTGGTCCAGAAACGAAACCCTAGCCACCCAACTCCATTCTTGAGCATTGTGAAGCTAAACGTTGTATTGGAGGTGCACTTCTTGGAAGATTGGAAACAAGGCATGAGGAGGAGAGTTTAGATCCATCATCATCATACCATTTCCATCCTTTTCTGGTAATAAAGTCTTCACCTTGGTCTATAGTTTCTTAGATCTCTTTATGTCTATTTTATGAGAGTTTTGGTCCATGGAGCTTGATCTATGGGACAAGGACGTCCCAAGCAAAGATCTTTTCAGATCTGGAGTCCCTGAGAATGGTTAAGGTATAAAGGTGCAAGCTTTATGCCATTAGAAACCCTCATGCAAGCTTTAAGTGTTTATTATGGCCTTTTAAGCCTCAAAAGGCCATGCATGGAAGAAAAGGTAGAGACTTTACGTGTTATACCGATCTTAGGAGCCCAGATCTACCTTTGGGAGAACCTGTTTGGCTTAGAAATCTTTTGAATAGAATGGGACATAGAGGGACTCGGCGAGTCACTTATGGGACACGACGAGTCAGTCTGCTTTCTTGCCCTAAAACCCTTCTGTTAAAGCGTATGTGTTGAGTTGGTATGGGACTCAGCCAGTCTGGGTCCATAGCGGGCATGAAGATCATCGTACTCGGCGAGTTCAATGAGGAACTCGGCGAGTCGAAGGCAATCTTCTTAATTTATGAAGATGGACTTGACGAGTTGTTCATACAACTCGGCGAGTCATAGTCTGGACATTCATAGGAAGGAGATGAACTTGACGAGTTCAAGGATGAACTCGACGAGTCGGTTGAAGATGGTCCTGATTGTAAGACTGAAGGAGAACCCGTCGAGTGCTTGCTAGACTCGACGGGTAGGATCGATGGTTGTATTGAGTTGGAGAAGCATGGACTCGACGAGTTGATAGACCAACTCGGGGAGTCAAGTTAACTGGAGGTTGATTTTGACCGTTGACTTGGACCGTTGACTTTGACCAAGTTTGACCTGGATCGACTTTTGGAATATTGTGGACTAAGTGTTACTTTGGGAAATTAATAGTTCGGTAGTTGAAGGATCAGCAGTCCGGGGGATTGCCAGCTAGCAGCCAGAAGGGTATCAGCAGGTCTTCAGCAGTGCGAGGTGAGTTTCCCTTTGTGTGAATGGGTCTACGGCCACAATGCCGGCCCATGTAGTTATGAGTAGGAAGACCTAGGGGTTTTCCCTAGGCATGGTATGTTAGTATGTTATTCCGGATCTCGATCCGATGTCAGGTGGTACCCGAGGCAGTAGTGTATGTGTAGTTATACTTGTTGTCTTTATGATACTTGTATGTGCCTGGTACGGAGGTGAGTCGGGCGAGGTCTCGTATCTCATCACTAGCCGAGTATGGACGGGGTTCCGTATCTCATTAGTAGCAGAGCAGGGGCGAGGCCCGAGTTAGTAGAGAGGTGAGTATGGGCGGGGGCTCGTATCTCACTACCAGCAGGAGCGTGGACGGGGTTCCATGACTCATCAGTAGCAGGACAAGGGCGAGGCCCAAGTTAGGCGAGGCCTTAGATCATTAGTACAGTAGAGTATAGTTAGCTTTATGATATGTGTTATGTCGCATGCTTGTATATGTTAGTAGCGGGCGAGGCCCAGAGACAGGCGGGGCCTAACAGAACAGATCTGTATACCGAGCGAGGCTCGATGCCGGGCGGGGCAGGAGGCAGTGGGCGGGGCCCAAGTAATGCCGGACTTCGGTCTGATGTCGGGCGGGGCCCGATGCAGTGGGTAAGGCCCAATATGTGGTTATGTGTATGGTATGTGGTAGGTTGGGGAACTCACTAAGCTTCGTGCTTACAGTTTTCAGTTTTGGTTTCAGGTACTTCTGGTAGCAGAGGGAAGAGCTCGGGATGATCGCATGGCTTACACCAAGAAGTTTAGCCTGGGATGTTTACTCTGATAAAATGAATTAGTGTTTGAAATGATACTCTGATATGAGATAATGACTTATGATTTTGGATGAACGACTTTATAATTATGGTTTAATTAATGGTTTAAAAATGAAATTTTGGTCTTGATTTTTGGGATGTTTCAGAGGGTCGTTAGCCGAATGGGTAGGATAGGACATTAATTCCTCATTAATAAGTATAATGAATGTTATGAAGTAACTAAATGTTTTTTTTATAAATTCCCAATCTTAGTTATTTTAGGAAAATGTGAAAATGATGTTAGTCCATGAAATTGCACTTTGCACCTTGCCAAGTCGTTAGTGGAGCGTGTGTGTTTAACCAACACACTAACTTGGACTAACAAGGATGGCAAAGGGTAGCTCGAGAATTATCATAGATCAATGGAGCGTGTGTGGTTAACCGGCACATTGATTAGGTGGTAAATGAATCGAGAGTACCAAGCTAATTTGCATGGTTATTCACACATTGTTTGTGATCCTCGGTATCCCATTCACAGACTTGAAGGGCATAATCGAGATTAAACATGCCATTGAAAAGTTCAATGAATCTCAAACGAATCTAGGAATTTCATTTCATTTAAAACCTAATTATTTATTTCGTTTTTCGTGGTGGAATTGGTAAATCGTCATTTACCTACCTTTAAATAATTTGCAATTGGATTACGACATCCCTCTTCCGAATTGTGAATTATTGTGTTGGTTTAATATTTCATTTGGGTGTTATATTAAGGATTCTTTATCTAATCAAAACTTTGTTCCTTTTCTTTTTCAGATGTCTGGCTCAAACAACGCTTCTGGCTCGAACTCCAACTCCTCAAGCTCCTATTCTCTTTTGAACATTTGTGGCAGGGTCACCTTCGATGGATCCAATTTCAATGATTGGATTCGCAACATCCGTATGGCCTTGCGATACGAGGAGAAAGAATACGTCCTTGACAAAGAGCTCAAAGAGATAGATGAAACCAAAGCTTCTGCTGAAGAAATAGCTGAGTATAGGGCTCATGAAAAAGACCCCACAAAGGTGTCGTGTATAATGGTAGCCACTACGAATCCTGAGCTACAACGGTTCTACGAGGACTACTGGCCTTATGACATGTGCCAAGATTTGATGGAAAAGTACCATCAAATCGCGCTTCAGGAAAGGTACGAGATTGTTTCCTCGCTGATAACAACCAAGATGAAAGATGGAGAGTCCATCACGAGCCACTTACAAAGGATGCAAAGGTATGTGGATCGGTTGCTCATGTTGAATGTCAACTTTGACGAAGAGTTGGCGATTGATATCATTCTACACTCTTTACCTCCTTGTTATGATCAGTTCAAGATGACTTATCATATGAACAAGGAGGAAGTCACCTTGAGCAAACTTCAAGGTTTGTTGAGAACTGCTGAAAGTGGACTCAAAGGCAAAGCTGTCGAGTCTGCCCTTACTGGTGTTGCCCCGTCCTCGCTATAGGCCATGGAGAAGGGAAGAAGAGGAAAGATCCCTCTAAGAGCCACAAGGGAAAGTCCCATGATGGGTCCTCCAGATCCAAAGGTAAAACCGGTTCTGCTACTCCCTCATCTGATCCTAAAGAAGCAACGTGCTTCTATTGTAATGTCAAGGGGCATTGGAAACGAAGTTGCCCGAAATACTTGCAGGAAATAAAGGATGGGAAGACAAAGCCCTCCTTTGCAGGTATTTATTCTATTTAATTTAATAAATCATCACATGCTAATTCTTGGGTCCTTGATACATGATGTGGTTTTCACATTTGTTCTGATTTGCAGGGGCTAAGAAGAAGTAGGGATGTGGAGCATGGGAAGATGAACCTGAAAATGGGGAATAGGAAATTATCGACTGTCACCAAGATCGAGATTTACTCTTTAGTGCTTAGTAGTGGGTTAGGATTAGAGTTGAATGATTGTTGCTACTCGTTAGAGATGACGAGGAATATTATTTCCTTTCATGGTTTGTATAGACAAGGTTTTAGATTTAATTTGATAATGAAATTGGTTCTATTAATGCTTTCTATAATGGTACTTTATATTTTGAAGCATTACCTTGTAATGGTGTATATGAAACTATGATGGTTATAGACAAATTAGGAAATAATGGGTTGCACATCGACTCGTCTAATGGTTTAGACAAGGCATGCTTGTGGCATTGTCGTCTTGGACATGTCAACAAGAAGCGCATAGCCCAACTCCAAAAGGATGGAGTGTTGGAGTCATTTTACCTAAAGTCAGATGAAACGTGTGAATCTTGTTTTCTTAGAAAGATGACTAAATCACCTTTCACTGGTACTTGTGAAAGAGGTGAGGAATTGTTGGATCTCATACAAACATATGTGTATGGGCCCTTCAGATCCACCATAAGGGACGCTAACCGCTTCTATGTGACTTTTACCGACGATTATAGCAGATATGGATATATCTACTTAATCAAGCACAAGTCGGAAACATTTGAAAAGTTCAAAGAGTTTAAGCAAGAAGTGGAGAATCAATTGGGCAGGAAGATAAAGATGCTCAGATCCGATAAGGGTGGTGAGTATCTTAGTATCGAGTTCCACGACTATCTTAAGGAATGTAGAATTGTTTCACAATTGAGGCCACCTAGGCACCAGAACTCAATGGTGTGGCTGAGAGGCGCAATCGAACATTGTTGGACATGGTTCGTTCCATGATGAGTCGAACTTCGTTACCTATCTCATTCTGGGCGTATGCCTTAAAGACTGCCGCCCATATCCCTAATCTAGTCACAACTAAGAAGGTTGCCAAAACACCTCATGAGATGTGGACAGTGAATGTTCCCTCGTTGACACATATCAAGGTTTGGGGTTGCAAGGATTTCGTAAGACGAGAGACTCACGACAAGCTTGAACCTCGTAGTGAGCGGTGTATGTTCATCGGCTACCCACATAAATCTTTTGGATATCTTTTCTACAGACCCAGTGACAATGTGGTCTTCTTAGAAAGAAGAGGAGTTTTCCGCGAGAGGGAACTCATATGCCAAGAGGACAGTGGGAGGATAATTGATCTTGAAGAGATTCAAGAATCAAGCGGTGAAGGAACCTCTAACACTAGCGCTCAACCTGAGGAAGAGATTCCTATGGAACTAATTGACGAGTCATTACCTCTAAGACATTCCTATCGAGTTAGGATATCACCAGAGTTTTGTGGTTTTCATATTACTATGGAAGGTGATACGTTTATCAGTGATAGTACATTAGTAAATTTGGATGAGCCTACTAACTACAAGGAAGCCATGGCAGGCTCGGAGTCTGCAGAGTGGAAAGAGGCAATGGACAGCGAGATTCAGTCCATGTATGAAAATCAAGTTTGGAACTTGGTTGACAATGTACCAGGTCGTAAGACGGTTGGATGCAAGTGGATCTTCAAGAAGAAGAGCGACATGGATGGCAAGGTGCATACGTTCAAGGCACGACTGGTTGCGAAGGGCTTTACTTAAACCCCAGGGGTTGACTATGATGAGAGCTTCTGACCAGTGGCCAAGATCAAGTCTATTAGGGTTATGTTAGCTATTGTTGCATTTCATGATTATGAAATTTGGTAGATGAATGTCAAAACTGCCTTCCTCAACGGGAAGCTGGCTGAAGATGTTTACATGTGTCAGCCAGAGGGTTTTGTGGATGCTAAATACCCCAATAAAGTGTGCAAGCTTGAGAAATCCATTTATGGATTAAAACAAGCATCTCACTGATGGAATCTGTGTTTCGATGAGAAAGTCAAAGAGTTTGGTTTTTCGAGAAGCGAGGATGAGTCCTGTGTGTATGTCGATGCTAGTGGGAGTATAGTTAGTTGTAACGCACGTAGATCCGGGCTAGTCAATTTAAGGACAATGAGCGTCAAAATTGACTTTTTGATGGAAGATTATTTAGAGGGAGTAATCTTAACTAAGTTGTAGTATATGTTACAAGGATTTCGTACATATAAAGAATGTTGAAATCTGAGTTATAACGAAGAAGTTATGACATGTCGAAGTTTCGCGACAGAACGGGCACGACACAACGCGACGTAAAAAGTGAATTTACGTTAGAGCGATATTTAGCCTTAAAACAAAAGTCGTAGAGTTTGTTAAACCGAGAGTGCGCATAAAAAGAACATCTAAATCTGACTTCGTATGAGGAAGTTATGATTTTTCTAAATTTAAGCTCAGTAGTATGCAGCCCGAAACTCGAATATAAGATCAAGTGATTTCTAGCCGAAACAATCTAAACGAGAATCGAAGATCTCGTCGATAGTAGTCCAACGGTAAAAAGACAGATGAAAACGGACGTCAGATGAAGAAGTTATGATTTTATAACGAAGTTTTCTTGTCCCGGCATACTAAAAATAATATATTAAAAATAAAGTCAAAATTAGCCGACGGAGTCTAAACGAAAGTTGTAGAGCATAATCTCACCTATGCGTGGATATAAAGAACATCGAAAAAGGAGCTCGTATGCGAAAGTTATGAATTTTTGAAGTTCGAGGCACGCTTATCGAAGCCTATCTGAAGGGAGCCTAGGGATGCGAGGTACACCCAGCGTACAAGGAGGTACGCCCATCGTACATGTCGACGAGGCATTACGCCCCGCGTGAACTTTGATTACGCCCAGTGTAAATCGAGGTTCAGCCCCTATAAATAGATGTCGTGGGCTGCCGAGTTTTAGTGCTCAAATTCTTCTCTCTCTCTCTCTCTCATTATTGCCTCGTTTTGCATGCAACTTATACCCCGAAGCCCTGATATCATTCCCGAGACCCGAAGCAACTCCCAAAGCCCCAAGGATCCCGAGAAGTAAAGTTTCCGAGCCGAAACTCTGCCCGCGTAAAGCCCGGTTTTGGAGAAAACATCCCGGTTTCATCGATGATTATTGTTTTAATAGACGAGGTGCTGTCCGATCATCGTCTTATCAAGTGAGTGTATAGTCACTTTCTTCCAACACATAGATACAAAGTATTCTCTATAAAATACATGCTATGTGTTTATACGTTATTTGTTTATTTCAAATAAGTGTTGAATAAATGTTTTATACAAGTTTTAAACTGTATATGTATTTTTATCTACAAATATGTTGGGTTAAAACATGGGTAGATAGTTGATGTGCGATAAAATGATGAGATAATTGATGAGCAATGAAAGATGAGAGATGATATATGAGTGGTAAAATATGGTGAGAAGCGATGAGCGATGATATATGAGTGGTAAAATATGGTGAGAAGCGATGAGCCAAGCGATGAACAAAGCGATGGCCCCATCATTTAGCAGAGTATGAGTGACAACCATGGACTATTCTAGACGGTCCATGGAACATTGGCAGGTTCGCAACCTGTAGGTGTGTGAACTATATGTTCATCAGATGTACTCTAAAAACCCATTGACATGTATTGCAGGTGGATTCCTGTGAATAATACTGTCGATAAATGAGAGCAATGGATTTAACATATGTTGTATAAACCCTGGTGACGATGTGACTTCGTGTCTAATCCTTAGGAATAAATGAACGAGGAATAGTTGATTCTTAGGGTAGATCCTTAAGATTAAAGAAGATAATGGGGATGGGTAATTAGGTTGATTGTTTGATGATTGAATATAATAATTATATTATTGTGGGTTGAAAACCCTATATGCTCACCAGTCTCCCAAGCCTGACCCACTCAGTTTATTTGTATCACAGGTATCGATACGAAGCTGCTTTGCACTGAGAGATTAAAGGAGATGTAAATCACTAGTGTAAATGAATGTATGTTCTGTTTATGCTTTTGGTCTGTATCGATGTGGACATCCCGAGTTTTGTAATAAAACGAAAATACATTTCTTTAAGAAATGCTTTGATAAATATTTATTATATTTTGTTTTGGGGACAAATTCTGCAACACCTTTTGAAAGATTACTCTGATTTTATTTTAAAAGCATAAATGAAATCGGTCTTTTCTGGACGTAAAATTTGGGGATGTCACATTAGCTTTCTATTTTTGTATGTTGACGACATACTGCTCGTAGGAAACGACATCCCGACCTTGCAGGAGGTTAAGTCCTTGCTTGGGAAGTGTTTCGCTATGATGGATCTAAGGGAAGCTGCTTATATTCTGGGGATAAGGATATTGAGAAACAGAAGTAGGATACTAATATGACTTAGTCAAAGTATATACTTGGACAAGGTGTCGAAACGTTTTAGCATGGAGAATTCCAAGAAAGGGGAATTGCCAATCCAAAGCAATACCAACTTGAGTAAGACTCAGAGTCCGAGTACCAATGCTGAGATAGATGAAATGAGTCGAGTGCCATATGTTTTTGCCGTTGGCTCGATCATGTATGCTATGACATATACTCGCCCTGATGTGGCTTTTGCATTGAGCATGGTTAGCCGATATCAAGGGAATCCAGGTAGAGCTCATTGGACTGCAATAAAGAACATTCTTAAGTACCTGATCAGGACTATGGACTGGGTCCTAACACTTGGTGGGAGTGATGACTTGAGAGTGACAGGGTATAGTGACGCCAACTTTCAGACCGACAGAGATAACTTCCGCTCTCAGTCGGGCTGAGTATTTACCCTAAGTCGGGGAGCAATTAATTGGAAAAGTTCCAAGAAGAAGACCGTGGCTGATTCAACGTGCGAATCAGAGTACATAGCAGCGATCGAAGCGTCGAAGGAGGCAATATGGTTGAATAACTTCATTGGAGACCTTGGAGTTGTACCATCCATAAAGGAGCCTATGGAGATTTTCTGTGATAACGAAGGAGCGGTTGCCTTAACCAAGGAACCAAGGGATCATGGTAGATCCATACACATCGTCAGAAAATACAACTTCATCAGACAACAGGTAGAAGAGGGACTCCTCTTAGTCAATAGGGTATCATCGGAGGAGAACCCAGCAGATCCCCTCACAAAGGGTCTGAGCAGGGTTAAGCACTTACAACATGCGAGGAGCAATTTAGGGGTGGAATTGGTACGATACCGAGTTTTTTTTATCCAAACCGTGTACCGTACCAACTATAGTTGGTATAAGATTTTAGCTACCAGTACCGTACCAAGTGTACTTGGTACCAATTAATTTGGCTACCAACAAATTTGGTTGGTATATATTGGTATTTGGTATATACCAAAATTTTTAACTAATATGTACTATACATGAATATAAGTTGAATTTGTGGACATTTAGCCGTTGCTTCACTCGCTTCTGGTAGTTTTTTTTTTGGAAACCACTAAAAGGATTAAAAGAGGTCCACCCCTAGCAAGTTGCTAGAGGAAACAAATGGTAACAATATTGTACTTTTTTATGCATTTTACTTTGATAAAAGCTATCCAATATAGTATTGTACCTTTTGAAAGGGGGATTGGGATGATTTGGTATTTTGTTGCTTTCTTGGGTCTATTTAGGTGACGAATGGGGGTTGTTGTGGGGAAAATCGGTGGTCAGGATGTTCAAAAATGTTACTATAAGTACCAGTAATAACCCTATTGTCTGAAGGTATTGTCTACAACTCTTCCTATGTGTTTTTTTCACAAATGGTCAATTTCTTGACATAAAGATTGGAAAACAATACATGATGTCTTTTATCGATGTTTCAGGTTGGTTCAGATCTAGGTTAAATCGTGAAATTATGGTATCTTTTTATGCTTCATACTTTCATAGCAATTTACTTCTGTTTTTTATTCAAATATAGCATCCTACTTTTATTTTCTACTTTGCCAACAACAATGTATTTTTATTTTTTTCAAATATAGCATCGTACTTTTGTTTTCTATTTTGTCAAATATAGAAAAATGGAAGTAGAATGCTATATATGGGTATATATTCCAAAGTACATTGTTACTTTCTTTATGTGTCTTCTGTTTGTTTGTTGTGTGATCTATATTTGCGTTTGTTCCAACTGATGTGTTCTTATGTGTTGCAGCACACTGGAATATAGTGGATACTTCGTGTTTTGATCAGTTCATGAACTTCCTATTATTATTATTATTATTGTGCCAACTTTTTATACCTTTTATATTTTATTAAATATGTATTTTTTTATATGTTCCCCCGCGTTTTACGCGGGTCATAATCTAGTATGTACTATACATTAATATAAGTTGAATTTGTAGACATTTGGCCGTTGCTTCACTCGCTTCTGGTAGTATTTGTTTTTGGAAACCACTAAAAGGATTAAAAGAGGTCCACCCCTAGCAAGTTGCTAGAGGAAAAAAATGGTAACAGTACAAGTACAAGGAATGAGAAGTTAGTATTCATTTTTAAGTTTTAGTGTATGTATCACCTCTCTCGTGCACATCAAACAATAAGTATCAAGAAATTTGTCGGTCAATGTGTTAGTTTAGTGATTCTAAGACTTGTTAGTTGTTATTCTAATTAAGCCATGAAGATATGAGAACTCATATTTCTTTGTATTTATGAATTGATATATATATATATATATATATATATATATATATATATATATATATATATATATATATATTGGTTGGTACGGTACAACCGTGGTATTCAAAATTTCATACCGTTACCGTACGAAGACTACTTAATTGGCATGGTATTACCAGCCAAACATATTGGCTACCAAACAACTTGGCTACCGATTTAATTGGTTCGGTTGGTAACATGTTGGTTGGTTCTACGTGGTACATATTTTCCAGCCCTGAGGAGCATTGGTCTGAAGGACGATATTAGTTTTAGTGATTAGGTAGATGTTTAGAAGCTTGTAATAGATAAATGTAATTGACATTTTGTGACAACTGTCAATTCAGGTCATTCTCGGACTCATGCATCTTTATAAAAACCATTCATGCACAACATGCCATCGCCTAGTAGTATAAATTAGGTCAAAATCTTGCATAAACTAGGACCCAACTAAGATCTAGGACTAATATACTTGACACTTACGATTCTAGTAAGTTGCTTAACTATAATAGGAAATGCCAATGCTATAATTAGAATAAACTTCAAACCTTGCTACAATTGAAAAAGGGTATAAAACCCTAAAAATAAATTAAAATATTCTAATTTCATTTCAATATGATGGTGAATATCAAACAATGTTCCAAAAACCCTAAAGAGCCCAAAAATCCAAATTTATAAACTTTAAAACCTAAAAACTCTATAAGATTTGTTATGAACCTCATTAGATAAAATTTAAATAATTAAGTCATAAGGATATAATCAAAGATATAAAGATTTAATTATCAAACATAAATCATATTTTATGAGCTAAAAACAAAGATTCTTAAATAAATCATGAATTACATAAAGAGGCATTTTTATAAAAATTTGGGTTTTATAAAAATTGAAGGGAAATTTATTTAGTTTGAATTAGGAGAGAGAGGGCCTCTCTTACACTCATAAAATATGCCACCCTCTCCCCCATGCTCCATTTTTCCCCAAAAATTCTTAATCATTTTATTCTTCTCTTACACTTCAACTTCCCATACACACTCTTTCTCTCTCACTCCTTCTCCAAGAAGATTCCCCACCTCAAAAACCTCTCCTACACCTCCAGGAAATCCTCCATTCTCTGCCATAATTTCGAAATTGAGAAGGTCTTGAAGTGTTCTTGCTTCTCTCAAGATCAAAACCAAGGTAAACAACACAATCCTCCCTCATGGTTTCATGATTTTACTTCCTCTTCTTCATGGTTTTCTCTACTCTTCGGATTCTATGCCCATCCATGGCTAGAAATCCTTACTTTTCCCTTGTGGTTTGTAGATTCTCACCATAACACAATGTATGTGTTTGAGATGGTGAAAATCCGGGATCAAACCCATGCAAGGAGTGAAAAAGATGCACATGTGTTCATGTGACTTCAAAACCGAGTATTACATCTTCTTCTCCATTTCTTTTGTGTTCTTGCATGACCAAAAGCATTTAAACCATTTCTAGTACATCTTGGATGCTCATTCACTCCATGCATGTGCTAGAAATCGGACCTTAACCGAAGCATGCATGTTGTTCTTGTCAAAATGCCCTAAGAATGCACTCAAAGCAAACATGCAATCTGCCAGATTACATTGTTCAGCTTTGAACGGCCATAACTCGGTCATTTCTTAACCAAATCCTGATATTCTTTTTGTATTGGATTGTTCCACGAGTTAACTTTCAAACCCAACTGGTCTCACTGTAAAATATTAAATATCGGATTTTTGGCAATTTTTACAAAATGGTTGCGCAAACAGCTCTTTTTCTGTGATCACCATTTTTGCTTTGCGTGATCAATGACCTTAAACCCAACCATAAATCTGGGGAAAAATAATTTAGAAACTTAACATATCCAGTGAATGATGGCTGAAATTTCGTGGCCTAAAACCCCACTGAATGGGCTACTCAAATTCATGAACTTCAGCCACATTTACATCTCATGCACCATTATATGCAACATTTCTTAACTTGTTTGGGTTCAATACCCCTATTTCCCTTCTGAATAAAATTTGAACATTTTTCCTTTTGAAAGCCCTCACATGCATGTGATAATCTGGAAAATTTCAAGAGCTTTTATCATTTCTTTGATTTATTAAAATTATTGCAAGAAAACAAGGGCATAAATCACATAAAATACTTTCAGAGGTCTATAAATCCGGAATAAATTCATGGATGACCCCTATGGTGAATAATGACCCCTCACTAAATTTCATCGATTGTTGTTGCTGTTTGGTATGATTTCCGATTTTCTTTTTGTTTGGGTATAATAAATCACAAAACCACTTTAGAGAGTGTGCAAATTGTATCTAACAATTTTCGCAGCCCTTACCTGTGGTGGGTGACTCAGAAAAATAATTTCAGAATTTTTCATCATGCCTTACTATTTTTCCCAATTTTTGGTAATTATAATGGCCTAAAAATAGGAAAAATAGTTCTGATTATCCAAAATTCATGAAAATTTACCAGAACATCATCTTGTACAGTAGGAGATTACATAAAAATTGTGATGATTTTTCTCTACTGTAAACTATTTTTCTTCTATTTTCTAAAGTTAAATACACTTAAATACACATAAATACCCAAAACCGGACTATACAATATGAAAACCACTTTTGGTATTTTTCCCAGATTACTTACACTGTAAATGATGTTACAAAAATTTTTGGTAATTTATTTTAACTGTTTGTTATTTATTCTTCAATTAATGGTTATTTAAGGGGATAAAACAAGGAAAAATAGAAATACCCACTGAAAAATATCTTTTATATTTTTCCCAGCCTAGTTATGTATAACAACAGTTAAATAAAAGGTTTGGGTAATTTTGGAAACTGTTTTCTATTTATTTCAATTTTTATTGGAATAAATGCTCAAAAATCGTAAAATATAATTAAACAGCTTGGAAATCCATTTTTATATTTTTCCCAGCTTAGTAATGTGTAATAACAGTAAAATAAAAAGTTTGAGAATTTTTATCCTTTGAATGCTATTTTTCGTGAATTTATGTTGTTATGAAGGCTTAAAAATTTGGAAAATAGATAACCATATAAAAAATTCAAGGAAAATTTTCTGGAAAACCTCTATTGTATTTAGAATGAAAAATACAAGGTTTGACAATTTTTGGAAACTATTTGATAATATCTTACATTTTAAGGAATTTAAGTGAGTTTATACCTCCTTTTATACACCTTCAAATACTTTAAAATGTACTTTTAATACATTTCGGGGAAGAATACAAGTAAACACCCGGTTAATCCTGAGTGAAAACGTGAAAACTTTTGTTATATTTTGCATGCACTATATTTATACAAAATGCACTATATTTATACAAAATGCACTATATTTATGAAAAATGCATAGTATCCAGGGTAGCCATCCTTGATAAACCATTTTATGCATTCAAAGAACTTATGATTTATGCTTTGTCAAACATTGTGAAAGAGGATAAACATTTCATACAAAACTATCATACTAATACAGACTTAGTTGAGAATCCGTGAGACTATTATATCTTCAAATGCTACCTTTTTGTTAAAAGGTACTACCTAAAGTCCTGTCTATTATAACCAGAGTCTCCCGTTTGGGAGAGCGTGTCAAATATGTATAGATCTATACGGGAAGTCATGATCCCGCGCCCTCACTGTTAACTACAGTCCTTTGGGTGACAGTTTGTCATAAACGTTTCGACGCCTGAAGACCGTCGCCACAGGCATATTATGTTTAGTATGGTTATAAAACTCATCGGATAGACAATTATTATAGTATTCTTATTTTATGAACAAATAGCTATTAAAACTACTCTTCATCTAACAAGTGCGATCTTCTTATAGTTTTACTATATAAAACTATGCCTCAACTTTTAAGCACGTCGGTTGCTTGCGATTTTCGGTCTTGGACATTAGAGACTGCCTGTTACTTTTGGAAAATAAGGGATTTTCCTGTATCTAAAACAATCAACTAATAGGAAAATAAGGGATTTTCCTGGTGCAACTATTTACAATTCACAACACGAACATTCATATGCATTTCATACTTTTATAAGAAAATAAGGAATTTTCTTGGAAAACGCACAAACTTTGGAATGGCATACATTTTCTCAAAACCGCTTATGAACTCACCAACTTAATTGTTGACACTTTTTCTTTGAAATAAATTGTATTCTCAGGGAAGCGCTAAGCGGGTTTGGAAATCATCTTTTGGGGATTAGCATTCTGGCGTTAATGACTTCTTTTGAAACATGCTATTGTATTTATATTTTGAACATGTAACAACTACGAATATGTAAACACTTTTAAATATTTATATATTTGGTGGTGTGTACTTTCCTTACTATGCAATTGTCATGATACCGAATATGACGTCCTCCGCCCCCGAACATTTCCGCCGTTCTGGTTTGGGGGTGGGACATTACACTATCAGACAAAACCCTCCCTGGCCCACTAGACAAGATTGAAGTCAGCTAGAACCTCCTAATAATTGATGAACCTATCGATACTATGGATAGAAAAGTTAAGCACACGAAGACAAAGCCGCATCCCTATCGTGAAGGTTAAAGGGAACGCTAGGCGTGAGCCGGTATTCACTTGGGAACGCAAAGAACAGATAGATCAAAAGTACCTTCACCTATTCCCGTATTCATGACCCTATCCCTAAAAAGAATTTCACGACGAAATTCCCTCTAACGGGCGGATGATGTCACAACTAGCCTTTTTGACTAGGAAATTCCGTCCTCAAGTAAGCAAGGACTGTTGTGAGACTTGTGCTAACACATCTAAGTGTACAATATAAGTTCCTAATGAACCATGTATGGTTTCAATACAAGGGATGTCTTCCTCTATGTCAAATGTCTCCCAAATCTCTCAAAGTGTATCTAATCTCTCCCAAAAACCGAGCATTCTCGCAAAGAACAGATAGATCAAAAGTACCTTCACCTATTCCCGTATTCATGACCCTACCCCTAAAAAGAATTTCGGGACGAAATTCTCTCTAACGGGCGGATGATGTCACAACTAGACTTTTTGACTAGGAAATTCCGTCCTCAAGTAAGCAAGGACTGTTGTGAGACTTGTGCTAACACATCTAGGTGTACAATATGAGTTCCTAATGAACCATGTATGGTTTCAATACAAGGGATATCTTCCTCTATGTCAAATGTCTCCCAAATCTCTCCAAGTGTATCTAATCTCTCCCAAATCTCCCTATGAAGTTTCCTTAGTCGAAGCTAACCCAAAACGAAAGGAGAAAACTTAAAGAAGAAAACCTAGTTCGGAACCTTTAGGCAGCTTCGGACCTCCAAATGGAACCGAGCATTCTCGCACATAGGGACCCCTTGGCTCCAGACAATCTCGCTTCGGATTTCCTTTAGTCCGGACCTTTCTTCTGCTTCGGAAATTCCTTTCGACTCCGGAAAATGTGGGGCGGTTCGGACCCTCCCAACCGAACGATCTCGTTCTGGTAAACCTACTGATCCAGAATTGCTGAGTTTGGAAGAACCTCGCACCACTCCGGAAGGAAAGCTTTGCTCCGAAACTCCCCTGCTACTCACTTCGGACCCTCGCAGACTTAAACCTCCACTACGGAATTTGAGGTATAGCTTCAGAACCCACCAAGCGACTTCGGAATTCATGCTGTAGCTTTGGAATTCACTGTTTGACTCCGGTACTTACTCTTTGGCTCCGGATTTCGACCCATTTCGGACTTTTTCATCATGTTGAGGTATTTTAACTTCTAGAAGTCCTCCAAACTCGTATTTTTCCTAACTTAGACCCCTAAAACCTCTATTCTATGCCAATTTTGATTATTTAAAATAAAAGTTGGGATTTAGGAAAATCTTATCCTCAATCAAGATAAGGACTGGAAGGTTTGACTTTATGATGTGATGAAAATTCCTCATTTCCCATGCAAATCCCAGTAATCTATGCATTAACCCTTAGTGATAGACATTACCCCCCAGTACTCCAAGCAAATGTCAAATCACTCCTTATCTTCCCTTATTGAAAACGTGAACTACTCTCTCACTTCTCATATCCATATTCAGCAAACTCCTAAGAACACTCTCATTCTCTCTCAAATACTCCTCCTAAGTGCAAAGTAAAGATCTTGCTGGAAGCAAGATTCTCAAATCTTCCATGGAGTTTTCTAAAGTAAGTTTTTCACTCATCTAAGATTTTATATAATCTTCAAGATGAATCCATAGTATATTACTTATAATGATATGTGATAATCAACCTTAGGACAACATTCTTCCCAGAGGAGTTCCTCATCTCAGCCAAAAGTTTAAGCTTGAGATCTTCACTACATAACTCCAAACAACTCCTCAACCAAGTCATAGTGAGCTTCATACCCCACCTTTTTCAATGTTTTAATGTTTTTGGGGGAGAGTACAAGTCAAATCTTGCCTAAATGCTGGAATAATTGCATGTATACGTATGTTTGTATGTGTGTTTGAAACAATATTAAATTATTATTTAAGTAATATCCTCATAAACGTAAGATTTAACAACTTCATAAAGAACAGAGGATGCTTTGTGTACAAAAGAGCCTCCCAACTATTGGGTGTGTCCAATTTAACCCCTCTATCTATGTTTTCATGTCTAGATTTAAAAGTTATAAAAAAGGACCTTGATAAGTTGACACTATTTCTAGTAATATTCGAGAATGGGAACTTTGTGACTATTTGCAAACTATCAGGGAGTATTTTATAAATATTTGATATAAAAGTTTGCGTCAAGAAAATATACAAATAGAGCCTTTATGACAGAAATATTTGCATGTCATAAACTACTGTCGTAAAACCTCCAAGAACATAGGTAATGTTTTATTTGTCATAAAACAGAAAATGCATGTCATAACCGGCAGTTATGAATTTATTCAAATTATAACTTGACACTTTTTCCCTTGACTAAAATGACTTATTTTTTTAATAAACGAAAAGGAACGAACACGAGCGCCCAGTTAACAAACACAGTCAACAATATGGAACGAGAACGATATTACTATTCACTGAGTCCGAATCTCATTATTTATCTAACAAATAATGGATCTTTATGATTTCTCAAAAGGTTGTTAATATTCTAGTCAGACAAATCTCAAAAGTACCTAAATATAAAAATATTAGTGTACGTCTAAAATCATGTAGGGAGTTATAGCCAGAGTCTCCTGGAGGGAGAGCGGGAATTTGTGTATAGATCTATACGGGGTTGACACGCCGCACCTTCGTTGTTCGCTACAGCTAGACAGGCCAGTCTAGGGTCACAAATATCCTTTCCAAAAACTAGGGTGCCTGAGAAACGCCAAAACAGGCACTCCGTCAGATTAGTATGGTTATAACGACTCACTAGAATATGTTATGTCATCTAGAAATTTATGTAAGGACAAACCTCATAAATAAGTTTTGGCACGTTGTGTCGACCGTCCCATACATGATAGGTGATGGTCCGTATTTTTTGCGTTGACTGTCCATTTTCATCGCGTGGAACGTCCACAATTGCCATGTTGATTCTTTCTCCTAACAAGTATAGAGTCGTACTACTACTATTTTACAAATTAAAAAGTGCAGGACCCAATGGAAAACGTTTGTAAACGATTTTGAAAACGATAAACTAACCCACACATATACATCGTTGGAACTAGAACTTACGAACATTTTATAGCAGAAAATATAAGATTTTCTAGAGAGAACGGTTTTCTATAATTTCGATAACGATAAACTAGAACGCACACTCAATTTTACTCGTTAAGAGGAACAAGATTTTCAACCATATCCTCTTTTTGAAAATAAGGGATTTATCTGGAAACGGTTGACCATTACTATTCAAAAGGACTAATCTCGTACACAGCTCGCTTTTACAAATTACACTACATTTCAAAATCACTCCTTATAAGGATGAACAAACGTAACGATATGCACATACCTATATCCATTATTTTCAAGGCAAGACTTCAAACGATTTCAAAGAAAATATCGTATTTTCTGAAAGTACAAAAAGAACGTTTCTAAACGAGTGTAAACAACTCAATACAAAAATGCTTATAATCTCACCAACTTTTTAGTTGATGCTTTTCAAAACGACTTGTATTCTCAGGGATCTAGTAAGCAGGTAACGAGGGACGTGGATGCAGGACTATTTAGCTGTAGTTTGGATTTTTTTACTTATTTCTTTTTTTTGTAACTCGACGAACAAACACAATATGTAACCCCTGTAAGTTTGTTATCTCAATGTATGATGTTTGGATTGCTCTGTTTCATTCATATTCAATTGTTATGATACTGCACAATGAAGTCACTTGCCTCCGGACGTTTCCGCCGTTCTGGTCCGGGGGTGTGACACCATTAACCCAAACTACAATTATTATTGATTTATATAATCAATCCCCGTTCTTTTAATCAGTCTGTTTTGATCACTAAATTATTTCCAAATTAATTTCTTATCAATACTAATTAAATAATATGATTTCTCAATTAATATATTATTCTTATAATATATTAATAAATCATTGATTAACCTCTTTCTCCAAAACTCATCCTATCAAATTGCAATGGTGAAGGCAACCCAAAAGGACCATGCTACTATCGGCTCAAGTACATACCAATTATAGTTATGGGCATAGAAACCTAATCCAACACTTCACGACACCCCTCCAGCTCCCAGGATCCTGTATTGGCCACGTCCTCATCTAATTTGATCTTGGTTTCCCAGACGGCCCTAGCAGCACTGGACTTTGCCTCCAAAATCACCTCCTACATCTCTGCAACATGCTCTTACTCTTTCTCATCCTTCTCCTTGCTCAACAACTCTACCCTCTTTAGGAGATCCTCATTGGTTGCCTTCAACTCCTTCTCCCATTTGTTCAGGTCTCGCTCGGCTCCCTCAGCCCGAATCCTTAGATTGGCTATAGACTGGGAGACATGAGCAAAAACCAAAAACAGGCGTGGCATCAGTAAAAGCAAGTAAGAGTTAGAAACTAAAATCACACAGATACTTACGGCTTGGGAAAAGGAAAGCAACTTTTGAAGCGCCTCCTCAGCTCTGAGAGTCTCCAACTTCAAATCTATGGCTTCTGAGGTATTCCTCTTCCGAGAGCCTGGGGTCTTCACCGTAAGATCAGTCTGAGATTTCTTGAGCGGAAGAGGAAAGGCAGTCTTTTCCTTCTTGACTACAATCAGGTCGCTGGAGATATCGTCTTCAAGATTATACAAACCAAATCGGGCATTGGAGCGAGTAACCTTGGATCCTATACATTGTGAAGGATCCTAATTAGTTCAGGATCCTTATCAATTCTAAATCATTACATACAAAATAAGAATTCTTACCGGTAGCAATTGACGCTGTAACACCCAAAAATATAAAAGGTTAAATATGGAAATAAA
Source organism: Lactuca virosa (assembly GCF_052849685.1). NCBI lineage: Eukaryota > Viridiplantae > Streptophyta > Magnoliopsida > Asterales > Asteraceae > Lactuca > Lactuca virosa. The sequence continues at coordinate 251,207,051 of NC_136428.1, forward strand.
ACCTTATTTCCAAAGACCAACTCGTCGAGTTTAAGGAATAAACTCGATGTGTTGGAAAGTTGGGACGCACGTTTTGGAAGACCAACTCGACGATTTGGGGAGGATCAACTCGACGACGAGTTGGACAGGGTTTGGGAAACCCTATATCCATGACTTTGCACCCTATTTAAACACCTTATGCTTTAGGGTTTGGCCTCATTTCCAGCCTCCACTGTTCTAACCCTAGTTCTCGAAACCCTAATGCTATTGTGAGTGATTGTGAGCCTTTTTGAGTGTTCTTGTCGGTGGTTGAAGCTCTTGGAAGGAAGGGAAGTTTGAAGGAACAAGGAATAGTTGCTAGATCCATA